>NC_073354.2:34358500-35007000 GCF_027580225.2 Misgurnus anguillicaudatus | reverse complement strand
TTAATACATCTTAGTTTAATATCTATTGATAGATACTGGGCCATCTGTGACCCTCTGAGGTACAAAATGAGGATAACAGACAACACTGTGACTGTATTAATCACCTTAACATGGATCTTTACATTTGTGTACAGCTTTTCTGTTGTGTTTTCAGGGGTGAATGCTGTTGGTCTTGAAGCTTTAGTATTACAGATGTCTTGTTTTGGTGGCTGTGTTCTGTTTTTTAACAAAGAATGGGCACTAACTGGTGTAATCTTGTTATTTATTATTCCAGGAACTATAATGAGCTCTCTGTATATCATCATATTCAATGTTGTGAAAAAACACGCAAAGGTTTTGTCAGTGAAAGTGTCTGTGACCACCACAGGTGTTAACAGTCAAAGCTCTGCACACAGAGAAAGAAAAGCAGCTAAAACTCTGGCTCTTGTTATGGGCGTTTTCTTTATCTGCTGGCTGCCTTATTCTATTGCCACTGCTGTTGATCCTTTCCTTAATTTTGTGACCCCAGCTAATGTTTTTGATGCTTTAGTTTGGTTTGCATATTTTAACTCAGCTTGTAATCCTTTGATCTATGGATTTTTTTATCCTCACTTTCAGAAGGCCTTTAAGACTCTTATATACACGTATATCTGTGGTTTCAATCATTCACATACTCTGACATTTGAATGAATACAGTTTGAATACAGTTTTCTGTAGATAAATATTAACCAACAACTGAATAAATGTTGTGAAGCTGGTGGTGAAGATTTCTAATATTTTCTAATATTTAGTTTGATATTTAAATCATCTATCATTCTCTTTATGTAGTTTCACATGCTATAGTTTATGTATGATTAAATAATTTGCCTTTTTGACATTATTTAACAAAACAGTAAAAATGTAAGTCCTAAAACGCCAGGCCTATAATGATCACATTGGAAACATCATACATATTTAGATACGTCATAATAATTAATAGCAGAGGTCTGTGCCAGACAGTTTTAGATCTGAGATCTATAAGGCAAATGTTTTAACTTGTCTTTTAACGTCCTGACCTCAATAGTCTATATGTTAGATAATATATTTAAACCCAAAATGATGTTTAATACAAAAGTATTCAGAGGAAATGACAGCTGTTTAATCATACATGAATAAACTCATGATTCAGATAATACTGTATATGTTTCTGAATTATAACCATAGTGAAGGTACTGGAAGACATTTTTTCAAGAAATTTTCTTCAAGTATTTTTATTAGTGACTGTTAAAGGGTAAACAACCTGGAATAAAACCAGATGAAAGTTAAGATATGATTATAGTCTACTCAATGTGCATATCAGGTCATAAATCCAGGTCTATGATCTTATGGTCTGGTGACTGAACCATAGTAAAGGCACTGTTACACCAGTTTACAAGAAACAAACAATCAAATGTGCATTACAGGTGACTAAAGATATTTTAAAGAAATTTCAAAGCCATTTAAAGCAAAGTAAGATAAGGAGTAGTAATTACGGATTGATCTGATATGAGACATGACATCAAATCTATGACAACTAAATAAGTGACTGTCAACTATGAGAGGTTAATGTTGTTAAAAGTGAAAAATTATAATAAAACTCATGTGTGTTGCTGTGTGTTTTTGTAATAAACACAGACATTACATCCAGTTTTGGGGAAAGTTACTTTTAAAAGTAATGCATTACAATATTAAGTTACTGCCCAAAAACGTACTAATTGCGTTACTTTTCATGGAAAGTAATGCTTACGTTTCTTTTTAGTTACTTTTGTGTTACTTTTGCTTTACTTTTTCTTGGTCTTTGATGTGTTTTTATGACCAAAAAGTTCTGCATTCAGAAAGTGCTTATTTCCTCACAAAAATCTCGAGCTCTGGCCTGCCATCTCAGTTTCTGAGTCAAACTGTTCCCACACAGACATGTGTGCATAATGTGACTATGTTTAGTTTAATTCAGTATGTATTTTTTTATCAAATTAATTAAACTGAAAAGTAACTTGCATTACTTTGTAAAAACATTTCAGAAAATTTGACCAATCCACAACTACTTGAACATTTTGAGGGTCAATTTGTATATGACAAGGCTTGAAGACATTTCTAAAGTTGTACATACAAATGGGATTGGTATGTTGAGAAGAATTCGGCATTGTTGACTTGAGGAGCCGCCTGTATTAAAGTTGAGACGTGCTCTTGGAAGGACCTTGAGAAGATGCGGATATCATCTATGTAGACAAACACAAATTGGTTAAGCATGTCTGAGTAGTGTCTAAGTAGTGAGTGCATAAAAGACTGCAGGAGCATTAGTGAGGCCAAAAGGCATGACTAACTATTCATAGTGTCCAGTGTGTATGTTGAAGGTGGTCTTTCAATCATCTCCTCGTCTGATGCGCACAAGATTGTAGGCATTGCACAAATCAAGCTTAGTGAACATGAAAGCTTCTTAAAGAATTTCAACTGCTGTGGCCATTAGTGGCAAGGGATATCAGTTACAAAAAAAATATGGCCTCTGGGGGAATGGTTTCAAGGAGTAGCTTAATGGCATAGTGGAGGTAAGGATATGGCCTTCCTGGCCAAACCGCCAAGGAGTCCCTGGCACATACACCAAGGTGGCTGATCCATTTCTTCAGAGAGGGAGGAGGTGCTCACGTTGTGAGTGGAACCTGAGAGTGGATCTTGACCGACAGTTGAGGTTTCCAATAGAGATCACCACAGCCAACTTTTGACCAGACATCATTCTCTGGTCTGACACAGCCCGGGTAGTAATCTTGGTGGAGGTTACTGTCCCATGGGAGGAAGAAATGGAAGCAGCCTTTGAGAGTGAAAAAAGCTGCTACCGTACCTCGACCTCACAGCTGAATGCAGAGAGGCTGGGTGGTCTGCTGTTAGCTACCTGGTGGAGGTTGGCTGTAGGGGGGCTGTGGGAGCTTCCACCCAGCACTTCCTGAATAACATGGGAGTCACAGCCCCCAAATTAAAAAGGCCTTGAAAGATCTGTCCAAGGAGGCTGAGCAGGGAAGCTTCTGGCTTTGGTTAAGAAGGAAGGACCAGGCTTGGGGAAAGCAAGGGTCTTAGGGTTAGCTTCAGGGGTCGATTTTTTTATCAAATAAATCAACTTTTGATAAATTTGAAAATAAACATACATGAGACATGACACTCTTAAAGTAAAGTAAGATAACTTTGCCATTTAAAACACAAAATCTTTTACATATGAATCAGAATTGTTGGCTTATATTTGTATTGAATGTACCACTGGATAAGAAATAAAATGCAGACACAAACAGATGTGCAGGGAATAATAATACAGACAGAGTTGGACGGATACAACCGGAACCCCGCAATTTACATGTGTGCATTGGACAGTGATGGGTGTAACGACCAAATCAATATTATATTAAGAATTTTGACATCCCTAGTTATCATTATCGGCAAAATCACAAATATTATCTAAAATATTTTGCCTGCACACCCTTATGCCCTACACATTTGTCCATGTACTTCCTAATATGCAAATCGCCACCACAAATCTATAACCCCTCCATTATACCCCCATTGACCTTTAATTCAGAAAACACAGTTCAGTTTTTTATTCTAATCTCATGAGTCACAATGTTTGTGTATCAGTTAGTTACGTATACAGCTTGGGGGAGTTGAGACCTGACCTGAACTGTATATATGAACACATCTGAGCTATTTCATGTTCATTAAGGAAGTTAGATTGTATAGACATGTATTGTATTTATGTTTATGTTTCTTTATATATTTGCCTTAACCATGTTGTAATATCTAAAATGATTCTGTTTAAACTTTGGGTTATAATTGTCTGTCCACTTACAATTACTAAGAAAGTCCTCTCAGATGCGATGTCTCTCAATGAAACTGAGAATATTCTCCTGTGTTATCCTTTACATCCAGACTCTTGTCCTAGAGCTCATCGTCTCACTGTGGTTAAAGTGGCAATATACGCTTTCATTTCACTCATGATCCTCATGACAGTTTTTGGGAATCTGCTGATCATCATCTCCATCTCTCACTTCAAACAGCTTCAGTCTCCAACTCATCTGATCGTTCAGTCATTGGCTGTGTGTGACTGTCTGCTGGGTTCACTGGTGATGCCCTATGGTATGGTGCGATCTGTCGAGGGCTGCTGGTTTTTGGGAGATGTTATTTGTAAAGTTTATTCTAGTTTGGACATGACCCTCTGTTTCTCTTCTTTGTTACATCTTAGTTTAATATCTATTGATAGATACTGGGCCATCTGTGACCCTCTGAAGTACAAAATGAGGATCACAAACAACACTGTGACTGTATTAATCACCTTTACATGGATCTTTTCATTTGTGTACTGCTTTTCTGTTGTGTTTTCAGGGGTTAATGCTGTTGGTCTTGAAGCTTTTATATTACAGATGTCTTGTTTTGGTGGCTGTGTTCTGTTTTTTAACAAAGAATGGGCACTAACTGGTGTAATCTTGTTATTTATTATTCCAGGAACTATAATGAGCTCTCTGTATATCATCATATTCAACGTTGTGAAAAAACATGCAAAGGTTTTGTCAGAGAAAGTGTCTGTGACCACCACAGGTGTTAACAGTCAAAGCTCTGCACACAGAGAAAGAAAAGCAGCTAAAACTCTGGCTCTTGTTATGGGAGTTTTTTTTCTTTGCTGCCTGCCTTATTCTATTGCCACTGCAGTTGATCCTTTCCTAAGTTTTGTGATCCCAGCTGATGTTTTTGATGTTTTAGTTTGGCTTGCATATTTTAACTCAGCTTGTAATCCTTTGATCTATGGATTTTTTTATCCTCGTTTTCAGAAGGCCTTTAAGACTCTCATATTCACTTATATCTGTGGATTCAATCATTCACATACTCTGACATTTGAATGAATACAGTTTCTGTAGATAAATAATACCCAGTGACCGAATAAATGTTGTTAAGCTGGTAGTTATATAATTCTTTATAATAAAGTTAATCATTCTCTTAATGTACTTTCAAATGCTATAATTTATGAATGATAAAATATTTGAAATTATTGAAAACATACAGTAAAAATTTGAGTCCCAAAACCTCCAGGCCTGTACTGATCTCAATAGGATCATCATACATATTAGATCAGTTATTATAATAAACTGCAGAGTTTAAACAACACAAACTGTGGCATTCAGAGGAAATGACAACTGTTTATTTATACATGAATAAAGTCATGATTTAAATAGTATATGTTTATAAATTATAACCATAGGGAAGGTAACTTACTGGAAGAAAAGTTTTTCAAGATATTTTCTTCAAGTATTTCAAATATTGACTATTAAAGATGAAAGTTCAGTTATGATTATAGTCTATTCAGTGTACATATCAGGTCACAAATCCCGGCTATGATCCTATGGTCTGGTGACTGAACCATAGTAAAGGCACTGTAACACTAGTTTACAAGGAACAAACAGTCAAATGTGCTTTTTAAGTGATTAAAGATATATATAAAAAAATTCAAAGCCATTCAATGCAAAGTAAGATGAGGAGTAATAAAAAAGAATTGATCTGAGATCTAGATAAGTGACTGTCAACAATAAGAGTTGATGACCTTTCATAGGTAAATGTTGTCAAAAGTGAAACGTTATAAGAAGACTCCTGGGTGCTGTTGTGTGTTTGTGTAATAAACACTGATATTGTAAAGCCATTATCTTAAGCTTTAAGACTTCAGTGAACTACAGTGAGAGCCATTATCCACAAATGGAAAAAACATGGAACAGTGGAGAACCTTTCCAGAAGTGGCCAGCTGAACAAAATTACCCCAAAAGCTCCAAGAGGTCACAAAAGATCGCACAACAGCATCCAAAGAACTGCAGGCCTCATTTGCCTCAGTTAAGGTCAGTGTTCATGATTCCACCATAAAAGTGGTAAAAATGGTCTGCCTGGCAGATTTCCTAAACGAAAACCGCTGCTGAGAAAAAAATAAAACAAAGGCTTGTCTCAGTTTTGCCAGAAAACATCTTGATGATCCCCAAGAGTTTTTTAACTTTTTGAAAGGTGTGTGTCCATTTTGTCTGCCGTAAAAGTAACACCAAATTTCAGAAAAAGAACATCATATTAACAGTAAAATATGTTGGTGGTAATGTGATGGTCTGGGGCTGTTTTGCCACTTTAGGACCTTGAAGACTTGCTGTGATAAATGAACTGTCTACCAAAAAGTCCTGAAGATCAATGTCCAGCCATCTGTTCGTGACCTCAAGCTTAAGCGAACTTGGTTTCTGCAGCAAGTCACTGACCCAAAACAATCCAGCAAGTCCACCTCTGAATGGCTGAAGAAAAATAAAATGATGACTTTGGAGTGGCCTAGTCCTCAATCCTATTAAGACTCTCATATCCACTTATATCTGTGGATTTAATCATGCACATACTCTGACATTGAATGAATACAGTTTCTGATAATCCATGACTGAGTAAATATTGTGAAGCTGGTAGTGTTGATTTGAGGTAATAAATTACTTAGAATAAAGTTTAACATTTTAAAGTAGTTTCACATGCTAAAGTTTATTTATGAATAAATATTTTGCTAATTTGACACTACTGCAAACATAGAGTAAATATTTGATACAGTCTAAAAAAACAAAGCAGCCTGCAGGTCTGTAATGATCTCAATGAGAACATCATACATATTAAATCAGTTTTATAATAAACAGGAGTTTAACAACACAATGAACAAAAACTGTCAAACAATGTTAGATCTAAGATGTATTTTTATGTGTTATGATTCTCCAACAATCTGCTATTTTACTCACTGGAAAAAAGCCTTTTAAGATATTCTCTTCAAGTATTTCTAATAGTTTAAAGCTAAATATGGTAGAATAAGGCCAGATGATGGCTTATATATGATTCTGACATATCAGGTGTTTGCATCCATAAATCCCAGACTGCTGTGGTCTGATAACTGCACCATAATAAAGAAAAAGTAAACACACTGTAAAACCAGTTTTAAATGGTACAAAAGGTCAACTTTTATTTAATTGATTCCAAGGTTATTTAATACATTTGAATGCATTTAGGGTTGAACACTAAGATCCTCCATGCTCAAACAAACAGGGTTTATCTGATGCAAGATGTGACAGCAAATCTGTGACACCTGGATAAGTGACTGTCAACAATCAGAGGTGAAGACCTTTGAGAGGTAAATGTTGTTAAAAGTAAGAAATTATAATAAGACTCCAGGGTGCTGCTGTGCCTTTTTGTGATAAACACAGACATTGCATCATAACTAAACATAAGTGTGTGTGTGTGTGTGTGTGTGTGTGTGTGTGTGTGTGTGTGTGTGTGTGTGTGTATAAAATATTCATTTACAAACTGTATATGAAATGTAGTTATAAAGGGTCTCCATAAGTCTGTAGGGTTCTGTGCATTTAAAATGGAGAGAGGTTCAATTGAAAAAAAAGTATTCATTATGTTACATTAAGTCATTTGGACGATAAGTGGAGGATAAATAACATAGCAAGCGGTTACAATACTGTCCTGCAGCTTTTCTTCATCTAAAAATATTTAAACATTTTATTTTTTAAAACAATACTATACATTTTAGCTTTTAAATGTGGTATTAAAAATTAAATTTTATTCTTGGGTGGCCCTGCAGAACCAATAATGCAGAGTTGTGCGTTCAAATCTCAAGCGCTTGTGTTAGAAATTTCATATTTTTCAGCAGATTCATAAGCCCCTTGAATCTCTCAGTAAACATTTGTAAGTTCCACATTCCATCCAACATGACTGACTTCCTGTTGGGTGGAGTCAAACACAACTTTGTAAACTTGACTCTACAGGTGTTTCTCAAATGTGAGGATGCGTCCTAGAAAGGCAGCATATCTCAGCTGCCTTGTCATCATCATGCATTGTCGAAGGACATCTCAATTTGAAGGGTGCTGTTTTTATGTGTGCCTCTGCCACGGGTCAGGTATAATATTAGCAGCATATTATACTAATTTAAAATGAATGTGAATTTGCCAAACAGAACCAGGAGCACCCAAACTATCTCACGTGTGTTATTCCTAGTCATTTGTAAATAAAAGTTATTTGTATCTAAATCTCCTGGTTCCCTCATCTTCTTTGAACAGGCTACATGACAGATTACAGGACCCAAAAATGAATGTTCCAGAGGACTTCAGGCTCCTTTTCCTCAAACAGAGTGGACACCTCTGGAGCGTTATAGAAAGAAGTTTGTGGACCTCATAGACATGGTGAGCTGGGGCGACGCCAAGCTTAATACGTGCTTTTGTTTGGGACTGGATAATCCTTGGCTTCTCCTTGTTACACACAAGCTTGTTCGTTTACTCCTGATGGATTTTCTAAATGTAATCCTCCAATTTTCTGGCTCTAATTTTGAAGTCCAGATTGCTGAGGATTTAATTAGTAATCATCCAGTCCCAACCTGAAAACCTGTCCAGTGCTCCATCTCACCTTAAGACTGTCCCTGTGTCCTCCACCTATCCTGATTGTTTCAAGTGCCATGCTCGTGCAACGGATAAGCACAAGTGCCATGTTTGGTCACCAGATTGACTCAAGTGCCTCACTCACTCACCAGATTGTCATGAGTGCCACACTCACTTACCTCATTGTCGCAAGTGCCATGTTCGCTCACCTGTACGTCACGAGTGCGACACTAACTCTCCTAGTCTCTGTGAGGTGTGCACTTGTTCTCCTCAATCCAGCTAAGGGGTACACTCACCCTTCTGAACTCTGCCCAACACTCTTACATCTCCATTAACTATGCCAAGAGCTCCTACCCTACCCTGAACTCTACTCAGAACTGGAGCTAGAAGGTAGTTGTGACGGCCGCAATAGGGCTGGCCTTAGGGTGTGTCTAGGCCACACACACCTCCCATATGAGACTGAACACTGCCCGAGCTCCCCTGAATACACTCCCCTGAGCTTCTCCAAGAAAATTTTGGGGTGCTATTCCCCTACGGCTGTCTATATAACCTCTTTGCCTTTTCTCAAGCTTCCTGCTCTGCCGGCTTCTCTGTGGCTTCTGGTGTGGGCTGCACCCCTGTAACTTCTAGTGTGGGCTGCACAGCCTCAGCTTACTGAACTGCCTGCACCTAACTGGGCCTCGGTGTGGGATGCAATGCCTTGGCCTCCTGAATTACCTGCACCTCCCTGCGTGGGTGGGTTGCATAACCCTGGGTGCCATGCACACCATCCTGGAGTCCTCCTGTCCTTCATGCACCCCCCCCCCCATAGTTTCTGTATATATATAGTTGTTTTGGTATGAGGTTGTGCCTTCTGCAAGGGGTAATACTGTCAGAATCCCAGTCTGTCTGTCTGTAATGTTCCTCTGTTTTCCCCTGTGGCTGTCCCGTATTGTTTATTGTCATGCAGTGTGGTGTTTTTCCTAATAATTTGTAAATAAAAGTTATTTGTATTTGAATCTCCTGGTTCATTTGTCTCCTTCAAACACGCTATAGACCCCTTCAAGGTTTCTAAACATTGAATGACTATTGGGTGCGCGCGCAGCATGGGGTCAAACTGTTCATAGGCTTTCTAGTTTAATCTAACAGGGCTGAAAATTATGACTTACCTGAAATGAAGTGAGCACTACAAACAGAAGCCTCTTTGATCTTTGCATTGTCCCAGTCTGCACGTTTAATTGCTTGCAGCCACAGATGTTGTATTTTTTTTGTTTTTGAGATTCTGCAGGAATCCCGAAAAACTTAACGGCAGGTGCAATTTTCACAGCCCACGACGCAAGTAGGCATTTTTGACGATACCGAATAATACGCAACTCAATCTGCTGTAATGCCTTTTCTGACCCCGACATGCACAGTGGGAACCGCCTGTGACGTGAACTGTGAAGGGGTCTATGTGACTGGTGGTAGGTTAATTTTCGTTGACACTCTCCTGTCAATCAATTTTAAATGCACATTTTAGTTGTTACTTTGGTGTCATCAATTTGGATGCAAGGCTAACAGGGTTTTTTTTCTGTCTGACTGGTAAGTGCGGAGCTGCAGACGATGTCGTTTACATTCGGTCCAGTCATGTTTAAAAAAAATGGCACTAGTTTAGGTCAGACTAGGATATAATTTTCTAGGGGCTTATCTAGGATTGGGTTCAGGTAAAAAACTATTTGGGTTACTTCGGGATGGGTAATTTTTTTTTCTGGACTCGAGAAGACTTCTAACCCCAGCTGTCAATTGGGCAAAAGTACACCTTTGTACCTAAAGATTCAATTAGGTTTTTTAAACCTCAGAGGTACATAATAGTACCTTAAAAGTAAGTATTGGTACCAAATGTATACATATTTGTATCTAATGGTACATATTTGGACCTTTTAAAAGCATACCGCCTCAGTGACCATTTTTTCTAACAGTGCACTCCATTAACCTTTAATTCAAGACATACAGTTAATTTTTTTTTTAGTCTCATGAGTCACAATGTTTGTGTTTCAGTTAGTTACGTATACAGCTGGGGAGGGGTTAAGACCTGACCTGTATATATGAACATATCTGAGCTATATCAAGTTTATTTGAGAAGTTAGATTGAATAGACATGTATTGTATTTTTGTTTCTTTATATATTTGCCTTAACCATGTGGTAACATCTAAAATGGTTTTGTTTAAACTGGGTTATAATTAGTTGCCTGTTTACATTTACAAAGGAAGTCCTCTAAGTCGAGATGTCTTTCAATGAGACGGTTTACAGTTTGGTCAATACTTGCGTGTCTTTTAACTTTTACAACTGATGTATCGAATTGTGGATGGAATGTCTTCTAATGAGACTGAGAATATTCTCCTGTGTTATCCTTTACATCCAGACTCTTGTCCTCGAGCTCATCGTCTCACTGTTGTTAAAGTGGCAATGTACGCTTTCATTTCACTCATGATCTTCATGACAGTTTTTGGGAATCTGCTGATCATCATCTCCATCTCTCACTTCAAACAGCTTCAGTCTCCAACTCATCTGATCGTTCAGTCATTGGCTGTGTGTGACTGTCTGCTGGGTTCACTGGTGATGCCCTACAGTATGGTGCGATCTGTCGAGGGCTGCTGGTTTTTGGGAGATTTTATTTGTAAAGTTTATTCTAGCTTGGACATGACCTTTTGTATCTCTTCTTTAATACATCTTAGTTTAATATCTATTGATAGATACTGGGCCATTTGTGACCCTCTGAAGTACAAAATGAGGATCACAAACAACACTGTGACTGTATGCATCACCTTTACATGGATCTTTTCATTTGTGTACAGCTTTAGCATTGTGTTTTCAGGGGTGTGTGCTGTTGGTCTGGAAGCTTATATATTACAAATATCTTGTTTTGGTGGTTGTGGGGTGTTTTTAAACAAAGAATGGGCACTAACTGGTGTAATCTTGACATATATTATTCCAGGGACTATAATGAGCTCTCTGTATATCATCATATTTAATGTTGTGAAAAAACACGCAAAGGTTTTGTCAGAGAAAGTGTCTGTGACCACCACAGGTGTTAACAGTCAAAGCTCTGCACACAGAGAAAGAAAAGCAGCTAAAACTCTGGCTCTTGTTATGGGAGTTTTCTTTATCTGCTGGCTGCCATTTTCTATTACCATTGCTGTTTACCCTTTCCTTAATTTTGGGACTCCAACTGTTGTTTTTGAGGCTCTAGTTTGGTTTGCATATTTTAACTCAACTTGTAATCCTTTGATCTATGGATTTTTTTATCCTCGCTTTCAGAAGGCCTTTAAGACTCTCATATTCACTTATATCTGTGGATTCAATCATTCACATACTCTGACATTTGAATGAATACAGTTTCTGTAGATAAATAATAACCTATGACTGAATAAATACTGTGAAGCTGGTAGTGTTGATTACAGAGATATTTACTTGATCATTTTTATTTTATTATTGATATATTTTTGTTTATTTTACATTATTGAAACACACACTAAATATTTAAGTTTAAAAAAGCCAGGGCTGTAATGATCTCAGTGGGACTATCATACATATGTGGTCAAACAACACAGTAAGCAAAAAGTGCCAGAGAGTTTTAGATCTAAAATGTATGTTGCAAATGCTTTTAACTTGTTTTTATGTCCTGACCTCAATATACTGTATGCTTTGTGAAGTGAGAAAAAATTATGTTTAATATAAAAGTATTCAGACGAAATTACAACTGTTTAATCATACATGATTAAAGTCATGAATTTTAATCGTAGTGAAGGTTACTTACTGGAAGAAAGTTTTTCAAGATTTCTTTTCACACTATTCAGCTTCATAACCACGACCAAGCCTATTAACAACCAAACTTTTTTATTTTTCAGTAAGCAAGACATGCATTTAAGTGGACCTTTAGGACATGTTGAACAGTATGTGAATTACTGTTTCTAATTGGCGGCCACAATGGCCACATCCATGTGATTAGCCACTATGACCAAACATACAGTTTAAGTTTGACGCAGATCACTTGATGGACACAAAAGATATGAGACACCAGGGTTTTTCCTAGCTCAAAATGAGGTGGACAATCCTGATGCACACATACTGTACGTGTGTGTACTGTAGCTCAACCACATTTACATGCAACATATTTTTTGTGTTATTAATCAAATTATTAAAGAAAATCACTAATATTAACTTTTTATTTTATAACACATTAAATTAATTAAAAACAACATAGCAGCAGTGTTCATTTACAGTTAACAAACAGCAACAAAATTAAATGTAACTTTTGAGTTGTCTTTGGTGATGTCATATCCTGATCAGTGTGTGCAGTTCAGCATAAGGTCTTACATGCCCAAACCTGCGAGCTCTGTTTTCAACACCTGGCACAACTATTTGGTTACCATTTGACTTTAGTATTTAAGTCATGAAGGATGATAAAGGCAAGAGTTTCGCTTTCAGAACAAATCCATGACACCCATGGCCATAACTAAAAGATGTTTTCACGATAAAGATGAAGAAGGGCAATTGTACTGTATGTGATTAAGTCGTGTCAGCTTTGCTTGCCTAAAGTTATACCATTCGAAATATCCGTGTAATTTCGGGTTTTCTGAGAAGACACATTACAAAGAAACCTGTCAAGAGCCGGAGGCTGCACAACATTTCATTAAGGCAGCTGCCTCCAAAATCTCATTAGAGGAAAACACTTTATTGTTCCCTTTCTCGCCATGACAACAGTTTTCGAGATATCAAAAATCCATTTGCAATTTAGAATCTTGAATGTTTTGCCATGTTGGCCAAATTTGGTGACAGTCATATAAAACCTCTAAGTGGAGTACTTAAAGGGACACTCCCCCTTTTTTTAAATATGCTAATTTTCCAGCTTCCCTTGAGTTAAACATTTTATTTATATCATTTTGGAATCCATTCAGCTGATCTCTGGGTCTGGCTGTACCACTTTTAGCATAGCTTAGCATAATCCATTGAATCTGATTAGACCATTAGCATCACGCTAAAAATAACCAAAGAGTTTTAATATCTTTTCTATTTAAAACTTGACTCTTCTGTAGTTACATCATTAAGACCAACAGAAAATTAAAAGTTGCGATTTTCTAGGCCGATATTGTCATGATTTCGGTCTTACCGGCTGCCTTGTCTTTGTTTCCTTATGTGTTGTGTTTTGACAGCTCCACACGTGCGCGCCTCCCACCTGGTGTTCTCATTATCGCTGACTCTTCTCACCGGCGTCACACACCTGAATTTTATTTTTTGCCCATTCCGGTTTGATTTAAATTCCCCTCGAAAAAATGGAACAAGTTGAAGAGAGACTGGCTGAAGAAGTCCATCTGTATGATACAACTTCTTTGCATTATAAAGATGCGCAGATGGCCAGTAATTCTTGGTAAGAAATCGCTGGCAATATGGGGTTGGAGAAGAATGAATGCTTGAAACGATGGAAGAACATGCAAGATAAATTCGTTCGACTTCGCAAAAAGCTAAACAGTGCCAGGAGCAGCGACCCAGGAGGAAAGAAAGTTCCAGCACTTTCCATTTTTCTCTCTTGGCTGGAACCGCATGTAAAACATCGGCAAACCAAAAGTAACTACGACAAACATGAGATAAATATAACTTTCATGCTTATAGTTTTTTTGAGTTGCATAAAAGCGTGTCTAGTAGAGATGATCGTAAGCTAGCTTACTAGCCAACGAGCTAGTTGGTTTGTTTGTTTGTTTGTTTGCTTGCTTGCATGACCCGAATGGTATTGTTCTTTATTTGGTACGAAAACGTGCTCATGAAATTGTTTATGTGTTTTATTGTAACCTCGTACAATTTTTTACAGTGCAAATTAGAACGAAGTTGTGGCCAGCTCACACGCCGACGAGACGCAGACAGAGGACATGCCAGCAGAGAAGACGCAAACGCAGTCAATTGCAACGTCCTCCAGCCCGTCCTGCCCGCCATTTCCCCTTTTCACAAGCCCGAAATCTACACAAAAGAGAAAGAGGAGAGAACTGAATGAGGACTTGTCCAAGCAGCTGGAGTTGCTGGAGGCCCGTCGTTGTGAACTCCAGAACAAACTTTACAAGAAACCGACGAATACTGTCAGTTTGGAGAAACTGTTGCGGACCACAGGCCATGTTCGATATCTATAAACTATTATTCGAGAAACAGCAACAGAAATAAACTGTGCTGCCACATTTAATTGTGTGCACTTTTTTCATTACACAAGTTTCATTTTTATTGTATTGCCTTTTAATGTCTATATATGTATATTCCATACTTAAAACAGCAACAGAAATAAACTGTGCTGCCACTTTTAATTGTGTGCACAAACTTCCAGGGCATTAATTACCTTAGAGCAGTGTTCTTCATTCCCAATCCTGGAGAGCAGGTGCCCTGCAGAGTTTAACTCCAAACTTAATCAAACACACCTGCAAGCTAATCAATGTCTTCATGATCACTAGAAAATCACAGGTAGGTGTGTTTTATTAAGGTTGGAGCTAAACTCTGCAGGACACCGGCTCTCCAGTGTTGGGAGTGAAGAACTCTGCCTTAGAGAACCTTGTCTTAGGTCGTCTGAAGGACCTCAGGCAGATGGTACTTTTCAAGCATACTGGTAAGTTTACATACATTATGTACAAGGCTGGTAAGTTTCAAGTTTATTGTCATTGTAAAAATACAGTGTATTAAAACAACTAAATTCAAAGTGCCACTCTCGATCAGTACTTAAAAAGATAATAGTAATAAAAAGTAAATAATAAATGAATAAATTATCTAACAGAGAACAAAATCAACAATCAACAATCCCTCCTCATCCCTCCCAAACAATACAAACTCATACTCGCTCCCTCCCAGTCACATAAAATAGCAGCAACCATCATTACAAAGGCTTACAATTGTACAAAGTGCAATAGGTTACGGTGGGGGATGAGTTGTGGTAGGAGAAGGCCATTTAGCACAGGATAATTGTTTGTTCACAGAGCGTATAGCCCAGGGAAAAAAACTGTTAGTTAGTCTGGTTGTTCGTGCTGTCAATGACCTATAGCACCTACCAGAGGGAAGCAGATTAAACAAATGATGAGCAGGATTAGCAATGTCCTTGAGTATAGATTTGGTTCTATTGACACAGTGGGAATTGGCAAGCTCCTCCGGGGATGGGCAGGGTACAGCATAAATTTTTTTGGGCTGTGCCTATGATCCTCTGCAGTGCCTTCCTGTTCGCCGCAGGACATCCAGCATACCATACTGTAATGCAAAAGGTGAGTACACTTTCAATGGTTGACCGGTAAAAAGACTCCAGCAGTTATCTGTTCAAGGTTATTTTCCCTGAGGATCCTCAGGAAATATAATCGTTGCTGGGCTTTTTCAGAGATGTGTGTTCCTAGAAATTTAAAGGAGGAAACCCTTTCCACACAGACGCCATTCAGGTAGAGTGGGGCGTGAGTAGTGCTGTTCCATTTGAAGTCTATGATGATTTCTTTGGTTTTTGATGTATTCAACTGTAGGTTGTTAGATGAACACCATGTTGACATTTGCTGTACCTCATCTCCGTACTCTGTTTCATCTCTTCCTGAAATGAGACCGACCACCGTGGTGTCATCCTCAAATTTTATGATGAGATTAGAGGGGTGGGAGGAGGAGCAATCAGATGTATATAGTGTATACAAGAGTGGGCTCAACACACATCCTTGGGGGGATCCAGTGCTGAGTGTGAGGGGAGAGGAGAGGTGGTGACCAAGTCTCACTTGTTGCGATCTGTTGGAGAGGAAATCTTTGATCCAAGCACAGGTGGAGGGAGGAAAGTTTAAGCTCAATAGCTTTTCCATTAAAATGTCTGTGATTATTGTATTAAATGCGGCCACACACAGCGCAACACACAAAACCGTCTAAGGAAGACAAAGTTTCAAAGCATTTGTCACTATTCTCCAATTAGTTTTTTACAGACTGACAACGGTGTAAATTGTCTTTATAAAGTAATGGTAATCAATTCCACATTCCATGGTGGTTTTCTTTAGTGGTGTGGATGTGTGATCATTGATTTTGCCTTGTACAGTGTTATTTTGTTTGGTCCGTGACTGAATGATGTGTATTTACCAAAATTGTACAAGGTAAATCAGTCATGTAGCTATGGGTGGGCTGTCAGCTAGGTGACCTATAAAATAAATCATATTGTTTTTAACTCTTGTTTGCTATTATGATAAGGAATAAGTTAATTGTGTAAATAGTATTGCAATAAATAGTGCATTTTCGAACAGTGTATTTCCTCCTCACCCCCCCCACACACACACACATCATGGAACTGGACACCTGGTTTAAGGCTGACATGCACGGATAAATGAGAGCTTTATTACAGCTTTCTGGTGCACACTTTAACATCACCGTTGAGGATTCTGAACATTAGGTGTTTGTGTAGACACTAAAAAAAGTAGTGCCAGATAATATTTGCACCCAATTTTGCACCCATTGGCATTTTGGTCTGAAATTAAGGTGTGTTCAGACACATTGTTGGTGCGTTGCTATTTTGAGGCAACTAAAATGGACTACGCCATTGACCAACTGAAACCTGGTCTAAAGTCTAAAGTAAATGGTGCAATATTGCTTTTGTTATTTCATGAGCGCGTTAGTGTTATAAACGGGATGACAACGCACGTTTGCTTATCACATACATGGATGCGCAGCAGCAGCACACAGACGTTTAAAATATGAAAAATCAAAGAATTAAAATGTAAAAGATTATTATTGAGTCTCTTGGACAAAAATGTGGATCGATTATGAGACAATAGAAGGCGTAAAAGAGCCTGGGTGCCAGACGATCTTAGCCCCGCCCACCACATTTTGAAGAGGGGAAGATCGGTCTGGGGTTTTTCCATTGAGGAGCTACTATGCGAGTCCCAAAGCTGGTCGAACCAATCAAATTGTGAGGGCGGGCCTTATACGATGATGGACAGATGTTTAACAGTAACGTAATCAACCGCGTCACTTATACGATGATGGACAGATGTTTAACAGTAACGTAATCAACCGCGTCACCAAAGAGCGCGTGTGTTGAATCTGTTTACAACGAAATGGCTGCCGCTGGAGAATTCAGATGTGTGGATTCTGACATTGAGTCTGTTCTAAAAGATATCGACAGAGCATTGATTTTAAAAGAGGAACAGAGAAACGCGAGCAAGGCATTTGTTTATGTTTTTGTCGTCCTTCCTACAGGATTCGGCAAAAGTTGGTCGCATTTATGGAGGACAAAGTTAAAGAAGCAACTGAAATGAGTGTCACGGCGATGCAATTCGGCGTGCACGACGAGATGGATATAATTAGCGGTCGTTGCCAGCTTCTTTTCGGAACCCCAGAATCGTGACTGCTGAATAAGTGGAGGGACATGCTAGGCTCCAATATTTTTCAAGCCAACGTAACGTTAATGGGTATTGTTGTGGATGAAGTTCACCTAACGTACAAATGGTAAGAGATAGTCTTACTGTATGACTTAGTAAATACTTAATGTTGTGATATAAATGAAATGTTGTAAACGTAGGTGTTGATGTACGTTGCTAACTCAGACTTAGTATAATCACAATGTTAGTGTCATTGTAGCGAAATAACTAGCAGTTCGGTCAGGCTACAAAAGACGACATTTCAACATGTTACACACTCCGTTGCTCTGATTGGTCGTAGGTCTATCCAATTGAGTGCAGAGGCATTTTTCGGTTGAGACACGCCTCATAATTATAGCTCAATGGAGCGGTATCAGACTCAAATTCTGACTAGAATTGAGTATGACAACGTCAGGCTAGATGGCTTTTAAAGGGGATGAGAGATGAGACTCTTATTGGTTTATTGCACATTACGCCCAAAACACACCTATAACTCATTACAAGAATACGAACAACGCTTTTAGAATGTGCGCTTGGCACACAATCCATTTTCCTATTGTTAAGTTAACACAAGTGGCATCGGACACGCCCGTTTAGATCGTACACTTTAGACAATGCGCTTAGATCATTAAAATAAGACCCATACAGGCTTTTGTTCTTATTAAACGGTGATATATTAAAGCTGACGTAGTTGTAGTTGTGGCACTGCTATGTTCCATTCATGACAACTTATGCTCTCCACTTCTGTTGGCATCTCACAACACTTGCTACAAGAACTATAAATAATGAGTTTCACATTTCACAATTTATATTTAACCCGGGGTTAAGAGATAACCCTGGGTATTCATGATCTGACGTTTTACACTGTGCATTCCTAAACCCTAGGTCAGGTGTCTGAAACCCTGCTCCCTGATCAACTTGATTTGCTGCTTCAGCTGTGTTAATTGGGGTCATAACATGCTATGCTTTCAAAAAACAAGGGTTAAAAGCAGGGTTTAGAACGAAGATAAGCCAGGGTTAAGCGCAGTGTGAAAAGCCCTAGAGTTAATATTTCCAGTTCTGCTTTGAATTTAAAAGTTTAAATGAATAATCACAATTAAGTAGTTGTGTTCTTCTTTTTAGACAACTAGTGTGACAACTAACATGCCGATGGGGCAAATTGGCACAGGTGAACATTGTCTATTCAACGGTCTACAACTCCGTAATGCAATATGAAAATGTAATGAATACAACATATGTGCCCTTCTTTCATTTGGTATAAGATTTATACTATTGTGATGTATGGTGCTCAGTAAATGTTAGACAGTTTGAAAAGTGTGACAACTTACCCCACTCTCCCCTACCGCAAGGAGGAATGAACAAGGACAAAAAAACACATACCTATATAGTGCTGAAACATGCAATAGTGCGGCCACTTCTAAAGAAACCAAATTTAGACTTAAATGTTTTGGCAAACTTTAGACCTGTTTCAAATTTACCTTTTATTTCAAAGATTTTAGAGAAAACAGTGTTGCAACAACTACAGAGTTTTTTGGATAAAAATAAGGTTTTTGAGATTTTTCAATCAGGTTTTAAAAAGTATCATTCGACAGAGACTGCACTCCTGAAGGTCCTAAATGATGTTTTAATATCTGTTGACTCTGGGGTTAGTACCATACTTGTACTACTTGATTTGAGTGCGGCGTTCGATACAATAGACCATTCTATCCTTCTTGCCCGCTTAGAGCAGTGTTTCCCAATCCTGGTCCTCGGGCACCCCCTCCCAGAAAGTTTTAGATGTCTCCTTATTTAAAACACCTGACTCGACTCATTAGCCTCCTTCCAAAATGGTAAACATAGGTGCGTTCCATTCGACCGTAAGTGGACTGCGAAGTGGACTTCACAGGGTATTCCGCCATCTTAAGTGAGATTCCAATCCGAAGGGAGCGAACATGTTCAGTTCGAAGGGCACTGCGCACGGCATAGGGAATCAGGGAACATCGATACATCACTTCACAGGAAGTGGAGAGCGATAATCACCCAACTGTCATTGCGCGCATCACGTGATCACCAGTCAGAACGGTCAGACCGCTATGCAATTATATGACAATCGTCTAAAAACACATATATACACATAATTAACCAAATAAAAGTTTACTTTCATATTTGCATGACAGTTACAGCAGGGCTTCAATTCTGTTAGTCAAATAGCAGCAGTAGTCAATTAAAGTGTATAATAAACATACGTTTTTCATTACGTAGTACTCAATTTTTTTATTGTATAGTGTACATATTTTAAATGTGATAGTAAATAAAAATTAAAATATGAAATGTAGTCCTATATAAATGTATGTTATATCAATCTGCGCGACCCCGTCGTTTACTTCTTTGATGACGTTTGCAGGCCGTTCCAAATGAGCGGTTATTGTCCGTGAAGTCCACTTCAACTGATATACCGTGCTCAGGGAGTAGGGAGCAGTGAACACTCCGCAGGGACCCTGTCGAATGGAACGCACCTCATGTCTCCTTAACAAGCTGATGAGTTAAATCAGGTGTGTTAAATAAAGAAACATCTAAAACTTTCTGGGAGGGGGTGCCCGAGGACCAGGATTGGGAAACACTGGCTTAGAGCATTGTGCGGGTATTAAAGGTGCTGCTCTAGAATGGTTTAAATCTTATTTGTCAAATAGGAAGTTTACTGTTAACATTGGGGAATATTCGTCAGAGGCGGCCGCTCTAACATGTGGTGTTCCTCAGGGATCTATTTTAGCTCCTATCCTCTTTACATTATATATGCTCCCATTAGGATCCATTTTTAGGAAACATGGGTTGTCATTTCATTGCTATGCAGATGACACCCAAGTTTATTTACCCCTTAAACGTAATACTGATGGCTTGGAAACACTTAGGGTTTGCTTATCTGAAGTGAAAGACTGGTTATCATTAAACTTCCTGAATTTTAATGAAAATAAAACTGAAACAATAGTTTTTGGTGCTATAAACTCCCCTAATCAAATAACATTAGGTAATTTAACTATACCTGCAAAGCCTTGGGTCAAGAACCTGGGCTTTGTTTTTGATGATGGCTTAAAATTTAATAAGCAAATAAACACAGTGGTTAAATCATGTTTCTTCCAGTTACGTCTTTTAGCTAAAGTTAAACCTGTTTTATCTTTTAATAATTTTGAAAGATTAATTCACTATTTTTAACATCAAGACTTGATTATTGTAACTGTATTTTGGGATAAGTCAAACAGCATTCTCCCGATTACAGACTGTACAAAATGCGGCGGCAAGACTTCTGACAGGAACAAAAAAACGAGACCATATTACTCCTGTACTACGCTCTCTGCACTGGTTACCTGTACGGTACCGGGTTGATTTTAAAATTCTCCTCTTAGTATTTAAATCTCTTAATGGTATGGCCCCTCCTTATCTCTCCGATTTGTTGACTGAACACTATCCAGTCATGTCTCTTCGGTCAGCCAATCAGAGACTGCTACGTATTCCGAAAACAAAACTGAAAAATAAGGGAGATCGTGCTTTCTCGATAGCTGCCCCCAGACTGTGGAATGCGTTGCCTGTTAGTATCCGCTTTTCTCCTTCCATATCGGTTTTTAAGGTTAGGTTGAAAACTCACCTTTTTGGATTAGCATATGGTCCAGGATGAAATATGTTGTATATTTATCTTGTGTTTGTATGGTGTTTTACAGTTGTGATTCTTTTTTTTTTATCTGTTATGTATAATTTTTAGAGTTTTTATTGATGTGAAGCACACTGGTCAACTAGTGTTGTATGTAGTAGTGCTAAACAAATAAAGTGACATTGACATTGACATTGACATTGTATAGTAGCACAACACTGCTTATTTGGAGGGTAGTGGCAGTTGCTGTGTAATTTCTTTCTTTTCTAATCCATTTTCGAATGTCCATGCTAAAATTAGTTAATGCAATATACAACCTTGAAATTATGGGATGTTCGTAGCCTTTGTGTTTGCTTTCTGTAATGCAAGAAATTTTTCGTAATGTTAGCTTGGGGGAACATGCTTAGTCAAGCGACCAATCGAAATTCAACCTTGCCTCACAGATCACTGTTGGAAGGCAATAAAATAGGCAAATGTGATTTTTAAATAGCACATTTTCTCATTAAAATTCTATTCAACATTAATAGTAATATGTTGGGGCAGGACAGTGCCGAACACCCCCGTGGCGTCAGCCCTGCTGTTGACATATTAATTTTACAGCACTTTTAAGAATGTCTTTATTTTAATGTAGGGTTATGCACTCTACCAATTTATCTTAATTTTTCTTGTTAAATATTTTGGGGGTTTTAATGCCTTGATATTTTGATAATATATAACTAACTTTATACGGCGAGTAAGGATATGCCATTTCAATTAATGCTTTGACCTCGTCCTCTTTCTTGCTTGCATCCTAGCAGGGTGGAGCTAAGACGCGTGGAAAGGAATTGAGGAAGGAAATGAGAATGCACAAATAAGAATTGAGAAGCATGAACAATGTTTGTGTGTCAGTTAGTTACGTATACAGCTGGGGAGGGGTTTAGACCTGACCTGTATATATGAACACATCCAAGCTATATCAAGTTCATTTTGGAGGAGTTAGATTGAATGGGGATGTATTGTATTTATGTTCATGTTTCTTTATATATTTACCTTAACCATTTTGTAATGAATTTGTTTAAATTTTGGGTAATAAATGTCTGTCTGTTTACAATTACAAAGGAAGTCCTGTCAGACGCAATGTCTTTCAATGAGACTGAGAATATTTTCCTGTGTTATCCTTTACATCAAAACTCTTGTCCTAGAGCTCATCGTCTCACTGTTGTTAAAATGGCAATGTATGCTGTAATGTTACTCATAATCCTCATGACAGTTTTTGGGAATCTGCTGATCATCATCTCCATCTCTCACTTCAAACAGCTTCAGTCTCCAACTCATCTGATCGTTCAGTCATTGGCTGTGTGTGACTGTCTGCTGGGTTCACTGGTGATGCCCTACAGTATGGTGCGAGCGGTCGAGGGCTGCTGGTTTTTGGGAGATGTTGTTTGTAAAGTTCATTCTAGCTTGGACATGACCCTCTGTATCTCTTCTTTACTACATCTTAGTTTAATATCTATAGATAGATACTGGGCCATCTGTGACCCTCTGAAGTACAGAATGAGGGTCACAAACACCACTGTGACTGTATTTATCACCTTTACATGGATCTTTTCATTTGTGTACAGCTTTAGCATTGTGTTTTCAGGGGTGAATGCTGTTGGTCTTGAAGCTTTTATATTACAGATGTCTTGTTTTGGTGGCTGTGTTCTGTTTTTAAACAAAGAATGGGCAGTAACTTGTGTAATATTGGCATTTATTATTCCAGGGACTATAATGAGCTCTCTGTATATCATCATATTCACTGTTGTGAAAAAACATGCAAAGGTTTTGTCAGAGAAAGTGTCTGTGACCACCACAGGTGTTAACAGTCAAAGCTCTGCACACAGAGAAAGAAAAGCAGCTAAAACTCTGGCTCTTGTTATGGGCGTTTTCTTTATCTGCTGGCTGCCTTTTTCTATTGCCACTGCTGTTTTTCCTTTTTTTAATTTTGTGACCCCAGGCGTTGTTTTTCAGGCTTTACTTTGGTTTGCATATTTTAACTCAGCTTGTAATCCTTTGATCTATGGATTTTTCTATCCTCGCTTTCAGAAGGCCTTTAAGACTCTCATATTCACTTATATCTGTGGATTCAATTATTCACATACTCTGACATTTGAATGAATACAGTTTCTGATAATCAATGACTGAATAAATACTGTGAAGCTGATTGTGTTGAGGTAATAAATTCCTTAGAACAAAGTTTACATTTAGTTTTACATGCTATGGTTTAATTATGAATAAATATTTTGCTTATTTGACATTATTGCAAACATAGAGTAAATATTTGATACAGTTTAAAAACAAAGCAGCCTGCAGGCCTGTATTGATCTTAATGAGAACATCATAATAATCATATTAAATCAGTTTTATAATAAACAGGAGTTAAACAACACAATGAACAAAAAGTGTCAAACATTGTTAGGTCTGATATGTGTTTTTATGTGTTGTGTAGCTTTTCACTGTTTAAAATTTACCGTATTGTAGTCAACCATTTAATAGGACTGGTTGACATAAATAATATTCACTAGAATTTACTGTCTGCACACCATCTTAAGATACTCTTTTTTTTATATATATTTATAATAATTAAATTTGGTAGAATAAGGCCAGATGATGGCTTATATATGATTTCAGTCTGACATATCAGGTGTTTGCATCATAATTCGCAGACTATGGTTCTGTGGTCTGATAACTGCACCATGGTAAATTTCATTTTAAGTGATTCAAGGATATTTAATACATTTGAAAGCATTTAGGGTTGATCATGATTCTCAATGCTTGGACAAACAGGGTTGGTCTGATGCAAGATTTGACAGCAAATCTGTGACACCTGGATAAGTGACTCTCAGTAATGAGATGTGATGACCTTTGAGAGGTCAATTTTGTAAAAAGTGAGAATTTATAATAAGACTCCTGGGTGCTGCTGTGTGTTTGTGTGATAAACTCAGACATTGCATCATAACTAAACATAACTCTGTGTGTGTCGGTGTGGTGTGGTGTGTGTGTGTGTGTGTGTGTGTGTGTGTGTGTGTGTGTGTGTGTGTGTGTGCGTGCGTGCGTGCGTGTGTGCGTGCGTGTGTGTTTGAATGAGTGTCATTTGTAAATGTATTACATAAACAGATCAAACACTGTGGTCAAGTATAAAATATTTATTTACAAATATAAACTGCATATGAATTTTATTTATAAAGGGTCTCCATAAGTCTGTAGGGTTCGGTGCATTTTAATTTGGAGAGAGGTTTATTTGAAAAAAAAGTATTCATTATATTCATATAAGCGGATGATAAATAACATAGCAAGCAGTTACAACTGTCCTGCAGCTTTTCTTCATCTTATAATTTTGTAAAAACAATAATATACTTTTAGGTTTAAATGTGATTTTAAAAATGTCACTTTATTCTTAGGTGACCTGAAGAACCAATAATGCTGAGTTGTGTTTTTAAATCTCAAGCGCTTTTGTTAGAAATGTCATATTTTTCCAGCAAATTAATAAGCCTCTTAAATCTCTGAATAAATATTTGTAAATTCCACATTTCATCAAACATGGCTGACTTCCTGTTAGGTGGAGTCAAACACAACTTTGTAAACTTGACTCTACGGGTGTTTCCCAAAACACAAACACAATGGTGGCACCACCAACTTTAAGTCATGAAGGATGATAAGGGGAAGAGTTTCGCCTCCAGAACATACACTGTAAAAAAAAGATGGACGTAGTGTCCATGACGTCATCCATAGGTTTCGGAAGATCGTTTTTGAAGCTTAAAATAGGCTGTGTCTGCCATCCCATCTTGCCTGTGCACTACTCGTGGATTTACGAAAATAGGTAAAGAGACGGGACGTAGGTGAAGCTGAGGTGGCTGGTTGCTGAAACCACACCCGCCTACAGTAGCTTGACTCAAATGACAGCAGTGGTTGTTCAACCGTCACTCAAGCAGCCACGCCCTTAATTATGAAATACTTGCACCCTTCTCACAGATGTCATGAAGGGCAAAATTAGTTATACAGACCAAAAACTATTTTTGTACCAGGCTGTAAACACATTATTTTCTACTGTAAAGTTGTCATTTTAACATGGGGGTCTATGGGAATTTACTCCCTTTTGGAGCCAGCCTCTTGCGGCCAGTCAATGAATTGCAGTTTAAATCACTTCCGTATTGGCTTCACCAGAGAGATTGGAAGATTGACACTCAATCTACAACAAATGCATGACACCCATGGCCGCACCTAAAATATGTTTTCACAATAAAGATGAATAAGGGCAATTACAATACTGTATGTGATTAAGTCGTGTCAACTTTGCTTGCCTAAAGTTAAACCATTCGAAATATCAGCGTAATTCTAGAAATCCACTGAGTACAAGGATTGTTCGGGTTTCCGAGAAGACACATAACAAAGAAACCTGTCAAAAGCAGCTGCCTTCAAAATCTCATTGGAGGAAAACATTTTACGGTTCCCATTCTCCCCATGACAACAGTTTTCGAGACATCAAAAATCCATTCGCAATTTAGAATCTTGCATGTTTTGCTATAATGCTGGCCAAATTTGGTGGTAGTCACATAAATCCCCTACGTGGATTACTTAAAGGGAAACTCCACTGTTTTGAAAATATGGTCATTTTCCAGCTCTCCTAGAGTTAAACATTAGATTTGTACCGTTTTGGAATCCATTCAGCTTAATGTTTTTCACTTTTAGCATTGCTTAGCATAATCCATTGAATCTGATTAGTCCATTAATGTTGCGCTAAAAAATAACCAAAGAGTTTTGATATTTGTTCCTATTTTAAAACTTGACTCTGCTGTAGTTACATTGTGTACTAAGACCGACGGAAAATTAAAAGTTGTGATTTTCTAGGCAGATATGGTTAGGAACTATACTCTCATTCTGACGTAATAATCAAGGACTTTGCTGCTGTAACATGGCGCTGCGTAATATCGTTGCAATATCATATAGTCAACTTCGTGTTCACATGTGGTCCAGATCACTGTAATCTGACGTTAGCACAATTTTCGTATTTTTTGTCTTGAAGGTCCCGTTTTTCCTGTGTTTTTTAAGCTATGATTGTGTTCATGGTGCGCAATATAACATGTGCAGCCGCGGACGTGAGACTGCATAAACATCATTGTAACTTTGAAGCATTAAATCTTCAAAATATATGGTCATGCGGCACATCGTTTGAAAGCTTAGACTCAGGATTCCATTAAGCCAAACACACAAAGCATAATATGATTTTTAGCAGTCATAAAACTGTAGTTATTAGTTACCTCAACCCAGAGCGGCGGGTTATTTACTTTCTGCTACTTCACATGTTCAAGAAACATCATCCTGTTTGATCTATAAGCTTGTTTTCTAATGGGGACCACAAAATGTCCCCACAAGGTCATAAAAATACTGGTATTCCTATCTTTGTGGGGAAAATTGGTTAATTATAGTAACACGCAGCATTTATTGTCAGTAACGGTAACGGCGTTATAGCGAGGGAAACAGTAATTTATTTGATTACTTGTTACTGAAAAAATAAAGGCGTTAGTATTGCCGTTTATTTATAGCGCTGCTATTCCCATCACTGGCTCCTACGCATGTCTGTAATGTCTGCTTCAGCTGTGTTTATTTGGGGTCATAACATGCTAAGCCTTCATTTTTTATACTGCATGCATTTGGCACCGCAATGCGGTATTAACCCCACAAAAGCAAGGCTAACCCTGCTTCCGGGTTTCATAACCCTGGGTTAATTTCAAGGATAACTCCGCTTATAAATTACAAGTGTAAGAGGATCCTTAACCTAGGGTTAAAAGCAGGGTTTAGAACGAAGATAAGCCAGGGTTAAGCGCAGTGTGAAAAGATCTAGAGTTAATATTTCCAGTTTTGGTTTTGAATTAAGTAGTTGTGTTCTTCTTTTTAGATAATCTAGTGTGACAACTTATTGTCACAAGTGAACATTCTCTATTCAACAGTCAACAACTCTGTAATTAGATAAGATATGAAAATGTAATGAATACAACATATGTGCCCAAGACTTTCTTTTTTCATTTGGTATAAGATTTATACTATTGTGATGTATGGGGGTCAGTAAATGTTAGACAGTGTGAAAAATGTGACAACTTACCCCACTCTACCCTACCGCAAGGATGTGAGGATCGAGGAAAAACCGCATTCCTATATATATTAGCACGACACTGCTTATTTGGAGCACAGACCCAGAGGGTAGTGTCAGTTGCTGTTTAATTTCTTTCTTTTCTAATCAATTCGAATGTGCATGGTGAAATTAGTTAATGCAATATACAACCTTGAAATTATGGGATGTTCTTAGCCTTGGCCAATTCACTTAATGCTTTGACCTCGTCCTCTTTCTTGCTTGCATCCTAGCAGGGTGGAGGTAAGACACGTGGAAAGGAATCGAGAAAAGGAAATGAGGATTTAGAAGCATGAACAATGTTTGTGTATCAGTTAGTTACGTATACAGCTGGGGAGGGGTTGAGACCTGACCTGATGTGTATAAATGAACACATCTGAGCTATATCACTTTCATTTTGGAGAAGTTAGATTTAATGGGCATGTACTCAATTTATGTTCATGTTACTTTATATATTTACCTTAACCATTTTGTAATTTCTAAAATGAATTTGTTTAAATTTTGGGTGATAATTGTCTGTCTGTTTACAATTACAAAGGAAGTCCTCTCAGACGTGATGCCTTTCAATGTGACTGAGAACATTCTCCTGTGTTATCCTTTACATCCAAACTCTTGTCCTAGAGCTCAACGTCTCACTGTTGTTAAAGTGGCAATATACGCTTTCATTTCACTCATGATCCTCATGGCAGTTTTTGGGAATCTGCTGATCATCATCTCCATCTCTCACTTCAAACAGCTTCAGTCTCCAACTCATCTGATCGTTCAGTCATTGGCTGTGTGTGACTGTCTGCTGGGTTTACTGGTGATGCCCTACAGTATGGTGCGATCTGTCGAGGGCTGCTGGTTTTTAGGAGATGTTATTTGTAAAGTTCATTCTAGTTTGGACATGACCTTCTGTACTTCTTCTTTAATACATCTTAGTTTAATATCTATTGATAGATACTGGGCCATCTGTGACCCTCTGAAGTACAAAATGAGGATCACAGACAACACCGTGGCTGTATTTATCACCTTTACATGGATCTTTTCATTTGTGTACAGCTTTAGCATTGTGTTTTCAGGGGTGAATGTTATTGGTCTTGAAGCTTTTATATTACAGATGTCTTGTTTTGGTGGCTGTGTTCTGTTTTTAAACAAAGAATGGGCACTTACTTGTGTAATATTGGCATTTATTATACCAGGAACTATAATGAGCTCTCTGTATATCATCATATTCAATGTTGTTAAAAAACACGCAAAGGTTTTGTCAGAGAAAGTGTCTGTGACCACCACAGGTGTTAACAGTCAAAGCTCTGCACACAGAGAAAGAAAAGCAGCTAAAACTCTGGCTCTTGTTATGGGCGTTTTCTTTCTCTGCTGGCTGCCTTTTTCTATTGCCATTGCTGTTTTTCCATTTTTTAATTTTGTGAACCCAGCTGATGTTTTTCAGGCTTTACTTTGTTTGGGATATTTTAACTCAGCTTGTAACCCTTTGATCTATGGATTTTTCTATCCTCGCTTTCAAAAGGCCTTTAAGACTCTCATATTCACTTATATCTGTGGATTCAATCATTCACAAACTCTTACATTTGAATAAATACAGTTTCTGAAGATAAATAATAGCCAGTGAATGAATAAATGTTGTGAATCTGATTGTGTTGAGGTAATAAATTCCTTAGAATAAAGTTTATATTTTAAAGTTTCATATTTTAAAGTAGTTTCACATGGTATAGTTTATTTATGAATACATGTTTTTCTTATTTGACATTATTGCAAACATACAGTAAATATTTGATATAGTCTAAAAACAAAGCAGCCTGCAGGCCTGTATTGATCTCAATGAGAACATCATACATATTAAATCAGTTATTATAATGAACAGCAGAGGTTAACAACACAATGATCAAAAAGTGTCAAACAATGTAAGATTAGAGCTGTATTTTTTATGTGTTGTGTAGCTTTCCAGTGTTTGAATTATTATTAAATTGAAGTCAACGACTCAAAAGGTTTTATGTCACTGGTTGACATAAATAATATTCACTAGATTTTATGGTCTGCACACCATCTCAAGATACATTTCTTTTTTATATATATATTTTCTTCAAGTATTTCTAATAGTTAAAAGCTAAATATGGTAGAATAAGGCCAGATGATGACTTATATATGATACTGACATATCAATTGTTTGCATCATAAATCCTAGACGGTTCTGTGGTCTGATAATTGCACCATAGTAAACATGGTACAAAAAGTCACATTTCATTTTAAATGATTCAAGGTTATATCATACATTTAAAAGCATTAAGGATTGAACACTAAGACCCTCCATGCTTGGACAAACAGGGTTGATCTGATGCAAGATTTGACAGCAAATTTGTGACACCTGGATGTGTGCGTGTGTGTCTGTTCAAATGTTATTTGTAAATGTTTTAAAAACATATCAAACACTGTTGTCAAGTATAAAATATTAATTTACAAACTGCATATGAAATATATTTATAAAGGGTCTCAATAAGTATATTCATTATGTTACAGTAAGTCATTTGGACTATAATTGGATGATAAATAACAGCAAGCATTTACAATACTGTCCTGCAGCTTTTCTTCATCTACAAATATTTCAACATATTTTGTAAAACAATAATATACATTTTAGCTTTTAAATGTGGTATTAAAAATTACATTTTATTCTTAGGTGGCCCTGCAGACTCAATAATGCTGATTTGTGCTTTGAAATATCAAGTGCTTGTGTTAGAAATTTCATATTTTTTCCAACGATTTCATAAGCTTTATAGCCTAGAAATCTAGACGCACCCTAGCGGCCGCAAAATATATTTGCTGCCAGGGTTTAGTCTAGGCACTCACAATACACTTAACAGCTCCAAAAACCAAAATTTGGTCAGGCCAATCACATCGTGTGTAGCGTCTGTGGGGCGGGCTTAACATGATGACGACAGAGCTGCCTTCGACGGTTCCTACTTGAAAACAAAGAATGACTGCTGCTGCTGGCGAACAGCTTTTTTTGAAGCGGCTTTGGCCGCGACTCTGGAGGACTTAGACTTATGTTTTTCTTTGAGAGAAGAGCAAATAACCCTACTGAAGTCCTTTTTAAGCAAGAAAGATGTGTTTGGAGTTTTGCCGACTGGTTACGGTAAAAGTTTGATATACCAATTAGCTCCACCGGTGGGGAAACGCAGGGGACTGATACGTCACCTTCTTCGTTGCTCTGATTGGTCATAGCGCTATCCTATTGCGTACAGAGGCATTTTGAGGGACAACCTTATATCCCGCCCCTTGCATTGAGCCGTTTGTGTGAAGAGTTGCCAGACCTTACATCTTGATGTAGGTCTGGCTAACCAGGCTATAAGCTTTATAAATCTCTGAGTAAATAAATTCCACATTCCATCCAACATGGCTGACCTCCTGTTGGGTGGAGTCAAACACAACCTTGTAAACTTGACTCTATGGGTGTTTCTCAAATGTGAGGACGTATACTAGAAAGGCAGCATATCTCAGCTGCTATGTCATCATCATGCATTGATTGAAGGACATCCTAATTTCAAGGGAGCTTCAATGGCAGCCTTTGTTTTGTGTCGCATTGGGTTGCATTGGCCTCTTTAGAAGGACCCTTGAAGTGTATCACTTCTGGCCTCAATTAACCCACAATTATTTGCACACATTCCAGAAACTTTGCGAAAATCAAGTAGGCACTTACACGTTTCCCAATTTCATTCTGAAACACAAGCAAAAAACAACAACAACAACAACAAATGGTAGCAAACAAGTTGGCACAGAGCTCACTCAATTTTGTTATGACATATAATGCAAAAACATGTTTTTAGAGAAGACAACATTTATGTTTTGTTGTAAATTATTAACATATTAATTTTAAACTGCCCATGTTGTAAAGAATTGGGAACTGGGAGACCACAAACCATCTAATTCAGGCTGTTGAGGAAGACTCAAACCCCAAAGCGCCAGAAGGACTGGTCTAAGAAGGATGCAGTCTCCAGAGGAGGCAACTAAACATTTGAGAAACATCCTACATGATGAGAACAATGGTCATACTAAGTCCCGTGAGCATGTATGCAACTCATCCCAAACATTGCCTGTGTTTGGGGATGCTATTTAAGTTAATGGCCACACCCAGGCCTGTTCACCTCAGAGTTTTTTTATTTTCACCAAGCATGGCACATATGCTAAGTTTTTTGAGCATGTTAAGTGCTTCACCTTAAGACTGTCCCTGTGTCCTCCAGCTCTCCTGATTGTCGCCAATGCCATGTTGGCGCAATGGATCATCGCAAGTGCCATGTTCGCTCACCTAAACATCACGAGCGGTAAAAAAATAAAATAAAAATAAATTGAATTGAGTGTGATGCTCACTCTCCTAAACTTTGTGATGTGAGTGCTCGCTCTCCTGACTCCATCGAAGGGGCACACTCGCCCTCCTAAACCCTCTGTCACAAGGTGACAATCTTTTTTTCTTTGGGGCGGAACCAAAATTATAGAAGTTTTGGTTCCGCCCGGACCGGAAAAGACGAACACCGGACTTCCGGTAAGCGCCGCGAGTGGGAAAATCGGCGAATTGGACGCAGCTGTGCGTAGTTAAGAGGAGCGGCCGATGATTGGAGGATACGCTGAACAGGGCAGTATTTAGAAGCAGCAAAAATCACAGTTAAGGGCGATTGACACGAGAGGCGATTGACACGGGGAAGCTCGTCTGCCTAAGGCAGAAAGATGATCCGCACCTTTTGAAGAGCCTGCAGGCTCTGTTGATCCGGGCTGTGCTACGAAGCGCGCGGAAAGAGGACAGGAGCCACGAGAGGCGAAAGAAAGGCAGGACGGGAAGAGAGAGTAAAGGAGCACCCCGAAGAGAGCTTTTTGGCGGAAACCGTATGGTTGTGGAAGACATCGCGAACCTTAAAGGTTGAGAAGTGAACGGAGTACATTTCAAACGGAGATAAAGGAAAAGGGGATTGAAAACGGCATTGATGTGAGTACTAAGATCAAGTTGAAAGCATCCTGTATATTTACCTGGCTTTATGTTGGATTCCTCCAGGAGAAGGAGGGCGGCCCCACCCCTAGCATAGCGTGGTGGGTGAGCCGAAGGAATATTTATTGAAGCAGTCACAACGACGACATCACTAGCTAGGCCGCATATTTCATCGCCAGATCCGAACCAAGCGAAGGAAGGAAGACGGGTGTCCTTTTTGTACACTGAGCGTGGTGGGTGAGTCCTTGTACGGTGAACACCTTTAATTTTGACGTGGTGCTGTATATTTGCTGTGGGTTGCTGGGTATTGCTGTGTGTGTCCTGTCAGATAAACCCCCGCCTTCACGCACTTCGTTGAGGAAGGACAAAGAGGCTGCTGATCCTAGCCTATTCCAGTACAGCATATGTTGTGAGCGTGCTTCAGATCTCGGGAAATAGCACGGTGCCTTGGGACAATCTTTTTCCGTCTGGACCTTGGGCGGATGTGAAGGGTGGCAGTAAGGAGCTGAAGAAACAGCAGAGGTGTGAGTACGATTTGGGGGCATTACCATTGATACTTTCATTTGCATAAAGATTGTTGTTGCAGAGAGAGAGGTGGAGGAATTCCATCGTCCCGTGGCCTCTACAAAGGGGCGCCCCTGTCCAGAGTTCGAACACCTGACGGCAGCGAAGAGAGGGAAGCGCTCGGCCCGGTGAGACGTTGAGATATCCCACCCCTCTGCCACCACCGAGTAGTCGAGAGGGTTCGCCCCCGACGCCAAGTAGGAACTACTTACCCCATCAGACGCCTCGTAAAGTGCTGTAAGTCCGCCACTGCTGCCAGTTGATACCTGTAGAGGGAAAAGGAGAGAGTGAATAATCTGAGGAGAAAACGAGAAGACCTGTACTTGCGGTACGCCGAGTCCAGCCAAGAGGTGAGAACCACTGTGCTTTTGTGTCCCAGTCGATACCTGTGGAGATAAAAGGAGAGAGAGTGAATAATCTGAGGAGAAATCGAGGAGACCCGTACTTACAGTACGCCGAGTCCAGCCAGGAGGTGAGAGCCATCCAAAGCAGAGTAACTGTGCCCCTTGTGTTTCCAGTGGTGGCCTGTGGAAAGAGAGAGAGAAAATGAGCGACCCGAAGAGGAACTGTGTGAAATCCAGCCGGTGAAAATACAAGAGCCTGAAGAGGGCGTTATTTTAAGTTCCCCTTCCTCCCTCCCCTATTTATTATTTTAAGTAATTTAAATAAAGTACATTTTAATTTTATGCTTACCTTGTGTGTCTGGTCATTGGGGTGGCTTTGGGGACCTCCTCGAGGTGGAAAAAGGGGCGTGACCTTATTTACATCTGGGTCCACCCCGACCTGTGACACCTCCCCAACACCCTACATCTCCATTAACTATGCCAAGAGCTCCTATCCTGAACTCAACCCAGAGCTGGAGCTAGAGGTAGTTGTGACGGCCATGATGGCGCTGACCTTAGAGTGTGTCTGGGCCACACACACACACACCCCTTATCATTCCCAATAAGATGCACACTCCAAGTCTCCGTGAGGTGCATGCTCGTTCACCTGATTACAGCAAAGTGTCCTTTGTCTCACCTGAACTCATTCCAGTGCCCGTTGGCTCTCCTGAACTCTGCCCAGTGCCCACTGGCTCTCCTAAATTCTGCCCAGTGCACACTGGCTTTCTTGAACTTTGCCCAGCACCCCCGTATCTCCTGAACAATTCTCGGAGCCCCCACTCTAGCCTGAACTCTCCCCAAGCTCTTACGCTTCCCTGAACACACTCCCCTGAGCTTCTCCAAGAAAATTATGGTCATCTGCCTCTCCTACTCTCCTGTCTCCTGAGTTGCGGCCTCTGTGACTTTTGTCTTTTTAACCTCATGTGGCTTCTGGTGTGGGCTGCACCCCTGTAGCTCCCAATTTGGACCCCAGTGCAGGCCGCAAAGCCTTGGCCTCCTGAACTACCCACACCTCCCTGACCCACCCCCCCATAGATTCTCTGTTGTTTTGGCGTTACAGACTGGGATTGTCACGGTCGGTCATGGAAGCATTGCGGCTAATGAAGGCGAAATCCTCGGTTCTGGAATTCTGATAGTCACCGTATCATCACTAGGGATCACAAGTACCCATTTTTAATGGTTTAGATCTAATCTCTCTGATAGATCCTTCAGGGTGTCATGGAGGGGCAAGTTGTCCACAGCCCACCAGATGGTCACTGGGATCCTCAGGGATCAGTGCTTGGTCCACTCCTTTTCTCCATCCACACAACATTCTTAGGCCCTATTATACAGGCACATGGCTTCTCCTACCACTGCTATGCTGGTAATGACACTCAGATCTTCTGATTTCACCCAGATGATACCACCATAGCCGCATGCATTACAGCCTGCTTAGCCAACATCTCAGCTTGGATGAAGAAACACCAACAAACACACCTCTTATATCTAAAAAAAAATCAACTAACTCTTTTTTCTCTCAACAGGCATTGTTTCGGAATTATGAAAACTCGTAATTCGTTATAAGCACTTCTTGTATTATTGCCTCCCTATGACAAATCGCCTAAATGTACGTTATTTGTATCTGAATGTCCTGGTTCCCTCGTCTCCTTCGAACAAGCTATGTGACAGTGTGATTGGCGGTAGGTTCATTTTCTGTGAGACCGTCCCGGCCAATCAACTTTAAATGCACGTTTTAGTGGTTACCTTGGGGTCATCATCAGATAACAAAGAAAAAAATGTATGCATGGCAAATTGTATACAAGGCTAAAAGGGTTTCTTTCTGTCTGACTGGTGAGTGCGGGGCTGCAGACTGCATACATGTCGATGCCGTTTACATTCAGGTCCGGTTAAAAAAATTGCCACTTGTTTTGGGTCAGACTCGGATCTAATTTTCTTGGGTTTGTCTCCGGTTGGGTTCGGGTAAAAAGCAATTCGGGTCATTTTGGGTCGGGTAATTTTTTTTTTTTTGGACTCGAGAAGACCAAAAGTACACCTTTGTACATAAAGAGTTCATATTAGCAAATCAGAGGTACATAATAGTACCTTAAAAGTAAGTATTGGTACCAAATGTATACATATCTGTATCTAATAGTACATATTTAGACCTATTAAAAGGGTACTGCCTCAGTGACAGCTGGGGTACATATTTTGACCATTTTATTTTAACAGTGCACTCCATTAACCTTTAATTCAAGACATACAGTTCCATTTTTTCTAATCTCATGAGTCACAACGTTTGTGTATCAGTTAGTTACGTGTACAACTGGGGAGGGGTTGAGACCTGATCTGATCTGTATATATGAACACATCCGAGCCATATCAAGTTTATTTGAGAAGTTAGATTGAATAGACATGTACTGTATTTAAGTTAATGTTTCTTGAGATATTTGCCTTAACCATGTTGCAATATGTAAAATGATTTTGTTTAAACTTTGGGTTATAATTGTCTGTCTGTTTACAATTACAAAGGAAGTCATCTAAGTCACAATGTCTTTTAATGGGACGGTTTACAATTTGGTCAATACTTGTTTGACTTTTTACTTTTACAACTGATGTATCGGGTTTTGGATGCAATGTCTTCTAATGAGACTGAGAATATTCTCCTGTGTTATCCTTTACATCCAGACTCTTGTCCTAGAGCTCATCGTCTTACTGTAGTTAAAGTGACAATGTACACTGTAATGTTACTTATAATCCTCATGACAGTTTTTGGGAATCTGCTGATCATCATCTCCATCTCTTACTTCAAACAGCTTCAGTCTCCAACTCATCTGATCGTTCAGTCATTAGCTGTGTGTGACTGTCTGCTGGGTTCACTGGTGATGCCCTACAGTATGGTGCGATCTGTCGAGGGCTGCTGGTTTTTGGGAGATGTTATTTGTAAAGTTCATTCTAGCTTGGACATGACCCTCTGTATTTGTTCTTTAATACATCTTAGTTTAATATCTATTGATAGATACTGGGCCATCTGTGACCCTCTGAAGTACAAAATGAGGATCACAAACAACACTGTGACTGTATTTATCACATTTACATGGATCTTTTCATTTATGTACTGCTTTAGCATTGTGTTTTCAGGGGTAAATGTTGTTGGTATGGAAGCTTTTATATTACAGATGTATTGTTTTGGTGGCTGTGTTCTGTTTTTAAACAAAGAATGGGGACTAACTAGCGTAATCTTGTTATTTATTATTCCAGGAACTATAATGAGCTCTCTGTATATCATCATATTCAATGTTGTGAAAAAACACGCAAAGGTTTTGTCAGAGAAAGTGTCTGTGATCACCACAGGTGTTAACAGTCAAAGCTCTGCACACAGAGAAAGAAAAGCAGCTAAAACTCTGGCTCTTGTTATGGGCGTTTTCTTTCTCTGCTGGCTGCCCTGTTCTATTGTCAATGCTGTCGACCCTTTCCTTAATTTTGTGACCCCAGGCGTTGTTTTTGAGGCTTTAATTTGGTTTGCATATTTTAACTCAGCTTGTAATCCTTTGATTTATGGATTTTTTTATCCTCGCTTTCAGAAGGCCTTTAAGACTCTCATATTCACTTATATCTGTGGATTCAATCATTCACATACTCTGACATTTGAATGAATACAGTTTCTGATAATCAATGACTGAATAAATATTGTGAAGCTGATTGTGTTGAGGTGATACATTTCTTAGAATAAAGTTTATATTTTAAGGTTTCATATATTAAAGTAGTTTCAGATTCTATAGTTTATGTATTAAAAAATATTTTGCTTATTCAACATTATTGCAAACATAAAGTAAATATTTGATACAGTCTAAAAAACAAAGCAGCCTGCAGGCCTGTAATGATCTCACATCATACATATTAAATCAGTTATTATAATAAACAGGAGTTACAACTGCACCATAGTAAAGACACTGTAAAGCCAGTTCGTAATGTTAATTTTAAGTGATTCAAGGTTATTTAAGAAATTTTACAGCATTTAGGCTTGAACACTATATGATCCTCAATGCTTGGACAAACAGGGTTGATCTGATGCAAGATGTGACTGGAAATCTATGACACCTTGATAAGTGACTGTCAACAATGAGAGGAGATGACTTTTGAGAAGTAAATGTTGTTAAAAGTGAGAAATTATAATAAGACTCCTGGGTGCTGCAGTGTGTTTGTGTGATAAACACTGATATTGCATCATAACTAAGCATAACACCGAATGTGTGTGCCTGGTAAAAATATTGTGTGTGTGTGTGTGTGTGTGTGTGTGTGTGTGTGTGTGTGTGTGTGTGTGTGTGTGTGTTCTGGTAAAGTTAGGAATATCAGTACATTTATGACATTTTACCCACATTTCTTACCAAAAACATTGTGAGAGCAGAGTAGGCCGAGAACAGAGAAAGCACTTATTTCAATTGCCCAATTTCGTTCTAAAATACAAGCCAAAACATCTCTGCACAGAGCTCTCCCAATTTAATTATGTCATATTAGGCAAAAACTTGTTTTTAGAGAAGACAACATTCATGTTTTACCCTTTTTTTTGGTCATTTATTAACATTAAAGTTAAACTGCCCATGTTTTAAAGAATTTGGAACTGGGAGACCACAAATCGTCTCATTCTAGATTTTAATGTTGAGGAGGACTCGAACTTCCAAGCGTCAGAAAGACTGGACACAGCCTTGATAGCATGCAACTAAACGTTTGAAAAACACTCTCCTGATGAAGGCAGTGGTCATACCAAGTACTGAGAGCATCTATGCCACTCAACTATGTTGCCTGTGTTTGGGGGTGCTATTCAGCTTCATCACCATGCCCAAGCCTGTTAACATCAGAGTTTTTATATTTTTACCAGGTATGACACACATGCATATCGCTTTTTGAGCATGTTAAGTGATATAAAAACAAGTGAAAAGGGCCAAAATGAAAGCAATGACATGCCCAAGCACTCCGGTGCGATCGCTGCATGGTGACACTTTAAAAAAACAATGGCGTGTAGATTTAAGTAGGAAGAATCTGAGGATTATTTTGAAGTATGTTTTAAGTGACACACGTCCTGCTGTCAGTTGGTGGCACCACCAGTCGGCGGACTGGCCATCGGGAGTTTCGGGAGCAATCCCGAACGGCCGGTCCATTTCAGGCCGAGCAGGCCAGAGGTCAAAAAGTTTTTTTTTTTTTAAATGCCTGACCAGGCGCTCTGCAGCTGCAGCGGAACGCTGTGTCTGTTTCAGACCGGGCCAAACCAATTCTTCAAATCTTGAGGGGGGATAAGAGCGGCCCCTCCCAACTTGGACTGATCCTCGTTTTTCCTCACATCCGATTGGCTCAAAGGCGCCGATCAAAAGAGTTTACTTTTGGTCAGGTTTGGATTCGTGTGAATGCAACATAGACAAGACGGTAAAAATTGCCTCGCTCTACATTATCCCGCTTATGAAATTGATGAAATAGCCTGCGTGCGCATTTTGGCAACAGAAGTGGTGTTGTTCCCCAGTGGTTTTAACGTGTTAGCAACTCACAGTTTCCCAGCATCAAAATGTCTGATAATTGCGTTTGGTTGCACTAATAATATATTAATATACGTATATATGGTCACTTTATATTTGGCCATCTGCTAACGTCTTCTATTCACTCCACTATAGTACACGGATCTGGTAGCTGTGTTGAAAAACTTGATTAAGTCAATTTTTAAATATAACTTTCTCTGTCTGTGTTGCTGCTGATTCTTGCCATACTTCCATTGCCAACATGCGCGTGCATACGTTTCCACGTCATCATTGTGTTCAAACAGTAAAATGGTCTAAGGAATCCCTGTATGTCTGTATATTAGCTGTTAAGGTCACTGATGGAGAGAGACAGGTTGATGATGACCCTTGCAGTCATATTGATGATGAGGAGGAAGGAAAGCAGAACAAGAGGAGGAGGAGAATGGAACCAGTACAAAAACAGTGATGGGTCAGTGTGCAGGGCTGGGTAGGCAATCATATTACCCTGCTGGAAAAACCAGCATACCAGCATATGTTGTGTTTTTGTGCTGGTATGCTGGTGACCACCAGCTAAACCAGCATCAAACCAGCATAGACCAGCATAATTCCCATGCTGGTTTGATGCTGTTTTTTTCAGCAGGGTAGGCATATCAATCAATCAATCAATCAATCAAAGCTTTATTAAGGACACACAAATAGAAAAATACAGCACATTACATATTTACATATAGAATAAAATGCAATAGTTCCACTTACTAGATTATAACCTTACTAAAGCACAGATTGAATAAAAAAAAGGAATTATTCTTAGTCATATTTATTACTGATGTTCTTCTCATGCATATGTAGCTGTACAATCAGTAAGCAGAGGCAGGGTCCAGCACAGGGGAAGTGGAGCCAGGGAGAGTTGAAAGTGAGTACGTACACACACAATCTCTATTTTATGGGACTGTATTGTAGTTTTTGATTATCTGAGTGGGTATGTGTGAGTAATTGTAACAATTTTATCACTCCAACTGACTGTACACATGCTGGTAGTTAGCAGTATACTGTGACTTATGTGTTCGAGATTAGGTTTTGCTGACCTGGTTGTGTTTAGTGCAGTGGTGACTTGCTTATACAACCTGAGGAGGCAGGTGTTATCCTAAAATTTCTTTAAGGTCTTCAGCATAATCTGATTCACTTCATACCATAAAAACACTACTAGAATTAAAATAACTGCAAAAAATCCTGCTCGTGCACCAAGGGCACTCGCGTAAAAGGCCTCTCCATCTTAAAGTCCCGGGCTGAATTTCAGTCCCAGTACGTCCCTGGGTGGCACTGTACTGTTTCCCACAATAACCACATCTACCTATGTGATTGGACCTCATAATCAAACATACAGTTTAGGTTTCTAAATCACTTCATGCATGAAAACATATGAGGTGCACTATTTCTCTTTCTACGCATACACGTATTGCCTCCCTATAACTACATCGTTCAAAATCTCAAAAAATATTTTCGAAATTGTTTAGCATCTTTAACATCTTGTTTGCCAGTTTAAGGTGACCAGTTTTTTTTTTATGAAAAGTGGGGACGTTTCCTAGGTCAATGGTCAAAATATAATTGAAATCTTATTAGTTATTATCTATGTATTAGAAAAGGAGACAAAACCTTTTTGAATGTTTTTGTCTTTTTATTGTTGTGGGATTGTGGATTAGGGTTAGGATTTCATGGTTCCCTTTGTATTTAGAGAAGCTGTTTGTGAACAAACAAGATCTATAAAGTCGCAAATGTTAAAGTTTCAAACCCAAAGAGATCTTCTTTTTAAATGTGAAGCCTCATCAACGCCTTCCTAAAATGGCTTGTTTAAACACAACCCTGCTTTTGGATGTCATAATGCAGGGAACATTTAAATATCACCGCCCTAATGTATAGGCAAAGAAAGAAAATGTAACTTTCATTCACACTGTAGTATTGTTGCCACCGCCACCGCTGAATTGTTCAGTTGTGTGCTGCATATGAAAGAGTACAAGAATGGATGTGCACAAAGGCCTCTCTAAAAATTGAAGTACAATCTAGGCTCTTCTGATTCACAGCCTGTAAGTCGCCTATGTTTTCATATTACAGAATTTCTTACTGACGATTCAAACTTTTCATTTAAGTTTTGGACAGCGTAGAGTAGAACTTGTTGTTTGTCATTTCTATGATTACAAATGCAGACATATTTTTATGTTTTAGTATTATTCTTACCTTACAGATCTAAGTCACGGTGGTAAAGTTGATCGATCAACTTAGTCATTTGCATTTGGATCAGATTCAGGCTCATATTGATTAGGTTGTAAAGATGATGTTATCTCCTTTCACCAGCGTTGCCAAGTCCGTGGCCTTTCGATTGGGCTACTTTTAAACTGTTTCTACAAGTTGATGTTTTTCTTTGGGTTTGAGATGGAAGGATTTTTTTAAATTAATTGTTGGTATTTGGGCTGTGAATAGTTATTGGGCTGTTTTGGACTAATTCTGAATGGTTATTGGACTTGTTTTGATACGTGGATTTTTGTTTATTCACTGGAGGTATTCGGCCAATCACAATACACTGGAAAGCTGGCCAATCGAAGAACATCGTGCTTTTTTCAGAACATCAAGCTTTGTAAAAATCAATGTTTTCAGAAACGGTATGTGGAAAATAATGAGTTTATTTACCACGCAAACACATTACATTACACCAAAAACCAGAGGTGGACAATACTTGAGTACTTTGAGTAAATTTTCCAAGCATCTGTGCTTTATCAGAGTGTTTGGGAAAAAATTTACTTTACTAAAAAATGTTCACTACATTCTAAAGCATAGAATCATACTGTGTATTCCTTATTGCATATTAAAATTGATGTTATACCTAATTACATAAAAATTGTGTACTTTTACTTTCTTGAGTAAAAGTACAAAAGTACTTTTTACTTAAGTAAAAGTAAAAAAAAGTCCTAGATGTTTAATGTACTCAAATATTAAGTATAAACCAAAAACTTGAAATTGTGAAATGTACTACATTGAGTTAGTAGTACATTTCACATTTTAATACATCTTAGTTTGATAAATATTGATAGAGAGGCTGGCATAGCCAGGTAAGCAAACGACAGGTCATTCAAGGCAGATACTACATTGAATTCAGTAACAGTCATCTTGAGCCAGGCAGAGAGTTCAGAATCGGCCATCTTAGACAGGTCAGAGTCTACGGTTCACCGTTAACTCTCGCAGGACTCGATGAACCAGAATGTGATATAGGATAGGATGTTATAAGTACAATAATACAATGGTGTGCACCTCCCACACATTTTTCATGTATTTCGTGATATTTAAATAGCCACCAGATCCACTGTCAGAAAAAAATGATTAAAATATGTATCCCAAATGTCACTCGGACGGTACCCTTTTAAAAAACCTCAGAGGTTCATATTAGTACCAAAGAGTGCATATTAGCATCTCAAAGGTGCATAATAGTACCTTAAAGGTAAATATTGATACTAAATATACATATCTAAATATTTGGACCTTTTAAAAGTGTATTGCCTCAGTGACAGCTGGGTATTTTTACCTTTTTTTTTCTAACAGTGCACTCTGTTGACCTTTAATTTAAGACACACAGTTCAGTACAATTTTTTATTTTAATCTTACGAGTCACAATGTTTGTGTATCAGTTAGTTACGTATACTGCTGGGGAGGGGTTTAGAACTGATCTGTATATATGAACGCATTAAAGCTTTATCAAGTTTATTTTGAGGGTATTTAGATTGAATGGGCATGTACTGTATTTACTGTATGTTGATGTTTCTTTAGATATTTGCCTTAACCATGTTGTAATTTTTAAAATGATTTTGTTCAAACTTTGGGTTATAATTGTGTTAACAGGTGTTAACATTCAAAGCTCTGCACACAGAGAAAGAAAAGCAGCTAAAACTCTGGCTCTTGTTATGGGCGTTTTCTTTCTCTGCTGGGTGCCTTTTTTTATTACCATTGCTGTGGATCCTTACATCAATTTTGTGACCCCAGCTGATGTTTTTGAGGCTTTATTTTGGTTTGCATATTTTAACTCAACATGTAATCCTTTGATCTATGGATTTTTTTATCCTCGCTTTCAGAAGGCCTTTAAGACTCTCATATTCACTTATATCTGTGGATTCAGTCATTCACATACTCTGACATTTGAATGAATATGATTTCTGATAGCCAATGACTGAATTGATATAGTGAAGCTGAAAGTGTTGATTTCATGTAAAAAATTATGTAAACTGTAAAAAAAATCAGTAGAAATTACAATATTACTGGCAGCTGTTTGCCAGTAACTCACTGTAGATTTAAATGTATGTTATTTATTGGCAATAGTTTGTTTAAAGTTAAATGAACATAAAACATTAACATGTATGCAGAATAAAACTAACATAATAGCCTCATGCAAAGCATCCTGGGAACCAAAATCCGAAGAAAAAAACAACAGAAAAAGGTGGATGAGGATTTTTGGTTCCCAGGATGCTTTGCATGAGGCTGTTATTTTATAGTTTCACTCTGTAAAACAAAGACTTGTTAATGTTTAATGTTCATTTAACTTTGAACAAACGGTTGCCACTTTTTCACAGTGTATAATAAAGTTGATAATTCTCATATTTTAAAGTAGTTTCAAATGCTATAGTTTATTTATAAATAAATATTGGGATTATTTGACATTATTGCAAACATAGAGTAAATATTTGATACAGTTTAAAAAACAAAGAGCATGCAGGCCTTTATTGATCTCAATTCTCAATTCTACATATCTGAGATTTTTACATTTGTGTAGCTTTCCACTGTCTAATCATATGTGAGTAAAGTCATGATCAAATCAAATGCATTGTAAATATTACTGTATTGAAGTTAACCAATCAAAAGGTTTTATGTCACTGGTTGGCATAAATAATAGTTTATACTGTCTGGACATCATCACAAGCTACTTTCTCTTCATCTCTAACAGTCATCTTAACCATCTAATTTTCTGACCCATAATGATTAAATCATCTCCTCTCAAATGTCTCAATGAGAGCCAAACTGATTCTGCAACAATCTGCTATTTTACTCACTGAAGAAAGTTTTTCAAGATATTTTTTCAAGTATTTGAGTATTTCTCATAGTGATGGTTAAAAGATAAATATGGTAGAATAAGGCCAAATAATTGCTTTTATATGATTTCAGTCTGACATATCAGGTGTTTGCATCATAAAACCCAGACTATGGTTCTGTGGTCTGATAACTGCACCATAGTAAACACACTGTAAAACCAGTTCATAAATTTTCATTTTAAGTGATTTAAAGGTTATTTAAGAATTTTAAAGCATTTGGGGTTGAACACTAAGATCCTCTATGCTCGGACAAACAGGTTTGATCTGATGCAAGATGTGACAGCAAATCTATGACACCTGAATAAGTGACTGTCAACAATGAGAGGTGAGGACCTTTGAGAGGTAAATGTTGTTTAAAGTGAGAAATTATAATAAGACTCCTGTGTGCTGCTGTGTGTTTACTATGGTGCATTACATCATGTGGATAACTGTGTGTGTGTGTGTGCGTGTGTGTGTGTGTGTGTGTGTGTGTGTGTGTGTGTGTGTGTGTGTGTGTGTGTGTGTGTGTGTGTGCGTGCGTGTGTGTGTGTGAGTGAGTGTTTAATTTAGTGGCATTTGTACAAATATTAAACGTCTTCATTGTGTAGCAGTAAGTCATTTGAACTATGAGCAGATGATAAAATAACATGTCAACAGTGTTTCCCACAGATCGGAAATACTTGTGGTGATAGACGGGGCAATTTGCACAGATGATAGATAGATCACAAACTGTCATACAGTACACGCAGCTAGTACAAATGTCACGGAGTGACTTAGGGCGGAACCAAAAGTGGAAAGGAGAGGTTCCGCCCGGACTAAATTTTTCAAGCACCCGTTTACTTCCTGGTTCTCCACGGCAACAAAACCAAGGCTTAAGTCATCACAGATGCACTAATGAGGAAGCGATCATTGACTGGGCGGTCCCTATGATTGATAGGGACATAAAGGTGGAATGAAAAAGCAGAAAGGAAGGTCGATTTCGGGCGAGTCAACTTCTGCCTTAGGCAGCACAACAACCACCAGCCGCTGAAGAGACTGCAGGCCCCGCTGATCCGGGAACCGCTAGGAAGCGGGCGGAAAGAGTGCGGGGCTGGTCTGGGAGAAAGGACGGCGTGGTTGGTCGTAGGAAGTTTAAGTGTACGTTTGCGCCGAAAAGATCGCTGGAAGTGTCCGTGGGCTGAGTCGTTGCAAGAGGAGATAACGGTGGACAAGTGTTGGAGACCTGTAAGAAAGAGAACATCGTTAGAGACAACAAACGGGTGAGCATTGGAAACATTGAAGCTGTTTCGAACATTGGATTACCGCTGTGTGTGGACAACAGTCCGGGCGAATCGCACCTACCGTGTTGATAACACTGAAGTACTCCTAAAGAGGGAAGAACCGACGATTGCAGATCAACAGAGCCGTGAGTAACCTCAGATACGTGTACATGCCCTGCTGAAAAAACCAGCATACCAGCAAGACCAGCATATGTTGTGTTTTGGTGCTGGTTTGCTAGTGAACACCAGCTAAACCAGCATCAAACCAGCATCAGCACCAGCATTAGCACCAGCTAAACCAGCAACAAACCAGCATTAGCACCAGCTAAACCAGCATTAGCACCAGCTAAACCAGCATTAGGACCAGCATCCCATGCTGGTCATACCAGCATATGTTGTGTTTTGGTGCTGGTATGCTGGTGACCACCAGCTAAACCAGCATAGACCAGCATAATTCCCATGCTGGTCCATGCTGGTGTGATGCTGGTTTTTTCAGCAGGGTGATGATTGTACAACATTAAAGGAGTGTGTGTTTCGCCTTCTTAGCGGCCCCACTAAGTGTGAAGCGGGTGTGCGGGCGAGCCGGGAGTCGAGTGTGTTGATTAGAGACAACAGAGCCGTGATTAACCTCAGATACGTGTATATGACGACTGTACAATATTAAAGGAGTGTGTGTTTTATCTTCTTATCGGCTCCACTAAGTGTGAAGCGGGTGGGTGAGCCGGGAATCAAGTGTGTTCACAGGCATTGACCAGCGAAGCTTCCAAGCTGGTTGGGACATCGTCAGTGTGACCGATAAGTTCCCTTCTCCCTTTGCCCAGAACTGGTTTGTGCCAGAGGAAGAGAGCAAACCGTAATCATTCACTAGAGTGTGTGCTGTGCAGTGCAAAAGTGATCTTCTGACGTGAGTGCACTAAGCTTGCAGTGTGGTGTCGTGTCCTTGTTGTTTGCGCTCTCCCCAGGAAGGGACCAGTATCTGTAGAAACCATCGGGAGTCGCTACGCTGTCGCAGGCCCTACCAAAAGTCCATTTCGTCGCTGGCTTCGCTCTGTGTGCATCAGTTATGATCCTGACAAGATCTTCGCCTGCCCTGCTAACCCCAGATCTCCTGGAACTAGGCTTCTCCCCCCCAACGCCCCCCGGCCCGTAGTTCCCCCCTGAGGGAGAGAGAAGTTTTTAGATTCCCTTCCCATTTCCCCTTTCTGATTTTAATTAAATTAAACTCAAATAAAATTCTATTTTTATATTTCACTCATCTCTTGTTTGTCTGGTCATTGGGGTGCTTTGGGGACCTCCTCGAGGTGGAACTTTGGTAAGAGCGTGACTCACGTAGTCCGTGGTCCGCTCAGGCCCGTGACATAATCCTATTGATGGCTCAATTGTATTGAAAACCCTTCATGTAAACATCTTAATCAATACAACTGAGGTTGATCTCATGCAAATTTCAATCGTATTGAAAAGGGTGGTGTAGTCTGTGATCCGATCAGCAGGAGAAAAGTATGCATGTAAACACATAAATATGATGCAAAAATACATTGTGCACATGCGCAGAAGAATTGTGCTTAAGTTCACGTCTTATATCTCTCTAATATGCCTAAATCTCTTTTTCAATTCCTTGGTGAGTTTTTAATGTCCTCGAGAATAGGTCTTCAACAGGCTTTCAAATCAAAGCATTAGATTGCGGGATCATCACAGTGTGCGGCTGTTGTTCAGTCCAAAGGCTTTCAGTCTACGCAGGTCGGACATGCAGGCTATCATTGAGCCTGTCTTTTTTCCAGCTCGTGTAGTCTACATACACTCACCTAAAGGATTATTAGGAACACCATACTAATACCGTGTTTGACCCCCTTTCACCTTCAGAACTGCCTTCATAATTCATGTTCAAGAATCCAATTTGAAATGATTTCAAAGTTTTGTGACATGGTGCATTATCCTGCTGGAAGTAACCATCAGAGGATGGGTACATGGTGGTCATAAAGGGATGGACATGGTCAGAAACAATGCTCTGGTAGGCTGTGGCATTTAAACAATGCCCAATTGGCACTGAAGGGCCTAAAGTGTGCCAAGAAAACATCCCCCACACCATTACACCACCATCACTAGCCTGCAGAGTGGTAACAAGGCATGATTGATCCATGTTCTCATTCTGTTTACACCAAATTCTGACTCTACCATCTGAATGTCTCAACAGAAATCGAGACTCATCAGACCAGGCAACATTTTTTCCAGTCTTCAACTATCCAATTTTGGTGAGCTTGTGCATATTGTAGCCTCTTTTTCCTATTTGTAGTGGAGATGAGTGGTACCCGGTGGGGTCTTCTGCAGTTGTAGCCCATTCGCCTCAAGGTTGTGCATGTTGTGGCTTCACAAATGCTTTGCTGCATACCTCGGTTGTAACGAGTGGTTATTTCAGTCAAAATTGCTCTTCTATCATCTTGAATCAGTCGCCCCATTCTTCTCTGACCTCTAGCATCAACATGGCATTTTCGCCCACAGGACTGCCGCATACTGGATGTTTTTCCCTTTTCACACCATTCTTTGTAAACCCTAGAAATGGTTGTGCGGGAAAATCCCAGTAACCGAGCAGATGTGAAATACTCAGACCAGCCCGTCTGGCACCAACAACCATGCCACACTAAAAAAATGCTTAAATCACTGTTCTTTCCCATTCTGACATTCAGTTTGCAGTTCAGGAGATTGTCTTGACCAGGACCACACACTCCTAAATGCATTGAAGCAACTGCCATGTGATTGGTTGATTAGATAATTGAGTGAATGAGAAATTGAACAGGTGTTCCTAATAATCCTTTAGGTGAGGTATGTGGATGTTTGAATGCCGTATCTATGTATAAATATTTATGGCTATAACTGTGACCCACAATAACCACATCTACCTATGTGATTGGACCCCAGGACCAAACATACAGTTTACTTTTTATCTTAAGCACCTAATTCATGCAGAAGATATGATACACTGTCTTTTCTTTTCGCCCCATACATTTATTGCCTCGCCATGCAAACACCATCCAAAATCATTTAGCATAGTTAAAATCTTGTTAGCCAAGTTTTGTGGCAATCATATAATTTCCCTAGTGTACTATTTAAAGATCACTGCAAGCACTTAAAAAATACAAAATGGCTGACTTACAATTAGGCAGAGCTCATGAATGTTGCAGCATAAGTTGTATAGATCAATGGAAACAATACAATATGTACCATGCTTGGCACGTGTATGTACGACATCTGCACAGTTTGTTTTCTTGTTACTGAGGGCCCTTCTGGGCTTGACCCCTAGTTGTGAAAAATGTAAAATAAAATAAAATTAGATCTTAGCAAAGAAAAAGAGGCGGAGTTAACAGAAATGAACATGACAGACACACAACTACAGATATTTCTGTAATCATTGGTTACGTTTACATGCAAAAGGGGCAGGCACCTTAAATTTAAGAATATATAAAGACATATATACAGCGATGAGTCTATTTGAGTTATTATTTTAAAAGGAAAAGTACTGTTTATGTATTCATCCTTCTTTTGATCTTGGTCTTTATCAAATTATAATTTATAAAGTAATTCAGTTTACAGTTTGGTTAATACTTGTGTGTCTCACTTTACTTTATTGGCACTTAAGTTTTGGACGTGATGTCTTTCAATCAGACTGGGAATATTCTCCTGTGTTATCCTTTACATCCAGACTCTTGTCCTCGAGCTCATCGTCTCACTGTTGTTAAAGTGACAATGTATGCTTTTATTTCACTCATGATCCTCACGACAGTTTTTGGGAATCTGCTGATCATCATCTCCATCTCTCACTTCAAACAGCTTCAGTCTCCAACTCATCTGATCGTTCAGTCATTGGCTGTGTGTGACTGTCTGCTGGGTTCACTGGTGATGCCCTACAGTATGGTGCGATCTGTCGAGGGCTGCTGGTTTTTGGGAGATGTTATTTGTAAAGTTCATTTTAGTTTGGACATGACCCTCTGTATCGCCTCTATACTGCATCTTAGTTTAATATCTATTGATAGATACTGTGCCATATATTACCCTCTAAAGTACAGAATGAGAATCACAAACAACACTATGACTGTAACTATTACTTTTACATGGATCTTTTCATTTGTGTACAGTTTTTCTGTTGTGTTTTCAGGGGTGTTTGCTGTTGGTCTGGAAGATTTAATATTCCAAGTGTCTTGTTTTGGTAGCTGTGCTGTGTTTTTAAACAAAGAATGGGGACTAACTTGTTTAATCTTGGCATTTATTATTCCAGGAACTATAATGAGCTCTCTGTATATCATCATATTCAGTGTTGTGAGAAAACATGCAAAGGTTTTGTCAGAGAAAGTGTCTGTGACCACCACAGGTGTTAACAGTCAAAGCTCTGCACACAGAGAAAGAAAAGCAGCTAAAACTCTGGCTCTTGTTATGGGCGTTTTCTTTCTTTGTTGGTTGCCTGGTTTTACTGCCTCTACTGTCAACCCTTATATCAATTTTTCAACTCCAGTTGATGTTTTTGAAGCTTTAGGTTGGTTTGCATATTCTAACTCTGCCTGTAATCCTTTGATCTATGGATTTTTCTATCCTTGTTTTCAGAAGGCCTTTAAGACTCTCATATACACTTACATCTATGGCTTCAAGGATTCAGATGGTTTGACATTTGATTAAATATCAATTTATTTAGTTTATTCTTACATGAACTTAAATAAACTTGTGAATAAATAATTTAGCATATATTACTGTTAATAGATATGATAACATCAGTACAATAATTTTTTTAATCGGGGGTTCATGCATCTTCTGAAAGTAGTAATGTTCTCAACAGATTTAGCAGGTACACATTAATAAACATTCTGTCAATATTACTCCAACCATATGTTCTAAACATGTATGCATTTCTTTTATCTTGTTGAACATGAACAAAGAGAGGTTTTTCATAAATCCATATAATGAACAATGTCGAGTTAATCTGAATTTTCTAGTTTTGTATTAACATTTCTTTATTGTCCTTTTTGTCGGGGAATAAGACCATAGCAGCTGTTGCAGAGATCTGTTTGTACTGCATTCAGAAAATAATTTTAAACCAAATGAAACACAACCTTTATAGTCTGCACTGTTTCTGAAAATAAAATATAACATTCATTTAAATCTATATAACCCTTAAATGAATACATCGGGTCTTTGGTGACCCAGGGCATCATCCAGTAGCGTCCCCCTTTTTTTAATATCCAGGCTTCCACCTTCTTAGTATGTATTATTTATCAACAATTTAACATAAAAGAAACACAATAATCTAAATTAGTTCTGTTTTCTAATTAATTATTGTAAAAAGTGTATAGGGTTTTAAAAAATCTTTGCACTAGTGTGAATTATATACAGGCTTAAGCCTTTGTGCGGCCCTAAGCAGATTTTTTGGGGGTGCCCCTTGGCCTAACGTTAACATAATGTTAAGATTTTAAATGTTCCTATAAATTACATTGTGATTTTCTCTTCTCATCGTCGTCCTTCTTTTTTCCTTTTTTTTGCACCTGAATGATAGACTTGTTTTAGACTTTGTGGTCCAAAATAAATCCAAGTCATGAGAAGTGAAAGGTGGCACCAGCAGGCTAAGGGGGCAAAGGTCGTATTTAAGTGGCAACGCTGGGCTACAGGCTTTGCTACGTATATTACAAACATTGTAGCCTGCTGATCGTGGCCAGTTTACAGATCAAACATCATAATCCTTTCTTTGTCACTCTATCAGCAACACCAAACATTTCATTATCAACATTCATAAGGCCCAATCATACACCTGGTGCAATGCACGACGCAAGTGCTAGTTTCAACCCGATGCAATTAGCATTTTCACATTTAGTGCCACGTTGTTTAAATAGCAAATGTATTTGTTCCCAATTTTGCACCCATTGGCATTCTGGTCTGAAAATAAAGTGTGTTCAGGTGCATTGTTGGCACATTGTTGTTCTGAGACAACTAAAACAGACTACGTCATTGACCAACTAAAACTACCCTACTGAAAAATCCAGCTAAGACCAGCATAAGCTTTGAAATGTAAAATATTATTGTTGAGTCTCTGAGGCATATAAGTTTGCCAACTGTTACTATAAAATACATGGTTTTGTGTGAATATACAATTAATTGATTTAAGCCATTTATCAAAATGATAGCTAATCTCCTAATTTATAACTTTTATGCCTACAACATATGGTAAGTTTAGTAATAGTTTGTTAATTTACAGATTTACTTTTAACGCAGTCCTTCCCACTAAACACAGGACGTCGAATAGACGTGCAGATCGTGTCTATATTGGGTCCGTCGGTCCATGACCAATTCTGGACATCTATTCAACGTCCAAACTAGGTCCACTATTTGGACGTCCAACCATGACCCTACTTGGACGTCATATTTATGGGCAACATTTGACGTTTAAACTGGGTAATTTTTTGGACGTCATTTGGACGTCATATTTACGGGCAACATTTGACGTTTAAACTGGGTAAGTTTTTGGACGTCATTTGGACGTCATATTTACGGGCAACATTTGACGTTTAAACTGGGTAAGTTTTTGGACGTCATTTGGACGTCATATTTACGGGCAACATTTGACGTTTGAACTGGGTAATTCTTTGGAGGTCATTTGGACGTCTATGACAGGCCTATGTCTGTATTACATGATTTTTTTATTAACAAATATCAGCATTATTGTACCAACATGATTAATACTTACGAATAGTCTATATTATTTTATACAGTACTGTGTTTTCTGCTTTCTTTATTTATATACAAATTCATCTAAATTTACAATTAAAAATCTGTAATTAAATGCGTAGTTCGTTATATTACAATATATGGTCATACTAACAATTTAACATGAAAATATTCTCACCTGTTCTCATAATGTTGCGTTCGTGTTATGAATGCAATAAGTGTGCCTTATATACGAAATTAACATATGGCCTTGTGGCTGAGTGGTTAGCGAGATTGGCTTGTAATCCAGAGATCGGTGGTTCGAAACCCGCGGCCGGCAGGAAATGGCTGAAGCGTTCGGTGTTGCAATGGATGGGTGAAGTGCAGAGACAATCATTTCTTTTCGCTTTTTTCATGTCTTTTTTCCTTACACGGAGGTCCTACGGATGTAAACATTTAGACGTGCAGAAGACGTCGCAAAAAAGACGTCGCCTGGCGTTACAAAACAACCCCTTTTATGTACCGAATTCGGACGTCCAAAAATTCCATGAAAAATACGTCATTCTGACGTCACTTTGCGCAGTGGGTTTAATTGAATTATTACCTTTACTATATCGTCGCTGCCCGATGAAACTCACGTATGTCCAAAACGGTTACTTTTCAGGAAGTGAAAAAAACACCATATATCAAAAGCAGTTGAATGTAGCGTTGTCATACTTGATACGGCATCTTTACATGTAACCATATTCTTGCCAGTGTAATGATATAATCCACATTTGACCAAAATTGAGTTAAAAAGGACATGCGTGCATATTTTACAGTAATGGTGATCGATACGCGTTCTTCCAATCATTAATTAGAATGGCCAAGTCGCGTTTCATATTGACAGATGAATACGCTCAGTTTATTAAATAGCCTACGTCTTAGTTAAATACGCTTAGTTTATTTAATATTAATTATAAGTGTATTAAATGTCTCTTGCAAGCTATGAAGGGACAATGAATCAATACACTGACATGGTAATGCTAGACAGCAGGGGCGTCAGTTTGTGTTGAAAAGTGGTGGGGCAAAAGATCAGATAAAAAACATTATTGCAAATATTGAATAACGGCGCATCAAAAATGGGCATAGCGTAGGCTAGTCAACAACAAGAAAATACTCAGCATAAAACCCTCAACAATGTCGACTGCACACATCACACATGTAACAGTCCCTGCAACACCAGCTCAACCGAACAATGCAAAAGCACCATACCGTAGAAAACAGCAGCGTGTTTAATAAATGATTACAATGAATTTCATTACATTTGTACAAGAAAACACACCATAAGCATACAACGCAACATATGTGACCTTGGACCACAAAACCAGTCTTAAGCTTCGCTTGATTTTTCAGAACATTTTAAGCAAACGCCTTCAAAAAGCGGTGGGATGTCCCCAGTGTAAATAACACTATGCTAGACAGATACTTTGTTTGCACAGTCCTACCGTAATTTAGTCACTCCTAGACGTACGCCTGGCGTCAGGGGGAACGTTTACCTCGATGAAGGAAAGATATTGTCTCACAGGCTATGTTTATTCGGCTATATCCAGTGCTGAGCTTCGATGAAACTTTACGAGACCGGCGAGACGCTTCACAGGCGGGAGATACACGGCGTGATTGACAGCTTTGACACCAAATGGATATACGTGAAAATCAGATGACATGATTTCACAACTTTTCATTGGCAATTTAGGTATGTGACGCATACTGTATACGGAAATGAACCTGAACATTCAATCCGTCGAAAAATCTAAAAATCGGCAAAATTGACATACGTGGTTTTCATCGGACAGCGACGATATATATAAAAAAATAAATACTTGTGACTCCTGCACTAAGGGTAAAAATGTTATTCCCTTCATGTTAATCTACGTGTGACAAACTAAAAAAACATCTCACGTAGATTCTGTAAGTTGTAGTTTGCAGCCAACATCATATAGTTTAACAAATAAGTTAATTAAAACACACGTACAGGCTGTGAATTACGCACGGGAATGTCCAAGCAAAGTTGGAAATGCTTTAGGGCATATCAGATTCAGGTGAAACGGCTAAATAACCCATTTTAAAAAAAGGTCTGTGATTGGATGACAGGTGATAATTCTCATGTGTCGTGATCAGCACTGCTGCTGGTTCGACTTTGTGCAGCGCCGGTGCTGGAACCGACAGGCGGCTGACATCAAAGTATCGCGATTTCGATAGCAGTCTCCTCCGTATGTTTTCTTTAATCGCTCTCACAGGATTTTTATTTCATGTGCCTCTCGGTTCTTGTGGGGCCACATGAACTTTAACAAACCTGTATAAGTCACTGGTTAGATCAGCCTATCAGTCAAAAAACGGGATGGGAGTGATCATGTACGGGACAAATCAATTACCCAAAACTGCTCTAGGCATGTACCTGGCTGGACTGGCTGTCTGATTTTTTTATATCCCACGACCAAAAGACTTGCCAATCTTCCCAATTTCGCTGAGCCATGTGAATCTCCATTTGTCTTTTACACATTTATTGATCTCCGATACATAGGAGCCTTCCTACATTAAAAGTATGTCCATGCTTAAAGTTTTACCTCAGCCTAACACGCTACAGTCAGAAAACCCGGAGTGGATCCTGAGCAAAGTGATTACAGAACGCTTACAGTGGAGAAAAGAACATGCTTGGCTCCACTCCAGGCTTTGATCACATCCCACTAGCAAGCTGAATACACGTCTTCTTTATGAAAAGTGAATTTAAGAATTTTGCAATTGACGTAAATCCGTCATGCGACAGAGAACTTTAATCCATGCTCTAACGTTAGACAGAAAATATAATTATCCTCCTGGACAAAATTATTACCAACTCACATTACCTTATCTTTCTTTTCTTCCCCATGTGAAAAAAAATAACTTAAACTGAGCTGCTGCTGTCTTTTCATCTCTTTCGCCAGCTTCAGACCCCACTAGCCGGGGCGGGCCAGTGACAAGATGCTGTGTTGCGCTTTCAAAATAAAAGCATGCAAGTTAAAGATTTCTAAATCAAATATTTTTCTCCGCGGTATAATTTTGGGCCTTGAGAGTCACAGTTTGTTTTTTTGTAACTGGGGGCCTTTCTGGCTTGACCCCTTCTGTAGTTGTAAAATGTAAAAAAAATGGAGCTTAGCAAAGAAAAAGAGTTGCAGTTAACAAAGGAAAATAATCTGACAGGCCCAAAGCAACAGATATTTCTGTAATCATTGGTTACAAACATGCAAAAGGGGCAGGCACCTTAAATCTGAGAATATATAAAGAGACGTAGCTACAGCGATGAGTCCCTTTGACATGTTATTTAAAAATGAAAAGGAACTGTTTATATATTCATCCTTCTTTTGATCTTGATCATATTATAATTTATAAAATAATACAGTTTACAGTTTGGCCCACACTTGAGTACTTTTACAACTGACGTATTATATTTTGGACGTGATGTCTTTCAATGAGACTGAGAATATTCTCCTTTGTTATCCTTTACATCCAGACTCTTGTCATAGAACTCATCGTCTCACTGTTGTTAAAGTGGCAATGTACGCTGTAATATTACTCATGATCCTCATTACAGTTTTTGGGAATCTGCTGATCATCATCTCCATCTCTTACTTCAAACAGCTTCAGTCTCCAACTCATCTGATCGTTCAGTCATTGGCTGTTTGTGACTGTCTGCTGGGTTTACTGGTGATGCCCTACAGTATGGTGCGATCTGTTGAGGGCTGCTGGTTTTTGGGAGATGTTATTTGTAAAGTTCATACTAGCTTGGACACAACCCTCTGTTTTTCTTCTTTAATACATCTTAGTTTAATATCTATTGATAGATACTGTGCCATATATTACCCTCTAAAGTACAGAATGAGGATCACAAACAACACTATGAATGTATTAATCACCTTTACATGGATCTGTTCATTTGTGTACAGCTTTTATGTTGTGTTTTCAGGGGTGTTTGCTGTTGGTCTGGAAGATTTAATATTACAGATGTCTTGTATTGGTGGATGTGCTGGGTTTTTTTTAAACAAGGAATGGGGACTAACTTGTTTAATCTTGTTATTTATTATTCCAGGAACTATAATGAGCTCTCTGTATATCAGTATATTTAAAGTTGTAAAAAAACACGCAAAGGTTTTGTCAGTGAAATTCTCTGTGACCACCACAGGTGTTAACAGTCAAAGCTCTGCACACAGAGAAAGAAAAGCAGCTAAAACTCTGGCTCTTGTTATGGGCGTTTTCTTTCTCTGCTGGCTGCCTGGATTTACTGTCTCTACTGTCAACCCTTATATCAATTTTTCTGTTCCAGCTGATGTTTTTGAAGCTTTAAGTTGGTTTGCATATTTTAACTCGGCTTATAATCCTTTGATTTATGGATTTTTCTATCCTTGTTTTCAGAAGGCCTTTAAGACTCTCATATACACTTACATCTATGGCTTTAAGGATTTAGGTGGTGTGACATTTGAATAAATATCAAGTTATTAAATGCATTTTTGTAAATATTTGCATGTACTAAATATACTTATAAATAAATTACTTAGCATTAATTACTGTTTAAAGATATTATATTTGAACATCATTACAAGAAATTCTTTGATCAAGGTGCTCATGCATCTTCTAAAAGTAGTAATATAAATTTAAAGTTGTTAGCATGTACACATTAATAAACATTCTGTTGATGTTTATTCCAACCTTTTGTTGCATTTCTTTTATTTGTTGATTTGTTAAATTACAACTTTCAGTTTTGTATGAACATTACTTTATTGTCCTTTTTTGTGGGAAGAAGACCATAGCAGCTATTGCAGAAATCAGTTTGAACTGTGTTCAGAAGAATCTATTTCAAACTAAATAAAACACAACCTGTATAAAATATAACATTGATTTTAATCTAGATTAACCCTGTATAATGTATAAATTGGGTCTTCATCCAGTACTGTGCCCCTTATTTATGCTTAACAATTAAACATCCACCTTCTTAATATCTATTTATTATCAACTTTTTAACATAACATAAACACAATCATGTAAATTAGTTCTGTTTTCTAATTAATGTGTTGTAAAAAGGGTCCTAAAAGTGTCACGGTAGGATAAGTCTATCGTGACTTTCTGTGTTTTGTTTGTCTGTGTGACTGAAGCATGAGTGAGTGTGTGCGTGTCTGAATGCTGATTACCTGAGTTAGTGCAGGTGTGTGTGATTGCTTTGCTCCAGCTGGCGGTAGTTACCCAGCCAGCATATATATTCATCCATTCTCTCCTCTCACTGCCAGATGATTGCACTACAAGCCTGTTCTAAGCCGCTCTGTCTTCGTGTGTTCCAGTGTCTCGTCTTCGTGTGGATTTATGCCCGTTTGTGTATCCGGTTTGTCTCCGTCACACAGCATTCACCCACAAGCACCTGGATCTGCCACCGTAGCCTTTGTCTGTCCTTGGACTGCCAATCATATCATCTGTTTCATATTCATTTAATAAACGGTTCACCTTTCACCTGCATTTGCCTCCTATCTTTTATACCTGTCGTGACAGAATCATCTGGCCATCCATGGAAGCAGCAGGAAAAGGATCCCCGGCTCGTTTCGAAGAATTCATCACCGCAGCCATTCACCGTTTCACCACACCGGACAACAGAATCGAGGAACTGAGCCGGGCGATGAAGGATATGACAGACAAAGTGTCCGAGCTCACCCAAGCGATCTCCGGCAAGATAACCGCACAGTCTCGGATTACGCTATTGAATTTCGCACGCTGGCAGCCGATACACATTGGAATGAAGAGGCGCAGTAGGATACTTTCCTGCATGGGTTAACCGGCCGCATTCAGCGCGAATTACAACACTGCGAATTACCATCCTCTCTCAACGGTGTGATCGACGCAGCCATCCGAGCCGACATCCGTTTGAGTAACATTCCAGCGTACGACGATGAGGTTCGGCTCCCCAGTCTTCAGGAAAGACTGTCACCCATGAGAGAGAGAGAGCGGCCGGTTCCTCCATGCCCGATCCGGAGCCCATGCAGGTGGGTCGAGCTTGGCTTTCCCGGGAGGAGAGGATTCGCCGCAGATCACTGGGTCTTTACCTCTACTGCGGGGAGGCCGGACATCTTCTCCATCTGTATCCGGTAAAAGGCAACACTTGGGAGTAAATCTGGGGCTACTCTCGGGTGGAATCTCCACCACAAAGACCACAGCAACATCTACCCTCCTCCCGGTGAAGCTATGGTGGAAAAAGACACATCTCACCTGTGATGCACTGGTGGATTCGGGAGCCGAGGGGAATTTAATCGACCATCATTTCGCACGTAAGCTCAAAGTTCCATTGACTGTACTTTCTAAACCCATTTCACCTTTTGCACTAAATGGAAGTGATCTCTCTGTTATCACGCATATCACGGACCCTGTCACCATATGTGTTTCTGGCAATCACTCCGAAACTTTACAGTTCTACGTCACGGTTTCCCCTCTGGCTCCCGTTGTACTTGGACATCCCTGGCTGTTGAAACACAACCCGTCTGTCAACTGGAAGCTGGGTACTATCATTGGTTGGAGTGAAGATTGTCATAAGTCTTGTCTTGTCTCTGCTTGTGTACCTGTCTCTGCGTCTGTGTTTCAGGAGGGAACGGTGGACTTAACTAACGTGCCCGCAGAGTACCACGACTTGAAGGGAGTGTTCAGTTAAGTCTAAGGCCGCTTTTCTTCCTCCACATCGTCCCTATGACTGTGCTATAGAGTTACTGCCAGGAGAAATATATTTCTGATTCTCTAGCAACGGGGTTCATTCGTCCTTCCTCATCTCCAGCGGGGGCGGGGTTCTTTTTTGTTAGTAAGAAGGATGGATCCTTGCGGCCTTGCATTGATTACCGGGGGTTGAATAACATTACGGTAAAGAATGTATCCTTTGCCCCTAATGTCTTCAGCTTTCGAGAGGTTGCAAGGAGCCTCCTTCACAAAATTGGATTTACGTAATGCTTATAATTTGGTCCGCGTAAGGAAGGGGGATGAATGGAAAACTGCATTTAACACCCCTAGAGGCCATTTTGAGTATTGCGTGATGCCTTTCGGGCTATCTAACTCGCCGGCAGTTTTCCAAGCACTTGTTAATGACGTGTTGCGAGACATGGTGGATCAGTTTCTGTATGTCTACCTGGATGACATACTGATTTTTTCGACGTCTCTCCAGGAACATGTGCAACACATACGACGAGTGCTTCTGCGGTTGCTAGAGAATGGGCTTTTTGTCAAGGCGGAGAAATGCAAATTTCATGCACAGTCTGTTTCCTTTCTAGGGCACATCATTTCGACTGAGGGTGTCCATATGGATCCGGAGAAGGTTAAGGCTGTGCTGGATTGGCCATCTCCAGAGGCTCGCAAGGACCTGCAGAGATTTCTGGGGTTCGCCAATTTTTACCGGCGTTTTATTCGCAATTTCAGCCAACTAGCCGCACCTCTGACCGCCTTGACCTCCCCTAGTACTGCGTTCAGGTGCTCAGATGCAGCTCAGGCTGCATTCTCCAAACTGAAAGGCTGCTTCGTTTCAGCCCCGATTCTCGTGGCCCCTGATCGTAAACGTCAGTTCATAGTGGAGGTCGATGCAACAGATGTGGGGGTAGGAGCCGTGTTATCCCAACGCACATCTTCAGACGGAAAGGTGCATCCCTGCGCGTTTTATTCTCATTGCTTATCGCCTGCTGAACGTAATTATGACATTGGTAATCGGGAGTTTTTGGCAGTTAAACTAGCACTGGAGGAATGGCGTCATTGGCTAGAGGGGTCGGGTGTGCCTTTCAAAGTTTACACTGATCACAAGAACTTAGAATACATTAAATCAGCCAAACATTTGAACTCTAGGCAGGCTCGGTGGGCATTATTTTTCGGTCGTTTCGATTTCACATTGTCCTACCGTCCAGGTTCTAAAAACACCAAACCTGATACTTTATCCCGTATTTTTGAGCGTTCTGATTGTGTTTCCACTCCCGAGCCCATTTTACCGGAGACTCTATTCATCTCCGTGCTCTCATGGGAGATCGAATCGAAGGTGACTAAAGCCTTAGAAGGGGTAAGCCCCGGCTCGTTGCCCACCGAACCGTTTATTTGTGCCAGAGGGACTGAGATCAGATGTACTGAAATGGAGTCATAATTCCAGTGTAGCTTGCCATCCAGGGGTCAGTCGAACCAAATTTCTGGTTAAGCAACGATTCTGGTGGCCAGGGATGGCTCGTGACACACATGATTTTGTATTGGCTTGTTCGGTTTGTGCTGTGGGTAAGTCATCTAATCGTCCTGCCGATGGGTTACTCAGACCGCTGCCTGTCCCTTCGAGACCCTGGTCCCATATTTCGCTAGACTTTATTACCGCCCTCCCACCCTCCCAGGGTAATACGGTGATTTTAACTGTAGTGGACCGATTCTCGAAGGCGGCACATTTCATTCCCTTGCCCAAATTGCCTTCAGCCAAGGAGACAGCGGTCGCTATCGTTGATCACGTATTCCGGTTACATGGCCTCCCGACAGACGTGGTCTCCGATAGGGGTCCCAAATTAATTTCCAAATTTTGGCGAGAGTTTTGCAGGTTGCTAGGGGCTATGGTTAGTTTGTCTTCAGGGTTTCATCCCCAAACCAATGGTCAAACCGAACCAAACAATCAGGACGTGGAAAGAGTGTTGCGATGTTTGGTTTCCAAGAATTCTTCCTCATGGAGCCAACAACACTCTATGGTGGAGTACAAGCACAATTCATTACCAGTGTCAGCTACGGGCCTATCTCTGTTTAAGTGTAGCTTAGGGTACCAACCACCTTTATTTCCCAGTCTGGAATCCGAGGTCGCGGTCCCCTCCGCACACGCTTTCGTCCAGAGGTGCCGTCGCACTTGGAGTAGAGCACGTGAGACTATACTCCAAGCGAGACAGCGCACCAAGGCTAAGGCTGATCGCCACCGGTCGAAGCCTCCCGTTTACATCGTGGGTCAAAAAGTGTGGCTTTCTACTCTGAATATTCCGATGCGTTCCGTCTCGAATAAGTTGACTCTCAAATTTATTGGCCCATTTTCTGTTGATCATTAACCCAGTAACAGTCCGCCTTAAACTTCCTCCTGTGTACAGACAAATTCATCCGGTGTTTCACATTTCCAAAATTAAACCCGTGTTTAAATCTCATCTTAATCCGCCTGTCCCGGCCCCCCCCTGCCGCCTCGTCTCGTAGATGGGGAACCAACTTTTTCGGTTAATCGTATTCTGGACTCCAGACGGAGGGGACACGGATTTCAGTACTTGGTGGATTAGGAAGGTTACGGTCCGGAGGAGAGAAATTGGGTCCCTGCCCGGGACATATTGGATCACTCCCTTCTTGATGATTTCCATCACAGGTCAAGGAGCCCGAGAACGTCAGGTGGCGTCCTTGGGGGAGGGGGTACTGTCACGGTAGGATAAGTCTATCGTGACTTTCTGTGTTTTGTTTGTCTGTGTGACTGAAGCATGAGTGTGTGCGTGTCTGATCGCTTATGATCTGAGTGAGTGCAGGTGTGCGTGATTGCTTTGCTCCAGCTGGCGGTAGTTACCCAGCCGGCATATATACTCATCCATTCTCTCCTCTCACTGCCAGATGATTGTACTACAAGCCTGTTCTAAGCTGCTCTGTCTTTGTGTGTTCCAGTGTCTCGTCTTCGTGTGGATTTATGCCCGTTTGTGTATCCGGTTTTGTCTCCGTCACACAGCATTCACCCACAAGCACCTGGATCTGCCACCGTAGCCTTTGTCTGTCCTTGGACTGCCAATCATATCATCTGTTTCATATTCATTTAATAAACTGTTCACCTGCATTTGCCTCCTATCTTTTATACCTGTCGTGACAAAAAGACCTGAGGTATGCACTAGTTTTAGTCAGAGCGGGTCCTCCCAATACGCAGAGTACGCAAGGTGCGTAGGGCCCCAACTACTAGGGGGGCCCTTGCTCTTAAAGGACATATTCTGTATTTTACACATAAAGCCCTGTTTTCAGATTGTTTATGATGAAATAGAATGGTTTTGACTGAAATTTGGACATATGCTGCTGGCCCAATAATTTTCTGTTTCCCCCCACCCTCACAATGACTGCATAGGTGCACTGGAACAATCCTTCCTAAAATGCATTAAACTTTCGTTTACAAAGACTTGAAACTCACCGAGTGGTCAGGGCTGTTCACTGATATGCTCACACAAAAATCGCTGCAAAAGATGCTTTCCAACAGGTGTTTTACCATTCGTTGTAAACTTGTAGACCTATTTTTCCAAACGCCTCACACCCGTACATTCTTCCTTTGAGAGTTTGAATAATAGACACTCCAGCCCAGTTGGTGGTGATAATCCCCCTTTGCCAATTGCAAGAATACAAACAACTCCATTTCCGTTTCCGGCGGTGGAGTAATACAGCACATATAATACAAGTCGATGGAGTTGGAAAAAAACTATGATAAAACCTGTTGGAAAGCATCTTTTGCAGCGATTTTTGTGTGAGCATATCAGTGAACACCCCTGACCACTCGGTAAGCTTCACGTCTTTGTAAACGAAAGTTAGAGTCTGTGGAGCGGGCAAAACGTGTTAAGATTGTACAAGACTGACATCTATGAGAGGGTCCAGTTTATTGTGTGGATCTGTGAATGTATTGTCCACACTGTGGGGTATTCCACACTGCGTTGGTGGGGAAAGGACGCTAGGCACGTTACGAGTACGACTATCTATGGCGACACTTCAGTATTACTGTAAAGAGAAAGAATATTTGCCATGTTGATAAGCTACATTTTGGCAGAAGTCAAGCCCCTACCCCATCATGGTCGGCATTGGCCAGTACAATAGCATTATTCAAAATGGCTTCAGAGAAACAGAAAGAGGGAGGAGTTCCCATACCATCAGCTATTGTTTCTGTGTTCAATGCTCATCAAAATTAACCCTCTGGGGTTCCACCATTTTGGGACACTGGCACTTACAATTGGTCTTTTTTCAGTTGCTTTAAAACATAATAATGGCAAAATTCTCATAACACTGCGTTCAGCACAAACTGGGCTACAATATTATATGAGCTACATGTATGTACGTGTTTGTATTTTTGAGAGAAAATGTTTATGCTGTTTTTTGTAAAAGCAAAATTTTCAAAAAGTAAAAAGTCACTAATATAAGTCCACAAAACTCATTCTAAACATGTTTCACAAGACAGAATCTAGTTGTCTAGAGTTTTTTTTTTCTTTAAAATGATGTGAAAATCATTCTGCCTACTCATTCACATAAAACAATATATTGATTTAGAAATTGTAAGACACTTTTTTTGTTTAGAGGGGCCGTATGCGAGAAGGATTGATTGACAGCTAAGGAAAAAAGACTCGCATAATGAGCGGCATAATGAGCCTTTAGGCAGGATTGTGATGGGGAACTACAGTAAAGAATGTGAGGATACATATATACATGTTTGTTTGTGGTTTATTAAGAAGTTAACAATATAATCAAAATAGAAATGAAGGTAAGTTGGACATTTTCAGTTTATTTACTGACTAACTTAACTTGTATCAACTAAGAAACTGATACACAACAGAGCTGTAAACTTCATGTGGCTCATGTTACCATATAACTTTATGTCCAAAAAGTGTGAATATGTTTTTCCACTTCATAGTTTTGTACTGATGAGAGGGATGCAGACCTGTAAAAGAGTTATAAACAGCTGTTAGCATAAATTGTCCACAGAAATACCCTCACATACATAACTGATGTGTAAATATCACTGGTAGAACTACATTCAGATAAACATGTACATAAACTAAATTCAGAACATCTCAGATAAACATCTGCAGTGATTAGTTTTATAAAAAGCTGTTTTCAGATTATTGTTTTCAGATGTCCATTGACTGAGCATATGAACTTTAAAAACACATCACATATGGCGTCCATGTGCGCGAGTAACTTTACTCGTGTCTCTGTGTAAACAATGCGGCCCAAGGCAACAGATATTTCTGTAATCATTGGTTACAAACATGCAAAAGGGGCAGGCACCTTAAATCTGAGAATGTATAAACAGACGTAGCTACAGCGATGAGTCCATTTGAGATGTTATTTTAAAATGGAAAGGAACTGTTTATATATTCATCCTTCTTTTTATCTTGATATTATAATTCATAAAATAATTCAGTTTACAGTTTGGTCCATACTTGAGCACTTATACGACTGACTTATTACGTATGGACATGATGTCTTTCAATGAGACTGAGAATATTCTCCTGTGTTATCCTTTACATCCAGACTCTTGTCATAGAGCTCATCGCCTCACTGTAGTTAAAGTGGCAATATATGCTTTTATTTCACTCATGATCCTCATTACAGTTTTTGGAAATCTGCTGATCATCATCTCCATCTCTTACTTCAAACAGCTTCAGTGTCCAACTCATCTGATTGTTCAGTCATTGGCTGTCTGTGATTGTCTGCAGGGTTCAATGGTGATGCCCTACAGTATGGTGCGATCTGTCGAGGGCTGCTGGTTTTTGGGAGATGTTGTTTGTAAAGTTCATTCTAGTTTGGACACAACCTTCTGTTTTTCATCTTTAATACATCTTAGTTTAATATCTATTGATAGATTCTGTGCAATATATTACCCTCTGAAGTACAGAATAAGGATCACAAACAAAACTATGACTATATTTATCATCTTTACATGGATCTTTTCATTTGTGTACAGCTTTTCTGTTGTGTTTTCAGGGGTGACAGCTGTTGGTCTGGAAGATTTAATATTAAAGATGTCTTGTTTTGGTGGGTGTGCTGTGTTTTTAAACAAAGAATGGGGACTTACTTGTTTAATCTTGGTATTTATTATTCCAGGAACTATAATGAGCTCTCTGTATATCAGCATATTTAAAGTTGTGAAAAAACATGCAAAAGTTTTGTCTGTGAAAGTGTCTGTGAGCACCACAGGTGTTAACAGTCGAAAGTCCGCACACAAAGAAAGAAAAGCAGCTAAAACTCTGGCTCTTGTTATGGGCGTTTTCTTTCTCTGCTGGCTGCCTGGTTTTACTGTCTCTAATGTCAACCCTTATATCAATTTTCCCGTTCCATCTGATGTTTTTGAAGTTTTAGGTTGGTTTGCATATTTTAACTCTGCATGCAATCCTTTGATTTATGGATTTTTCTATCCTTGTTTTCAGAAGGCCTTTAAGACTCTCATATACACTTACATCTATAGCTTTAAGGATTTAGATGGTGTGACATTTGAGTAAATATCAATGTTAAATTAATTTTTTGTCAATATTTTTATGTAATAAATATACTTATGAATAAATAATTTAGGATTAATTACTGTTAAAAGATATTATATTTGAACAACATTACAAGAAATTGTTTGATCAAGGTGATCATGCATCATCTAAAAGCAGTTAAGTTAATCTTAGAGGATTTAGCATGTACACATTAATAAACATTCTGTCCATGTTTATTCCAACCTTATGTTTTAAACCTGTATGCATTTCTTTTATCTGTTGAACATGAACAAAGAGATGTTTTTATAAACCCATATAATGAAGTCAATGGAATGACATGAGCGAGTAAATCACAATTTTCAGTTTTGTATGATTATTACTTTATTGTCCTTTTTGTGGGGGAAGAAGACAGCAGCTATTGCAGAAAGCAGTTTGAACTGTGTTCAGCAGAATCTATTTCAAACTAAATAAAACACACCCTGTATATTCAGCACTTTTACTGAAGTTAAAATATAACATTGATTTAAATCTAGATTAACCCTTAGAGGTCACATTTTTTTTTAAGTTTTCTAGAGTTTTATATTAGGTTATGATGTCCTTAAGAATATATATTTGCAGTTTAAGTACCAAAAACAATCTCTATATATTTTTACAGCCCCACTTTCAGGAGCTCTGCTAAAAACAGGTAATTTTGGCCTGTAATAAGTAATATTCATGAGGCTATCTTCTGAAAGGCCTGTTGTTTTATGAGTAAAATACGCAGTTGAAATAAAGTTACCCATGGAATTACACTAAGTGTTCGTTTCTGGACACTAAACGTTAGGTTAGTAAACCAACAGACACAGAGACTTCGAGATTTTACCCTTACCATGTTTAACTCAATAAACAAACAGATACAAACAAGGCTGGTGTCTATAACTTAAGAATACAAACAACGTCTGAAATATCAACAGATATTTTATCAAAACCGGTGGCTACCAAAGACTTTAACGTTACAAAACAAAACGTAAGCACGTGACCTTTAAATTAATATATTGGGTCTTTGGCAGGCCCAAGAATTTTCGTTTTCCCCCCACCCTCACAATGGCTGCATATGTGCACTGAAACAATCCTTCCTAAAATGCATTACACTTTTGTTTACAAACTCGCAGAGTGGTCAGGGGTGTTCACTGATATGCTCACACAAAAATCGCTGCAAAAGATGCTTTTGTGATAGGAAACTACAGTGAAGAATATGAGGACAAAAGAAATGTATACATGTTTGTTTGTGGTTTATTAAGAAGTTAACAATATAATCAAAATAGAAATGAAGGTCAGTTGGACATTTACATTTTTTTGACACAAACCCTATTCAAAAACTTAACTTGTATTAACTCTTTCACAGCCAGCGTTTTTTAAAAAAAAGTTGCCAGCCAGCGCCAGTGTTTTTCATGATTTTCACCAAAGTTTAATGCCTTCCAGAAAATGTTCTTCTTTAAATATATAAACATACAATATACCAAATGAAAGAACAGACCCTCTGCTTTCAAAAAAAAAAAAAAAACCCGTTTCATCCTACCTTAAGTGGTTCTTTTGTAATCAGCTTTTGAATATGGGTGGGTTTCTGCAAAAACACCACATTTTGAGCAAAAAGCAGAGAAAATAATTCCATTTTTGTGACAGACTTTTCATAGAGATCCCATTCAGAGCGATCTTTAAAACAGACACGGACATGCAGCCGCTTGCCATAGGGCAATTCTTCCGGGTTTAAAAAGTTGCGGAAGGGCGCCACCTTGTGGATAATTGCGGTATTGCGGAAAGACGGAAAATCTCGTCATTGGCGGCGAAGCGTTTTCTCATAATTGACGAGATATCTCGTCAATGGCGGTGAAAGAGTTAACCAAGAAATTGATACACAACAGAGCTGTAACTTCATGTGGCTCATGTTACCATATAACTTTATGTCCAAAAAGTGTGAATATGTTTTTCCACTTCATAGTTTTGTACTGATGAGAGGGATGCAGACCTGTAGGAGAGTTATACAGCTGTTAACATACATTTTCCAAAGAAATACCACATAAGCTTACATACATAACTGATGGGTAAATATCACTAATAGCACTACATTCCAATAAACTATCATGTACATAAACTAAATTCAGAACATCTCAGATAAACATCTGCAGTGATTAGTTATATAAAAAGCTGTTTTCAGATTACTGTTTTCAGATGCCCATTGACTGATTGTCTAGCTTCTGTTTTTAACAATGTTTTAATGCATTTCTGTAAGCGCATATGAACTTTAAAAACACATCTCATATGGCGTCCATATCTGTGATTAACGTTACTCGCATCTCTGTGTAAAAAACGCAGCGCTCTACTACTGCCCTAGGCATGTACCTGGCTCGACTGGCTGTTTGATTTTTTATCCCATGAACTAAAAAGCTTGTTACGGAGTGACTGTACATGGGTGGAATGAAAGTGGTGGAAATAGTTCTGCCCGGACCGATTTCAGGGCAACACCTGGCCGTTCTGGTTGACTCCGGGCAAGGAAATCTTGTGAGATACATATCAGGTGTGTGAAGAGGATGTGGCGATCGACGATTGGGTCATCGAGAAGGGGAAGACTTATAAAAGGGCGTTTGAGAAACCGGAAGCGTGAAGTTTGTTCCATGTCATCGCTGGGAGTGAGACGGAAGTAACTGGTGTGGTGGTGAGAAACAGCTGTTTGGACTTACGGGCTGTGGTGGGAAGAAGAAGGAGATTTATACTTGCAACACAGAGGAGATAAGTGGAAAAGCCATTTGTGTTTACGTTGTGCTTTCATGATTGAGTGGTGTATTCGGAAGGAATACTGGATGCTTGGAGGCACCAAGAACGGATCAAATTGAAGAGGCATTAGAAGGAAAGCGAAGCTAATCTGGTGGGTTGATGCTTTTGAACATTTGACTTGTGTTATGAGAAGCAAAGTGTGGCTAGTTAAAGGATCAGTCCGACGCTTTGGGAGATTTCCCTGTTTGCATGTAACCACCAATAATAACGCTGATTTTTTTGCCAAAAGCTCATAACCTCTTAAACAACGGAGGTATTGCCTTGAGTTACTAGGCACTGAGGTGAGGACGACCTCTGTTTGCTGTGTTAATGCCTTTCACTTTGATGCCAGTCTAGCTAACAGTGTTTGCTCATCACCCCGTCTGTTTGTACCCGTGTTTTCATGCTGGAGGAGGAAGGAATCCCCAGTTTGTGACCTTGATACCCAATGTGTCTGTCACACGCCTAAACCTGCACCCTTAACCAGGACCCGGGGACCGGGCTGGATATGTACCAATGGCCTTATATCACCGTGAGTGTGTGGAGTGTGGTGGGTGATTTCTTTTGAGTGTGTGCATAAGGAAAAGTGCAGTGCAGTGCTTTTGCCAGTGTTTGTCAGTGATCGTGTTCTAGGCCGAGGAAAGAGCCCTGCCTGAGAAGAGGCGAGTGCTGGTGTTGGACAGCCTTTCAACACATGTCCATGACTGGAAGACTGTTCGACCTTCCTCATTGTCTGGTGGTGGCGCTGTGGCCGTGGAAGTATGGGATATTCTCTGGTTACCTTCACGGATAACCATTCTATTGTTGGGTGTTTCCAGATGCCAGTTCATGCTCTGACGCCCCGCTCAGCTGTTTGAGGAGAAGGAGATTGGATGTGTTTGCCTCCCTCCACCAGTAAGCCGAAAGTTAAAAGCCCCCATCTTGACCTGCATATCGCCATGTCTCCTCTTGCTGCTACGAGCACCGGTCTGTATGTTTGCTTGTAAGCTGAAGAGCCACAGCACCATGTTCTTACCTGCCTCCTTGCCGTATGTGAAGAGCTAAAGTGCTGAATCCCCCATTGTATGTCCCTCCAAGTTAATACTAGTGCACTCACTTGTGTGTCTTCTGCCACCAGCCTGTATGTTAAAGAGCTAATGCTCTGTACCGTCACCTGACTGCTCCTGAACGTTGAAGGGCTTAAGCCCTGTATGCTTGCTGTACGTCTACCTGTAAGTGAAGAGCTACGAGCCTCGTCTTGCCTGTATGTCCCCTCCAGCCACCTGAACGGCAAAGAGCTAAAGCCCTGTGTACTCATCCGCATGTCCACCTGTAAGTCGAGCCCTGTGTACTCACCTGTAAACTTCCCTGAATGCCAAAGAGCTAAAAGCCCTGTGTACTCACCTGTATACTTCCCTGAACGCCAAAGCCCTGTGTACTTCCCTGTATACTTTCCTGGACGCCCAACAGCCAAAGCCCTGCGTACTCTCTTGTATACTCACCTGTACGCCCACAAGTTAAAGCCCTGTGTACCCACCTGTATACCTGTAAGCTCAACAACCCAAAGCCCTGTGTATTCTCCTGTATACTCACCTGCACCCCCACCTGCCTGCCTAAGAATGAAGGCTCCTTGTACTTGCTCGCATATAGACCCCTTCAAGGTTTGTAAACATTGAATGACTATCGGGTGCGCGCGCAGCATGGGGTCAAAGTAACTGTTCATACCATCTAGGCTTTATAATTTAATCTAACAGGGCTGAAAAATGATGACTTACCTCAAATAAAGTGAACACTACAAACACAAGCCTCTTTGATCTTTGCATTGTTCCAATCTGCATGTTAATTACTTGCAGCCGCAGATGTTGTATTTTTTGTTTTTGAGATTCTGCATGAATCGCGAAAACTTAATGGAAGACCTGGTGCCATTTTCACCGCTCACGACGTAAGTAGGCATTTTTGGACGACACCGAATAATCAGCAACTCAATCTGCTGTAATGGCTTTTCTGACCCCGACATGCGCATTGGGAACTGCCTGTGACGTGAACCGTGAAGGGGTCTATTGACCCGCAAATCTAGGAGTTTAAGTCCTGTACCTACCTGTATGCCCACCTGTGAGTCGTACAGACCAAGTTCTGAGTACCTACCTGTACGCCCACCAGTGGGTCGAATAGACCAAGTTCCGAGTACTTACCTGTACGGCAACCTGTGAGTCGAAGAAGACCAAGTTTAGAGTACCTACCTGAACGCCCACCTGTGGGTTGAAGAGATCGAGCCCCGAGCACCTACCTGTACCTCCCATCTGTATGGCCAGGAGTTGACGCCGGGGTCCCGAGCGGCTCGCTGCACCCTCCAGCCGCAGAAGTTTTAATAGTTTATCCACCTTCCCTTTAATGTAAAATAAAGCTTTGTTATAATTTTATCTTGTCTGTCTGTCCATTGGGGCATGTTGGGAACTCCGTGGGGTGGACATAGAGGGTATTGGTGGTCCGCTCCGACCTGTGACAGGCTTGCCAATCTTCCCAATTTTGCTAAGCCATGTGAATCTCCATTTGTCTTTCACACCTTTATTGATCTCCGATACATAGGAGCCTTCCTGCATAGGCAGTGGCCTAGTGCAGTGGTTCCCAAACTTTTTCAGCGTGCGGCCCCCATTGTGTACAGTGCATTCCTTCGTGGCCCCCCCAAAAAAATTGTGACAAAAAACAGTTCTAAAACTCAACATTTTAATAAAAAAAAAATTAAATTATACAAAAAAGTAGTGCTTTTGGTTAGTAGCCTTTTTTTAGGTTTAATTACACAGAATTAATGATAAATTAATGTATTTCATAAAATGTCATAAAATTGGGGCCCCCTGGCACCATCTTGTGGCCCCCAGTTTGAAAAACACTGGCCTAGTGGTTCATGTAGGTTGTCTACAAACCGGAAGGTTGGTGGTTCAATCCCCGGCTCCACTGGACCAAGTGTAGATGTGTCCTTGAGCAAGTCACCTAACCTCAGCTGCTCCCGACGAGCTGGCTGGCGCTTTGCATGGCTGACACCGCCGTCGGTGTATGAATGTGGGAGTGAATGGGTGAATGTGAGGCTAATTGTAAAGCGCTTTGGATGGCCATAGGTCTGTTAACCCCTAGGGGTCCAAAAACGCGGGGACGCGTTTTGACGTGTTTTCTCCTTATCATAGCAGAATCAACTTAAAATACTCCATCATTAATAATCAAACGCTTACGCGTTTGACATCATTTGAAACTCTGAAGGGTCCTCTTTAATTAGTGTACATTTACAATAACAAGAGATCTTTGTGTTTTTGTCAAATAAAGAAAATAAACAGGGTGCGAATTCAGACATTTCTGTCTCCGCCAGCTGTCTCTCAAATCACGTTATAAAAATCAGTTGAAACTCCGCGAATACTCGTCACACAACCATGTGTTAAGCTAATTATAATCAAAAACAAATATTTCCTGTTTATATAATCTGCAATCGAGGGCGCGTGATTTCACGTAATGGCGGATTTCATTGTTACATGCTGTACAGTGTTGACACAGTTATTCACTTTCGTATCCTTCATGGCAACTTTGAGTAATGCTCCACTGCTGTATCTTTTAAGTGTGTGCTTTAATATTACATGCTTATTTACAAATGAGTACGCGTGGTCACGTAATGGCGGATTTCATTGTTACATGCTGTACAGTGTTGACACAGTTATTCACTTTCGTATCCTTCATGGCAACTTTGAGTAATGCTCCACTGCGGGACCTGCTGTAATATGATATTGTTTACATGCAACGCATTCCATACATTGCGCTTTTACACGCGAGATCGTTTTATTATGAGCTCCGCGTTGTTTACACGGAGACGCGAGCTCACATGGAGTCCATTTGCAATATGTGTTTTTAAAGTTCATACTCGCTTACAGAAACGCGTTTAAAACAGAAGCTAGACGATAAGGGGATGGACATCTAAAAACAGTCATATGAAAACAGCTTTTTTTATAACTAATCATTGCAGATGTTTATGTGAGATACTAATTTAGTTTATATGATAGTTATCTGAATGTAGTGCTATCATTTACCCATCAGTTATGTATGTAAGGGTATTTCTGTGGACAATTTATGCTAACAGCTGTTCATAACTCTCTTACAGGTCTGCATCCCTCTCATCAGTACAAAACTATGAAGTGGAAAAACATATTCACACTTTTTGGACATAAAGTTATATGGTAACATGAGCCACATGAAGTTTACAGCTCTGTTGTTTATTAGTTTATTATACAAGTTAAGTTTTTAAAAAGGGTTCGTTTCCAAACAAACTGAAAATTTCCTACTGACCTTCATTTCTATTTTGATTTTATTGTTAACTTCTTAATAAACCTCAAACAAACATGTATACATTTGTCCTCACATTCTTTACTGTAGTTCATTCTCACATTCCTGCCTCATTATGCAGCTCATTATGCGAGCCTTTGTTTGCTAGCTGTCAATCAATCCTTCTCGCATACGGCCACTCTAAACAAAAAGTGTCTTACAATTTCTAAATCAAAATATTGGTTTATGTGAATGATTAGGCAGGATGATTTTCCACATAATTTTAAAGAAAAAACTCTAGACTACTAGATTCTGTTTGGGAAAGTCTTGTTAAAAAATGTTTAGTATGGGTTTTGTGAACTTTTATCAATGACTTAAAATTTTTGCTTTTTTAAAAACCACGCATAAACCATTTTCTCTCAAAAATACAAACATGTACATACATGTAGCTCATATAATATTTTAGCCCAGTTTGTGCTGAACACAGTGGTATGAGACACTTGCCATTATTATGTTTTAAAGCAACTGAAAAAAGACCAAATGTAAGAGCATGTCAGAACCTCTGACAGTGTCCCAAAATGGTTGGACCCCAGAGGGTTAAAAGCACTATATAAATGCAATCCATTTACCATTAAACGTCTGTCCATGCTTAAAGTTTTGCGTGATAGTTTTAGCTTATCACATCCCATTAGCAAGGTGACTACATGTCGTCTTCATGAAAAGTGAATTTAAGAATTTTGAAATGAAAATCCATTGTGAGACAGAAAACTTTAATCCATGGTGTAATGTTAGACAGAAAATATAATTATCCTCCTGGACAGAATTATTACCAACTCACATCACCTTTCTTTCTTTCCTCCCGTGAGAAAGAAATCACTTAAACTGAGCTGCTTTTGTCTTTTCATCTCCTTTTGCCAGCTTCAGACCCCACTAGCCGTTGAGGGGTGGGCCAGTGACAAGATGCTGTGTTGCACTTTCAAAATAAAAGCATGCGAGTTAAAGATTTCTAAATCAAATATTTTTCTCCTCCGCTGTATAATTTTTGAGCCTTGAGAGTCACAGTTTGTTTTTTTGTAACTGGGGGCCTTTCTGGGCTTGACCCCTTCTGTAGTTGTAAAATGTAAAGAAAATAGAAAATTGGAGCTTAGCAAAGAAAAAGAGTTGCAGTTAACAAAGGAAAATAATCTGACAGGCCCAAAGCAACAGATATTTCTGTAATCATTGGTTACAAACATGCAAAAGGGGCAGGCACCTTAAATCTGAGAATATATAAAGAGACGTAGCTACAGCGATGAGTCCATTTGACATGTTATTTTAAAATGTAAAGGAACTGTTTAAATATTCATCCTTCTTTTGATCTTGATATTATAATTCATAAAATAATTCAGTTTACAGTTTGGTCCATACTTGAGCACTTATACGACTGACTTATTACGTATGGACATGATGTCTTTCAATGAGACTGAGCATATTCTCATGTGTTATCCTTTACATCCAGACTCTTGTCCAAGAAATCATCGTCTTACAGTTGTTAAAGTTGCAATGTACACTTTCATGTTACTTATGATCCTCATGACAGTTTTTGGGAATCTGCTGATCATCATCTCCATCTCTCACTTCAAACAGCTTCAGTCTCCAACTCATCTGATTGTTCAGTCATTGGCTGTGTGTGACTGTCTGCTGGGTTTACTGGTGATGCCCTACAGTATGGTGCGATCTGTTGAGGGCTGCTGGTTTTTTGGAGATATTATTTGTAAAGTTCATGCTAGCTTGGACACAACCTTCTGTTTTTCTTCTTTAATACATCTTAGTTTAATATCTATTGATAGATACTGTGCCATATATTACCCTCTTAAATACAGAATAAGGATCACAAACAACACTATGAATGTATTAATAACCCTTACATGGATCTGTTCATTTGTGTACAGCTTTTCTGTTGTGTTTTCAGGGGTGAGTGCTGTTGGTCTGGAAGATTTAATATTACAGATCTCTTGTTTTGGTGGCTGTGCTGTGTTTTTAAACAAAGAATGGGGACTAACTTGTTTAATCTTGTTATTTATTATTCCAGGAACTATAATGAGCTCTCTGTATATCAGCATATTTAAAGTTGTGAAAAAACACGCAAAGGTTTTGTCAGAGAAAGTGTCTGTGACCACCACAGGTGTTAACAGTCGAAACTCTGCACACAGAGAAAGAAAAGCAGCTAAAACTCTTGCTCTTGTTATGGGCGTTTTCTTTCTCTGCTGGCTGCCTTGTTTTATTGCCTCTACTGTCAACCCTTATATCAATTTTTCTGTTCCATCTGATGTTTTTGAAGCTTTAAGTTGGTTTGCATATTTTAACTCTGCTTGCAATCCTTTGATCTATGGATTTTTCTATCCTTGTTTTCAGAAGGCCTTTAAGACTCTCATATACACTTACATCTATAGCTTTAAGAATTTAGGTGGTGTGACATTTGAGTAAATATCAATTAATTAAATGCATTTTTGTAAATATTAGCATGAACTATAGATAATTTAGCATTAATTTCTGTTAAAAGATATTATATTTGAACATCATTACAAGAAATTGTTTGATCAAGGTGATCACGCATCTTCTAAAAGTAGTAATATTAATCTTAAAGGATTTAGCATGTACACATTAATAAACATTCAGTCCATGTTTATTTCAACCTTATGTTTTAAACCTGTATGCATTTTTTTTCTTTGTTGAACATGGACAAAGAGATGTTTTTATAAACCCATATAATGAAGTCAATGGAATAACACAAGGGCGAGTTAATCACAATTTTCAGTTTTGTATGATTATTACTTTATTGTCCTTTTTGATGGGGAAGAAGACCTTAGCAGCAATTGCAGAAATCAGTTTGAACTGATTGAAACACAACCTGTGTATTCTGCACTCTTTCTGAAGTTAAAATATAACATTGATTTAAATCTAGATTAACCCTTAAATGAATACATTGGGTCTTTGGTGACCCAGGACATCATCCAGTACTGTGCCCCTTATTTATGTTTAAAATTTAGACATCCACCTTCTTAGTATCTATTTATTATCAACTATTTAACATAACAGAAACACAATCATGTAAATTAGTTCTGTTTTCTAATTTATGTATTGTAAAAAGGGTCCTGGAAGACCTGAGGTATGCACTAGTGTTAATCAGAGCCGGTCCTCCCAATACACAGAATACGCAAGGTGCGTAGGGCCCCCAACCACTAGGGGGCCCCCTTGCTGTTAACTTCATCTGGAAATAAGCACATTCATTCATGCAAGCTATTACTCCTCTTAAGCACTATTCGGACAGGATTAGTTTTCCAAACGACGTTTGAGTTTCAAAGTGTCCCCCAGGACGTCTGTGATTTTATGTACCGATTCGGACGGGATTAAAATTATGCAGGCTATTCCAGAGATGGGAGTGTCTGTTTCATGCATTTGGGCGTTGCAGTAGCACGTGCTCTGGATACGCGTGTTTGTAATGTTTAATATTTTGCTTTAAATGTAAAATTATGACAGAACATGTAATTTATTAATTTAATTTTAACAAATCAAATAAAATATACTAATCCTACTAAAGTAACGTTAGCCTACGTGTTTTATATAACTGTCTGCTTATAATAAACACAAAGAAATGAAGAAATAATGATTAATAAAATTTAATATCTTTATTAATTAACATTACCATTCCGGAGTTGAACAACTTTGAACTGAGTTTCTTATAAAGTTAATGATATTACAGTGGCCAGTCTTAACAGTGTTTGATATTCAGCTCGTATTGATTAAATTATTTTCTTTTGCCGAATGCGAAAAAACATTCATATCTGAATGAATGGGACTCAGGAAATACAATACACGTGCATTAGTAAGACCTTACGGCAGATCACGTTGGCCAAAACATGAAATGAACCGCGTTTTCAAAAATATTGCGGGCAAACACAGACATTTGCATTCGGACGGGATTACATTTCTCAGAGGACCTTTTTCCGGCGAAAAACAGTAGGTAAATTGCTCTGGAATTCTTACGGAGGTCGTCAGAGAAAAACACAGACATGGCCGATTCGGACGGGATTAAAAACACAGAGGACCTCTGAGAAGCATGATTTTCTCAGAGGTCTCCTGTAAAACTAATCCCGTCCGAATAGGGCTCTAGTTACTCCCCCTGCAGTGTGATCATGACTTAGTTTTTAAGCAAATTCGAAAATCTGTTAAGTTGTTTGTTATAGTTTTTCAAAAGCTGTTTTGGTTATATTTTATCCATACGTTTTCATTTGCCTGCCTGATGTTCTGCATCTCTTAAAGAATATATTTGGCAGTAGACCTTGTTTTGTAAATACTAATGTAACAGTTTAACCCTAGACAAGATCCTTCATCGCATGCTGGTAAAAGGAGGGATCGTAGCTGCGGATTTGAATCGTATGCGCATGGAACAGGTTGTTAAGGGTGCACGCACTACTGATATGGTGGCTCTGCGGCTGAGATCGACTTACCTTTTGCGTGATCCCCCTAGTTTTTCAGAGTTACTGCGGGAAGTAAGAGAGGAAGAAGAATGGATTAAGGCTAGGGATGGAGGAAAAGCAGTCATCACTGATGCTGCGGTGCCCCAGGTTTCTTCTGTGTCTGAATTGAGCAGTTTGAAGAAAGAGGTGAGTGAACTTTCCACACAGGTGAGCAAGCTGTTAAAGGCAGTGTCAGAGAAATCAGAAATTGGACCCTCTATCCGAGTATCTGGACCCGGGTGTAATGTGGCTGATGCTAGAACCGTTGAAGCTCCCAAAACGAGAAGTCAGTCTACTGTGTTGAGGGCTGGAATATTCTGTTATAAATGTGGTGAAGACGGCCACACAAAGAGAGAGTGTCAGGGTAGCGAGAACCTGAGAAAAGTAAATCAGAAGCTGATTAGTCAGAGTAGATTGTCGGGAAACTTCTAGGGAGCCCTGTGGAGGAACGACACAAGGCTCCTTTTAAACAATGTTCCAATTCCTACTCTGGCCAAACAGTTTCGAGTCCCACAAACATCCCTTCTGGTCTCATTGGACCAACATCTGAGGTACCTGTTCAGATTGAAGGGGTGTATGCTAAAGCCTTACTTGATAGTGGGTCTCAGGTCACCATCCTGTATCGAAGTTTCTATGATGCATATTTAAGACATTTGCCAATACAGCCTCTGGAAAACCTTGAAATATGGGGTTTGAGCTCACATCAGTACCCTTATGATGGTTATCTGCCCCTTAGTTTGGAGTTCACTGAAAATGTGGTAGGCATACCTCAAACTGTTGAGACTCTCGCACTGGTTTGTCCGGATCCTCAGCAGGAGACTAAAGTAGGCATTTTGGTGGGCACAAATACTAATCTTGTGAGAGGTTTGTTTGAAACGTGCCGACAGAAATTAGGTGACAGGTTTTTATATACTCTATCTATACATCCTGTAGTTAGGGAAGTTTATGAAAACCTTGAAAAGGTGCAGAGCTCATGTGATGATAGTGACAGGAGAGGTACGGTTTGGTTCACTCATCGTAAACCAATTGCTTTGAGGCCTGGAGAGTCCTGTCAGATTCACGGTTAGCCTTAGTTCTTGGTAAAACCTAAGCAGAATTGAGCAAAGACCAGACAGGGACTTGTTAGGTTTTAGACATTTGGAAGATCTTAAAAAAAGAGAAAATTAAAAAATAGGCCTGAAGAAATAGACATATAAAAAAGGTTTCTCTTTTAGAAGAGAACCTTTAAATTGTTCAATTCATTTAACTATTTTGAAAAAATATTTTTATTTTAATTAGCTTACCACAACCTATAAACAGATTTTTAAGCAACACAGTTTTTTGATTTACATGACACTTTACGCAATGTCTTGATCCAGTTTCTCAGCATACCTGTAAATCACTCGAATGAAAAGAGGGCTTCTACGGCCTTTCAGTACATTCTCTAACAGCACAACCAAAAATAGTATGATGCGCATTCCATCCACTTAAAAGTGTGCGTAGTTAAACAAATCTCGCTATTAGCACTGCCATAGGTGCCCCTAGCAGAGCATGTAGGTCACAAAGCTTGGTTCTGCAGCAGAATTGAACAAAAAGGAGAGACACCTCTCCAGTCCAGTGTGTGCTGCGGCCCTGCTGCTGATCATTCATAGAGCAATATATGCTGTTTGGGCCACAGACACGAGTATAATTCTCTGTTCGTAGCTGATACCCAAGCTATAACAGCAGGACCTTCATATGTTTGATGCCACGTGAAACGCGCGGCAAACTTTGCTGCGCCCAAGGCTGGAGACTCAAGTGGTAGAGGAGAGTATGTGCTATGTCAGGCCCGCAGCCCCGCACCCATGCTTAGTTGCCGAAATGTGAGAATCAGCCAAGCGAAATACACAAGGTAGATGCTAAAGAAATGACATCCATACAAGTGTGGCAAATGGCCATGGCACAGTGCTTGTACAAGCAAAGGCCTTATTAAAAGGTTTGCACATGTATGATGGGAGGCTGTCTGAAGAAACTATGTATGTTCATGTAATTTTCATGGCCACAGTGCGTTAAATTACAAGGCAGATGCCAGGGTGGGATATCTAATAAAGGAAGGGGAGCGGGCGAAACGCGTTAAGATTGTACAAGACTGACATATATGAGAGGGTCCAGTTTATTGTGTGGATATGTAAATGTATTGTGTACACTGTGGCGTATTTCGCACTGCGTTGGTGGGGAAAGGACACTAGGCACGTTACAAGTACGACTATCTATGGCGACACTTCAGTATTACTTTAAAGAGAAAGAATCTGAGTATTTGCCGTGTTGATATGCTACATAGTGGCGGAAGTCAAGCCCCTACCCCATCATAGTCGGCATGCATTGGCCAGTACAATAGCATTATCATCAGCTATTGTTTCTGTGTTCAATGCTCATCGAAATTAACCCTCTGAGGTCCGACCATGTTGGGACACTGGCAGAGGTTCTGACATGCTCTTACATTTGGTCTTTGTTCAGTTGCTTTAATAATGGCAAGTGTCTCATAAGACTTCGTTAAGCACAAACTGGGCTACAATATTATATGAGCTACATGTATGTTATTCATTCACATAAAACAATGCATTGATTTAGAAATTGTAAGATACTTTCTGTTTAGATGTGCCAAATGTGAGAAGGATTGATCGAAAGCTGAGGAAACAATAGACTCAAATAATGAGCTGCATCATGAGCCTTTAGGGAGAAATGTGAGAGGGAACTACAGTAAAGAATGTAAGGTAAAAATAAATGTATGCATGTTTGTTTGTGGTTTATTAGGAAGTTAACAACATAATCAAAATATAAATGAAGAGAGGGATGCAGACCTGTAAGAGAGTTATACAGCTGTTAACATACATTTTCCACAGAAATACCACATGAGCTTACATACATAACTGATGGGTAAATATCACTAATAGCACGACATTCATATAAACTATCATGTATTGCAGTGATTAGATATATAAAAAGCTGTTTTCACATGACTGTTTTTAGATGCCCATTGTCTGATTTTCTAGCTTCTGTTTTTAACAATGTTTTAAGGCGTTTCTGTAAGCGCGTATGAACTTTAAAAACACATCGCATCGCATCGCATATGTGCGTGAGTAATGTTACTCGCGTCTCTGTGTAAACAACCCGGCGCTCTACTACTGCCCTAGGCATGTACGTGGCTCGACTGGCTGTAGTTGTAAAATGTAAATAAATAAAAAAAAAATAGAAAATTGGAGCTTGGCAAAGAAAAAGAGGTGCAGTTAACAAAGGAAAATAATCTGACAGGCCCAAAGCAGCAGATATTTCTGTAATCATTGGTTACAAACATGCAAAAGGGGCAGGCACCTTAAATCTGAAAATATATAAAGAGACATAGCTACAGCAATGAGTCCATTTAAGGTGTTATTTTAAAATGTAAAGGAACTGTTTATATATTCATCCTTCTTTTATTATTGATCATATTATAATTTATAAAAAAAATCAGTTTACAGTTTGGTTCAAACTTGAGTACTTTTACAACTGACGTATTATATTTTGGACGTGATGTCTTTCAATGAGACTGAGAATATTCTCCTTTGTTATCCTTTACATCCAGACTCTTGTCCTAGAGCTCAGCGTCTCACTGGAGTTAAAGTGACAATGTACGCTGTAATATTACTCATGATCCTCATGACAGTTTTTGGGAATCTGTTGATCATCATCACCATCTCTCACTTCAAACAGCTTCAGTCTCCAACTCATCTGATCGTTCAGTCATTGGCTGTGTGTGACTGTCTGCTGGGTTTACTGGTGATGCCCTACAGTATGGTGCGATCTGTCGAGGGCTGCTGGTTTTTAAGAGATGTTATTTGTAAAGTTCATACTAGTTTGGACATGACCCTCTGTACTTCTTCTTTGTTACATCTTAGTTTAATATCTATTGATAGATACTGGGCCATCTGTGACCCTCTGAGATACAGAATGAGGGTCACAAACTATACTATGACTGTAACTATAACCTTTACATGGATCTTTTCATTTGTGTACTTCTTTTCTGTAGTGTTTTCAGGGGTGACTGCTGTTGGTCTGGAAGATTTAATATTACAGATGTCTTGTTTTGGTGGCTGTGTTTTCTTTTTAAACAAAGAATGGGGACTAACTTGTTTAATCTTGGCATTTATTATTCCAGGAACTATAATGAGCTCTCTGTATATCAGCATATTTAAAGTTGTGAAAAAACACGCAAAGGTTATGTCAGTGAAAGTGTCTGTGACCACCACAGGTGTTAACAGTCAAAGCTCTGCACACAGAGAAAGAAAAGCAGCTAAAACTCTGGCTCTTGTTATGGGCGTTTTCTTTATCTGCTGGCTGCCTGGTTTTACTGCCTCTACTCTCAGCCCTTATATCAATTTTTCTGTTCCAGCTGATGTTTTTGAAGCTTTAATTTGGTTTGCATATTTTAACTCGGCTTATAATCCTTTGATATATGGATTTTTTTATCCTTGTTTTCAGAAGGCCTTTAAGACTCTCATATACGCTTACATCTATGGCTGTAAGGATTTAGATGGTGTGACATTTGAGTAAATATCAGTGTGTATTAAATTAATTTTTGTAAATATTTGCATGTACTAAATATACTTATGAATAAATAATGTGGCAGTAATTACTTTTACTGTTAATCCTAAAGGATTTAGCATGTACACATTAATAAACATTCTGTCTATGTTTATTCCAACCTTATGTTTTAAACCTGTATGCATTTCTTTTATTTGTTGAACATGAACAAAGAGATGTTTTTATAAACCCATATAATAAAGTCAATGGAATGACACAAGGGCGAGTAAATCACAGTTTTCAGTTTTGTATGAACATTCATTTATTGTCCTTTTTGTTAGAGAAGACCATAGCAGCTATTGCAGAAATCAGTTTGAACTGTGTTCAGAAGAATCTATTTCAAACTTAATAAAACACAATCTGTATACTCTGCACTTTTACTGAAGTGAAAATATAACATTGATTTAAATCTACACTGGAAAAAATGATTCATTAAATTTAATCAATTTTTTAAGGTAAGTGGTTGCAATCAATTAATTTAAGCTACATTTAAACAGAAGTTGTGTTTTATTTTACTTTACTAATCTTTTTTGTTTAAATGTAGCTTAAATAAATTGATTGCAACCACTTACCTTAAAAAAAGGATTAAATTCAAAGAGTCATTTTTTCAGTGTAGATTAACCCTTAAATTAATACATCGGGTCTTTGGTGACCCAGGGCATCATCCAGTACCGTGCCCCTTATTTATGTTTAAAATTTAGACATCCACCTTCTTATTATCTATTTATTATCCACTATTTAACATAACAGAAACACACTCATGTAAATTAGTTCTGTTTTCTAATTAATTTATTGTAAAAAGTTTACAGGATCCTAAAAGACCTGAGATATGCACTTGTGTTAGTCAGAGCCGGTCCTCCCAATATGCAGAGTATGCAAGGTGCGTAGGGCCCCCAACCCCGAGTAGTCGTGGCTGCCTAACACTTAACACTTTTCCCTGCCGGGAGAGACAATAGGGCTCATTTAAACCTCATTTAGCTAAGTCATAGCCCCTGTAAAGCCGTTTTGAGATACAACTGTTCTAGCATCATATGTAGTATTTTGTGACAGAAGTCCCGATGACAACATGCCAAAATAAACCGGACTTTTTAACTCTTTCCCCGTCATTGACGAGTTATCTCGTCAATCTGCAATACCGCTATTATCCACCAATTGAATATTCCGCAACTTATAAAACCCGGAAGTATTGCCCTAGGGCAAACAGCTGTATGTTTTAAAGATCGCCGCTCTGCATCTGATCTCTATCAAAAGTCCTGCAGTATGGTGTGATCTGTCGAGGGCTGCTAATTTTTTTTTGGAGATGTTGTTTGTAAAGTGCATGCTAGTTTGGACATGACTCTCTGTTTTTCTTCTTTAATACATCTTAGTTTGATAAATATATTGATAGAAAGGCTAGCATAGCCAGGTAAGCAAACGACAGGTCATTCAAGGCAGATACTACATTGAATTCAGTAACAGTCATCTTGAGCCAGGCAGAGAGTTCATAGTGTTCATGATTGGTCATCATGGAACAGGCAGAGAGTTTAGGGTTGGCCATCTTGGGCAGGACAGTGAGTTCATAGTCGTCCATCTTAAGCAGGACAGAGAGTTCATAATCGGCCATCCTGGGCAGAACAGAGAGTTCAGAGTCTTATACAGGGCAAAGAGTTTATGGGAGTCACGCACAGCCATCTTGGCAAAGGTAGAGAGTCTATCAAGCTTGGAAGTGACCAAATTTGCTAACCTACAGGACACAAGGAACTCAGGAGTGACCATCTCAGCCTCTACAGGAAACTCAGGAAACTTAGGCTGAGCAGACTTGATCGAGACGAGAAGCTCAGGGGACTCAGAGTAACAGACTAACCCTTTACCAGAAATAGGAAGCACAGAGGACTCACGTGACTCTGGTGACACTGGCGATTCACATGACTCAGTTTTATGGGCTTGAGAATCATCACATGAAATAGATGAACAGAAAACTGATCACGTACACCACAGGGCCATAACAAATACAGGGAGCATAGAATTCAAAAGACATACCTCCGGTGCCATCCTAAGAATAGGTGCAGGTATGATGATGACCTTCTGAAGAGCAGGTGTGGTTGTGGTGATAAACAACCGGTGCAGATCTTAGCCATCTCAAAAACATAAGCAGACATGGGCGGCGTCTGAAACCGCATACTGTACATTAGGTACTGAATGATCCCTGTCTAGAATTGATGTATTCTTGAGTCTATAAGGTAACAATGATATAACAAGATAACTTTTGTTTGAAATGGGTTTGGCTAAAAGAAAATATCGTTTTTTTCTATACTACTACTAGGTCATTATACTTAATGGGTTAAATAGAATTGCCTTACTAAAAAGAGATTAAAATACAATTTCACTGACTAAAACTAGACTATGTCATCAGTTTTCATCGACTAAAACTAGACAAAAATAGTCATGGATAAGTCTGACTAAAATAACACTAAAATGCCCAGACTTTTAGTTGACTAAAACTTGACTAGACTAGAAAGAGTATGAACGTGACCAAAACTAATAAAAACTAAAATGATAGCTTGACACAAAAGACTACACTAAAACTAAAATTAAAAGAGGCTGCCAAAAACAACACTACCTGGTAGTATGAATGAGATTCGCACATACTACATCCGCCATTTTGCTACATCACGTGACATATGTCGTCATCACGTCATGTCATTCCAGAGCGAATACAGCCTAATATGACGCTGCGCTGTCTTCTTTGTTGGATAACTCCTCCTCTCCCGGGGCATTATGGGATAGGGAAGTGTCCATCGTATGCACACTGCAAAATCTAACCGAAAGTAGTAGGTCATTCGGGTACTATTTGCTTAAGGTTTTTCGAATACTATGGTTTCGGACATACTACTCGCCCCGCCTACTGCTTCTCGCTTACTATATAGTATGGAAGTAGGCGGTTTCGGACGCAGCAATGGTGACAGCCATCTTAGGAACAGATAAGTGGCGGCCATCTCTCAGACAGACACAGGCATGGCGGCAGCCATATTGGGAACAGGCCAGGCATGCCTTGATCTGGCTTTGACAAAACAGACATGGCTTGAGCTGGTTGTGGTATGGTAGGTTCTATATGTACAATCTCTGGTTGGAAAAACCTGGCATTTAAGGGTATAGCAGCATGCAAAACTGCACCCACAAAATGAGCCAACAAACAGTGACAGTCCAGAGGTACTTTTTTTCCGTAATGTAGGGTTAAGTCCTAAACATTACCACATCCGTAGGCATCGTTCCAGGCAATCAGCCTGTGATGCTAAATTCCAAAACTTAAACGTAAACTCTTGTATAGTATCTTCACCTTGGCGTAGTGTGTGAGAAACCACTGGGTCCATGGCTGTTGAAACTTCCGCTGGATTAAGGCTAGGTGAAGTATTCTGTAACGTGCGGAGATTGTTGTAGAATCCAAAAGCAGAAGTTTATTGATACAGCCAGGCAAACAAGACAAAAGAGTAACATGCAAACAATGGCCGTTCCCTATCAAAAGCTTTACTCGATGCTGCGCTGCTAAGCGCTATGGGGAAACGTCTTTATCGTTGACCAGCTGAATATAGTGTGCAAACACGTCAATGAAATTGACCCGGAGGTATATAGCCTCGGTTGATGACGACATCACAGCGCACCCGATGCGAGGCTATAAAATAGATGAGCAACAGCTGTGTCATCAGGTCTTTTTATTTTCAGACCACTACTGAATGAGTGTGTGCTACACTGAAATGCAAATCTCTCTCTTACCTTTTGAACTTCACTTGAGATCTTTGTTAGGAGTTAGATTCCAACAAGATAGAGTGCAGACTTTCTCTCTTTCCGATTTTAAAGGAGTTTAAGTTAAAAGGAAAATATGAGTAAGAAGAGTCACGAGCAGTCTAAGTCGTGTTTGTTTTCGCTTTATGGCGAAGGACGACACACACACTTAACTGTTTTGTGTGTTTGGGGGAGGAGCATGCGGTCATGGCTTTGTACAGTCTGATGAGTGCGAGCATTGTGAATCATTCACAATATAAATGATTCGTGCTCGCCGTGATTATTTCTGACCGCAACCTCAAATTAAGTTATATTTCTTCGCGTGATTCCGAAGCGCACTCCGGTGTTTCTTCGGGTTATGTGGGGGTAATTATAATAATGACGTTGATGATATCTCTCTCGGTTCTGCGGAGTTTCATAAACCAGCCTCCGAGCATTTCTCGCGCGATGAAAGTCGGTCGAGGAGCTTCTCGAGGTGGTAACACGCGCCAGGTTGCAAATTGATTGGCCTCGCGAGCCAGGCCAGAGAACCCCAAACAAAGCAAACTAGCGGATAGGTTTCTATAGTGACAAAGGGAGAGGACGAAACATGAGCCTCTCTCTTTCTTTGAGGATCTCCATGGTGAATTAAATAAATCACGGGAAAGACCATACTCATTGCGTGCTTCATGCCCACGGCGTCAATTTACGACTATCGTGGGTACGAAGACGCGCGGATATACCGAAATGCCACAGGTGGAAGAGACGCACGCGAGTTATCTCTCGCCTGGCTCGGCATCCTCATTAAAGAAGCCTACCCTGCCCACAAAACCGTGTAAAATAACTTCAGCTCTCGTGGGCAAGGCTTATCAAGCCGCAGGTCAGGCTGGTGCTGCGCTGCATACTATGGCAATATTACAGGCATACCAGGCTGATCTGTTAAAGGATTTGAGTGCAGGCGAGACGATGGACAAAGAGACATTTGACGAGTTGCGTATGACTACAGATCTGTCTCTTCGTGACATTAAATAAACGACTCGCGCTATTGGCCGTACTATGTCTGCTCTGGTAAACACAGAGAGGCATTTATGGCTAAATCTGTCAGGCATAAATGAGAAGGATAAAACTTTTCTTTTAAATGCCCCTGTTTCCCCATTGGGTTTATTTGGTGACACGGTTGACTCCGTTGTCACGAAATTCACTGAAGTTAAAAGCATGAGGGAATATTCTACTCTTTACAGTAGGGCTCGCCGGCGGGCGGGGCATATCATGTTACATCAGATCGCTCCGTCCCGTTGCCTTTACGAAGCCTCTCCACCTCCGCCGCCTCTGGGCTTGCGGGGGGGGATGGGGTTTCCAGCATATTGTTAATGGCCCTCTGTCTTCAATTTTAAAGGCCCCCCTTGCTGGTTTTTTATCATTCCCATAAGAGGAAATAATAAAATTAATACCATTATCAGAGAGTCTGGCAGCGTGGAAACTCCTGCCAGCCGTTTCTGCTTGGGTAATAAGCACAGTACACTTAGGATACATAATCCAATTTATTCGTCGTCCTCCGCACTTCAATGGCGTGATATTCACTTCCGTGAGACCGGAACGAACGCACGTACTGTTGCAAGAAATACAAACTCTACTGATGAAAGGGGCCATAGAACATGTTCCCCTTCCAGAGAGAAGGTCAGGCTTTTACAGCAGATACTTCCTGGTTCTTACAGTCTGCCTAGCTCACACACAAAATGTATGGATGCAGCACTGGCTCCATTGAGACTCCGGGGCATCCGCATTTTAAATTAAATGGATGATTGGCTAATACTAGCAAAATCCTGATAGGTGGCGCTCCAACACAAAAACATTGTGTTAGCACATCTACTTTTTCTAGGGTTGAGACTCAACGCCAAGAAAAGCGTTCTTTCTCATGCCCAGAGAATGACTTATTTAGGGATAGTCTGGGATTCGATTACGATGCGGGCACATTTGTCTCCCGCATGAATCGAGGCCATTCAGCATACCCTGAGCAGAGTCAGGCTAGGCCAGGATCTCACTGTGAAATAATATCAGAGGATATTAGGGTTTATGGCATCAGCATCCACGGTGATTCCTTTGGGGCTGTTGCATATGACGTTGTTTCAGTTGTGACTCAGAGCCGGAGGGTTTCATCCAAGGGCCAACCCTCAAAGGCTGATTAAAGTGACGCGCCACGGGCTTCATACACTAACTATGTGGATAAGACCCCGGTTTGTTGCCTTGGGTCCCACGCTATGAGCGACTTGTCATCGCAAACTGCTAATGACAGACGCCTCCCTGACGGGCTGGGGTGCGACCTTAGATGGTCGTCCAGCTCAAGGGAAATGGGAGGGTCATCAGCTTGGTTGGCACGTCAATTGCCTAGAGCTGACGGCTGTATTTCTGGCCCTGAAATATTTTCTCCGCCAAATGAGAAGCTGTCATGTCCTAGTGCGGGTGAACAGCACAGCGACAGTCTCATACTTAAGTCACCAGGGAGGTCGGCGCTCGCGCAATCTGAACAAGATAGCGAGGCAGATTTTTCTCTGGGCTCAGGACAAGTTCCTGTCACTCAGAACAGTGTACATCCCAGAAAACCTATATGTAGGAGCAGATTTACTGTCCAGGCAGACATTATCGACTGGGGATTGGAAACCCCACCCAGACATAGTGTCTCAGATATGGACCTGATTTTACAGAGAGAAAGTGGACCTCTTGGCCTCTTTTCAGATAGCGCAATGTCTCCTTTACTTCTCTCTGAGTTCCCCAGCCCCCCTGGGTCTGGATGCAATGGCGCACACATGGCCGGACAAACGCCTTTATGCGTTTCCTCCAGTGGCGCTGCTCCCGCAGGTTCTAGCCAGAGTTCGCCAGCAAGGCTCTTGCCTCTTTCTGATAGCACCGCGTTGGCTGAACAGAGTATGGTTTTTTAGAGATAATATCTCTCCTCAACGGCTCGCCATGGGCAAGTCCGGAGAGGAGGGGCGTTCTGTCTCATATGATAATGCATCTCAGGCCCGACCTGTGGAATCTCCATGTTTGGCTCCTAAGGGTACCAACTGAGGGACACAGGTTTGTCGCATGATGTTACTGACACTATTTTGAGTGCTAGGGCTCCTTCCGCTAGAAAGAATTATGCCTTTAAATAGGGTGTCTTTGAAGCATGGTGCATGACACATAATGCAGATCCTGTTAACTGCCAGTTTGCTACAGTTCTGAGTTTTCTGCAGGAAAGCTGTCAGCAGCTTATGCCCATCCACTCTCAGGTTTTATGTGGCCACTTTTTCGGCTTGCCACGCTTTGGTGGACGGGGCGCCGCTCGGGAGGCATCCAACGATTGAGGCCTACAGCAAGAACTAAGATTCCTTCGTGGGACCTAGCTATAGTCCTTGAGGGTCTGGTTCAGACCTCCTTTTGAACCTCTAGAGTCAGCGTCTGATAGAATTCTGACACTGAGGATGGTTGTTCTAATGGCGATAACTTCTTTAAAAAGAATTGGGGATATGCAGGCTCTGGCGATCTCGCCATCCTGTCTAGATTTTGCCCCAGGAATGGTGAAGTTGATTTTACATCCTTATCTTGATTACCTGCGTAAGGTTCCCTTTTCGACTGCACATCCGGTCATTCTTGAGACTTTCTGCCCTCCGCCGTTCACCACGCCGGAGCAGGAGTTATACCACAGATTGTGTCCAGTCCGTGCTCTTCAGACTTATGTCCACCGCACTAGCCAGTGGCGTAAGTCAGAGCAGTTGTTTGTCTGTTTTGGGGGCCGCAACAGAGGGTGCTCTTGCCTTTGAGGCGCGCTGTCAAGTCTCGCCAGCAGGTCTGAGAGCTCACTCCACCAGGGGAGTAGCCTCTTCTACTGCTTTAGTAAAAGGGGCCTCCTTGCAGAGCGTTTGTGATGCGGCAGGCTGGTCCTCTCCGCATACATTCATAAGATTTTATAGCTTGGATGCTCATGTCACTCCAGGATCTCCTGTCCTCGAGTCAACATCTCAAGCTGATGTCTATGCCATTTGTCCATAAAAGGGGTATCCCCCACTGCTACTTTTAGTAAGGGGTGCCTCCTTACAGAGCGTTTGTGATGCGGCGGGCTGGTCCTCTCCGCATGCATTCATAAGATTTTATAGCTTGGATGCTCATGTCACTCCAGGGTCTCATGTCCTCGAGTCAACATCTCAAGCTGCTGTCTAAACCATTTTTCCATAAAGCGGTATTCCCCACTGCTATTTATTAGGAAGGGGTGCCTTCTTATAGATGTTTGTGAGGCGGCAGGAGCATCCTTTCCGCACACATCCACTATTTCTAGCTTGGTTGTTTATGTCTGAGATTTCTTTGCGGTCCTTGTGCACACACTTACACATCCGTAAGGGGTCCAGACATCTCCAAGCACGGCAGCGTGGGTATTGTCGTTCCCCATAGCGCTTAGCAGCGCAGCATCGAGTAAAGCTTTTGATAGGGAACGGAGGGGTTACTTGAGTGTAACCTTGTTCCCTGAAAAAACAGAATGAAATGCTGCGCTGTCTTGCCGTACAGTAGATTTCCCAGGACTGGTCTTCAAACAAAAGATCTGATGACACAGCTGTTGCTCATCTATTTTATAGCCTCGCATCGGGTGCGCTGTGATGTCGTCATCAACCGAAGCTATATACCTCCGGGTCAATTTCATTGACGTGTTTGCACACTATATTCAGCTGGTCAACGATAAAGACGTTTCCCCATAGCGCTTAGCAGCGCAGCATCTCGTTCCGCTTTTTCAGGGAACAAGGTTACACTCAAGTAACCCCTCCGTTTCTCAATGTCAAGGAAGGATCCTTGGAAGCCAGAATTTCGAGGATGCTACATCATCGACGTCCGTTGAAGGACTGCTCCAATGTCGAGGATCCTGAGAATTTCAGCGAAGGACTGAATCATTCGTCGAGAAATATCCCATATACAGGAAAGGATGCATATGTGTATTGTAGCGAATTTCAGCGGGAGGAGGGAAATAACGTTATTTGAAACACTATGAACCTCCGACCGAAACACTACGGGGATTCCCAAGGGAATCTTAGATTTTAGCTCAAAAGGGAATATAATTAACTGTAATTAATTATACAAGTTTATCAGGTTTTACCTGGCGTAGCAGAATTAATAATAACAATTAATTAATATGTTCGTCCACCGAAGACATATATCCATAATCGTATATTAACGTCTAAGAATTGTTAATTTCATGGCCTTTAAAATTAACCTTCTCACTGATATACAGTGCTACTCGCAGCGTGTAGCTGGATCAAAGGCAGAAATAGTGACTTTAATTTCATGAGCATTGAACACAGAAACAATTCAATTGTGAAAATGCAAACCGGTTTATTAACTATAAAATGAAGTACACATAACGACTAACTAAACATACACACATACAATAACATAAAACATAGATGAGAAAGAAAAGATTGAAAATAACTAGAGAGAGTGAAAGATTGGCAATAGCACTATTGCTTAACATCTGCACAAACCATCGGATAATCTCTAAGGATCGCCTTAATTTTCATAAGGGGTAAAGCTTGAACATCAGCGAGTTAAACGAGTTTATACTTGCGTTTGGCTCTTTGTGATGCGGTGCGAAGTTTCTTATGCTCGCGGTGCGAGCAAGGAGAGAGAGAGAGAATCCAGGTGTGTTCGTTTAAGATGGAAGTCCGTTAAGTTGTTTCGTAGGGCGGATTGGTCCGCGGGGTTTTCCGAACTCTAGCGCAAAGCCAGGAAAGACTGTCCTGAAGAGACAGGGCTCAGAGAAAAGATGATGAGTCCGAGGGACTCTGGGTGAGTCTCAGCGAGTTTCCAAACTGCGCTGACGGGTTACCTGGGTAACCGGGCGACTGGGCGCTCATGAGTGAACTAAGCCACTGACTGAGATACTGAGCGAATCGTTCGAATTGAGCTATTGAGCGATGATCAAATGAGCAATGAGCAAAGGTGGCTTGGGCGATAGGCCGTTTTGACCTTTCACACGCCCAGCCCATTTTGGGTGTATGGCCAATGTGTGAAGTGTTCGATCGCGCGGGGAAACAAGCCTTTGTTCTTTCAGACATCACATTTGCGTTTTTGCATAATGATAAAAGTTTGTTTCCATAACTCTTCAAATCGATATTAAATGACATTGATGCGGCTTATGGTAATATGATAAATAGAAATGATTGGGAAATAAAGAGTAGATTAATTTGATACTAGACAAGACATGGGTTTAAGATCACATTGAATAATAATTTCATACCTAAGATATGAACCATGCTACAGTGAACAAAATCAAACTAAAGTGTTAACACACAGTTACATCACACATACATGATCATGCAGTAAAGGGATATAACATATATATACATTTAAACAGCTCATTGTGATCTTCAAATGTGGTTTCATCACAGACATATCGTCTGTGCACCCTGCTGTGTCTCTGGCAATGGTCAGAATGGTGGAGTTCCTTTGAACCTCCTTTGAAGACTGCATTTGTTTTAATTGTTGCCCATTTTACACCCCTGATAGGTGGTAGATATCTGGGTGATTGTGTTATCAGGACACAGGGTTATCTAAAGTCACAATTTTAGGGCTGTTTACGATCCAGATGCCAAATGGCCTCAATCTGACTCCGAGCCATTTGCTACATATCCCCCCTTCATGGCCACCAGGGTCTTGAGAGACTTTGGTGGGCGATGATTCAATAGGCGATGGTTGGACAGGTCATTTGGTCTGGATGGCAGGTGTATCTTAATTTTCTGCAGCGCTTCGGCGTGCAGACAGAGGGGTGATTTCAATGAGGTTGGGCTCTTGCTTGGCTTGTGTGTCTTGCTTCCCATGGTTCCGCTTGAAGGCTCGAGGGAGGGCAGCTGTGCACTTGTTCACTGTTTCCTGCATCCCGCTGACTCTTCGGTACAGGATGAAAGTGAGGCCAAGAGTAAGGGCGTATCCTACTCCTGTGGAGAGGCACAGTACCGTGTCAGCGGCGGTCCAGGTTCGGAAAACAGGGAGGCTGTGCATAGCTGGCATGCGAGCAAGTGCTTGGAGGGCAGTGTCGATGGGCGTGACATCAATTTGTTGGGTCCCCCCTTCTGCAATCCTCATCTCCAATTCAGGGTCTAAAGTGAAGTTGTGGTCCCTGAAGAAAGTTGAAGATCCCAGTTCGGTGTGGTACTCCTCACTGGGAAGGTGATAGAGTGCGAGTTCATCGATGTGAAGAATCGCACCTTTTGGAACTTGGATCCACATCGTCTGGTTTGGTAGACTGATGCGGGTGGCTGTGTCGTGTTGGTCGTAGGTCAAAGTGGCCGTGCTGGCTGGGGTGTTGACCAGCCATCGGTCACCTACGATCTCAGCTTGGGTGTTAGTGACCTCGGCTCGTGGTTTAGCTGAGGCAGGACAACGAGAGTCAATCTTCATGGGCCGCAGCCCACAGATGCCGTCAGTGTTGGTCCCAAGGAAAGGTTTGCTGGGGCAGAGATAATGAATGTCTTTAGTGAGGCTGCACATGCGCAGGTTTTGTGCAAGGTACAGCTGTTCATTGCTGTCATGGTAAGCCACAACAGTGGGGGTGCATATTCTGATGTGAGTGTTTCCCTGCCAGAAGCCAACATTGACAATGTCTTTGAGTCTGTAGATGTTGTGTGACTCGATGATTGGCAGGTTTATCAGAAAAGCAAGTTCGTCTTGTTCAGGGGCTATGCTTAGTGAGATTGCGCTACCTAGGGAGTAGGCCAGATGTGCCTGCAGGGTGTCTGTTGGGCCTGCAGTGACAGAGGATAAAATGGTCTGTACCAGGCTAAGGGGTACCAGGCCGGGTGGAATGGCTGCTGCGGCAGCTCCGAGTAGGGCTCCCAGGAACCGCTTGGGACGCTTGGTTTGTCCGCCTAGACCTGCCTGTGTGACAGTCATCTTCTGAAGTTGGTACAGCACGTGTTTGGTGTCAGCCTCTGCGTGAATCATAGCGTTCTGCGCCCATCGTTCTCCTGCCCAACTGGTTTCTGGTGCTGATGCCATGTAGTGTGCTCTGTAGACATCATGGGGGTTGAGTCGGACATAGACTTTTTGGCTATGTGTTCTGCAGTTCGTGATCAGGAGTCCAGGTTGCTCTTTAAGGACGATGCCTGAGACGGGACCCGGCGACACGATTTCAGGTTGCGGCCACCCCCCCTGTAGGCTGATGTACAGAACAGTGATCCACAGCAGCATCCTGGTGACAGAGAGGGAGAGAGAGAAAGAACAATAGGCGAGCACTACAGGTCCTTGTTTGGTCAGGACAGTTCTCTTTCTTTTCATTGGCGGCTGTTCCCTAGGTGGCAGAGTTCTAGTGATGAGGCAGTGTAGAGAAGTTTGGTTCGTCCCCCCTTTACTATCATGCCATAATGTTGAGTGTCTCTTGACTTGGTTCTGGTGGACCCATTTGGAAATTGGTTCCTTCTGACTCCCGCCCATCCTGATCTGGTATGCAATGGGGGAGAGTTTGTCCACAATCTCATGAGGTCCTGTCCAGTGTGGCAGAAATTTCTTTGACAGCCGACGGTGAGCTGTCTGAATTGGCGGGGCGAAACTGTAGTACCAGATCTTGGTCGTTCGAAAAGCGAAGGTTGTTCCCGGATGAAGTTCATCCAGATACTGGTGAGTGGTGTCATTGGGTGCTGGAAAGCATTCTGCCAACTTTGTGAATTTGCAGATGACCGTGAGAAAGTGTTTGTTGCCCCTCGTTGGCCTGGGTGATGGTCCAACCCAGTCTATCTGGAGGTCTGACACTGGAAAGTTGACACCTCTTTTTTGAAGTGGTGCTCCATGGTTTGGCTTAGCCGGTTGGAACTGGCAGCAAACCAGACATTTCTTGATGTGTTCTGCTACATCGTGCTGCATTCCAGGCCAGCATGCCACCTGTTTCGGTGTTTCATAAGTGGCTTTTGTGCGGTGGTGTGCGGCACATGCTGTGTCATGCGCATACATTAGTATGACCCCCTGAGGAACCACAAGCGCAGGTGTAGTGCAGTCATCAGGGACATACCCGAGGATGTTGTGTTGTATGCGCAGCAGGTGCCTGACATCGTTGAGACGTTTGCGGGTTGGAGCAGCAGACAGGTCAGAGTTTGTGATAGGGTAGGTGGAGGGGTCTGAGAGGTGGTTTAACATAGCTTGGGTAGCGATGTTAAAGGCTTGTAGTTTCTGATGATCTGCATCATCCTGCATGGCATCTGCATCTTTTAAATTTTGTTGAACTGCGTCAAGTCCTGGGTATGGCTCTGAGTCTTTGGCTGGATGCAGATTGCAGAGCAGTGAACTTTTGAAGTTTAGGTCTGAGACGAAGTTCCCGCGGCTGGCTGGGGGGTCGTCCATGACCTGTGTGACCTGGCAGTTTACCTTAGATGATCTGGCTGATTGAAAGGGTAAAGGTTCTCGCACTTGAGCCCAAATTTTTAACTGTTTAAAGTCCATTAAGGGTTCAAAGCAGTCTAGCAGGTCTTTGCCAATGAGGAGAGGGTATGAGTCCATTGGTGAGATGTACACAGGGTGTATGATGCTCATAGGACCGATCGTCAGGTGGATGGGAATCACCTGTTGCAGTTGAACTTCAGTCTGGCTGTAAGACTGCACATTCAGCATACACCTTTGGGGTTTAAGGGTCAAATTTTGGGCCTTAGCTCTGTTCTGGAGTCTGGTGAAAAGCTGGGATGACATCAGCGTTAGGTCAGCTCCGGTGTCGACGAGGGCTTCTAGTTCAACCTCATTTTCCAAGGTGATGGATAGATATAGCTTTTTAGCTTCTCCTCTTTCGATCAGGTTTCCCAGGAGGCTTGGTACTGGGGCTGTGGTATTAATAGGAAGGCAGTTAAGGCTGGTTTCTTGTGACTCTGTAGGGAAGGAGACATTTAACACAGCACTCTCTGGTACTTGCAGGCTTTGGTTGGTTGGTGTTTGAGATATTGTTTGTATGCCAAAGCCTTTGGTTTGTGGGATGAATAAGGAGTCGGGTTTGTCTTCGTGGTCCTCCTTGTGGGGCCTCTTTTGGATTAACTCCTTCAATATTCTCAGAATCTCTGCTGTTTCAGACGTGTCTGTGTCACTCTGTTTCTGGGGTAGTTCAGACTTAGCCTTGCTTTGTGTGTATCGAGACTGATCTCTCTGTTGTCTGTGACCAGTATTTGATCTGCAAGGTGCAGGACGGTTACCTCTAGGTCGTCGGCCAGGTTCCCACGAGCCGCCACCCTTCTGGTTGTCTGATGAGTTTAGCCGGCTCCATGACCTCTCGGCGCGTCCCATTTGGTGCTTGGGACGAGCCCCTTCATGGCCGTACCATTCCTGGCTGGCTGTAAAGTCTCTTGACCCTCTTGGCCCTCTGTTGAAAGGTCTTTCACTGTGGCGCTGTCGTGCGCCCTCCAGTGGTACTTCAGGGTACAGTTCAGAGACAGGGAGAATGACAGGGTTTTTAACAGTCTTTTCAGAGGCCGCTCTTTGTTTACCATAAGCTTTCTGGGCCAAGTCCCGCAGCTGCCTGGTTGTCATTGTGCGAGGGCAGGCCATAACCCCTAAGTGTTGGCTTACTGTGAAGTGAAGATTTCGCAGGAAGAGGGTCCTGAAGTTAAAGTCCTCCTCCATTCCTGGCTCATTCCGTGAGCCAAAGTAAGCTCGCCTGAGTCTGTTGTAATAGGCCTGTGGAGTTTCGTTTCGGCTCTGTTTGAGGTCCATCGCTGTAACAAGTCCTTGTTCTGCCTCTGGGTCCGAAAACTCTTCTATTAAAGCCTTTTGCAGCTGCTTGTAATCCATCTTGACGTTTTCTGGCTGCCGGTCAAGGAAACTCCTCACTTCACGACTGGAAGTAACCCGTAGCAGATACAGTTTGTCTCTTGTGGTTACATTTGGCAGTGTTTGCAAATAAAAGTCAATGTCCTGCAGGTAAGAGTGGATATCATGGCCACCTGCAGGCTCTGGGGTAAATGTTGGGATATTTCTAGCCAGCTTGTCGAGGTCTTTGGGTGCCACGCCGGGCATGTCTGCAGGTGACCTCGGGAAATTCGTCTGTCCCCACCCCCCTATGGTAGTGAGAGGTTCTGGGATGCTGGCTGATGTCTTTAACAGTGGGCTCCCGCCCCCCTTTTCAACAGAAAAGCTTTGGTGGGGGGGTGCAGGCTCACTGGTTGAATTAAAGGGAAAGGTTGCTTTTTCCCTTACTTGTTCAGCTTGCAGTTTATATGCATAAATGAGTTCTCTTTGGGCGGAGTCAAGGTCGTCCCTCGCCTGGTCTCGTTGCTGAGCCAGAGCTCGACCTTCATCTCGAGATGCTCGCAGGTGATTCTCACAGGCCTTCAGCTTGGCATCACGTTCCTTCAGTTCTGCCTTTGCTCTCACCAGAAGATGTTCAGCCTGCTGGAGCTTTCCAGACAGCTCTTCTCTGGCTGTCTTTTCCTGTTGCTCCTTGTGCTCTGTGTCTGTGCGGAGTTTTGACAAGGCCTCTTGGAGTTGTCCAATCTTGTCCTTTAGCCTCCAGTGCTCCTCCTCCGTCGATGGATGTTGGATCTCTAATCCCTGTGTCATCTGATCTAGACGATTCTGCGCGTCCTCCTGATTCCTCCGTGCCTCTGCTGCTTGGAGCTGTAGAGCTGCTGCATCCTCTTCCAGTTGGGCGATGTTCCTTTCGCCCAGTTTAAGCTGGATGATGAGGTTGTGAGCGATGGCACCTGTGATCTTGGCTATGTCCTTGTGACTGTAGCTCCTCGTTGGGTCGTGGGCTATGAACTTGTCCAGGGTGCCGTCGAGTTGCTCTCTTTCCAAGTGTTGCAGTTCATTGGCGAGGTTGGGCAGGAGTTCAGATGTCACAGCGCTGAGCCAGGCCTCTAGCTGGTCCCAGTGGTTGACAGGGCTTGGTAATCTGGACATGTTGACACACTGGTAGAAGAGAAAACACAAAGAGCCAATGCGAGTCCGCACAGTTCAGCGAGCTACGGCAATAAAATATATATACGTGGGCTATGAGCTTATTATCAGGGCCTTTCTCCAGTGGCACAGATCATCAGTGTGGGGAAATAAGGGAAAAATTTTAGTAATTTGTTGCTTTGTTAAAACCTATAGGTCGCCTTGGACATTTGGTTATTCGAGCGTATTACTAATGAATTCTCCTAATGGTTTGTGCAGTTTTGCTCTCTTCAACCCAAAATAAAGTGAATCAAAATAATTAAAATTAATTAATTATAATGATAAAAAAATAAAATAAAACATAAAGCAAGGTTGCTGGAAATGAAATGAAACAGGAAAGGAAAAAGAGAGGAAAAAACAAATAAGAGAAAAAAAAATAATAAAAAAAATATAATAATAAAATAAAACTGAAAATGGGAATTGAGACAGCCAACAGACGAAGTCCTAAGGCTGGGAAAATGAAGAGTATAGGAGGTGGAAAAAGGGGTTTCCTGGTTCAGCTTAGCATTTTGATGACAGGGCCTTACAGGGAGAGGGCACTATGGAGTCATGCGAGTTAGGGGAGTGGCTTAGCTAGATTGGCTGGGCTAGACCCAACCTGAGAGGGATCTGGTGCCTCTAGTGGCTACAGATGGGAGAAAAGTGCATCTCTTTTACACCACACTTGTTGACTATTTAAGGAAACCCAGGGTGGAACCCAGAGACAAGGCGCTTCCCTGAGCACGCAGCCAAGAGTGCCGGGCCTTCTGCCCTCCCCACCTCGACCGCTCAACAGTCACACCCTTCACACCGCCGGGCCGCACTCAAACGTGTCACCCACCAACTGGCACTGCCGCTAGGGCTTTTGTGTGTCAGCTGGCAAGGTTAGCGATTGGAGTGCCCGGTGGCAGAGGTTGCACTGTGTCTTGCTGCCTAAGGTGCTAAGGAGGGAGCTACCGCAGCACCCCGACTGTACACACTCGAGTCAGTTCAGCGGGACCGGTCTCTTGTAGAACTCACCGCTGGTGAAGCCTCTGATTCATCTATCAAGTGTTAGCTTTCAAGAGATGCACAGGGGCTTATCCTATTGCACCAGTTAAAACATAAATGAATTCACTGAGAATGGGACTTATGGGGCTGAATTCTATTCACAGTAAAGGATTGATTCAATTAAAATTTAAAATAAATCAAACTGCATTGAATTTAAATTTAAACTTAATTAGAATACAATCTCTACAATAGAAAAGAGAACAGGAGAGTAAGGAGTGAGAGAGACCAGCAAAAAAATGAAATAAAATCAAAATAAAATAAGTCAAAATAAAATAAAAATTAAATAAAGAAATAATAAATTAATAAAGCCACAGCAATATTAATTATTATTTATAATTTTAGACCATAACATTCAATATGTAGGAAATAAAACTACAAAGTAGTAGAATAACCTAGTTATTGAAGTAAGGTCAAAAATCCAAGTTTGATTCCTGTCATATACTCCCAAAAGAGTTTATGAGAGGACCAAACAAGCTTTTCCCACTAGATGGCGATATTTCGCTCAACAAACAAAGAAAGCGGAAGTCAGACGTAGAGTAATGGAGAAGAAGAAGTGTTAGACACTCAAGACTGACATCTAGTGTTAGAACTAGGTAGTACGCTTTAAACTGACAAAGATTCGCTTCTATACAGTAATTACATCGGCGGCCGCTGCGTTGCTAAGACGACGGATGTAATTCGCTCGTGTTCAGCCGGTGCCTCTTTTGGCTTACGTTACCGGGACACGAAATAAACAAGAATCCAACGTGCTTTATCATACGTTGTGACTATAAATACTTGATCAAGTTTTTATCTCCTTTAAAATTGAAAAGTCTTACCCTCGGTGCTTACAATTTTAAAAATCCACGTACGTGAATAAAATGGAAAAATACAATAGACAGCTTCTCTAATTGTAAATCATTTCCTGGAGATTTAACAAAAAGGCCTTATCAGATGGGAGTACTCACTCGACCACCGCTTCGCTCTAAATAAAGGAATTCTACTCTTTATTAGGCGGAATCAGACGGTAATGCAGCGTATCAAAGGGTTTTTAATACGGTTACCTTAAAGACTGCAGTTAACTATACATAACAGGGGCGCGAGTCTGTTACGTCCTGAAAATGATACAGGAAAATACATTTTCATTCATACAAATTCATCCTATTGCTTAACATCTGCACAAACCATCGGATAATCTCTAAGGATCGCCTTAATTTTCATAAGGGGTAAAGCTTGAACATCTGCGAGTTAAACGAGTTTATACTTGCGTTTGGCTCTTTGTGAAAAACACCTGTTAAAAGTGCCCTGGTCATTGGAGATTCTATACTCAGGAACACTAACATTGAGGCACCAAACACCCTAGTCGACTGTATACCGGGAGCCAGAACGTCTGACATTAGATCCAAACTTAAAGTGCTGGCTAATGCTAAACGGAAGTTTTCTAAGATTGTTATTCACGCCGGAACAAATGACACCAGACTCCGACAGTCGGAAATCACCAAAGATAATATTAAGGAGATGTGTGAAATTGCAAAAACAATGTCAGACAATGTAATATGCTCTGGTCCCCTCCCCGCCTACCGGGGAGATGAAACACATAGTAGATTAGTGTCTCTCAATGGCTGGATGTCAAAGTGGTGCCCTCAGCATAATGTAGGGTTTATAGACAATTGGAAGCATTTCTGGGGTAGACCATTTCTCCTAACCCGAGATGGCCTTCATCCGACATCAGAAGGAAGTGCTATACTCACCAGAAATCTGATTAATATTCTTAATTCTGATATAGTATGACTATCCAGGGCCCAGGTCAGGAAACAGACGGATCAGCTTAACTGTCCGTCTGTTAGCTGGCATGATATGTCTAGACCACATATATCCCAGAACTTCGAGTCGATCTTACCAGAATATCAACACATTTCAACTGTATCTGTTCCCCGAACAAGCAAATACAGAGCACCGCTTGCCACATCACGTACAAATTTGACCAACATAAAATTAGAAAACAATACATTACAAGATGAACCTCGAATGTTAAAATTCGGCCTTCTTAACATTAGATCGCTTACCAATAAAGAACCTATTGTTAATGAAATAATTAATGACCAAAACTTAGATGCACTCTGTTTAACAGAAACCTGGCTTAAAGCAGACGACTACATTAGTTTAAACGAATCCACCCCACAAGACTGTTATTATAAACACGAACCTAGGTTAAAGGGGAGAGGGGGTGGTGTAGCTACAATATACAACAAAATTTTTAAAGTAAACCAAAAATCTGAACTAAAATTTAAATCATTTGAACTAATGTTGTTAAATATGGAAATAACTGATCGTAACCACAAACAGCTCTCTTTTGCCTTAGCTACAATCTATAGACCTCCGGGCCACCATGCAGATTTCCTTAAAGAAATAGCAGATTTTCTGTCTGAGCTTGTAGTCACTGTAGATAAAGCTCTTATCGTTGGTGATTTTAATATTCATGTGGATAACCATAAAGATGCTTTAGGACGTGCGTTTATGGATGTTCTAAATTCTCTCAATATTAGACAAAACGTGACAGGGCCAACGCATACTCGTAAGCACACATTAGACTTAATTCTGTCACTCGGGCTTAATATTAATGACATCAAAATATCACCTCAGAGTGATGCAGTTTCTGACCATTACCTTGTGTCATACACTGTACTTCTAGATAGGATCACTCAATCCACAACATGCTACAGATTAGCCAGAACAATAATTTCCACCACTAAAGATAGCTTTATTAGCACTCTTCCAGACCTGTCCCAAATTAAACATGCAGATAACTGTGATGATCTAGATATTGTAATAGAAAACCTAAACAATGTCTGTTCTAACACATTGGATGCCGTTGCTCCCATTCGAAAAAAGAGAATCAAAGAAAAGCCGCCAGCTCCATGGTATGATCATCACACCGCAGCTCTTAAAAAGGCAACTAGGAAAATGGAAAGAAATTATAGAAGCACAAAATTAGAAGTATGGCGTGCAGCATGGAAAGATAGTGTTAAACACTACAGACAGGCTATTAAAACCGCCAGATCTACCTATCTTAGCAAGCTTATAAATGAGAATCATAATAACCCTCGTTTCCTCTTTGGCACCGTTGCAAAACTGACTAGAAACAAAGAACAAACAGAAACCAATAGTAAACTCCAACACAATAGTAACGACTTCATGAACTTCTTTTCTAACAAAATTACGGCTATAAGGGAAAACATCGTAGCTACACAGGCAGCCACCACTCTACCCGTTAGTTCACTTAACACTAGACTACCACACGAACATCTTGATTCATTTAAACCTACTACAATAGAAGAGCTCTCTAAACTAGTAACGTCATCCAAATCATCGTCCTGTATATTAGACCCCGTTCCCACAAAACTACTTAAAGAGGTATTTCCTGTAGTGTCAACCCCGGTTCTAAATATCTTTAACTCATCGCTAGAAATAGGATACGTTCCAACATCTTTCAAACTAGCAGTTATTAAACCGCTGATTAAAAAACCACAGCTTGATCAGGGAGAGCTTAATAACTTTAGACCAATCTCAAATCTCCCTTTTCTTTCGAAAATATTAGAAAAGGTAGTGGCAAGCCAGTTACGCACATTTTTGACAAATAATAGTACATATGAAAAGTTCCAATCAGGATTCAGGCCCCACCATAGCACAGAGACAGCGTTGCTTAGAGTTACAAATGACCTCCTATTAACATCCGATCGTGGTGAAATCTCAATTCTTATATTATTAGACCTTAGTGCAGCCTTTGACACAATAGATCATACAATCTTACTCAATAGACTAGAAAACTATGTTGGTATCAGTGGTCAGGCGCTAGCATGGTTTAGGTCGTATCTAACCAATCGCTATCACTTTGTTTATGTAAACGAGGAAGAGTCATATCACTCTCTGGTTAAATACGGTGTACCGCAGGGATCGGTTTTTGGTCCTATCCTGTTCTCGTTATACATGTTACCTCTAGGAGACATTATCAGGAAACATAACATAAGTTTTCACTGCTATGCGGATGATACCCAGCTTTACATCTCCTCACATCCCAGCGAAACACACACGTTTTCTAAGCTAACAGACTGCCTTAGCGATGTTAGTGACTGGATGGCACATAACTTTCTTAAGCTGAACTCCAATAAGACAGAAATACTTATTATTGAACCGAATCGCTACAAACATAATATGTCAGATTACACGTTGCACATAGATGGCTGCACTGTGGTGCCATCTTCCACGGTAAGGAACTTAGGTGTGATGTTCGACAGCAACTTATCCTTCGATAGTCATATCGCCAACGTCTGCCGTACAGCTTTCTTCCACCTTAGAAATATCTCGAAAATACGCCATATACTGTCTACATCTGACGCAGAGAAGCTTATCCATGCTTTTATGACCTCTAGAATAGACTATTGTAACTCGCTACTCGGGGGATGCCATGCAAATCAAGTAAACAAGCTTCAGCTAGTTCAAAACGCTTCCGCAAGGGTACTTACTCGATCTAAAAAGTACGACCACATAAGCCCACTTCTGGCATCTTTACACTGGCTACCAGTTAAATATCGCATACAATTTAAAATATCGCTACTCACCTACAAAGCTTTAAATGGCCTAGCACCCTCATACCTTAGAGAATTACTATCAGAATACAATCCATCACGCACACTACGGTCACAAAATTCTGGTCTCTTGATTATCACTAGACTATCAAAAGTGTCTAAAAGTGGAAGGTCATTTTCCTACTTAGCCCCTAAGCTCTGGAATGATTTACCAACCGATGTCCGAGAATCAGACACAGTCGATAATTTTAAATCTAGACTTAAAACTTTTCTCTTCAACAAAGCATTCGCATAATTTGTCTAGTAAAAGTACTTAACTCGAAATAGTTATTTGTACCGAACAAAGCACTCGCGGTTATAAAACAGACCAACCAAATAAATAAATAAAAACCTTATCTTAACGTGTAGTCGGATTGCGATTTTGGAACTTTCGTGTTCTTGTGAATAGTATGCCATACAAACCCGTTTGCCACTGATCGTGCATTAACGGCGTCAGTGGGGCATCCAGCCTTAGTCAAACGGGTTGGCACGTATGGCCGGGTTGCGATTTTGGCGCTTTTTTGTGTCTTGTGAATAGTATGCCATACAGACCCGTTTGCCACTGAACCTGCATTAACGACGACAGTGGGGCCTCCAGCCTTAGTCAAACGGGTTGGCACGTATGGTCAGGTTGCGATGTTGGCATTTTCTCGTGATCTTGTAAATAGCATGCAATATAGACCCGTTTGCCACTGAACCTGCATTAACGACGACAGTGGGGTTACAGGCCTTAGTCAAACGGGTCGACAGGTTTCATTTTCTCTTTCTCTTAAAAATCAGAAGGTGACCCTTAGTTACCATATATACCGTCGCAGTGGGCCCCCAATTTGCAAAATCCTCAACTGTGGATAATATAATTATGCCGCAATAGTTAGTCTGTCTGAAACTAAGCTGATTAAACCACATCACTGTGTGACACTTGCATTACATGTGAACGGCCCCTACGCTAATATGATTTTGTTTTTCTCTCCCTGTCCTGTCCTCGACCCTGAGGACAATGGGACAAACAGACCCAGTTCCGGTAGATGTGAAAGTCGACTCACCTCTGATCTACTGGTCGTCCATCACTGTGATGCCCAGCTGATGCCTGACCAACGACCACCGGCAGAACCCGCTTAAACCCCGCTTAATCCCCGCTTAATCTCCTTATCCGTTTATATGTGTTCATATACATATATATCTCCCAAGGGTTTTTCCCTCCTAGGACTTTTTATTTTTTTTCTTCCTCGGCTCAACAACCCGGGGTTTTTGTTTTTTTCTCCTAGGGGGTTTTTTACCCCGGGGAGGTAGCCTGCTTGGGCTTAATTTAGCATCTTCTCCTAGACGTTACATTAGTAATACGCTCGTTCATAATGTCGAGTCATAGCCTCAGCAAATTTGACAGCTTATGCTATTGTGTATTATGTTGTATCTATCTGTCATTTTTCTGTGCTTTTACTGCTTCTATTAATGTAAAGCTGCTTTGAAACAATTGAGTATTGTGAAAAGCGCTATATAAATAAAATTGAATTGAATTGAATTGATGCGGTGCGAAGTTTCTTATGCTCGCGGTGCGAGCAAGGAGAGAGAGAGAGAATCCAGGTGTGTTCGTTTAAGATGGAAGTCCGTTAAGTTGTTTCGTAGGGCGGATTGGTCCGCGGGGTTTTCCGAACTCTAGCGCAAAGCCAGGAAAGACTGTCCTGAAGAGACAGGGCTCAGAGAAAAGATGATGAATCCGAGGGACTCTGGGTGAGTCTCAGCGAGTTTCCAAACTGCGCTGACGGGTTACCTGGGTAACCGGGCGACTGGGCGCTCATGAGTGAACTAAGCCACTGACTGAGATACTGAGCGAATCGTTCGAATTGAGCTATTGAGCGATGATCAAATGAGCAATGAGCAAAGGTGGCTTGGGCGATAGGCCGTTTTGACCTTTCACACGCCCAGCCCATTTTGGGTGTATGGCCAATGTGTGAAGTGTTCGATCGCGCGGGGAAACAAGCCTTTGTTCTTTCAGACATCACATTTGCGTTTTTGCATAATGATAAAAGTTTGTTTCCAGTCACACCCTTCACACCGCCGGGCCGCACTCAAACGTGTCACCCACCAACTGGCACTGCCGCTAGGGCTTTTGTGTGTCAGCTGGCAAGGTTAGCGATTGGAGTGCCCGGTGGCAGAGGTTGCACTGTGTCTTGCTGCCTAAGGTGCTAAGGAGGGAGCTACCGCAGCACCCCGACTGTACACACTCGAGTCAGTTCAGCGGGACCGGTCTCTTGTAGAACTCACCGCTGGTGAAGCCTCTGATTCATCTATCAAGTGTTAGCTTTCAAGAGATGCACAGGGGCTTATCCTATTGCACCAGTTAAAACATAAATGAATTCACTGAGAATGGGACTTATGGGGCTGAATTCTATTCACAGTAAAGGATTGATTCAATTAAAATTTAAAATAAATCAAACTGCATTGAATTTAAATTTAAACTTAATTAGAATACAATCTCTACAATAGAAAAGAGAACAGGAGAGTAAGGAGTGAGAGAGACCAGCAAAAAAATGAAATAAAATCAAAATAAAATAAGTCAAAATAAAATAAAAATTAAATAAAGAAATAATAAATTAATAAAGCCACAGCAATATTAATTATTATTTATAATTTAAGACCATAACATTCAATATGTAGGAAATAAAACTACAAAGTAGTAGAATAACCTAGTTATTGAAGTAAGGTCAAAAATCCAAGTTTGATTCCTGTCATATACTCCCAAAAGAGTTTATGAGAGGACCAAACAAGCTTTTCCCACTAGATGGCGATATTTCGCTCAACAAACAAAGAAAGCGGAAGTCAGACGTAGAGTAATGGAGAAGAAGAAGTGTTAGACACTCAAGACTGACATCTAGTGTTAGAACTAGGTAGTACGCTTTAAACTGACAAAGATTCGCTTCTATACAGTAATTACATCGGCGGCCGCTGCGTTGCTAAGACGACGGATGTAATTCGCTCGTGTTCAGCCGGTGCCTCTTTTGGCTTACGTTACCGGGACACGAAATAAACAAGTTGTGAGGGTTTGGCAGGACAGATGAACCCAAATGCAGACAATGTCGGGGAAAAACAGAAAACACTTTATTTTTACAAAAACAAAAACCCACGAGGGGGTACACAACATGAAGACATGAAACACTTGACAGATAACACTTTAACTAGACTGGGCAACTAGACTCTAAATTACGTAGAACACGACACAACACAATGATCCTGCCCAGAACTAAAGAAACACTGACATTAAATAGAGCAAACCAAACAAGATAACGAGCGGGGAACAGGTGATGGGAATAAGTGATAATTAACAATAAGCAGGAGGACGAGGGAGCGGGGACAAATGACAAGACACCGGAGGTACATGCCAAACACAAAAACTAGGCATGAACCTCCACACAAGGCCAGGGACTGCCAGAACTCTGCCACCATGACAAAATACAAATTTAACAAGACTTCAAGGCAGAGTCCTGACAGTAGCCCTCTCTCAAAGGACGCCACCTGGCGTCCAAAAAGGGAACACACAAGACAAGAACACATGACTGATACTATACAAGACAAGACTATGAGCACATCAGAATAAAACATAACAGAAGGTGCAAAAACAGGATAAAAAACAAAACTAATCAAACACACTTAAGTCCACAAAATACTCAAAACAGTCCATGGGGGCTTAGGTGGTGGAGGCTGCAGCTGATGCCCAGGCTCGGTGGGCGGCGTGGACTGCGCGGGCTGGGTCGACTGCGCGGGCTGGGTCGACTGCGCGGGCTGCGCGGGCTGGGTCGACTGCGCGGGCTGGGTCGACTGCGCGGGCTGCGCGGGCTGGGTCGACTGCGCGGGCTGGGTCGACTGCGCGGGCTGCGCGGGCTGGGTCGACTGCGCGGGCTGAATCGACCGCGCGGACTGCGCGGGCTCCGGCTCTGGCTGCGCGGGCTCCGGCTCTGGCTGCGCGGGCTCCGGCTCTGGCTGCGCGGGCTCCGGCTCTGGCTGCGCGGGCTCCGGCTCTGGCTGCGCGGGCTCCGGCTCCGGCTGCGGCTGCGCGGACTGCGCGGGCTCCGGCTCTGGCTGCGCGGACTGCGCGGGCTCCGGCTCTGGCTGCGCGGACTGCGCGGGCTCCGGCTCTGGCTGCGCGGACTGCGCGGGCTCCGGCTCTGGCTGCGCGGACTGCGCGGGCTCCGGCTCTGGCTGCGCGGACTGCGCGGGCTCCGGCTCTGGCTGCGCGGACTGCGCGGGCTCCGGCTCTGGCTGCGCGGACTGCGCGGGCTCCGGCTCTGGCTGCGCGGACTGCGCGGGCTCCGGCTCTGGCTGCGCGGACTGCGCGGGCTCCGGCTCTGGCTGCGCGGACTGCGCGGGCTCCGGCTCTGGCTGCGCGGACTCCGGCCTGGCGACGGCTCTCAAGAGCGCACTGAAGAGTGCTGTGCGTTCCCCCTCTGTCAACCAGCAAGGGGCTGGACGCACAGCAATGGGCAGCAGTACCATGACTGGAGGCGCTGCGACGGACCCCGACACCGTCGCTGGGTTCAGTGTAGGCAGGATCATTCTGTGAGGGTTTGGCAGGACAGATGAACCCAAATGCAGACGATGTTGGGGAAAAACAGAAAACACTTTATTTTTACAAAAACAAAAACCCACGAGGGGGTACACAACATGAAGACATGAAACACTTGACAGATAACACTTTAACTAGACTGGGCAACTAGACTCTAAATTACGTAGAACACGACACAACACAATGATCCTGCACAGAACTAAAGAAACACTGACATTAAATAGAGCAAACCAAACAAGATAACGAGCGGGGAACAGGTGATGGGAATAAGTAATAATTAACAATAAGCAGGAGGACGAGGGAGCGTGGACAAATGACAAGACACCGGAGGTACATGCCAAACACAAAAACTAGGCATGAACCTCCACACAAGGCCAGGGACTGCCAGAACTCTGCCACCATGACAAAATACAAATTTAACAAGACTTCAAGGCAGAGTCCTGACACAAGTATCCAACGTGCTTTATCATACGTTGTGACTATAAATACTTGATCAAGTTTTTATCTCCATTAAAATTGAAAAGTCTTACAATTTTACAATTCGGTGCTTACAATTTTAAAAATCCACGTACGTGAATAAAATGGAAAAATACCATTGACAGCTTCTCTAATTGTAAATCATTTTCTGGAGATTTAACAAAAAGGCCTTATCAGATGGGAGTACTCACTCGACCACCGCTTCGCTCTAAATAAAGGAATTCTACTCTTTATTAGGCGGAATCAGACGGTAATGCAGCGTATCAAAGGGTTTTTAATACGGTTACCTTAAAGACTGCAGTTAACTATACATAACAGGGGCGCGAGTCTGTTACGTCCTGAAAATGATACAGGAAAATACATTTTCATTCATACAAATTCATCCTATTGCTTAACATCTGCACAAACCATCGGATAATCTCTAAGGATCGCCTTAATTTTCATAAGGGGTAAAGCTTGAACATCAGCGAGTTAAACGAGTTTATACTTGCGTTTGGCTCTTTGTGATGCGGTGCGAAGTTTCTTATGCTCGCGGTGCGAGCAAGGAGAGAGAGAGAGAATCCAGGTGTGTTCGTTTAAGATGGAAGTCCGTTAAGTTGTTTCGTAGGGCGGATTGGTCCGCGGGGTTTTCCGAACTCTAGCGCAAAGCCAGGAAAGACTGTCCTGAAGAGACAGGGCTCAGAGAAAAGATGATGAATCCGAGGGACTCTGGGTGAGTCTCAGCGAGTTTCCAAACTGCGCTGACGGGTTACCTGGGTAACCGGGCGACTGGGCGCTCATGAGTGAACTAAGCCACTGACTGAGATACTGAGCGAATCGTTCGAATTGAGCTATTGAGCGATGATCAAATGAGCAATGAGCAAAGGTGGCTTGGGCGATAGGCCGTTTTGACCTTTCACACGCCCAGCCCATTTTGGGTGTATGGCCAATGTGTGAAGTGTTCGATCGCGCGGGGAAACAAGCCTTTGTTCTTTCAGACATCACATTTGCGTTTTTGCATAATGATAAAAGTTTGTTTCCATAACTCTTCAAATCGATATTAAATGACATTGATGCGGCTTATGGTAATATGATAAATAGAAATGATTGGGAAATAAAGAGTAGATTAATTTGATACTAGACAAGACATGGGTTTAAGATCACATTGAATAATAATTTCATACCTAAGATATGAACCATGCTACAGTGAACAAAATCAAACTAAAGTGTTAACACACAGTTACATCACACATACATGATCATGCAGTAAAGGGATATAACATATATATACATTTAAACAGCTCATTGTGATCTTCAAATGTGGTTTCATCACAGACATATCGTCTGTGCACCCTGCTGTGTCTCTGGCAATGGTCAGAATGGTGGAGTTCCTTTGAACCTCCTTTGAAGACTGCATTTGTTTTAATTGTTGCCCATTTTACACCCCTGATAGGTGGTAGATATCTGGGTGATTGTGTTATCAGGACACAGGGTTATCTAAAGTCACAATTTTAGGGCTGTTTACGATCCAGATGCCAAATGGCCTCAATCTGACTCCGAGCCATTTGCTACAGTATCCTTTGCGCTCGCTGCACGCTGAAATCACCCACAATCATATCCGTGCAGCACAGAAAGCAAAGCTTTCATTGACGCAATGGCGCAATGACGTGCACTTGCTAGCCTGTTCCATTTACGTGTTCTCCGAATGCCTAGCCTTTGAAGGAAGTGACTTGTAAAGGCTAGTCCTGCCAAGGAAGTATCCTTGACATTGAGAAACGGCCCCTGATCATTTTTTTCATATCTTTTTTCAGCACTCTGTTAAATTCAATTCAATTCAATTCAATTTTATTTATATAGCGCTTTTCACAATACTCAATTGTATCAAAGCAGCTTTACATTAATAGAAGCAGTAAAAGCACAGAAAAACGACAGATAGCATAACATAATACACAATAGCATAAGCAGTCAAATTTGCTGCGGCTATGACGCGACATTATGAGCGAGCATATTACTAATGTAACGTCTAGAAGAAGAAGCTAAGTTAAGCCCAAGCAGGCTACCTCCCCGGGGTAAAAAACCCCCTAGGAGAAAAAAAACAAAAAACCCCGGGATGTTTAGCCGAGGAAATAAAAATAAAAGTCCTAGGAAGGAAAAACCCTTGGGAGATATACATGTATATACACACATATTAACGGATAAGGAGCTTAAGCGGAGATTAAGCAGAGATTAAGCGGATATTAAGCGGGTCCTGCCGGTGGTCGTTGGTCAGGCATCAACTGGGCATCACATTGAAGGACGATCAGTAGATCAGAGGTGTGCCGACTTTCACATCTACCGGAACTGGGTCTGTTTGTCCCATTGTCCTCAGGGTCAATGGGACCCAAGGACGAGACAGGGAGAGAAAAACAAAATCATATTAGCGTAGGGGCCGTTCACATGTAATGCAAGTGTCACACAGTGATGTGGTTTAATCAGCTTAGTTTCAGACAGACTAACTATTGCGGCATAATTATATTATCCACAGTTGAGGATTTTGCAAATTGGGGGCCCACTGCGACGGTATATATGATAACTAAGGGTCACCTTCCGATTTTTAAGAGAAAATGAAACCTGTCGACCCGTTTGACTAAGGCCTGTAACCCCACTGTCGTCGTTAATGCAGGTTCAGTGGCAAACGGGTCTATATTGCATACTATTTACAAGATCACGAAAAAAACGCCAACATCGCAACCTGACCATACGTGTCAACCCGTTTGACTAAGGCTGGAAGCCCCACTGTCGTCGTTAATGCAGGTTCAGTGGCAAACGGGTCTGTATGGCATACTATTCACAAGACACAAGAAAGCGCCAAAATCGCAACCCGACCATACGTGCCAACCCGTTTGACTAAGGCCGGAAGCCCCACTGTCGTCGTTAATGCAAGTTCAGTGGCAAACGGGTCTGTATGGCATACTATTCGCAATAGAAAGAAAGTGCCAAAATCACAACCCAACCATACGTGCCAACCCGTTTGACCAAGGCCAAAAGCCCCACTGTCATCGTTAATGCAGGTTCAGTGGCAAACGGGTCTGTATGGCATACTATTTGCAATACAAAGAAAGCGCCAAAATCACAACCCAACCATACGTGCCAACCCGTTAGACTGAGGCTGGAGGCCCCACTGTCGTCGTTAATGCAGGTTCATTGGCAAACGGGGTTGTATGGCATACTATTCACAAGAACACGAAAGTTCCAAAATAGCAATCCGACTATAGGTTAAGATAAGATTTTTATTTATTTATTTGGTTGGTCTGTGTTATGACCGCGAGTGCTTTGTTCCGTACAGATAACTATTTCGAGTTAAGTACTTTTACTAGACAAATTATGCGAATGCTTTGTTGAAGAGAAAAGTTTTAAGTCTAGATTTAAAATTATCGACTGTGTCTGATTCTCGGACATCGGTTGGTAAATCATTCCAGAGCTTAGGGGCTAAGTAGGAAAATGACCTTCCACTTTTAGACACTTTTGATAGTCTAGGGATAATCAAGAGACCAGAATTTTGCGACCGTAGTGTGCGTGATGGATTGTATTCTGATAGTAATTCTCTAAGATATGAGGGTGCTAGGCCATTTAAAGCTTTGTAGGTGATTAGTGATATTTTAAATTGTATGCGATATTTAACTGGTAGCCAGTGTAAAGATGCCAGAATTGGGCTTATGTGGTCATACTTTTTAGATCGAGTAAGTACCCTTGCGGAAGCGTTTTGAACTAGCTGAAGCTTGTTTACTTGATTTGCATGGCATCCCCCGAGTAGCGAGTTACAATAGTCTATTCTAGAGGTCATAAAAGCATGGATAAGCTTCTCTGCGTCAGATGTAGACAGTATATGGCGTATTTTCGAGATATTTCTAAGATGGAAGAATGCTGTGCGGCAGACGTTGGCGATATGACTATCGAAGGATAAGTTGCTGTTAAACATCACACCTAAGTTCCTAACCGTGGAAGATGGCACCACAGTGCAGCCATCTATGTGCAACTTGTAATCTGACATATTATGTTTGTAGCGATTCGGTTCAATAATAAGTATCTCTGTCTTATTGGAGTTCAGCTTAAGAAAGTTATGTGCCATCCAGTCACTAACATCGCTAAGGCAGTCTGTTAGCTTAAAAAAACGTGTGTGTTTCGCTGGGATGTGAGGAGATGTAAAGCTGGGTATCATCCGCATAGCAGTGAAAACTTATGTTATGTTTCCTGATAATGTCTCCTAGAGGTAACATGTATAACGAGAACAGGATAGGACCTAAAACCGAACCCTGCGGTACACCGTATTTAACCAGGGAGTGATATGACTCTTCCTCGTTTACATAAACAAAGTGATAGCGATTGGTTAGATACGACCTAAACCAGGCTAGCGCCTGACCACTGATACCAACATAGTTTTCTAGTCTATTGAGTAAGATTGTATGATCTATTGTGTCAAAGGCTGCACTAAGGTCTAATAATATAAGAATTGAGATTTCACCACGATCGGATGTTAATAGGAGGTCATTTGTAACTCTAAGCAAAGCTGTCTCTGTGCTATGGTGGGGCCTGAATCCTGATTGGAACTTTTCATATGTACTATTATTTGTCAAGAATGTGCGTAACTGGCTTGCCACTACCTTTTCTAATATTTTCGAAAGAAAAGGGAGATTTGAGATTGGTCTAAAGTTATTAAGCTCTCCCTGATCAAGCTGCGGTTTTTTAATCAGTGGTTTAATAACTGCTAGTTTGAAAGCTGTTGGAACGTATCCTATTTCTAGCGATGAGTTAAAGATATTTAGAACCGGGGTTGACACTACGGGGAATACCTCTTTAAGCAGTTTTGTGGGAACGGGGTCTAATATACAGGATGATGATTTGGATGATGTAACTAGTCTAGAGAGCTCATCTATTGTAGTAGGTTTAAATGAATCAAGATGTTCGTATGGTAGTCTAGTGTTAAGTGAACTAACGGGTTGAGTGGTGGCTGCCTGGGTAGCTACGATGTTTTCCCTTATAGCCGTAATTTTGTTAGAAAAGAAGTTAATGAAGTCGTTACTATTGTGTTGAAGTTTACTATTGGTTTCTGTTTGTTCTTTATTTCTAGTCAGTTTTGCAACGGTGCTGAAGAGGAAACGAGGGTTATTATGATTCTCATTTATAAGCTTGCTAAGATAGGTAGATCTGGCGGTTTTAATAGCCTGTCTGTATTGTTTAACACTCTCTTTCCATGCTGCACGCCATACCTCTAACTTTGTGCTTCTATAATTTCTTTCCATTTTCCTAGTTGCCTTTTTGAGTGCTGCGGTGTGATGATCATACCATGGAGCTGGCGGTTTTTCTTTGATTCTCTTTTTTCGAATGGGAGCAACGGCATCCAGTGTGTTAGAACAGACATTGTTCAGGTTTTCCATTACAATATCTAGATCGTCAGAGTTATCTGCTACATGTTTAATTTGGGACAGGTCTGGAAGAGTGCTAATAAATCTATCTTTAGTGGTGGAAATTATTGTTCTGGCTAATCTGTAGCATGTTGTGGATTGAGTGATCCTATCTAGAAGTACAGTGTATGACACAAGGTAATGGTCAGAAACTGCATCACTCTGAGGTGATATTTTGATGTCATTAATATTGAGCCTGAGTGACAGAATTAAGTCTAATGTGTGCTTACGAGTATGCGTTGGCCCTGTCACGTTTTGTCTAATATTGAGAGAATTTAGAACATCCATAAATGCACGTCCTAGTGCATCTTTTGGGTTATCCACATGAATATTAAAATCACCAACGATAAGAGCTTTATCTACAGTGACTACAAGCTCAGACAGGAAATCTGCTATTTCTTTAAGGAAATCTGCATGGTGGCCCGGAGGTCTATAGATTGTAGCTAAGGCAAAAGAGAGCTGTTTGTGGTTACGATCGGTTATTTCCATATCTAACAACATTAGTTCGAATGATTTAAATTTTACTTCAGATTTTTGGTTTACTTTAAAAATTTTGTTGTATATTGTAGCTACACCACCCCCTCTCCCCTTTAATCGAGGTTCGTGTTTATAATAATAGTCTTGTGGGGTGGATTCGTTTAAACTAATGTAGTCGTCTGCTTTAAGCCAGGTTTCTGTTAAACAGAGTGCATCTAAGTTTTGGTCTGTAACTATTTCATTGACAATAGGTTCTTTATTGGTAAGTGATCTAATGTTAAGAAGGCCGAATTTTAACATTCGAGGTTCATCTGTTTATGTATTGTTTTCTAATTTTATATTAATCAGATTTGTACCAGATGTGGCAAGCGGTGCTCTGTATTTATTTGTTCAGGGAACAGATACAGTTGAAATGTGTTGATATTCTGGTAAGATTGACTCGAAGTGCTGGGATATAAGTGATCTTGACATATCACGGCAGCTAACAGATGGACGGTTAAGCCGATCCGTCTGTTGTCTGACTTGTACCCTGGATAGTCAGACTGTATTCGAAGTAAGACTATTGGTCAGATTTATAGAGAGAATCGCCCTTCCTTCCTGAGATGGATGGAGGCCATCTCTCTTTAGCAGGTCAGGTCTCCCCCGAAAATGCTTCCAATTGTCTATAAACCCTACGTTATGCTGAGGGCACCATTTTGACATCCAGTTGTGAAAAGACAATAATCTACTGTAAGTTTCATCCCCCCGGTAGGCGGGGAGGGGACCAGAGCATATTACATTGTCTGACATTGTTTTAGCAATTTCACATATCTCTTTAATATTATCTTTGGTGATCTCCGACTGGCGGAGTCTGGTGTCATTCGTGCCGGCGTGAATAACAATTTTAGAAAACTTACGCTTAGCATTAGCCAGCACTTTAAGTTTTGATCTAATGTCTGAAGACCTGGCTCCCGGTATACAATCGACTATGGTGGCTGGTGCTTCAATGTTCGCGTTCCTAAGTATCGAATCTCCAATGACCAAGGCACTTTTAACAGACGTCTCAGTCGGTGTGTTGCTTAGAATATCGAACCTGTTTGAAATTACCAGGGGGGTCTTGGGTGGGCACCGGAAACGACTTTGTCGCCTGACAGTCACCCAGTTAGTCGGCCCCCTTGACTCAGATGATGGAACCGAGCTATGTGTATTACGTTTAACACTAGGCGCACCCGAAACAGTGTTTGTAGCATTAGCGGTATTAGCGTTTGTAGCATTAGCGGTATTAACGTTTGTAGCATTAGCGGTATTAGCGTTTGTAGCATTAGCGGTATTAGCGTTTGTAGCATTAGCGGTATTAGCGTTTGTAGCATTAGCGGTATTAGCGTTTGTAGCATTAGCGGTATTAGCGTTTGTAGCATTAGCGGTATTGCTGTCATCAACTAGCGTTTGGATGCGCGCTTCTAGTTCTGCAATCTTCTCCGTCAGCCTTACTACTTCAATACACTTAGCACAAGTAAACCCCTCTGTGCTGATGGAAGAAGCTAAACTGTACATGTGGCAAGTAATGCAGGTTACAATAACAAGCGGAGTCTTAACGCTTTCATGTTGGGTGATGGCGTCTTCGGTCACCTGGACGCGGTCCGTGAAGCTACATCGCGAGGGAAGCTCACTCGCAGCACGCCCCGATCGCCTGCGGACTTCTGTAGCCAGTGTGATGTGAGGCAAGCTGAATCTGCGACGGCCGGGCAGCGGCTCCTCCACGGCTTCCCGATCGCTTTCATTCTGGGCGATGGCGTCTCCGTTCCCTCGAGCGCGGTCCGTGAAGCTGCACCGCGTAGGGTGTTCGCTTTTTGCACTTCTCGGTCGCTTGTGGATGTCTGGAGCCTGGGTGAACTGGGCGCTGTACTTCACGTAAGATCTGCGATAACCGGGTATCAACTGCTCCACAGCTTCCCGCTAAGGTGAGGACAGGTCTGAATAGCATACAGTGGATGAGTCCGCCATTAGATCGGCAAAATGGTAACTAAAACCGGGCTATAGGCTAACACTGGGTGTTTAGCAGTGATAAATCGTTTCACGTGGTAGTACTGCTCAATAGTCGTCACGGTAAAGTATTCTTGAGATAAACGAATATGTTATATTATATAAATAGGAACAAGGTAGTCAGAAAATAGGATTTGGATGATAAACTCGACGGAGCTCTGATGCACGACGCTCACTCTGACTCTCACTCTCTGTTAACATGGTATATGCCATATTTAATGCAAATCAGATGAATGGCCCAGGTGGAAAAAATTGTTTTTTAAGTATAATTCAATATGGTAGACAGAAGTATTGTTGATTATGACATATTTTCTATTCTCGTACTTGTTATGACCAAAGGAACTAAAACAGCACAGTTCCATTACAAATAGGAAAAATAATCAAAAGTCATAAGTTTTTTTTATTTTATTTTTCAAATATTTCTTAAGCAAGAGGCACTGGCCCAAACTTCACAGTTATCTTCAGCGTGACCTCCCTTCACAGTTAACTCTCGCAGAACTAAAGCAGGACTCGATGAACCAGAATGTGGTATAGGATAGGATTTAATAAGTACAATAATACAATGATGTGCATCTCCTACAAATTTTACATGTTTTTTGTGGTATGTAAATAGCCACCAGAGTCACACTGTCAGAAAAAAATGGTCAAAATATGTACCCCAAAATTTCACTAGGGCAGTACCCTTTTAAAAAACCTCAGAGGTTCATATTAGTACCAAAGAGTGCATATTAGTATCTCAAATGTGCATAATAGTACCTTAAAGGTAAATATTGATACCAAATATACATATCTGTATACATATATTTATCTAATAGTAAATATTTGGACCTTTTAATAGTGTAATGCCTCGGTGACAGCTGGGTATTTTGACATTTTTTTCTAATAGGGCACTCTGTTGATCTTTAATTCAAGACACGCAGTTCAGTACAATTTTTTATTTTAATCTCACGAGTCACAATGTTTGTGTATCAGTTAGTTACGTATACAGCTGGGGAGGGGTTTAGACCTGACCTGATCTGTATATATGAACACATCCAAGCTATATCAGGTTTATTTTAGGGTAGTTAGATTTAATGGGCATGTACTGTATTTATGTTTATGTTTCTTTAGATATTTGCCTTAACCATGTTGTAATTTTTAAAATGATTTTGTTTAAACTTTGGGTTATAATTGTCTGTCTGTTATCAATTACAAAGGAAGTCCTCTCAGACACGATGTCTTTCAATGAAACTGAGAATATTCTCCTGTGTTATCCTTTACATCCAGACTCTTGTCTTAGAGCTCATCGTCTCACTGTAGTTAAAGTGGCAATGTATGCTTTCATGTTACTCATGATCCTCATGACAGTTTTTGGGAATCTGCTGATCATCATCTCTATCTCTCGCTTCAAACAGCTTCAGTCTCCAACTCATCTGCTCGTTCAGTCATTGGCTGTGTGTGGCTGTCTGCTGGGTTCACTGGTGATGCCCTACAGTATGATGCGATCTGTTGAGGGCTGCTGGTTTTTGGGAGATGTTATTTGTAAAGTTCAGTCTAGTTTGGACATGACCTTCTGTACTTCCTCTTTAATACATCTCAGTTTAATATCTATTGATCGATACTGGGCCATCTGTGACCCTCTGAAGTACAGAATGAGGGTCACAAACAACACTGTGACTGTATGTATCACCTTTACATGGATCTTTTCATTTGTGTACAGCTTTAGCATTTTGTTTTCAGGGGTGAATTCTATTGGTCTGGAAGCTCTTATATTACAGATGTCTTGTTTTGGTGGCTGTGGTGTGTTTTTTAACAAAGAATGGGGACTCATTTGTGTAATCTTGTTATTTATTATTCCAGGAACTATAATGAGCTCTCTGTATATCATCATATTTAATGTTGTGAAAAAACACGCAAAGGTTTTGTCAGAGAAAGTGTCTGTGACCACCACATGTGTTAACATTCAAAGCTCTGCACACAGAGAAAGAAAAGCAGCTAAAACTCTGGCTCTTGTTATGGGCGTTTTCTTTATCTGCTGGCTGCCTTATTTTATTGCCATTGCTGTTGATCCTTTTCTTAATTTTGTGACCCCAGCTGATGTTTTTGAGGCTTTAGTTTGGTTTGCATATTTTAACTCAACTTGTAATCCTTTGATTTATGGATTTTTTTATCCTCGCTTTCAGAAGGCCTTTAAGACTCTCATATTCTCTTATATCTGTGGATTCAATCATTCACACACTCTGATATTTGAATGAATATGATTTTCTGATATACAATGACTGAATTGATATAGTGGAGCTGGTAGTGTTGATTTGGTGTAATAAATTCTTTGCGCTGTAAAAAATATCTGTAGAAATTACAGTATTACTGGGAGATGTTTGCCAGTAACTTACTGTATAGATTTAAATGTATGTTATTTATTGGCAGTAGTTCAATGAACATTAAACATTAACAAGTCTTTGTCAGAATAAAACTAAAATAACAGTCTCATGCAAAGCATTCTGGGAACCAAGATCTGAAGAAAAAACCTGAAAAAGTTGATGTGGATTTCTGGTTCCCAGGATGCTTTGCATGAGGCTTTTATTTTATAGTTTCACTCTGTAAAAACAAACACTTTTTAATGTTTAATGTTCATTTACCTTTGAACAAACTGTTGCTATTTTCACACTGTATAATTAAGTTGATAATTCTCATATTTTAAAGTAGTTTTACATATAGTTTATTTATGAATAAATATTTTGCTTATTTGACATTATTGCAAACATGGAGTAAATATTTGATAAAGTTTAAAAAACAAAGAGCCTGCAGGCCTGTATTGATCTCAATGAGAACATCGTACATATTAAATTCCACATATGTGAGATTTGTACATTTGTGTAGCTTTCCACAGTTTTTTTAAGTTCTGAACTGTCTAATCATATGTGAGTAAAGTCATAATTAAATCAAATACATTATACATTTTACTGAATTGAAGTTAACCATTCAAAAGTTTTTGTGTCACTGGTTGGTATAAATAATATTCACTTATTTATACTGTCTGGACATCATCACAAGCTACTTTCTCTTCATCTCTAACAGTTATCTTAACCGTCTCATTTTCTGACCCATAATGATTAAATCCTCTCCTCTCAAATGTCTCAATGAGAGCCTGATTCTGCAACAATCTGCTATTTTACTCACTGAAGAAAGTTTTTCAAGATATTTTTTCAAGTATTTGAGTATTTCTCATAGTGACTGTTAAAATGTAAATATGGTAGAATAAGGCCAAATAATTGCTTATATATGACTTCAGTTTGACATATCAGGTGTTTGCAACATAAAACCCAGACTATGGTTATGTGGTCTGATAACTGCATCATTGTAAAGACACTGAAAAAACAGTTCATAAATGTTCATTTTAAGTGATTTAAAGGTTATTTAAGAATTTTAAAGTATTTGGGGTTGAATACTAAGATCCTCTATGCTCGGACAAACAGCTTTGATCTGATGCAAGATGTGACAGCAAATCTATGACACCTGAATAAGTGACTGTCAACAATGAGAGGTGATGACCTTTGAGAGGTAAATGTTGTTAAAGTGAGAAATTATAATAAGACTCCTGGGTGCTGCTGTGTGTTTTTGTGATAAACACAGACATTACATAATGTGCATAATGGTGTGTGCGTGCGTGTGTGCGTGCGCATGTGTGTGTTTGAATTAGTGACATTTGTACAAATATTAAACACAGATCAAACACTGTGGTCAAGTATTACAAAAAATGTACAATTAGACACTGCATATGAACATTATTTATAAGGGTCTCCATAAGTCTGTAGGGTTCGTTGCATTTGAGGTTAAAATAAAACCAAGTCTTCATTATGTAACAGTAAGTCATTTGGACTATGAGCAGATGATAAAATAACATGTCCACAGTGTTTCCCACGCAGGGGCGTCGGAGTGGGGGTAAAACCAATACTGATTACCAGGGCCCCAAAGGAAGAGAGGGCCCTTGAAAAGTCTAGAATATATTATGGGGGTGGGGCATGGGGGCCCATCAGGACTGCCTATGCATAGGGCCCGAGATCTTGTGCAACGCCCCTGTTCCCACGGATCGGAAATACTAGCCGGTGGAAAAGGCAATCATTACCCAGCAAAAAAGAAATGGTCTACTATATGTGTGACAAACAACTAGTAGGCCTAATGTGTAACCTAACCCAATACATTTATATTAATTTCATATTTTATTTAAAAAAATCCAACCAACCAAAACTTTCTTTGCCATAAACAAACCTAACACTGTTTGTCAAAGCATATGAAGCATGAAGTAATACTTGTGAAGATGACACATTTGAAAGAATTTATTAACATTTTGAGAGCTGTAGAAAACTCAAAACTTGAATACAACAATCTGTGTAGTATATAAATGATAGACATTGTTGGCCTATATATTATAAACGGATCTAGGGGTTATAAATGTGACTTGTGTTATATAATAATTTATGTAAATTTCTTCACTTTAACTTAAATAGAGCAGACGCAGTTAAAATGCCTTTCTCTTTCTATTCCTCTCTTGCAGATTAAAAGAGCTTAATCCACTCAATATTTCAGATTCAGAAATAATACTTTTTGTCCTAGTAACAGGTGACTTTACATTATACCTGCCATTTTTGTAGCTTGATCCAGCTAACATAATAAGGATGGTGTCCAGTGTTGGGGGTAACGCATTACAAGTAACTTGAGTTAGGTAATAATATTACTTTTCTGAAGTAACGAGTAAAGTAACGCATTACTTTTTAAATGTACACATTAATATTTGAGTTACTTTTTCAAAAAAGTAACTCAAGTTACTTTTTTAGTTTAATTAATTTGATTAAAAAATATGTACTGAATTAAACTTAACGTATGCACTCTCTGTGCCTGTGTGGAAACAGTTTGAGTCAGAAACTGAGATGGCAGGCCAGAGCTAAAAATTTTTGTGATGAAATATGCAATTTCTGAATGCAGAACTTTTCAGTCATAAAAACACCTGCAAGGCCTGAAAGAGATCAAGCTTTAGCCAAGAAAAAGTAACGCAAAAGTAACTAAAAGTAACGTAAGCATTACTTTCCATGAAAAGTAACTAGTTACGTTTTTGGGAGTAACTTAATATTGTAATGCATTACTTTTAAAAGTAACTTTCCCCAACACTGATGGTGTCACGATGGGTTACAGGAATCAGGACGCATGTGCAAAGTTCACAATAAATAAATAACATTTATTAACAAACAGAAAATAAAACACAAGAAACAACAACGGGCAGGTAAGTACAACTGGAACACTGACATGAAGCACAGGAACAGATGTGGAATGGCGACAATGATCCGACAGTGAGTATTGCACAAACACACAGGTATAAATACACACAGACTAAATGACAAACAGGTGGAGTGAATCAGGTAATTAATTAACAAGTCCAAGTGATGACAATCAGAACAGAAACAAGACATATCACGGAATGACCATGACATTACCCCCCCCCCAAAGAGTGGCTTCCAGACACCACCCAAACATAAACATCAACAAAAGTCTGGCAAGGTGAGTCTGGGTGGAGGGATGGAGGGCTTGGAGACCACGGTGGAGCCGGCAGAAGCCAGGGCGAACCCGGCAGGGCAGGGAGCCGGGGTGAAACCGGCAGGACAGGAAGCCGGTGCGAAGACGAAAACACCGGAGAGGCCATCTCAGGAGTCGACTCTGGAGATTCGACCCTCCTGGGAATCGACAGGGATCATACCCATCCACCGAGCAGCACCCAATGCCGCACAATCTGGAATGGTCGCGAGCCAGGAAGTTGGAGCATCGGATGCCCTGAATGTTGAACTGCTCGCTTAGTTATAGAGGATGCAGCCACTGTAGCCTGCGCAGCCGATCAACCCTGCGTAGCCAACCAAGCCAGCCTGGACTCCTTCCCCACGTCCTGCACCCCCTGGAATTGTTCTGTCCTGTGCTTCCTCCACCCAGTCTGTTCTCTGTATCCCAAAATCTGCCCACATCTTTACCCATCTGACCACTATACCCTGCATTACCTTTCCCATTATGAACTCTTGTGTGTGTCTCAACCCCCCCCCTTCCATGTTTGTTATTTTGGTATTGTACACCAACCTGTTTAATACTGTGTCTTGTTTGAACTCCGATTTAGTTTTTATCATGTTTTGGTGACTCTTATCCTTGTCTCTGTTGTGTCTTGTGCGCCCCCCTGAGGAACGCCAAGTGGTGTCCCTAGGGGGAGGGATACTATCAGGATTCTGTCAGGATCTTGTCTTGTCTTAGTTTCTAGTTTATTGTGACAGGGTTCTGACAGTACCATGTTTTGTGTGAAGGCACGTGGCTTTGTTTATCAGGCTATGTGCTTTCTCAGTATTGCCACCTTGTCTCCTCGTTAATTATTCTTGTTATTGTTTAATCATTGTCACCTGTTTCCTTCTTGATTTGTTCCCTTATTTCATGCCCTTGTGTTTGCTGTCCTGGGCTCATTCGTTTTGTACATTACTTGTATAAAGTAAATCCATGTCTTGTCCAGTTTCTAAGTCAAGTCTAGTCAAGTCTGGTGTCTAGTCTGTTCTGTCTAGTGATTTACTGTCCATGTTGTTTTCCCCTTCATGTGTATTTTCCCTTGTTTTGTCTTTGTAAATAAAATGTTACTTGTCACCCCTGAACCATCTGTGACTGGGTACACATGTAAATGCATAAGTCGGATGCAAAAATACATTGTGCACATGCGCAGAATAATTGTGCTTAAGTACACGTCTTATATCTCAAATGATAAAGGATTTTGTTTATTGGCTGTCAATATTGAGGTAAGATTATTTTATTTATGTAAGTAAAGTGGTCATAGGGATAGATATAATTGGGCATTGGGTTGTTTTTGCTGTGATTATCTGCAAGCTGACTGTGTGTCACAACCGTAGTTATACCCATGTTCGATTACATTTTGTAAACATTATAATTGTTAAACTAACAAGATACATCAAACGAAAGTGTTTGCTAACACAAAAAGAGGTGGAGTTAACAGAAATAAACATGACAGACATACAACTACAGATATTTCTGTAATCATTGGTTACGTTTACATGCAAAAGGGGCAGGCACCTTAAATTTGAGAATATATAAAGACACATATATAGCGATGAGTCTATTTGAGTTATTATTTTAAAAGAAAAAGTACTGTTTATGTTTTCATTCTTCTTTTGATCTTGGTCTTTATCAAATTATAATTTATAAAGTAATTCAGATTACAGTTTGGTCAATACTTGTGTGTCTCACTTTACTTTATTGGCTATTGAGTTTGGACGTGATGTCTTCTAATGAGAATTAGAATATTCTCCTTTGTTATCCTTTACATCCAGACTCTTGTCCTAGAGCTCATCGTCTCACTGGAGTTAAAGTGGCAATGTATGCTTTTATTTCACTCATGATCCTCACAACAGTTTTTGGGAATCTGCTGATCATCATCTCCATCTCTCACTTCAAACAGCTTCAGTCTCCAACTCATCTGATCGTTCAGTCATTGGCTGTGTGTGACTGTCTGCTGGGTTCACTGGTGATGCCCTACAGTATGGTGCGATCTGTTGAGGGCTGCTGGTTTTTGGGAGATGTAATTTGTAAAGTGCATTTTAGTTTGGACTTGACCCTCTGTATCACCTCTATACTGCATCTTAGTTTAATATCTATTGATAGATACTGGGCCATATATTATCCTCTGAAGTACAGAATAAGAATCACAAAAAGTTCTATGACTGTATTTATCACATTTACATGGATCTTTTCATTGGTGTACAGCTTTTCTGTTGTTTTTTCAGGGGCGAGTGCTGTTGGTCTGGAAGCTTTAATATTACAGATGTCTTGTTTTGGTGGCTGTGCTGTGTTTTTAAACAAAGAATGGGGACTAACTATTGTCATTGTAGTATTTATAATACCAGGAACTATAATGAGCTCTCTGTATTTCAGCATATTTAAAGTTGTGAAAAAACATGCAAAGGTTTTGTCAGAAAAATTGTCTGTGACCACCACAGGTGTTAACAGTCAAAGCTCTGCACACAGAGAAAGAAAAGCAGCTAAAACTCTTGCTCTTGTTATGGGCGTTTTCTTTCTTTGCTGGCTGCCTTATTTTACTCTTACTGTTCTAGACCCTTTTTTCAATTTTACAACTCCAGCTGATGTTTTTGAAGCTTTTGGTTGGTTTGGATATTCTAACTCTGCATGCAATCCTTTGATCTATGGATTTTTCTATCCTTGTTTTCAGAAGGCCTTTAAGACTCTCATATTCACTTATATCTATGGCTTCAAATCATATGGTTTGACATTTAAGTAAATAACAGGTTAATAAATGTTTTTTCCTAAAGTGAAACGTTTGTATATTCTAAATAATTTAGCATATATTACTGTTATATTATATTATATTTTAACATCATTACAAGACATTGTTTCATGAGGTGAAGTAGTAATGTTAATTCTTAAATGATTAACCATGTACACATTAATAAACATTCTGTCAGTATTACTCCAACATTATGTAGTTTTAAAACTTTATCCATTTCTTTTATCCGTTGAACATGAACAAATAAATGTTTTTTTATAAATTCATATAATGAAAGTCAATGGAAGACACAAGGGTGAGTAAATCATTTTTTTTTTCATTTTTGTATGAACATTTCTTCATTGTCCTTTCTTTAGGGGGAAGAAGAGCATAGCAGCTATTGTAGAGATCTGTTTGTACTGCATTCAGAAGAATCTATTACAAATGAAATGCAATACAATCTACATAGTCTGCATTGATTTAAATCTAGATAAACTCCTAAATTAATACATCAGGTCTTTAGTGACCTAGGCCATCATCCAGTACCTTCTCATTTAGACCTCCATCTTCTTAGTATCTATTTATTAACAACAAGTTAACATAAAATAAACACAATAAATTAAATCAATTCTGTTTTTTTTTTTGTAAAAAGTGTATAGGGTCTTATGAGGTTTGCATTATTGTGAGTTATATACAGCCCAAGAATTTGTGGGGCCCTCAGCAGAATTTTTTTTTTTTTTTTTGAGGGGGGGCTCACTGCCCCCAATACAATTGTCTATTGTCAGTGCCTGATTTTTTACACATACATTACTGCGCAAAGTTTTAATGTCCGAAAGTGAGCTTCTTTTTAAAAGTAAAGCCTCATCCACCCCTTCCTTAAACGGCTCGTTCAAACACACCCCTGCAGTTGGATGTCATAATGCAGGGAACATTTGCATAATACAGCCCTAATGTATAAGCAAAGACAGATGGTGTAACCCTGCGAAAGGCAAACTACTTAGTAGCGCGTGTTGTTTGGCGTTTCCACAATCACAAATCCATACATGGTTTTAAGATTTAGTGCCTTACCTATCTTTTAAGTTCTACTCACTTCATAGTAAAGTTGATTGATCAGCTTAGTCATCTGCACTTACTTGGTCAGATTCAGGCTTAATAAGACAGTAAATATGATATTATCTCCTGGCTTTCACTATTGCTTTACGAGCTCATCTTTCGAACATGGTAAGGAGCGTCACATTTCCGCTTATGCAACTGAGGTATTCGGAGAATGACAATGCGCTGGATAGCTGGCCAATCGGATCACATTGCGCTTTCTCAGAACGATGAGCTTTGCATAAATCCACGTGTTACAGAAAGGCGGGAATTAGAGAAACTACAATAATGTAAGGTATGTGGAGAAATATTGCTTTTTTCCCATAAACACACTGTATTACAACAAATACACAAATGTGCTTTTTAGACACTAAATATGGGCCCTTTAAAATATTTTTTTTCCTCTTAGATTGTTTCCTCATTTCTATGTAAAGCACTTTGTGTATGAAATGTGCTAATAAATGTTCCTTGTCTTGCCTAGTTTTTACAAACACACTGTAACGTTATGCCGAGGGTTAGATCCAAGTGCAGTTTATTAAAGATAATCCACAGAACAGGCAAGGGTGAACAACCAGGCAAACATCATCAGCAGAAGTAATCCAAGCAAAGTATATCCAAGCAAAGGTCAGGGCAGGCAGCAAACAATCAATAAATAATATTCATGCAGAGGTAGTGATAGTCGATTTTGAAACACTGCTTCGGAAGGTTTTGAAACATTTTAATTTTTTTTGTTTTGAATTAATGATCCGAAGCGTGTTTTATATGAACAATGCTTTATTATGGTATCACTGTTATGAAAAAAAGTGCTAATATGGTTGTGAACTCGGTTCAGTTTTATTATGCAAGTTCATAAAACATTCATCCTTCTGACTAAAAACAATTCTATTTTGCCTACTTTTTGTTTATAGATAGATTTAATGACAAACATGTGCATAATTAAAAGGGTTAAGAGTTAGTTTTAATGATTTGTTTGCCTTAAAGGCAGGGTATCTTATTTGATCCAGAAACATTTTTAGTTATGCTGGTAAAAAGTCTCCTCCTCCCATCACTACGTTAAGTTGTTTAAATGTATTTGTAGAAATTTATGTCATCTATGAAAGGGTTAGGGTCAGGGGAAGCGTAGGACCAAAAAATGGAGGCATCTGTGTGTACTACAGCATGTCTGGAGACCTGTCTCAAGGGCACACCAGCCCGAAGAAACGCCGGGTCTATCCATGCAGTGAAAGTGAGAAGGCACGCAGGTATAATGGTCCCCTGCATCTCCAGGTCACCTGTCTCAGGACCGCTTGGCGGTCGAGAACTGCTTGGAAGCACTCTACCACATCGCCGAAAAGGCCAGTCTGTACATGATTCTTATCTACCTCACTCATGTCTGCGAAACAGAGCCTGAGATGGTGTTCCTGGACCAGTAGTGTGGACATCACACAACCAACAGCCTGGCGGCAAACTTGGACACACAGAGCGTCAGGTTAGTAGCCGCATGTAGGTCTGAAAGCCGGTTGAGTCGTAACCTCCCTCGTGCAGATCCATCAGAGCCTTAACCTAATGTACCTGCAGCAGTGCCATGGCATGTAGTGTAGAGGTCACCTCCCGGCGAACCTGATTTGCAGACGCCGTTTAGTGCGGACGACTGCTACCAGTCAGCGAGGAAAGGACAGGCTTATCTGTCCCAGAGGCCGGGGTGCTGGACGCAGCTGTGCCTCAACCAACCCCTGCAGACTCGGGACATCACCATACCATAAACTGTCCAAACATAATTATATGCGCGGATTCTAGTGTGAGTCATTACTAATTAGTCATTCAGAGAACTTCAATTTTAGTTTTGACCTTTAATTTAACACATACAGTTCCACTTTTTTAAATCTCATGAGTCACAGTGTTTGTGTATCAGTTAGTTACGTATACAGTTGGGGAGGTTGAGACCTGATCTGAAATGTATATATGAACACATCTGAGCTATATCAAGTTTATTTGAGAATTTAGATTGAATAAGCATGTATTGTATTTCTATTCATGTTACTTTAGATATTGGTTTTAACCATGTTGTTATATCTAAAATGATTTAGTTTAAACTGGGTTATAATTGTTTGTCTGTTTACAATTACAAAGGAATTCGCTATGGTTTTCAATGAAACAGTTTACAGTTTGGTCAATACTGCGTCTTTTTCTTTTACAACTGATGTATCGAGTTTTGGATGCAATGTCTTCTAATGTGACTGAGAACATTCTGCTGTGTTATCCTTTACATCCAGACTCTTGTCCTAGAGCTCAGAGTTTCACTGGAGTTAAAGTGGCAATGTACGCTTTCATTTCACTCATGATCCTCATGACAATTTTTGGGAATCTGCTGATCATCATCTCCATCTCTCACTTCAAACAGCTTCAGTCTCCAACTCATCTGATCGTTCAGTCATTGGCTGTGTGTGACTGTCTGCTGGGTTTACTGGTGATGCCCTACAGTATGGTGCGATCTGCGGAGGGCTGCTGGTTTTTAGGAGATGTTATTTGTAAAGTGCATGGTAGTTTGGACTTGACCCTCTGTATCTGTTCTTTAATACATCTTAGTTTAATATCTGTTGATAGATACTGGGCCATCTGTGACCCTCTGAAGTACAGAATGAGGGTCACGAACAACACTGTGACTGTATTAATCACCTTCACATGGATCTTTTCATTTGTGTATTGCTTTAGCATTGCATTTTCAGGGGTGTTTGTTGTTGGTCTGAAAGCGTATATATTACAGATGTCTTGTTTTGGTGGCTGTGTTCTGTTTTTAAACAAAGAATGGGCACTAACTAATGTAATCTTGGTATTTATTATTCCAGGAACTATAATGAGCACTCTGTATATCATCATATTCAATGTTGTGAAAAAACATGCAAAGGTTTTGTCAGAGAAAGTGTCTGTGACCACCACAGGTGTTAACAGTCAAAGCTCTGCACACAGAGAAAGAAAAGCAGCTAAAACTCTGGCTCTTGTTATGGGCGTTTTCTTCATCTGCTGGCTGCCTTTTGCTATTGCCACTGCTGTTTCTCCTTTTTTTAATTATATGAACGCAACCGATGTTTGTCAGGCTTTAGTTTGGTTTGCATATTTTAACTCAACTTGTAATCCTTTGATCTATGGATTTTTCTATCCTCGCTTTCAGAAGGCTTTTAAGACTCTAATACTCACTTATATCTGTGGATTCAATCATTCACATACTCTGACATTTGAATGAATATAATTTCTGATAATCAATGACTGAAAAAATATTGTGAAGCAGATTGTGTTGGTAATAAATTCCTTAGAATAAAGTTTATATTTCAACATTTCATATTTTAAAGTAGTTTCACATGCTTTAGTTTATGTATAAAATATTTTGCTTATTCGACATTATTGCAAACATACAGTAACTATATGATAGACTCTAAAAAAACAAAGGAGCTGTATCATGAGAACATCATACATATTAAATCAGTTTTATGCAGAGGTTTAACAACACAATAAACAAAAAGTGTCAAACAATGTTAGATTTAAGATGTATTTTTTTATGTGTTGTGTAGCTTTCCACTGTCTGAATTATGACCGTATTGAAGTCAACCATTAAAAAGGTTTTATGTCACTGGTTAACATAAATAATATCCACCAGTTTTACTCTCTGCACATTGTCACAAGCTATTTTTTAGATATTTACAAGTATTTCTAATAGTGACAGTTAAAAGCTAAATATGGTAGAATAAGGCCAGATGATGGCTTATATAATATATTAGTCTGACATATCAGATGTTTTCATAAATCCCAGACTATGGTTTTGTGGTCTGGTAACTGCAACATGGTAAACATGGTTTTTCCCTCCACAGACGCACGTCGGCAAACTAGGGAATGAACTTGCGCTCCCTGGGCGGTTCAGCACCATCCCTGATGTTATTTTGCAGTTTCAAAAAACAATTGAGCCACTGACCAAAAAAAAACTAGTCTAAAGTCAGTGGCGCATTGCGCATTGTTCATTATGCTATTTTAAGGGCGCATGCTTGACCATAATGTATAGCGTGCACAACCCGAACACACTTTGCTTATCTAATCGATTTTTGTCTTCTCTGCACCTTTCCTAAATGTAAGATCATTTCAGAATTAAAAATAGACCTTTACAACACCCAGTCACTGACAAATAAAACTGGTTTAATAGCAGAACACATTCACATGATGTTCCTCACTGAAACCTGCCATAAACCAGAATCATATCTTGCACTGAATGAAGCCTGTCCCCCAGGATACACTTACTTGGCCTGGCTCCACCCTCCTACGTGCTTCCGCTTAATTTTCATTTTGCTTCAGTACTACGTCTGGGACTGCTCTGTAGAGTTTCGTTTTTTCCTGCAAAAATCTGCAGGACCAATCAGCGAACAGATGGGGGTGGCTAAGAACGATGACGTTGAGGTTGTGCGTCAGTTTGAGTTGTAGTTCAGTAATGGCAGTGGAGAAAGATGTGAGAAAAGCTATTCGGTCCGTTGTTGCAAAACTGCCGAATATACAGAAGTTAAAGCCGGAGCAAGAACAATGTTCGCTAAGTTTTGTTTGTCTGATTATTCTGACTTGTTGTTTGCGGGCAGTTTCGGTGCATGATATACGTCACGACCACACGTTAGCAACCGCCTATGGCAGATCATGAGTGACTCTGGGCAGATCCAATAGTTTTAAACTTCAACAGAGGACCCTAACGGAAGTAACGCTTTGCAATGGAGCGTGGCCAGACTCTCTGTACAAACGAAATGAATGTATGAGAGTCTGGTTGGACCAGGCTAACAATTACTTGGAGAAGGCTAGAAACACTGGCCGTGGCAGAGGTCGTACTGTTATTCATCGTAAAGACCTGATTGCCACTCCCCTTCCACAGCCAGAGCTGACTACATTTCAATGTCTTCTTTATAAATGCAGATCTCATAAAGAAATAATAACAATACTTGTCATCTATCGCCCCCCCCCAAATCCAAACCTTGGATTTATCACAGAGCTACAAGATTTACTCACATCACTCTGTGCAATAACCCATAATACACTCATAATGGGATATTTCAACCTTCATGTTGACTCCCCCACAAACCATTCTGCTATAGAGTTCCTTGAACTCTTGGACTGCTTACATCTTATACAACATATCACAGTAGCTACACACAGAAAAGGCCACACTCTAGATGAAATTCAGTCTGATTTTTGAGCAACACACAGTACGGAGACAGCTCTGGTACGCGTCATGAATGATCTACTTATGACCGCAGATCAGGGCTCACCATCTTTCCTCCTCTTATTGGACCAGTCGGCCGCTTTTGACACCCTGGATCACAACATCTTGCTCTGTCTTCTGTCTGTGGTAGGACTCTCTGGGACCAAACTGAGTTGGTTCCAGTCTTACCTCACAGATAGACTGGAGTATGTGGACTTAGAACAGTCCCAATCATCACCCCACATGGTCAGCTGCGGAGTGCCACAAGGGTCTGTCCTTTAGTCCAACCCTTTCACCATCTACTTGTTACCCCACATCATACCCGGTCTTCCTCCCTCAGCAGTATATTCATTATTGGCCATCACCTCGATCTGTCTACCTCTATTACAAATACTTTGGAGTCAGACTTGACTCAAATCCTCCATTTGGATAACTACATCCGTTACCTCTGTAAGGTCTCCTTCCTCCACCTCAAAAACATCGTCAAACTATGGCCTTCTCTCTCCCAACCAGATGCTGAGAGGTTGATCCATGCTTTCTTCTTTTCCAGGCTGGATTATTGTAATGCCCTCCTCGTAGGGATCCCTGGCAGAAGCCTGCAAAAGCTACAGCATATTCAGAACTGCGCTGCCCGGGTCCTGATAAGAAGGCACAAATATGATCATATCACACCTGTTCTGAAATTATTACAATACAGAATTCAGTACAAAATCTGTCTCCTTACCCATCAGTGTATACATGGAACTGCACCTGCCTACCTCAGTGGACTCCCCATACTACACACCACACAAAATCTCTGCTTCTCTACCTATACCTACTGCCTGTACCAACCAAGGACCAAACTCACCTCTATGGGAGACAGAGCCTTCCAGGCAGTCTCCCCACGGCTCTGGAATGCCCTCCCAGAGTCCTTAAGAGTCCCACAATCTGTGGAGGTTTTTAAAAACGGACTAAAGGCATTCTTATTTCAAAAAGCCTCTTAACTCTTACAATTTTATTCTTTTTAACTTTGTGATGTTTTATTGCTATTTATTGTTTGTGACCTTCTTTGAAATTGTTGCACATTGAGATTTCGCTGATATGTTTTATTGCTATTTATTGTTTGTGATCTTTTTTGAAATTGTAGCACTTTGAGATTTCCCTGAAATGTTAAGTGCATTATAAATAAAATGTATTATTATTATTATTAAAAATTAAAAACATTCAGAGCAGGACTACTTTGTTGAGCGCAATGTGTGACGTGAGCAGGTCATAATGACGTCTCCTCATATGAAACACCTGACTCCACTAATCAGGCTCCTTCCAGAATGTTTAAAACAATTCTTTAATTTACACACTGACAAACTTTCTGACATTTCTTATTTTTCCTCATTCTCAGATGTGCAAACTGAAATAAAATTAATATTTGTTCACTAGCAAGGACCACGCCACAACTGCATAGAATTGCTATTAGCTTTATTATAGAATAAGGGTTGAAAGGGAATGGGAAAAGGAGGAGTTACGTCGATTCTCCATCTGGCTGATCAGAGAGTCTGACCTGGGAGACTCAGAGTGGGGGCTTCGTCTCGGTAGGCAGTAAGCTAAGTTACTTGAAGACCCCCCTGGATGCAGCCTGTGGAAGTAAAGTTTGGGATGTTAGGGATTGAAGGAGAGAAGATTGGGGTCGGGGGGAAGTGGGATGGAAGAATGAATTGAGATGGGTGGGTGGGGTCGAAGTTAGAGGTTGGAAGGGGGGGGTCGGGGTGAAGTGGGATGAAAGGGAGGGGTGGGTGGGGTCGAAAACTGAGACAAACGTGTGTTGAAGGTATGTTCGTTGTATATATACACAAACGGGAAATGAGCTGATTAGTTGAGGCGTGGTCCTGCTCCTGAACCTTAACTAACTTGTTAACTTCATTTCACTAGCAAGGACCACGCCACAACTGCATAGAATTGCTATTAGCTTTATTATAGAATAAGGGTCGAAAGGGAATGGGAAAAGGATGAGTTACGTCGATTCTCCATCTGGCTGATCAGGGAGTCTGACCCGGAAGACTCAGAGTGGGGGCTTCGTCTCGGTAGGCAGTAAGCTAAGTTACTTGAAGACCCCCAAAAGGTTTGGATGAAACGATCCAGGCTTGGGCTTGACGGAGATCATGAAGATTATTACGGATTTACGAGTGGTATGCTTCAGATGACCAGCGACCTAAGACCCTGATTGTCTCATCTGAGATGCCCATCGTGGCGGCTGTAGTGGCTGCTCCGATCCGGAATGACTGTAGAGAGTAACATTCGGGGGATATGCCGGAGGTCCTGAGAATATTTTGGAAGTGTTTGTTAAACTAAAATCTTGTAGCCATTTTTCTGTTTTCTGTGAGAAAGAGTGGTTCTTTGGGAGATGAATGGTTGGCATATCTAGAAGAAACTTATTCCGAAATCGGCTCGTAAGCACTGAGGAATGAGTGGAGGCGAAAATATGTATATTGGAAATTACTCTCCAAGTTGGTCGGTTTTGCTTCTCTTTAGGTTGTAGATCAGAGAATCTGGCGTATGAGCGGTGATGTCTGAGAGGCTGGGATGGATGGCTGGATCGAAGGTTAAAGTCGACGGGGCGAATTCAGAGCATCTCAGGAAGCTGAAAAAAGCGAGAAGGAACATGCATTCGAATGTTTGGTTGGTTGATGGGCTTGAGTAGCCAGAACATAGTGTGTGGATGCATTGGCTGAGGAGGTCAGAAGTTAAAGCCAGGCGTTTAACGTTGGGGATCGGTTCTTGTTTTCATAGACCTTTAATCAGCATAGATATGTGAGGGTGAGAAATTGTTTGGCATTGGTCGCCAGTGGCAAGTTTGTAGATGAAGTTAATTCCGGATAGATAAGTCTGAATGGAGGAAGCCCTGATGTTTTGGTAGGAATGGGCGTGAGTGACAAAATTGCAGATGGACCAAACATTCATTAGAGGGAATGAGAGTTGGTAGAAGAAATGGTACGCCTTGAAACAATTCGAACCGGTCAAGTAAGCGGAGAGGGTACTCTGGGCAAGGCCGTTGAGAATAGCTTCTCGCGAAGCGTGTGAAAGGTTTTCCAGCTGTGGATTTAGTTGAAGATGGTGGCTGAAAACAGTGGAACTGGCGTGGGATGCATGTCTGACTCTGGAGCTAAGATTCTGAACTTCTGAAAAGAAAAACGGGACAACGAGTCAGCTATGCTATTGCAGTATCCTGGAACGTGTGCTGCTCTGATGATGAACTGATGTTGCGCTGATATAAGTGTCAGTCTGCGGACTAATTGCATGATAGTCAGGGAACGGGATCTGCCTTTATTTATGATTTCGACTACTGCAGAGTTGTCGGAGTGGATGAGTATGGAATGTCGGGACCATTCGTGCCCCCAAAGGATGGCCCCCACATTATTTCGTAAAGTGCGGATGAGGGAAAATCTGACTGCTGGAGTAGATTGCTGAACTCTGGTGGCCACCCAGAAGCGAACCAGTGACCCCTATAGTAGCCGCAGAATCCGATGGAAGGCGCTGCGTCTGTGTACATCTGGATGTCTTCTGGATGTGTGATGTAGTCGTTATAAAAGAAGGATATGCTGTTCCATGAAGACAGGATTTGCTGCCAAAGCCACATTTACATTTTGCAAGCTTCATCCAATGTGATTTTATCATGTAGAGAGGGTATTGTTGCTGCTTTTGCTAGTAGGTTGGAAAGAAAGGACTTTCCTTGGGGAATTATTCTGATGGCGTAGTTGAGGTGTCCGAGGAGCGCTAGCAGTTGTTGCTTTGTGCATCTGTCTGCTAGAATGTAGTTTGATAGGAGCAATCCAATGCGTTGTATTTTCTCCAGAGGTAGAGATGCTTGAAAGGAGATAGAGTCTAGGGTGATGCCTAAAAACTCAATGGAGGTGCAGGGCCTTAAGGTCTTTTCTTTTGAAAGGGGTACACCTATTTCAGAAAACACTTTGACGAGGGTGGAAAGTCCTGAATGTGGAGGTGATGATGAGGAAGTCATCGAGGAGGTGGAGGACGTAGGGAAGCTTGTGGTTATTGATGAGAATCCAACATAAAGCCTCCGAGAGGGAGTCGAAGATCTTTGGGCTGCTTCTGCAGCCAAAAGTGAGGTGCACCGAAAAATAATAAGCTCCTTTCCAGAATATTCAGAAGAAACGCCAAAATTCTGGGTGAATGGGTAAGACTTTGAAAGCACTGGTGATGTCTGCTTTAGAGAGCCATGCCCTGTGGCCTGCTTTGCGGATGAGAGTGATGGCTTGTTCGATGGAAGCGTATTTCATGGAGAAGTCTGGGGCTGGAATGATGCTATTGATGCTCGGAACGTATGTGCCATGTGGAAAGGACAGGTCTATAATTAATCTCTTTTACCCGAAGTATTTCCTGGTGGCGAGTCCAATGGGGCTGATGCGAAAAAGAGAGAAAGGAGGTTCTTTAAACGGCCTATCATGAAACCTTCTTGGACTTCTTTGGCTATTAATGTGTCGACGATGTCTGGTTCTGAGAGGGCGGATTGGAGGTTATGTGAGATATGAGAAGTGTCTGGGATTATTTCTATGCCTGGAAGGAAGCCGTTTTTGAATCCATTAATGAGGAAGTCTACGAAAAAGCAAAAGATGCTTTCCAACAGGTGTTTTAGCATTCGTTGTAAACTTGTGGAACTATTTTTCCAAACGCCTCACACCGGTACATTCTTCCGCTTAGTGCTTGAATAATAGATACTCCAGCCCAGGTGGTGGCGCTAGTCCGCCATTGCCAATTGCAAGAATAGAAACAAAGTTCCCGGCGCGGAGTAATACCGTACCTCACAGCACATCTCATACAAGTCAATGGAGTTCGCAAAAACTACGATGAAACCTGTTGGAATGCGTATTTTGCAGTGATTTTTGTGTGAGCATACCAGTGAACACCCCTGACCACTCGAAATTTCAGTCAAAACCGTTCTATTTCCCCATAAACAATCTGAAAACAGGGCTTTAAGTGTAAAATACCGAACTTGTCCTTTAATTAAAATGTTTTATACAGATCAAATCATGTCTGTTATATTATTTGCTTTTGTATAAAAGTGACAATCAACCAAAAGTTATTATTTTAAGATTTTAAATGTATAAAGATGTATTTCAAGCATAAAATTATCCTTGCCCATGAAGCCCATGCCCAAATGTAACGCATGCTGCCCAGATAGGACCCATGTGGAAACTGTCTCGTAGATTTTAATGTTGAGACGGACTGGAACCTCCAAGTGTCAGAAGGTCTGGTCTAGGAAGAACACAGCCTCCATAGCATGCAACAAAATTTTTGAGAAACACTCTACATGATTAGGACAATGGTCATACCAAGTCCTGTGAACATCTATGCAACTCATCCCAAACGTTGCCTGTGTTTAGGGGTGCTATTCAGCCTAATGATCATGCCCAAGCCTGGTAACATCAGAGCTTTTTAATATATTTTACCAGGTATGACACATCTGCATATCGCATTTTGAGCAAGCTAAGTGTTATAAAAACAAGTGAAATGGGCCAGATTGACAGCAATGACAAGCCCACGCAGTCCGCTGTGATTGCTGCATGGTGACACTTTGAAAACATGTAGGCTACAATAGGATTGTAGATTTAAGTAGGAAAAATCGGTGTATTATTTTAAAGTATATTTTATGTGACACACTTCCTGCTGCCAGTTAGTGGCGCTGTAACTGTGTCCCACAAAAACCACATCTACCTATGTGACTGGACCTCATAATCAAACATACAGTTTGATATAAATCACTTGATGTATGCAGAACATGTGACACGTTCCTTTTCTCCCCATACATTTATTGCATCGCCATGCCAACATCATCCAAATCTTAAACATTCGAAATCGTTTAGCATCGTTAAATCTTGTTAGCCAAATTTTGAGACAATTGTCACAAGCCAGGGGCTGGCCGCTAAGGGTTAAGCCACGCCCCTTCTAACTTCCACCTCGAGGAGGTCCCCAAAACCAACCCAATGACCAGACAACAACGAGTACAGGTAAGTATAAAAATATTTTTTATTGATTTAAATATTTAAAATATATGGGGACTCGGGGAAAGGGGATTTAAAACTAGGATCAGGATCTGTCCTCCAGGGGGGGGTTTTACGTCGGGGAACGGGCTCCCGCCTCTGGTTCCCTCTGCCCGTGGCGCGCTCCTCTTCCTTCCTGGAGGCAGAATAAAATCACAATGAAGATGGGCATGTACTGTTTCCTGTCCGTGTACCTGCGTGTAGTTCGCGGCACTCCGCCGTCTTCCCACGCAGCTCCTTAATTGTCGACTCACTCTCCTTTCCTGTTTCTCTTCCTCTCTACAGGCTACCACTAGGGCACAAAGACACACCGGATCGTCCTCACGAGGGTCTCCACCGACCACAGCTGCTGGGTAAGTATGAATCTTCCTCCTCAACTCGTCACTTTAGTACTCACACTGTTTCTCTCTCTCTTCCTCCACAGACGACAGCTGGGACACAAAGGCACAGTGAATCGTTCTCAGGTAATTCTCTCACCTCGTCGCTGATTACAGCTTCTGGTACGTATGGTTCTCCTTCACAACGGGTCTCCTTAGAGCTCACACCGTTTCTCTCTCTCTTTCTCCACAGACGACAGCTGGGACACAAAGGCACAGTGAATCGTTCTCAGGTAATTCTCTCACCTCGTCGCTGATTACAGCTTCTGGTACGTATGGTTCTCCTTCACAACGGGTCTCCTTAGAGCTCACACCGTTTCTCTCTCTCTTTCTCCACAGACGACAGCTGGGACACAAAGGCACAGTGAATCGTTCTTAGTTAGTTCTCTCACCTCGTCGCTGATTACAGCTTCTGGTACGTATGGTTCTCATTAACAACGGGTCTCCTTAGAGCTCACACTGTTTCTCTCTCTCTTTCTCCACAGACGACAGCTGGGACACAAAGGCACAGTGAATCGTTCTTAGTTATTTCTCTCACCTCGTCGCTGATTACAGCTTCTGGTATGTATGGTTCTCCTTCACAACGGGTCTCCTTAGAGCTCACACTGTTTCTCTCTCTCTTTCTCCACAGACGACAGCTGGGACACAAAGGCACAGTGAATCGTTCTTAGTTATTTCTCTCACCTCGTCGCTGATTACAGCTTCTGGTACGTATGGTTCTCCTTCACAACGGGTCTCCTTAGAGCTCACACTGTTTCTCTCTCTCTTTCTCCACTGACGAAAGCTGGGACACAAAGGCACAGTGAATCGTTCTTGGTTAGTTCTCTCACCTCGTCGCTGACTACAGCGTCTGGTACGTATAGTTCTCCTTCACAATGGGTCTCCTTAGAGCTCACACTGTTTCTCTCTCTCTTTCTCCACAGACGACAGCTGGGACACAAAGGCACAGTGAATCGTTCTTAGTTAGTTCTCTCACCTCGTCGCTAATTACAGCTTCTGGTACGTATGGTTCTCCTTCACAACGGGTCTCCTTAGAGCTCACACTGTTTTTCTCTCTCTTCCTCCACAGACGACAGCTCGTCGCTGAATACAGCTTCTGGTACGTATGGTTCTCCTTCACAACGGGTCTCCTTAGAGCTCACACTGTTTCTCTCTCTCTTCCTCCACAGACGACAGCTTTCTTCCCTGTTGATGGACAGACTGAACAGGTTATGTTTTACTCTCTCAAGGTAGCGGACTCACGAATACGGCTAGGCGTACTGCATCGACCGGCAGTGATTTCCAAGATAGCGCCGGGGACCAAAACCCTCTCGGCTGACTCGTTGATTCAACAGAGGGGCGGAAGTGTCACGCCGTCACACCCGGGTCGAGCGCTGCCCTTTCCTCGACGCCTGTTGGCAATCAACAACCGGACCGGGGCGCCCCTTTGTAGAGACCTCGGGGCAGCGGATCTCCTTCGCCTCTGACTCTGTGATGATAGACAATACACAGGTAAAGTAGCAATGCAACTGGTAATACTCACACCGCCAGCCGTACAGATCTTCACCGCCACTCCTAACACAAATCCGCCAAGCGTCCGGCTACGAAAATACTTCAGGAACTACTCCAAAATTCCAATGCTGAAACACACTCACAGCATAATCATACACAGGGTTATTCTAGGATCCGTCTTCCTCTTCAGCGCCCCTAGCGAGTGACTGGAGGCGGGGTACGTCTGACACGACACAGCAATCTCACTGCAATATACACAGCACCACTTCAAAGTGAAATTTCTACATCCAAGACTCACCCACCACGCTCAGTGCACACAATAGACGCCCGTCTTCCTTCGCCTCGCTCTGGGCAAGAATGTGGAGATGGTAACACGGCCTAGCAGCTGGTTTCCGTCGCTGTGGCTGTCTCACACAAAGATCCTGTGGCTCACCCACCACGCTGACTCAGGGGCAGGGCCACTCACTCTCGCTGGAAAGCACTTAAAAGATGTCCAGGTCAAATACATGCAAGGTATATTCAATGAATGAGTTCGTTTACTCACAGCTGCGGTGCTTCTGTTATCTCACGCTTCCTTAGGTTGACTTTTCCTACGATAATTCCAGCTACACCGATGGGTACTCACGGTAGCACGTTCCTTCTTCCTTCACTTCGTTTATACAAGGTCAGTCTCCACTTACTTTCCAACCCGTAAGGTCTTCAATATTTGCATCCGCTGAAATCCCACGATGCACAAAGAGAGAGAGAGAGAGTCCAATAATCCGACTGGCGTACCCGTGAGTTTAACTCAGCGCTACAGCACACACCAACACTGGTCATAACAACAACACAAACTGTGATTTAAGCTGCTCTTAAGTATTCGCCCGGGTGTTGCCTTCGTCCAATCACCCGGCGTTCTTGTTAATTACCCGCAGCTGTCCGTAGTTCGGCTGATTACAGCCCTCGCGGCGCTACCGGATGTCCGGTGTTTTCTCTTCCCGGTCCGGGCGGAAACATCCGGGCGGAACCAAACTTTCCCAACTTTTGGTTCCGCCCAAAAGATCGTCACTCCTGTGACACAATCACATGAATTCCCTAGTGCAGTATTTAAAAGATCACTGCAAGCACTTTTCCAAAAAATCTAAAATGTCCTTACAGTTCGGCGGAGCTCATGAATGTCGAACTGTAAGTTGTATAGGTCAATAGAAACAATACATGTACCAGGCTTGGTACGTGTATGTACGACATCTGCATAGTTTGTTTTCTTGTTACTAGGAACCAGGGGCGTTGCTAGACATAAAGCTCTACTGGGGCACGGGCCCCCCATTTTTTTACTTTTTCTTGAAAGCCTGCGGTGTGCAAGATACAATTTCCTTTGCTTAACCCACTATTCCAACATTGCAACAAGTACTGGGAAAGACAAACATTTATTTAAAAATATTTGGGTATCATCTTCATATATACATATATACAACATTATTAACATGTTTAAAGGCATAAAATGTTTGGAAATAATGGCCGGAGAGAAAATTTTTTATGCACATTTGCATTTTACATAACAATGATTAATAACTTCTTTTTTTATTTTTAAGAATATTTTCATTTTATGACTGCTACTAAAAAATCTATCTTAGTTACGCCTAACTGTTTATGTAATGACCTAGAGCTAGTGAACTAAATATTAATTTCATATCTGAAAATACAGAACAGTATAACACTGTTTTTGTATGTGAACAATGCAATTTTATAGACTATTGACAGAGGTTTTCCTGAGATTTTCCCTCTAATGTTTAAGCCCTGAGAGGGTAAGATGTTATGTGTCTTTACTCACTTAAATTCATCATCTCTCATTTTTGCTTCCCTTTTCCTGCTTTGCACAAAACATTTCTGATGTCCATCACACGCGTCAATGATCGGGTGAAAGTAAGATTTTCATTATTATTTAGAAACTTACTTTAGTCTCGTCATGTTTTCATAAACCAACTCAATCGCGTGTACTTTGTATGCGGCTGCGCACGGCAAAACAGTTGCGTGAACGCCTCAATTCATGTCCGTGTCCGCGCACCCATTCATGTCCGTGCGCGGACGCGGACATGAGGCGTGCACGCGTCAGTGCGACTGCTGCGTCGCTTTTTCAAACGTGAATTGGGTAACTACATTGCATTTAGATCCGTTTTGCCGCGATTGTCTTTGTAAAGGAATCTACTAGTTAACTGCTAAAATGTAAACTTGAGATTTACACAGGGGCGCAAAAGATTTACACTGGGGCACGTGCCCAGTAAAAGGGGTCTAGCGACGCCTCTGCTAGGGACCCCTAGTTGTGAAAATGTAAAATAAAAGAAAATTGGAAAAAGAGGCCGGGTAACAGAAGTGAAAATGACAGACACACAACTACAGATATTTCTGCAATCATTGGTTACATTTACATGCAAAAGGGGCAGGCACCTTAAAGCGTAACTAAACCCCTGGTCAAAGCCTGACTCCACCCACTGGCAATATTTGAAAAATGCAAGAAAAGTGGGCAGATCCCAACGGAAATAGAGGGGACGAACTAAGCTCCTACCAAGTGTGTGGTGAGATCGTAACAAGGGCGTGGTGAGCTTGAACCCGCTTACGTCACGAGTTCCTTTTTGGACCCAACATCCAATAGGAAAATTCAACTGCAGTAGCCACCGTTCAACCTGAAGAGGGCAGCACTCAGACGTTTTTACACCATATATTGCAGTATTGAAACACTTTATATCTTAATGTCAAAAAACTTACTAAAATCAATGAACAGCACTAATAAAGGATCATTCTTACAGATCATTAACTAAAAAAAGTTGGTTTAGGGTTTAGTTACTCTTTAAATCTAAGAATATATAAAGAGACATAGCTACAGTGATGAGTCTATTTTAGATGTTAGTTTAAAAGGAAAGGTACTGTTTATATATTCATCCTTCTTTAGATCTTGTTATTTATCATATTATGATTTATAAAATAATTCAGTTTACAATTTGCTCAATACTTGTGCGTATTTTTACTTTTACAACTGACATATCGAGATTTGGACGTGATGTCTTCCAATGAGACTGAGAATATTCTCCTGTGTTATCCTTTACATCCAGACTCTTGTCCTAGAGCTCATCGTCTCACTGGAGTTAAAGTGACAATGTATGCTTTTATGTTACTCATGATCCTCATGACAGTTTTGGGGAATCTACTGATCATCATCTCCATCTCTCACTTCAAACAGCTTCAGTCTCCAACTCATCTGATCGTTCAGTCATTGGCTGTGTGTGACTGTCTGCTGGGTTCACTGGTGATGCCCTACAGTATGGTGCGATCTGTCGAGGGCTGCTGGTTTTTGGGAGATGTTATTTGTAAAGTGCATTTTAGTTTGGACATGACCCTCTGTGTCGCATCTATACTGCATCTTAGTTTAATATCTATTGATAGATACTTGGCAATATATTACCCTTTAAAATACAAAACGAGGATCACAAACAACACTATGACTGTATTTATCACCTTTACATGGATCTTTTCATTTTTATACTGCTTTAGCCTTGTGTTTTCAGAGGTTAATAGTGCTGGTTTAGAAGCTCTTATATTACAGGTGTCTTGTTTTGGTGGCTGTGCTGTGTTTTTTAACAAAGATTAGTGTAGGTAGGTAATTAGTGTAATTTTAGTATTTATTATTCCAGGAACTATAATGAGCGCTCTGTATATCAGCATATTTATAGTTGTGAAAAAACATGCAAAGGTTTTGTCAAAAAAAGTGTCTGTGGCCACCAAACGTGTTTACAGTCAAAGCTCTGCACACAGAGAAAGAAAAGCAGCTAAAACTCTGGCTCTTGTTATGGGCGTTTTCTTTCTCTGTTGGTTGCCTGGTTTTACTGCCATTGCTGTCAACCCTTATATAAATTTTTCAACTCCACCTGATGTTTTTGAAGCTTTAGGTTGGTTTGGATATTTTAATTCTGCATGTAATCCTTTGATCTATGGATTTTTCTATCCTTGTTTTCAGAAGGCCTTTAAGATTCTTATATTCACTTATATCTATGGCATAAAGAACTCAAATGGTTTGACATTTGAGTAAATATAATTTTTTTAAGTATGATTTTTGTATATATTTGTATGGCCTAAATAAACTTGTGAATAAATATTTTAGCATCAATTACTGCTAAATATATATATATATATTTTAACATTATTACAAGAAATGTTTAATCATGGTGCATCTTAATTTTAAAGGATTTATATATTAAATAATCATTATGTCATTAATACTCCAACCGTATGTACACTGTCAGAAATAAAGGTACAAAAATGTACCTTTTCTGTAACTGGGATACAAAACAGAATACAATTTTGGGTAGATTACCGTACCTTAAAGGTGCAGTGTGTAATTTTTAGAAGGATCTCTTGACCGAAATGCAAAATAATATTCAAAACTATATGATCAGGGGTGTATAAAGACCTTTCATAATAAACCGTTATGTGTTTATTACCTTAGAATGAAACGTTTTTATCTACATACACCGAGGGTCCCCTTACATGGAAGTCGCCATTTTGTGCTGCCATGTTTCTACAGAAGCTCTTAACGGACAAACTTTTTTGCAAAGTTGTCTCTGGCGATGACATGTTTGTCCTGTGGTGGCTATCGTAGCTTCTCTGTGTTTCTGAAGCAAGAGGTGAGCAGTGGACTGAGCCTTTGGTTGCAATTCGCAACCTCACCACTAGATGCCGCTAAAATTTACACACTGCACCTTTAAGGACCTACATTGTTAGAAAAAAGTCTAAATATGTACCCTAGCTGTCAGTGGGGCAGCACCCTTTAAAAAGGCAATTGAATGGACCATTAGGTACAGATATGTAAATATTTAGTACCAATATGTACCTTTGAGATACTAATATGTACTTCTGAGGTACTAAAATGAAATCCTTATAGGTCCAAAGCGGTACTTTTTGAAAGGGTACAGCCCAAGTGACAGAAAAGGTACAGTTTTGTACCTTTATTTCTGAGAGTGTAGTTTTAAACCTGTATGCATGTATGTCATCTGTTGAACATAAACAAAGATGTTTTTTTATTCATATAATGAAAGTCAATGTAATGACACAAGGGCGAGTAAATCAGAATTATTTGTTTTGTATGAACATTTCTTTATCGTCCTTTTTGTGAGGGAAGAAGACCACAGCAGATATTGAAGAGATCGGTTTGTACTGTGATCAGAAGAATCCAGAGCCAATCCCAGACTTCTGGCGGCCCTATCAGCGCGTTCAAATGAACCCATTGACTGTCTCAGCTCAAATGTAGCTAAACTAAATATTTTATGAATAAAAATAAAATCAAAATAACTGTCAGAAAAACAATAATAAACAACTCAACAGATTTTCCAATTAAGGCTTATCAGTTGTACACATACCAAAACAAATCAATATTTCTCTAAATATGCAAACTTAAATGTAATGTGCATTATTTTAAAATGCTAACAGGATTCACACAACATATTGCATGAATACATGTGTTTATTTCTTTAAAGGTCCCATATTGTCAAAACTGAAATTGTGTGGTTTTTTTCATGATAACTGAAGTCTAGGGGCTATGTTATTACCATATGAGTTTAATTTAACTCTTTCCCCGCCAGCGTTTTTTAAAAAAGTTGCACCCAGCGCCAGCGTTTTTCATGATTTTCACAAAAGTTTAATGCCTTCCAGAAAATGTTCTTCTTCAAATATATAAACATACAATATACCAAATGAAAGAACAGACCCTCTGCTTTCAAACGAAAAACCCGTTTCATCCTACCTTATGTAGTTCTTTTGTAATCAGCTTTTGAATATGGGTAGGTTTCTGCAAAAACACCACATTTTGAGCAAAAAGCTAAGATAATTCCATTTTTGTGACGGACTTTTCATAGAGATCCCATTCAGAGCGATCTTTAAAACAGACACGGACATGCAGCAGCTTGCCATAGGGCAATTCTTCCGGGTTTAAAAAGTTGCGGAAGGGCACCTCCTAGTGGATAATAGCGGTATTGCGGAAATACGGAAATACTCGTCATTGGCGGGGAAGCGTTTTCTCTTGATTGACGAGATATCTCGTCAATGGCGGGGAAAGACTTAAAAGTCAAATGCACACAACCTGCTTGAAGTAGCTGTGAGTTAAAACGGTTTGTTTGTACTTTCGTAAAGTTGCTATGTCACCAAAACACAGTCACCGCCTTCAGTCTCCACCCAGCACTGTCCATTGTCCACCCCCTTTTTTGCCAAACAAACCCCTGAGGAATATCACACCATGTGAGAAGATGCTGTTCAATTGATGGATATCAGGAAACTAAATCATTGCACAGGCTTCTGAAAAACATTAATATACGAGAACAATGGCTAATGTTCATTAATTCAGAAATTCCTCAACAATTAATTTGACTTCAGCCGTCTGTCCTAAACATTTCACAAGTGACTGATTCAGTGTAGCAGTTCAATGCTGGTTTCTCCAGGAATCTACTTATCACAGATGTTGCAGTCTTTACTTTGTTGGATCCGACCTCAAATCCACAACCCGGAAGTAAATACAATTTAAGTAGGGCTGCACAATAACTTGCACACGATTGTCACACGCATCTCGTTGATTAGTCACCTGCTCTCAGAACCGGCTGCCGGTTGTCGCTTCTGAAAGCAGCTGATGGTGATTTACTACTAATCAATAAACCGGCTTTACTGAAGAGGTGCGCGAAACAATCGCAGGCGATTTATCCTGCAATCCTTACTTTTAAGTTACATTATGGAGCCAGAGAAAACTGAAATGATATATTGTAAACAGTTATGCAATGCTAACGTGATGTTAAGATGTTGCTTACTAGATGCTTACGTGTTGTTTTGTAACGTTAAAGTCTATGGTAGCCACCAGTTTTGACAGAATATCCAGACCTGCCAATCTTTACGCATTTTGGGTAACAGATACGCATTTAGGCACCAAACTATGCTGCTACGATTTGTCTCTTCAAAATACGCGAAAAGCCTTTGATGGCTTTGAGTTCAACTGACGCATTAGGCAACTCGTCTATGGGTGTAACCGCATTGGGCAGCAACCTGTTGGGAATAGAAGATGTAGACCAATCATAGCGCTAGTTTTAAACTTCAAAGCGGAGAGCAATGGTAAGTACGGGACTTTGCATTTGTAATAAAGCATAGAGACACATGCTACACTGAATCAAGGCTCCTTAAAGGTACTCTAAGCGAATTCACACATTTTAGGCCATAAAACTCTGTCTCTGTAGACACCCCAGGCTTCGCAACCTGCAACAAAAACAAAGTGCTCAAACCTACCACCAGAAAACATAACAAAGTGTTCCAGCAAAAAAATTACAAGAAGGATCTGGAAGTGCGGGTTGGGTGCGTTCATGACTCGTTCAGAAACCACGGAAGGGAGGGGGAGGGGAGGAGTTAGCTACGTTCTGTTTTGTTTGAACATCAACAAGAATAGACATTACACAGATTCGCTTAGAGCGCCTTTAAGATGGAGGAGGCTGCACGTGCATACTGTATATAATATGTCACCATAATCAATCACAGAAAGAAAAGTAGTTTCCACAAGTTTTTTTGCATTAAAAGTAAAACTAGATTTATTTCTAAAATAAAAACCAATCTTTGTTTTGAGCTTCTTAACTAAATGAGCAATATGTACCTTAAATAAAAGTTTGTCATCTATCCATATACCCAAGTACTTGTATGTGGGTACCCTTTCAATGGATTTACCATCAGAAACTATCGTTTACTACAGTTGCTAGAATCATCAAGCAACTTTAGGCAAGTCTTTAAAAATACCATGTACTTAGTTTTCCGAGGATTAAAAAACAATTTTAAATTGAGCAGAGCAGTTTGTAATGACTGAAATGCAGTCTGAAGCTCTTGCACAGCCTGTGCTATGGAAGGAGCATATGTATAAATGACAGTGTCATCAGCATAAAAGTGTACTTTCGCTTGAATGTCCTTACCTAAATAATTTATAAAAATAGAGAATAGGTCCCAGAATAGACCCCTGGGGGGACCCCTTTAGATATCCCAAGAAACTTAGATTTGTAGCCCTCTGCATAGACACACTGAGTTTGATCTACAAAATTGTTTCTAAACCATTTAACAGCATTAGAACATAATTAGAATATAACTTCCGCTGCCACCTTTAGAAGATAAGGATCCAGATTGTCAGGACCTGCACATTTTTTGTGGTAAATGCCTTTCAGAGCTTTATAAAGTTGCACAACTGAAATAGTTTTAAAATCAGCCAATCCAGATTTCTATCAGTTGCAGAGGTGGCAGAACATGGGACAGAAAAGAAAATTGAGTGAAAATATCCCCATGCCAATTCAATCTCTGGAATCAGAGTTACTCTGTTTAGATCACTATTATATAAATCACACAGGAAAGCCTGCTTTTGAAAACTTTTAAAATATCTTTTAAAAATGAATCTGGGTTTTACCTTGGGAATTTTTGTATTTCTGATACAAGCAATTGCACAATGATTGCAAAATATGCCAGTTAAGGTGTATTTTTTATAATTAAATCAAGCAAGGTAGATTTATGTTGTGATTTAGGATTTGGCCTTCTTGGAGCATTAATTAGTTGTTACTAGGTTTAATGAATCACACAGTTCTTTAAAACAATCTGACATCACTGAAAGCCATTCCCAATCCAGATCACCCATAAGGATGAATTGGTTGTGTTATCAATAGCGGTTGGAGAAGGGAAGATGGCCAGCCGTCTCCTGGCCAAGGAGCTGCTTGGTCAACTTGAATGGATTTGCCAAGAATGCTGCCCTTTTCCTGGATCTTTGCTTCCGCCTCCTTCTATGGAACTCTGCCCTTCTGTACACTTATTGCTGTCCACCCACACAGGAAAGCCCTTTCTGTATACTCATCGCTGCCCTTCTGTAAAGGAAAGCCCTTCAGTATATTAATGTTGCCTACCTGTAAAGGAAAGCTCTTCTGTACACTTATTGCTGTCCACCCACACAGGAAAGCCCTTTCTGTATACTCATCGCTGCCCTTCTGTATGCCCATTGCTGCCTACCTGTAAAGGAAAGCCCTTCTGTACACTTATTGCTGTCCGCCACACAGGAAAGCTCTTTCTGTATACTCATGTAAGGAAAGCCCTTCTGTATGCTCGTTGCTGCCTACCTGTAAAGGAAAGCCCTTCTGTATACTCATTGCTGTTCACTTACACAGCAAAGCTCTTCTTGTACACTCGTCACTGCCTACATGTAAGGGGAAGTCATTTCTGCATATTTGTTGCTGTCTGCCTACAAAGGAAAGTCCCTTCTGCATACTTACTGCCGCTGCTTGCAAAGTAAAAGCCCGTCCTGTGTCTTCACTGTTGTCCGCCTGCAAGAAAAGTCCTTTCTGCATACTTACTGTTGCCCGCCTGCAAAGAAAAGTCTTTTCTGCATACTTACTGTTGCCCGCCTGCAAAGAAAAGTTCTTTCTGCATAGCTACTGCCGCCCACTTGCAAAGTCCGTCCTGTGGGATCACTGCTGCTCTTCTGTAAAGGAAAGTCCTTTCTGTATACTTACTGCTGCCTGCCTAGGAGAAAGTCCTTTCTTTGTATCCATTGCTGTTTACCTGTGCAGGAAAGCCCTAACTGGAGATCTATCGCTGTACACCTGCAAAGGAGAACCTCTTTGGAATATTTACTACTGCAAACTTATACAGGGAAGCCCTTTTTGAACATTCATCGTTGCATGTTTTCCAAGGAAAGCCCCTTCTGAATACTTACTGCTACATACTTGCGTAGGAAAGCCCCTTCTGAATACACATCGTTAAATACTTGCAAAGGAGAGCCCCTTTGGAATACTTAACGCTGCATGCCTGTAGAGGAAAGCCCCTTTTGAATACTCATTGTTGCATACTTACAAAGGAAAGCCTCTTCTGAAAACTCCCTGTGGCATACCTGCGAAGGAAACCCTTTCTGAATACTCGTGGCGGTACCCTTGCAAAGGAGCTTTCCAAACGCTCTCAGATCAGTTCAGGGTGTATATGTGAACAAACCAAGTGATCTCAGAGCCCCCTAAAAGGACCCAGAAGTGAACCGAACTCAGACCACGTCAGGGTTCTTTTGTGGTTCGATTTCTTTTTGATATGTGAAATCAATGAGGTCCCGGTCCACTTTGAGTGTTGTTTGGACATTGTATCAAAATCAACTGCTGCACAGAAAGCTGGGATCTGAGTTCTTATGAAGTTGTGATGTGAACAAGAAAAGGTCTGAGATCACTTAAGTTCTGAAGAGGACCAAAAAAAGAACTGGGTCCTCTTTTGAGTCCACTATATTGTGAACACCAAAAGGACTGAGGTCACATTCAGCTAGTTCCTTTTCTGGTTCACTTTAAGTGAACTGGGTTTGGTTCTTTTAAAATGAACTATATGTGAAAACACCCCTAGTTCCAGTGAAAGGAACTCTTATGCTTCATCATACTAAGACATTTTGGACAATTTCATGCTCCCAACTTTGTGGAAACAGTTTGGGGGTGGCCCTTTCCTGTTCCAACATGACTGTGCACCAGTGCACAAAGCAAGTTCCATAAAGAAATGGATGAGCAAGTTTGGTGTGGAGGAACTTGACTGGCCTGCACAGAGTCCTGACCTAAACCCAATAGAAGATCTTTGGGATGAATTAAACAGAGACGAGCAAGGCTTTCTCGTCCAACATCAGTGTGTGATGTTTGTAGGGTTATAATCAGTCAAAGAAAATAAACAGAGACACGAGACTGTTTTTACTTTCTTCTCTCCTCTTTACTTCTCTTCTTCTCTTTTCACTACTGCCATCTAGTGGCTACACAACCAATCTGCAGACACAACATTTCCCCTTTTCTTGAAGCATTTTGGTTAAGGTACTGTCATGGAACATTACAACTTAGTACCGTACTATATTTCCAATACTGTAAACAATACAGAATTAAAGAATTTCGATATTAACCAATTAGCTTTATCTATAAAAAGTTTACTAGCAAAACAAATGGTGTATTAACTCCTAGCACTTTCTCTAAGGAGTATCTTAATAACATTTAAACTAACTCAAGTAAACACCCAAAGCAACAATTAACCGAATTGGAATCATGACTGTTCCCACAGCCTCTAACTGTACCTATTTCTCTAACACAAAGTCCTTCAACCAAACTGGCTGTTTATGAACTCTCACACTCCTTCTGGGACTCGTTTGCTGTTCATTTACATGAGCATGATGCTGTACACTCATTTTTCCTTCTGGTGTTTCTCCCAGACTTAACAACACCTCATTTGGAACTCCAGTGAGACGAGACGCATTCCATTTCTTCCCATCTTCCAACAGGAAGGTATTTGGACCCACTCTCTTTTTCACCAAACAGGGAGCAGTGTACTTTGATGAACCTTTGCGAACATGCTCAGGTTTCTTAATACGCACCCAGTCCTTTTCCTTGAATGTGGGTACCCTAGCGCCTCTCTTTTTGTCTGTATAGTCTTTACATTTCTGCTGTTTACGAACCACTGTATCACTAATCTCCGAACGTGTCTTAGCTCTCATGCTGACAGGCAGGACATCCAGTTTTGTACGCATCTTACGGCCACGCAAAAGCTCGAATGGTGTAGCCCCTGTGGTAGCATGTGGCGTAGCACGAAAATTATGCAAGAATTGTGTCACAGCTGTCTTCCAGGGCTGCTTTTCTTGAATTGCAGATTGGATACACTCTTTCAACACTTTATTAAATCGCTCCACTGCCCCGTTAGCTTGTGGATAATATACACTGGAGTACACATGCTGAATGTTACGTTCCTCCAAGAAATCAGCAAAAGCCGTAGAGGTAAGTTGTGCACCATTATTAGACACTAAGCAGTGTGGATTGCCTTCTCTACTGAAGATGGTGTCCAGGAAAGTGGTTATGACATCCGTTGTCACATGTGATGCAAAAGCTACTTCTGGCCACTTACTGTAGTAGTCTACTAGTGTTATGGCGTAGCGGCAATCCCAAGTAGCAGACTCAAATGGTCCCACAATATCGATTGCTACCTTTTGCCATGGACCATTAGGTAGTTCCACAGGTATGATAGGTGCAGGTGCAGGCTTGGCCGTTTTGTCGTTTAGCTGACATGTCACACATGAGGCAATCAAGGTTTCTACGTTTTTGCCCATTTGCGGCCACCAGTAGAGCTCATGAAGTCTTTGTTTAGTCCGTACAATGCCTTGGTGTCCTTCATGAGCTAAATTCACCAGTCTTGTGCGCAGAGACAATGGCACCACAAGGCAATGATCACCCGCATAATTAGCGGACCCTCCACTGAAAGCTCATGTAAAGCAGCCAGGAACTGATTAATAGTTTCGTCAGTTCGCTGTGCTCTTTGCCTAAATTTGTGTCTCTCAGCGACAACATTAACTGCAGGAATGAAATGGCTTTTCAGCGCAGCGACAGCCGTGGTATAAGTATTGCCCGTGTCTGGTAAGGTATAAAACAGTCTTTGTCCTTCTGTGCCCAAAGCATGTAGCAGAACAGCTCGCTTTCTTTCCTCTGGCCATGCGTCACCAGTAGCATCGATTACAAGTAGGTAATTTTCAAACATTTTGAGCCAAACGGTAAATGTAAGAGAAGGCTCACCAGGGCATGGCAGAAATGGAGCCGGTAAAGGAACTGAAATCGACATCCTCGTCGCCAAATGTGATGTTTGTAGGGTTATAATCAGTAAAAGAAAATAAACAGAGACACGAGACTGTTTTTACTTTCTTCTCTCCTCTTTACTTCTCTTCTTCTCTTTTCACTACTGCCATCTAGTGGCTACACAACCAATCTGCAGACACAACACAGTGTCTGACCTTACAAATGTACTTTTAAAAGAATGTTCAAAAACCTTGTAGAAAGTCTTACAAGAAGAGTTGAAGCTGGTAAAGCTGCGAAGGGTGGGCCAACTCCATACTAAACATTATGGATTAAGAATGGGATGTCATTCAGGTTCATGTGCATATAAAGGCAAGTCTCCCAAAACTTTTGGCAATATAATGTAAATTATTAACAGAATGGAAGCCTGTATATTATTCTATTCACTTCTTTTTTTAGAGGGGGGGGGGGGGCACTATATTTGTGATCACACTAGTAGTGGCACTACCCACAAGTCATCTTAAAGATGCATTCATTAAAAAAATTATTATGATTTGCATTCACATTAACCACAGTACTGTAAATCTGTATTGTAGCTTTTTCAAAAAACATATTTTTCATTAACATTTTATTTTTTTATTTAAGGTAAAAAAAATCTGAAATCTGAAATTGAATAATTCACTTTAAATTAAACTTATAAATAATCAAAGCATGTTAAATAGCCTATAAGTGAAAATTAGAGAAGACAAAAAAATTGGAGTTAACACAGCAAATTAACATGACAGACCAAAAGCTACAGCTATTTCTTTAATCATTGGATACATTTACATGCATTAGGGGGAGGCACCTTACCTCTGAGAATATATAAAGAGACGTAGCAACAGCGATGAGTCCATTTGAGATGTTATTTTAAATGGAAAGGTACTGTTTATATATTAATCCTTCTTTTGGTCTTGGTCTTTATCATATAATTTTATGAAATAATTCCGTTTACATTTTGGTCAATACTTGTATCTTTTTACTTGTACAACTGATGTGTTAAGTTTTGGATGCAATGTCTTCTAATGGGACTGAGAATATTCTCCTGTGTCATCCTTTACATCCAGACTCTTGTCCTAGAACTCATCGTCTCACTGGAGTTAAAGTGGCAATGTACGCTTTCATTTTACTCATAATCCTCATGACAGTTTTTGGGAATCTGCTGATCATCATCTCCATCTCTCACTTCAAACAGCTTCAGTCTCCAACTCATCTGATCGTTCAGTCATTCAGGGGCGAAAATCTCATCTAAATGTTGGGGGGGACAATAAACATAAAATTTTTCAAGAACAATTTTTGAAGGGGACACCAATTATACAGGCAAAATTGTACTTGCAAGGAAATGTGTACAGATAGAAAACGTTTCTCTTTCTCTATGAACGGACACAAATGTAATTTTAATACACATAAATTCAGAGGTGGAAAGAGTAATAAAATATTCAAGTAAAGTTACTTCAATAATATTTTACTTAAGTAAAAGTAAAGTTACTGGTCTAAAAATACTCATGTAAAAGTAAAAAGTAAGTCATTTTAATTTTACTCAGAGTAAAAAGTTACTTTTTTTTACAGCGGGGAGAGGTTTCTAGTATAGAAAAAGACTTAAACTAGTTGTTTTTTATTGTAGGAACATCTTTACAATTAAAGTGCAATAACAAAAAGTTAATAACATAAAAAGCTTTTTTATAACTAAGAAACAGTTATGGAATTATTTAATGATTTTTACAGGTGAGTTATGCACTTTTGAAGCAAAAATAATATGAGGTCAGCAGCTAGTAAATACAATCACTATAGTAAGGTTGTAATTGATGTATTGCTGGTAACATACATTATTTTATTAAACTATATACCTAGTTTAAATGAGCATATCATGAGATGAGTGCCAAAATATACTTTTATCCTTTACACGTTTATTGTAGCTTCCCTGACCTGTGTAACCGATGTCTTTCAATCTTTCTCTCTCTCGCGCTCTCTCTCTCTCTCTCTCTCTCTCTCTCTCTGCAATGTCTAATTACCTGCGCATTCCCGAGGACGTTCTTAAGTTGTTTGACTTGACGCGAAGCTGCTAGACCTCGAAGGATGCGCATGTAATAAAAACGCGTCGTGCAAATAAGCGCTAAAAACCCGGTCGGCAATTCAAGAGCTTGAATGAAACAATCGCTTCGCGTCAACGGCCAGGGGTTTCTTTCATAAGAATTAAATTGAGGGTCTGCATTAGCCCGCGCCTGTCTCGTCCCTCTCCATCTCTTTCTGCGCGTTCCCCCGCCCATCAATCAATCATCCGTGGCGCTTCTTGCTTTTTTGTTTTATTTTTACTCAGTAACGGATATGATTTAAAATGTAGGGAAGTAGCCTACAATACTTTAAACAAAACATACTTAAGTTAAAGTAAAAGTACAGATTTTAAAAAACTACTCAAAAAAGTAAAAGTACACACAAAAAACCCCAATTACAGCAACGTGAGTAAATGTAATTTGTTACTTTTCAGCTCTGCCTCACCTCTTCATGAATGCATAACAAGTTTTCTTGTTCGTTTATCTGCTTCTGTTCTCATAAAACGAAATATGTTCATGTTTATATGTCCAAATAGACCAGTTTTAAAACACATGTGGATAAACTGATAAGTGGTGGGAAACGTTGGTTTGTAGGTATATAGCTGATTAACGCATCGGCTTCGTACACTTCTCAACCACCCTACTGTGTGGCGCTGGCAGTGGACCAAACCACTGTGAGGCAAGAGAGGGGGAATCCAAATGTTTACAACGTTTTTTGTTGTCGCTCCGTTTGTATTTGTATTGTTTTACTTCTTACACAACTATTTTAAGTATTATAAATCATTAAATGATTTTCAATACACATATTTTAATGATATTTTAGGGGGGGACAACCCTCAGATAGGGGGGGTCCTGTCCCCCCCGACCCCCCCCCGGGATTTCCGCCTATGCAGTCATTGGCTGTGTGTGACTTTCTGCTGGGTTCACTGACAATGCCCTACAGTATGGTGCGATCTGTCGAGGGCTGCTGGTTTTTGGGAGATGTTCTTTGTAAAGTATATATTAGTTTGGACATGACCCTCTGTAATGTCTCTATTCTGCATCTTTGCTTAATATCTATTGATAGATATTGGGCCATATATTACCCTTTAAAATACAAAATGAGGGTAACAAACAACACTATGACTGTAACTATTACATTTACATGGATATTTTCATTTGTGTACAGTTTTTCTGTTGTGTTTTCAGGTGTGTATGCTGTTGGTCTGGAAGCTCTTATATTACAGATGTCTTGTTTTGGTGGCTGTGCTGCTTTTTTAAACAAAGAATGGGTACTAACTACTCTCATTGTAGCATTTATTATTCCAGGAACTATAATGAGCTCTCTGTATATCAGCATATTTAAAGTTGTTAAAAAACATGCAAAGGTTTTGTCTGTGGCCTCCAAAGGTGTTAACAGTCAAAGCTCTGCACAGAGAGAAAGAAAAGCAGCTAAAACTCTGGCTCTTGTTATGGGCGTTTTCTTTCTCTGCTGGCTGCCTTTTTTTACTGTCAGTGCCGTAAACCCTTATATCAAATTTTCAACTCCAGCTGATCTTTTTGAGGCTTTAGGTTGGTTTGGATATTTTAACTCTGCTTGCAATCCTTTGATCTATGGATTTTTTTATCCGTGTTTTCAGAAGGCCTTTAAGACTCTCATATCCACTTATATCTGTGGCTTCAAGGATTCAGATGGTTTGACATTTGAGTAAATATCAATTTATTAAGTACATTTTAGAAAATTCTTAAATAAACGTAAATTATTTAGCTGTTAAATTGTTTAATTGGGGTGATCAAGCATCTTCTTAAAGTAGTAATGTTAATGTCAAATGATTTACCACATACATATTAATAAACATTCTGTAATGCATTTCTTTTTCTGTTGAACATGAACAAAGATTTTTTTTATAAACTCATATAATTAAAGTCAATGGATTGACACAAGAGCGGGTAAATCAGAATTTTTCTTTTTGTATGAACATTTCTTTATTGTAAAGAAATTGACATTTTTATTGTTCTTTATCCTTTCTTTATGGGGAAGACCATAGCAGCTATTGCAGAGATCTGTTTGTTTTGCGTTCGGGGGGATCTATTTCAAACAAAATGAAACACAACCTTTATAGTCTGCACTCTGAAATTACTTACTTCACTTAGTAAATATTACATTGATTTAAATTTAGGTTAACCCTTAAATGGATTCATTGGGTCTTTAGTGATAGGGATTATCCAGTACCCCCTCATTTACTGTATGTTTTAAATTTAGACCTCCACCTTCTTAGTATTCCTCAATCTATTATCAACAGTTCAAACTCTTTTTGTCCTTTACACCTAGACCATTAAACCAAACCACAAATGAAAAAGTTAAAAGATTCAATGAATGACTGATAGAATGTGAAGACCCCAAAATAATAAAATTTCCTCAGTAGGTAAATTCTTTGGTTTGCTTGCTTAATAATACTATCAGTGTTCTCTCTGAATTTCAATTCCGAGTCAAACATTGTGCCTAAATACTTGTATGTTTGTACCACCTGAACACCTTCATTGTGTATTAAACTCTGTTTTGGTTCTTCACTTAACTTCCTAAAATCTATAAAGAATGATTTTATTTTTGACATTTAATTCAAGGAAGCTATCATCACACCATCTAGCAAACTCCTCAAGGGCACTACTATGATCAAATTGGTTGCGCTGTAAAAGGGACAACAGGGCTGTATCATCTGAAAACTTACCTAAAAAGCAGGGGGAGAGCACACAGCCCTGAGGAGAGCCTGTGTTTGATAAGATGACAGATGACATATTTCCATTTCCATCATTTGGAATGAAACATATGTTTATTTCAAACAAACACAACCGCGAACATCCAAGTTTTGAACACAAATTAAAAGTTGGAGTGATGTCAGTCTGAGACTTCAAACAAACTAACTAAAAAGCTAAACACAAACATAAATGATCAATGCAATCTAGCCAACCATAGACCTATAAAAACATGGACTCACACTTTAAATGTTATATTAGCAAAGGTTAATGCCTAATTATATAGCCCATAATTAATAATGACAAATATTAATGAAATGATGGTCAACCCTTATGTTAATTAGGCATACCATCCTTATCTACAGTACTTTTGAGTTCACCTTCAAGAAAACAAGTCTGGACAATGTTTGAGGCTTCAGACTAGTGCTGTGATTTCTGGATACCAGACTGGCAGCAGAGAACACCCTCTCAGCACTTGCAGAGCAACTAGGGATGCTGAAGACGGAGCGAGCTACTTTGCCAAAAGGGGATATGACTTGGAGTTTTTGTTCCAAAACTGTATGACATCTGCGTCCAGGTTCTGCCTTGGGGATGAAAGGAACTTTTCAACCTCACATTTGGTGTCTCCAGGTGTGCGAACTACTTGCTGAAGTATGAACCAAACAGTCGAGCCCTTTTTGGTTCAGAGTCAGGTGAGGTGTTGGTGTCCCACGGGGAGGGTTTAGTCGCTCAGCTTCCTCAACAAGGAGGTCGCGGATCTCCTCAAGCCTGTTGCACACAGACTCGTCACAAATTATCCATTCAGTTTTGAAACGTGGATCTAATACCAATGCTAAAAGTATATGCTTATCGGTATAATATCTTTTGTAATGAGAGGAGATGTTGTTGGCCAACGTTTCAGCAAAAGCAGCAATCATCATGGGCAGGGCAGCATCATTAGTGAGTATGGATTTTATTTCACTGACAGCAGGGAGAATCATCGCCAGGTTCCCCAACTCCCTTTGTAAATTGTCAGTGAGGTCTGCCAGTGGTGTAAGCACACAAACAAGGTGCGTCAGCTGGCATACTTCGTTGAGATTGATGTGAGCGGCTGTTCCATCTAGTGATACATGTAGTTGTGGGGTGGACACCTAAAGCGTCTGTCTGTTCAGTGTCCAGGGTGCTTTTCCTAACACTTCTCACTATGTTTCCGACTTTGACCAGGAGCCTATTAATGCTGTCATGCTTGTTAATGGCGTCTTTGATCGCCAGCTGAAGCATGTGAATGGGACACCTTAAATGTAAACTTCATGTTTTCGACATTGGCTGCTACCTAATTCACCTCGATCTGCAACAGCTCAGGTTGTCCGTGCTCATCCACATGTTCAAAACTGCTGCTGCTGGCAGCCGCGTTCCCCTCATCAATGAGCTCATCCTACTCTTCAGTCACAGGGAAGAAGGTAAATGCCTTGACCATGTTGCTGGCACTGTCAGTGACGACACGTCGTTCTACCTTCCAGTATTTCAGAACATTTTCGTACATCTGGTAAAGGTGAGCTGCGGTGACCCTGTATGTGGTCACAGCTCAACAAAACCGTGTGACCCCGGAATGTCCTATTAATGAAGCTGACCACGATGCCAAGAAAGCTGTGCCCTCTTCTACTGGTCCAAATGTCTGCTGACAGAACAAACCCATCCCCTTTTTTCAACAGGTCTCACAGCCTATCCTCCATCTCCTCCAGAGCATGAGGCATGAGTATATCCCGCACAGTGTTATAGCATGGGGGTGTGTAGCCTGGCTGTGTTTCTTCAAAGTTAAATAAATTTTAAATATTAACAAGTCTTTATCTTTACAGAATAAAACTATACATTAACAGCCTCATGCAAAGCATTCTGGAAAAACTTTTTTGTATTTTTTGCTTCAGATTTTGTTTCCCAGAATGTTTTGCTTGATGCTTTTGTTTTTGTTTTACTCTGTAAAGACAAAGACTTGTAAATGTTTTATGTTCATTTAACTTTGAACAAAATGTTGCCAGTAAAAACATAAATTTAAATCTACGGTAAGCTACCGGCAACCCAGCTGCAATTTCTACAGAATTTTTTTGCAGTGTAGGCTACATAAAAATATTCCTTCCTTTGACAAAATGTATTTAATAATAATTATAATATTATTATAATATTTAAATAATAATAATAATTCATATTTAAACCATATTCAAAATGCTCACGTTTTTCTCTGGCCTCCCCTTTTTCGCGCAGCACAATGTCATGTTTCCGCATGATGTCTCTTGGTAGATTAAAATACAAACTCTTACTTACTGAAATCATATCACCACATTCCTGTTCATGTCAACATCATTTTTTGACAACAATTGTGCACCTGTATGACTTGTCGGTTTGCTTTTGGAAATATTTTACGAACTGTTTCATAGTATCATCATGTGCACACAGTGCAATCACAGTGCATTTTATGTATACTCAATACAATCATAAACTGTAAATAGTTTAACAATCATAACTTTAACTGTAAAAGAAGATATTCATAATGAGTATATTTAAAATCATATATAAAATCTATGATTATTTTTACAGGCTTTTAAATATGTGTATTTTCATTGAGACACATGTAATATTGGACTTTAAAGGCACACCGTGGAACTTTTTGGCCACTAGGGGGCGCTAGACATGCATTTTTCACGCCTAGCGCCCCTAGAGGCCACAAGCGCTGCAGCACTGTCGCTAAGAAAAAGAACTGGCCAACCTTAAAACTAAACTAAAAACGAAACATTTAAAACGCTAAACAATCAACATTTTGAGGCATCAGGGAGAAATGCAGTCATGTTACAACTTTCTGATGAGGAACTCGTGGCAGAAGCCATTTCTCAATCAGAAGGTTGCAGCCTCCGGATTTCGTATTTCTAAGCTGCATTCGTCATCAAGACTGTCTTATTTCAGAATATTAACAATTATAAAGTTGACTATACGCACAACCGGCGCAACGACATAGAATGTCTCTGAACAGGTTCACGCCCACTTTTGGGGGAAATCGCACTAGACGTTCCATTGGCTTCCATTCAAAATAGCGGAACAAAGCAACCTTCGTACACAGACGGCAGGCGTAAATAACTTATGAAATCACTCAGATTAAACATGTTGAGTAATTATCTGTCCACCCTGCCCGCCACAGAGCGCGAAAGACACATCAACACATTCAACCTGGCCAATACAAAAACATGTCTCCCTCATTCTCACAGCATCAAATTTGTGTAACAACGCTCCCTATTGGCCAGAGGTGTCTTACCCGGACATTTACTCGTACCTCATCGAGTCAACAGGGAAGCAAGTTAATGATTTTACTTCGTATTTGAAAGTTACTTCGTATTTATGTATTATGTCTTTATATTTAGAGTAATGAGTGCACTTTTCCGTTGAGTCATACAACTAACTGGCTTAGCGATATTTCCAGCAATCACTGGATGGCGTTGTTTGACAAAATCTGACGCTGTGAGAATGAAGGGGACTTGTTTTTATATTGACCAAATTAAACGTGTTAATGTACCTTTCGCGCTCTATGGCGGGCGGGATGGACAGATACATACTCGGCATGTTTGATCTGAGTGATTTCATGGGTTGTTTGCGCCTGCTGGCTGTGTGGAAGCGTTGCTTTGTTCCGCTGTTTTGAATGGAAGCCAATGGAGGCGCTGCTTTTTTATCCCCCGAAAAGGGGCGGTGACGAAATTTACAGTCAAGTTCCCAGATGTGCCGGTAGTCCGTATTATACTTAGTTAATCGTAAATTGTTGCAGTATGCTTATAACTTGCGAATGTAATGCTCAGTTTACCTTAATAAACCAGGCTTGATGACCTATGCAGCCTGCATATTTGACCTCCGGAGGCTGCAGCCTTCCAATTGAGAAACGACCACAAGTATTTCCTTGCCTTTTTCGAAACAAATATTGTTGCATCGTCTCTCTCTTCCTCGCCACCAGGATTTTCCGCAATGGCGCTTGTTTTTCCTCTCTTTTGTGTGAAAATTGTCGCTCCAAATCCAAGTAAACCGATGTGTTTAGGTCTGCCGTTTTGTAATACGTCACGCGAGTGACAGCGGAACGCAGCAAATGAGGAAGAAAGAAACGCTCGGATCTGATTGGTGAATGAATAGGGATTGGTGAATGAATAGGGTTTGGTTTTACACTGTGTGAGTTTGAGCAAGTTTGACTGCTATAGCATCCTGGATTGTAATGTAAATACCATAGACAGTAAAAGAAAGGTAAATACGTGAACACGTGAATGCAGGATCTGAATACAGGGAACTATATGCAAGATAATCGCCATCATTTATAAAGATCGCATTTATGTATGAATCAAGATCGTGAGTTTATAAAAAATTGCCTTAAAGGGGAATTGAACCTGGGTTGCCCGTGTCACAGGTCTGTAACACTAACACAGTGCCACAGAAACAATATCAATATAGCCTACTGTCTACAAAGATTAATAATATTAACATTACTATACATCGTTTAAAAGGTCATCAGTGTATGGATCAGTGTATGGACTCTCTTTTGAGATACAGATGCTCTAGGATCATAAATGTAGTATTTTGTGACAAAAGACCGGATGACAACATGCAAAATATAAACGGGAATCCTTAAATTTCTGTTAATATAACGATTGCAAGTCGAATCCAGTCTGTTTCAGATGTTTGAATAACCCATAAAAACAATCTAATAGAATACATTCAATGACCATTTTTGTCCACAAATGTGTATAATCCATGAAATATGGATATATAGTCTGTTGTTTACATCAGATTTCGCATGAACATCTTGTAATAGAATATAATATACAATCTGAGGACTATTTTCATCGTAACACTGTATATGAGATTACGCTTTAGGTTACGCTAAACTAGTGATTCTCAATTCCAGTCCTCAGTCTCCCCCTCCCAGAACATCTTAGATGTCTCCATATATAAAAACACCTGATTTAGTTCATCAGCTTGTTAGTGTGTTAACACTCTGGGGTCGACTGCGGGCACCACAAACTCTTTATTTTTCATTCACTCTGCAAAGAGACTTAGATAACTCTGCTGATTTTGAACATACAGATATGATTTATACATCATTTAAAACGTTAAAGTGTCTAGTTTTTTTTCTGTCAACTCCCAATAAAAACAGAATTTTGATCTTTTCGCAAAATTAAGAAAATAAACATGATGCACGTTTTGTTCTCTCTCCCTCAGTGAAGTCCTTTCAGAAACGCGTCATAAAAATTAAAGGTATTGCAGAGGATTTTCTTTTTCCGGGTGGATCATCAAGACTTTTGGTCCTCCTAGTTGTCAATCAGGAGTGTTGCACAATTGCATTTTTATAAAAAGTGGAGAAGGCGGTTCTTTTTTAAAATTCTAGAAAATCCTCTGCTACACCTTTAACTGTAACTTAACGAATATATGTCATAGAAACAAAATATAAATGTCTACATAATGCTTGGAATGCTTGTAAGTAAGATCAAAAACAGATATTGTCATTTGGTGTAAACTGTATGAGAAGGAGGAGAAGTACCGTCTTTCCTTTGTTACCTGTTTATCTGTAATGAGATGAGATCGCCACACCCCCGCACCATTGAAGTGAATGAGCAGAAACATCCATATGCATATCTCGTGCCTCCTGCCGTCAATGGATACGCAATCCACAATCCAGTCTCTCCATTCCTTGTTGTTTCATCTGAATGCACCAAACATGACATCTAAATCCTTATTTACTTGCATATGTGTGTCAGTATCTCCAGACGCGAGTGTTTTCTTTGTTCTTCCGTCAAACATTTCACGTGAGGGGAACTCACATACACAAACACACAAGTCAGGAAACTCGACATGCTTTTTGGTATTCTTATAAAATACTCGATTGCAAACAGTACAATCCTTATTTAGTTGCATCTAAGCGTATATCTGCTTTCATGATTAACACGTGAGGGATTAATGGCGGCGGCGGCTGTAAACAAACATTGATATGTTTTTACACGCTTATCCCTTGTTGTGTTTCTACTATAATGATTACAAAAACACAAATAAGAGTCCAGATAACGATAGGCAGTTCTTTTGAGCTTTTTACTGCACAAAAGTAAACCTCTCGCTGGCCAACCAAACACTAACCCTGCTTTAATTTTAGGATGGCCAAAACAGTACCTTTACTATGATTACTGTGGTTTTTAAAGGTATACTTGTGAAATGAATAGAAAATATTTCTATATATACACACATTATATATATATATAATTTTTTGTTATAAATTCCCAAGTAAACCTTATCATGGTTTTACTACAGAGAAAGTTACATTCCTGTTGAACATTCCCACAAGGCTCATTATGTGGCTCATTATTCAACTCTTTCGTTCTCCAGCTGTCAATCACTCATAATTCGGGAGCTTCCCCGCCTCTACGCATATGGCCTTTCCCAAGCAAAATGTGTCTTAGAAATTGTAAATCAATATATTGATTTATGTGAATGAGCAGACAGGATAATTTTCACATAATTTTGAAGAAAAAACTCTAGACTACTAGATCCTGTTTTGAAACGTCTTGGGAAAACATGTTTAGAATGAGTTTTGTGGACTTGTATCAGTGACTTAAAAATTTAGCTTTTTCAAAAACCACGCATAAACATTTTTTCTCTCAAAAATACAAACATGTACATACATGTTGATCATATAATATTGTAGCCCAGTTTGTGCTGAGAATTTTGCCATTTATATTTTTTTTTAAGCACTGAAAAAAGCACAAATGTCAGTGCATGTCAAAACTTCCCCAGGGCCCTAAAAACCCCTTAGACCCCAGAGGGTTAATTAAGGAGCCTGATGAGTAAAATCAGGTGTTTCATATAAGGAGACATCTAAAACATTCTGGGAGGGGAGGCTGAGGACTGAATTTGAAAACCACTGCGGTAAACACATGAACCTGCGGTCAAACTTTGTTTTTAAAAGTAGGCAGGAGTATAATTCATAATATCCAAACAGTGCTGTCTAATATTGTGACGTCATCTGACTTGCTCGTTCCTCCGATGACTTCATGAAAAATATTAGGGCTGTAACGATTAATCGTGCAAATGCGCGTTTTCTCAATTAATGAATTTTAATGAATTACAGTGAAATGCCGCCACATTCAAAAGCCAGAGGGCGCTCTCGTGCAGAAACTCATGATGTCACCTGCATGCGCGCTCCCAAGCCTCTCGCCTCGTCTACTGACATTGCACTCAACAGCGCCGACACTGCACTGCGTCTGATAACAGACTAAAACGACCTGCTCCCAGCACAACACAGACTCCAACACAAACTCCACATATTGTGAAGAAAAAAGTTATCCGCTTAAGCTCGTAAAGCCAAACGTGAATCGGATCAACTTCGGACAAAAACACGGATTAACATTGACAGGGCATTTGAATTATGGAGAAACATCCACTTTGTTTTGGGTATAAAAACGGATCCGGAGTTGGCTTTCATCCTTTTGGACAGGTAAGCTAACATTACTACAAAGCATGTCAAATATATTTCGATTATGTGCTTTAGTTTTTTAGATGATGTTTCGGTTTGCTAGCCTTCCCTTTAGCGTGTTTGCCCAGCCGTCGTCGATCGATGACGTAAAACTGCGGACGCGTTTGTTTGCGTGCATCCGCTTTTTAAAAGTCTTTAAACTCGTACAGTCTGACATTGATGGAAACTGAGATTATACAGTGTGATGTGGACTTAACTACGATATTGATCGCACAGTGTGGCAAGCAACAACCCTAAAGGGCTATTTAAAATTGCACAGTATATCGGGCTTTACTGTTATACTGAAATTGTTCAGTGTAGTTCACTAATCGTTTTCGTTATCTTACCGTAAATTTACCTACATAACACCACATTGCATAGGCTAAATGCAGTCAATTAAACGTTGCAGTGGGAGTTTACCTGAGTTCCAGCATGTTGTGTGATGCTTTGTCCGGTGTTTTACATCTCAGTCTGGCCGTCGCTCATGAGTTCAAGCACGCACTTGTAAACTTATTCAGGGCTCAAAATTAACTTTTTTATTTGGTAGCACTGGTGCTCCCAACTTTAAAGAGTTAGGAGCACCAGCAAAAATTTAGGCGCATCCATCAAAAAATTTAAAAGCACCACAACTACAATGTAAATGTTAATATATTTATTTTATTAAAAATAAAACACCACCACCGGGCTTTACACGTCCTATGGCCAGCATTTAAAAGTTGGTCTTCTATTTTATTTTATTTTATTTTTTGCTGCATAAATTCCTAAATTAATACCCAAATGCTGTTGAAATAGTATTGCAGCAATAATAATTTAACAATTACAGGTAACATGATTAAGATTAAATAGAAAATCTAGCAAACACGTAAAACACTGATTAATTGTGACATTACAAAAGTGACCCTAATATAGAAGGCTAATATATATTGGTATTGATAACTGCATTACCAGGATGCTTTTACTACTAAATAGGCAATGTTTTAAAAAATAGAACAAAAACATACCATCAGCATTGTCGTATTCCACAGCAACATGGACCACAAGGATGTTTGTCGGATGTCCATTCACCAGCACATGCGCACACAGACCCGTCGCCAGACCTCAGTCTTAAGGGGGGCATATGAAATGCATGGGAGGGCACACTTATTATTAGCCTACAGTACGTATACTTATATATACTGTATTCGCGCAGCACGTAATCATCACGTTAAACATAACCATCAGCAATATGACCAGATAGCCTATAGCCTACACCACATTACATAGAAACAATTTTATTAATATCCATAAATCTTTACAACATATTATATGTAACACCAGAGGCATCTCTTAAACATTGCATTTTAAAGCAGTCAACAGAGGGATATGCATTGCCATGAGACACGTGCGCACACACACATATTCACACACACACGCAGACTTTGAACCTACCGGCACTTGAGAGGAGGGAAGGGAGAGACGACAGCGCATCCTTCAGTCAGTATAGCGGCAGGCGGCGTTTCTCCGAGCAGAACCTCCTCATTAAAGTGTCCTTCCACTCGAAATTAAACTTATGAGTGAGGTCCTTTTCAAAAGCAAGCTGAATCAGCTGGGCCTTGCGTCTGTGCAGCATACTGCGCCGATGCTCTGAGAAGATGCTTTTGAGCGTGGAAAATGAGTTTTCACACATCGCCGTGGAAGCTCCTAAAGTTAGGGCAAGTGTGTAGGCTGTGAGAACAGTAGGCATAGCCTGGAGTGCACAGCTGAATGTGCTGAGGATGTTGGCTATTGTCCATTTTCCATCTTCGGGGGGAACCGGGGTGTCAGTCATTTTCTTCACCAGGAACTCACGAGCCACAGTATATTCAGATTCAACCACATCAGTTCCAGCTAATACTAGGAGAGGGGTTACCTTTGATGGGTCCAGGAAATTATCCACGTCCTCTGGGTTCAAAGCAGCCAGTGCGCAAATGAGCTCGCTACTGCGCTCTCCAAAACGCGCATTCATCTCTCCTTGCACAGCATCAATTACACTGTAAAACAATCTCATGAACTCAGTCTTTTCGTCTATGTCACTTTGTGGCTGACCAACTGTTTCTTCAACTGCAAATCCGCGAAGGTTCTTGTTAATTGTGCGTCTTCTCTTGCTTGGACCAGGGTCGGTCACCGGCACAGTCTCGGTAACAGATGCTGGAGGAGCGCAGATATCCCACAGTGCAGAAAACTCGTTTTCTGTGTGCAGTGTCTTCACGCAGTCAGAAGCGCTATTCACAAGTGTCACCGCAGTGAACAAGTCCATATCTTCTGACTGTAGCAGTCTGTTAGGCGGCTCGAAAAGTGACAACAGTTTCATAAACAGGTGCGCAATGAAAAGAAAACTGCGCTGCGTAATGGCACGATGCAGCCCCGTTGCCTCGACGCGCACCTCCGCTCCAAGGCCTCGTGTGTTTTCCACCTCGGTCAGTAATGTGGAAATGTCGTGAAAACTCTTCACCACAACTTTGACCGTTGCCAAGTGGCCAGTCCATCTCTGATCCAAGAGACGTTTCAGGGTATCACCTTTGTACAGAATCGCCACAGTTGGCTTCCTGATGAAGTTGTACAGCATGTTGCATACTCCAAAAAAATCCTCGACAGCTGCTTCACTGGACATGGCATGAATTACACCCAGATAAAGCTGGTGATTAAAGCAGTGAATATATGGTATTTTACGATCCAGCTTGTTTTGGAGCAATTTCTGCACACCACCATGCCTGCCAGACATGAGTGATGCGCCATCATAAACCTGACTCAGGATTTTGTCTGTGCTGAGTCCGGCGCTGGTAAGCTCATCAATGATGACACCTGTCAGAGCCTCTGCATCACCTTTCTCAGATGTGGCCATTACCAAGAGGCGCTCACACACACAGTAGTTTTCGTCAACAAAACGCACAACTACAGATATATTTTTTTGGCCTAAAGAATCCCGTGTGCCATCCACTTTAATTGAATACCAGCTGTCACCGATTTGTCTCACTATCTCCTCTGTCACGAGTTTGCTCATCATTTCGATAATCTCGTTTTGAATCTGTGGGCTGGTATAGCGTGCCTTCTGTGGTATTGTTTTTGTAATCTTTTTCAGTTCAGGATCTTTGCGCATGGTGTACTCAAAAAGAGACAAAAACAGCCCCATGGAGCTATTATCATCCTCTAGCAGCACACTGGCAAAACCAGCATTATCTCCACGTAATGGCAATTGATTCACCACTAAAAACTCTATCATATCAATCACAGCTGACATGTAGTATCTGTTGCGAGCCAGTTGCTCTGAATTTAAGAGACTGGAAATCTCTTTTCCTGTCTCTCTACGTTTTTCTGAATCTCTCCACATTGTTTCACAGGCTAAATGTTCTTTTGAGGCTGCATGCTTATTTAAACCCTTGCCTGTTTCAATCGCATGTTTCCAATCGTTAAATCCCTTAATAGAGAACGTTGCGTCCGATGATACAGATTTGAATTTCCTGCAGGCGTAACAAAATGCGGAGTCCTTTTCCACCGAGTATTCAAGCCAGTCCCTGTTAAAATACCAGCTAGAGGAAAAGGATCGTTTTTTTGAACCAAACATTTTGACTGGAAATTTGCTCAACACAACCTGTTTGGGTTTGTCAGTGCCGAGGTCACTCACACGCGCTTCATCAGGCAGTTGTTGTGGCCGAAATGCTGCCCCAGTCGCGGTTGCACTTGACCCGCAAGGCCCGGGGTCGGGCTCCACGGAGCTGGCATCGGGCTCAGGCTGTCGTCCAGGGTCTCCTTCTCCAACATCAGGCGTCGATGTCGTTTTAATTTTGGCAGCGCAGACTGTTGGTGGGCTTTTAAACCATTTGCGGATATCCATTTTGAATTTGAAGCAGCAGCTAAGCGTCCAGTTTAAAACTCGTCCAGTTTTAAAAAAAAAGTGCGGTAACTGTTGAGCGGCTATACTGACGTAGGCTACGTCACGAACGTAGCCTCGTGATAGGCTGTTGCAGTGTAGCTAGATTCCCATCAATCAAACAAAATCACACCATTGTTTTTTTTATATTTTTAATGTTTTGATGTTTTAATGATAAAGAATACAACATTAATGCAACACAAAATTAGCAAATATGATAATATAAAATTACAGTATTTTTTAAATACTGGTAGGGGGGGCACAAGGGTCGTTGAGGGTGGGCCCGGCCCCCTGTGGCCCGCCCATAGCGACGGGTGTGTGCGCACATACACCGTCAAACACACTTTGACAGACAGCTCGGTGTCTCCATCAATAATAAACACATTTGTCATGACACGTCTTGTATTTTTGGCACTTTCGCCATGTTTAAGCAAGGTACGTCTGGCGCTTAAAATGTTTTGATTCCGCCATTAACGCCGTTTTACAGGATTTACCTTAAACACAGTAAGTTACATTTTCATAGCGGAGACACTCGAAATCTTTAAGCCACTCTCTCTGAAAGGTTTAACGTCAACTCGTATTTTCCGGTGGTGGAGTTACATTTGAATCTGGATCGTCGTCAAAAAATACAGTAATAACATTGGCTGTAATCGGCTCGCTCTCGTCATGCTCGCGACGCGTTCGTCTTTTCACATTTCCGCGCTTCACGGCAACAAGGAATGACTGAAGCTCATATTAGCCAATCTGCGGTCTTCATTAAACGCAATTAATGGTGAAATTTGATTGGTTATGTATCGTTGGAGAGAACACTGAACCTGGGACAGCGCCAGCATGCAGGATCACAATCAACTCGGGTCACAACAAAATGGGCAGTCGCACAAATGCTCCCAAATATATTTTAAGGTCGCACAGATTAAATTTCGGTCGCATATGCGACCAAAATGGTCGCAATTTCGAGCCCTGTTATTGGTTGCAATCTGAAACATCACCGCTAGAGGCCGCTGTAAACTACATACAGCGCCTTTAAAATAATTTTGAAACCTGGAAAATTAAGTTCAAAGTGTCTTATCTCTATTGATATCATTGCTTATATACCATGCTTATACTCTAAGGCAGGGGTTTCAAACATACGGCCCACAAAGGTGTCCAGTCCGGCCCGCATGATGATTTATTAAATATGAAATACATATTTTAAAAACACTTTCAGGCGGGTGTCCAGTTCGTTTTTAATATGAGAGACTTGCGGAAAGCAGCAAAACGCGGAACATAGACTAAACACGGTGCTCAAAAATCTTGCTGTTTTATTGTTACTGATCCGCTAAAGATCCACTTATTCCGGTGATCCACTTCGTGTTTTCCCGACCGCTCTGCAGCATCTCTGTGTCCACTCTCTGCCTGGAGAGCGAAGACGACAGTTTCCGAAGTTTGTTGCATTAACAGGTAGATTAATTACATTAAATCAGTTGTTAAACAACAAAATTAGTAATTTTGTTTTAAAAGTGCTAACAACTTAGCAAGCAAACAACAACAAAATATCCACATTCTTAGTATTAACGTTACAATACATGTCTAATGGATTTAATCTTCCCGATCAGATCTAAGTTAATATAAACACTAAATTTGCTGTTGTTGGCACACTTTGTAGACAAAAAATACAAAAAACACCAATGCCTTAACAAAATAACGACAAAGAAGGGAAAGAGAGGCTGCTAAAGGCAGTTCAACATTGCAAACATGGATTCAAAGCTCCATCAAGCCAGTATCATATTGAATATTTAGCAGATTGTCACTCTTTAATTCTTGTTATTATAGTTCCCATTATAATCCATTATTATATATAATAATCCCATTATTATCCAGCAGCCATATCACCCTGTAGCCCAAGCCAGCTTGCCCACTGAAGCTAAGCAGGGCTGAGCCTGGTCAGTACTTGGATGGGAGACCACCTGGGAAAACCAGGTTGCTGCTGGTAGAGGTGTTAGTGAGACCAGCAGGGGATGCTCACCCTGTGGTCTGTGTGGGTCCTAATGCCCCAGTATAGTGACGGGGACACTATACTGTCAAAAAAAAAGCACCGTCCTTCGGATGAGACGTTAAACCGAGGTCCTGACTCTCTGTGGTCATTAAAAATCCCAGGATGTCCTTCGAAAAAGAGTAGGGGTGTGCCCCGGCATCCTGGCCAAACTTGCCCATAGGCCTACTAATCATCCCCTCATACTAATTGGCTATATTACTCTGTCTCCTCTCCACTAATAAGCTGGTGTGTGGTGAGCGTTCTGGCGCAATATGGCTGCCGTCGCATCATCCAGGTGGATGCTGCACATTGGTGGTGGTTGAGGAGATTCCCCCATTCATATGTAAAGCGCTTTGAGCACTGGAAAAGCGCTATATAAATGTAACGAATTATTATAATCACATGCTAGTAATATAACACATCATATTTATAATACTTATTTATAATACCACCCCCCTTAGTGCCCTTTTTGGTTTGGGCCACTGCCCCATCTAGCATTTTCATTTTCTAAATGACTGTTCTCATTACAAATATATTCCAAAGAAAAGTGAATGATTTATAAATAATTTTGGCATTAAGGAATAATGCAAAAGAAGTTAAATTAAGGCTTTTCAACCTAAGGCCGATGGATTTTGTACAGATGTAAATTTGTGTGTATAATATGTACAGTATGAGTGTGACCTTATGAAATGTAGTTTTCACAGAGCTGTGTGTTTCTCTAGTTTTCTTGCTGAACAAACGAATTAATTGGTTTGTTTAGTTAATATTAACACAATTATCAGCACACTAAGGTTTAAAAAAACATCGGTGGCCCTCACATTATGGCGTTATTTACCATCCGGCCCTCAGCCTAAAATGAGTTTGACACCCCTGCTCTAAGGGGTGGTTTCCCGGACAGGGATTAGACTAGTCCTAGACTTAAACACTTTTAAGAGCTCTCCAAACTGAAAACAACTTGCACTGACATATCTTCAAATACATAAGTGCCATTTGTTTTACCTCAAAATGCACACAGGTAATGTTTTTAGTAAGGCATGTTTGTTAAAACTAGTTATATTTCCTAATTAAACTAAGGCCTAGTACTGGATTAAGCTAATCCTGGTCCGGGAAACATTAAATGAATGGTCATTTTCAAATTCAGTCAACATAGCCATTCTGAATGTTGACTGAATTTGAAAATGACCATTCATTTAATGTTTTAAACACAGATTTATCTAGACTTAAAATTACTAATTAAGACAAATCTGGTCAATATGTGGACTGCTATGTTTCCTGACAGCTATGTTTCCTGACAACAAAATGCTCATAATAAACCGTTATTTGGTAACAAAATGTAATTTTAAGAGTTGTTCAGGCGTGAACAGGGCATGAAATTAACACCCGACCACGCGCCAAATGCGGGTGGATTTTGCAATTGGCGGGTAACACTCTCAATCTACTAGCCACATTGGCGGGTAGCCAATGCGAATCAGTGATGCGCGGGTCATTGTATGACCAACCCACTACCGACCGACATTTTCAACTTTCATAGATTCGGCTCTTTCGGCTCCAGCTCCGGCTCTACATTTTAGTGATGGCAGTCCGGCTCTTTTCATAGATTCGGCTCTTCTGGCCTCTACGGTTCCACCCCTGCCTGCATCTGAAGATTCGGCTCTGCTCGTTCGCTACAAAGAATCAGCTCTTAGAGCCGGCTCGTTCCCAAACGACCCATCACTATAACCCGCCCGCAATTGTTCAAAATAGTTTTTAAACTCGACCGACTGACCGCGGCCTGAATATCATTAAAATATTTTTGGATGACTCGTAACCGGCACCCGCTCATTTCTTATCAACCTGCGCATATCACCGATGCAAATTGTGTGATTCATTGAAAGGATGCGCCTTCTTTTTCGCAACGTTCATGCGATTGGAAAGAAGATGAGGCACTTCTCTGACTACGTTTGGATGTGCGAGTAAGTATTAAACTGTTGGTGAGATGGGATGATAATACAATGCTGACATAGGCTACTGTACAATCGCAGTTGCACAGATGTGTAGTGCTGCTGTGATGGATCAGAACTCTTGATGTGTAAACTTTAGAGAGAGTTGCGCTACTATGCCTTATACTGTAGTACATTAACATACATTTTGCGAATATAGTAATGAAAAACAACGTATGTGCAGCGTTTATGTGCGCAGTTTGTGCCCCCTCTGTCTCTGTGTGCGTGCGCGGGTTTAAGGGGACTCAATAGGGCACATCGGAGAGACGCGTTCCTAAAAGCATGCGTACATAAAAAATTTTTGCTCTTGACAGGGCACATATAAACAAAATGATCTCAACAGTATTAATTTTCTAATAAAACATTTCTTTATGTCTTAAGTGTATGTATAGAGATTCAAAAACCAGTCTGTGCTGGTCTTAAAGAGACAGTAACCTCAATAAACCTACTTAAGTCTGTGTCATTAATGTTAATCAAACAACCTAAGACAAAGAGAAATTCACTTTTGTAGCTCTGAAAAAAAATTATATTTAATTCATACAATAAAGACAGCGTTATCATTCACTATTCAGGCAAAAAAAAAACGTTGGCAAGTCTCTGTGGCAGGTGGATTTCTAAATCCACCTGCCACAGTGGCTGGTGGTCAAAAAAGTTAACTTCAGGCCCTGGGCGTGAATGTATGTGCAGCGCTCACACCCCGCCCAGCGCAGTCTCGACTCGGCAAGCCCATCAGACTGCTGGCTCTGATATCTCTGTGGCGTTTAAACATGCGATTTAATTCATTTTAATTTCTTATACTTAATAATAAAAGGTTTACCGGTATGTTTTAAATCATATTTTAGGATTGCACTTAAATGATATTGCTGTTGAATGATATTTCATATCTTTTACATTTGTTATAACCGGACTGCGTCCTGCCTGCGAATTTGAACTTCAGAGCTGAAGGAGCGAGTTGAGAAATAGTCCCAATATCATAACAACCTTAAATAAAACTTCTAAATATACCCATGTGTGTGCGTGCGTCGCGTGTGTACATGTATGTATGTATGTATGTGCTTGCGTTTATGTATTTTGAATTTAAAATGTTTTAACTCGGAAGGATCTGGATCACAGGTAATTTCATCTGAGATCAATCCGCACATATAACAGCCGGATTCACTTACTGTTTTACACAAGGACACAATTCATCAGCCGTTTTCTCAAGTTCACGTCAGGTAAGTGTTTGTAATTAAATGTTAATTTTAGAATATATTAATCGGCAAAGACGCAAATACTCAACGTTTTTGTAATGATATTTTTGTAAAGATATAGTTAGAAGTGTGTTATGTTATGTGTCCGAAGTAAAGTGGAGCTATAGGGTTGGTTTACCGGACAGGGTTTAGAACTCGGTCTTTATTATAATTGGGACATTTTTACAAACAAACCTTATAAAATACAATACTGGCGTGCATTTTGATACAAAACAATAGCACTCATATGTTAAGAGATGTCAGTAAGTTATTTTAGTCAGTGAAAAGCCCTGTCCGAGAAAACCGCCCAATAGTGTTTAATTATGTGTCATGTCTGAGGGAAATTTGGCCTAACGTTAACGTTATTTAGGGAATAAAGTCTTTCACCGTCAAGCTTTATTATATTAAACATGTTATTTATGTATGTGTGTATGTTTATATTCCTCTGTTTATCAAGCCAGAGCGGAGATGATGTGAGAGGCAGACCAGAGGAATAAATAGCGAGACAGTCTCCGCTTGGACGGGCTGAAGAAAGTCTCCTAAATGGCCCTGCAAATGTTCTGTCTGACTTTGGAGTGCTTTTTGGACTGTTTTATGCCCTCTATTTAAAGAAGACTTAATTCTGTATGATAAATGAAGAAAAAGCTTTTGCTTTTATGTGACTGAAGTTGATTATTTTGTTAACAACACCAGCATTAATTATTTGATAAATAATTAAAAAATTTTATTTAAAAAATCCCAAATAATAAATATTAATTGAAGTAACATTTAAAACATTGAGTAAATACTTAAATTTTAATTGACAGAGTCTTTGCTGTAAGTTTTTAAAGATTCAACTGATTAAAACATTTTAGTTGAATGATAAAGCTAATTGAGCAAACATACTTTTTTATATTTAAGTCAAGTTTGGGCCAACTAAAAAACATCAATCCAGGAAACACTTTGGAGACAGAAATTGAGTGAACGTAAAATTTCTGTGGAACTAGTTACTAAAAAATAATTCATTGAGCCAACAATTTATTTTTTACAGTGTATATATAATGTGTGTATATATATATATAAATATTTTCTATTAATTTCACAAATAAACATGACAGACCAAAAGCTACAGATATTTCTTTAATCATTGGTTACATTTACATGCATTGGGGGGAGGCACCCCTTGTGAAAAATTAGCGTACTTAAGTGTATTGAAAGCATACTTTTTGTGTGCTTAAAATAATAAAAGTATAATTTTCGAAAAGTGCACTTGCTGATAATATAATATAATACAAATTAAAGACCACTTAAGCGTACTTAAATGGAATACACTTTAATTACACTATTTATTAACACACTTAAGTGCACTTTTTACAACTGCACTTTGTAATAATATGTATTTAATTTTAACTTATAGGTAGTACACTTTCATCATAATATTTATAATCACACTTAAGTGCACTTTTAAAAATGCACTTTATAATAATATCTAATTAATTTGAACTTATAGTAAGTACACTTTCATTATAATATTTATAAACACAATTAAGTGCACTTTTAAAATGCACTTTGTAATAATATCTAATTAATTTGAACTTACAGTAAGTACACTTTCATCATAATATTTCACTAACACACTTAAGGACACTTTTTAAAAATGCACTTTGTAATAATATCTAAATAATTTTAAATTATAGTAAGTACACTTTCATCATAATATTTATAAACACACTTAAGTGCACTTTTAAAAATGCACTTTGTATTAATGTCTAATTAAGCTTAACTTAAGAAAGTACACTTTCAACATAATATTTATAAACACACTTAAGTGCACTTTTAAAAATGCACTTTTTAATACTGTCTAATTAAGCTTAACTTATAGTAAGTACACTTTCATCACAATATTTCTTAACATACTTAAGTACACTTTTTAAAAATGCACTTTGTCTAATTTAGTTTTACTTAAATGTAACTGTTACGGGTAAATCCAGGTAAGACAGGATGCGGATCCAAATGCAGTGAGTTTTATTAAAAATAACAACAAACAAACAAAAACCATGGCAGGTACTCCAACAAGGAACAAGGACACGAAAAAACACCATAACATTGAGCAACGATCGACATCAGACACTGGAAACACTAGGCTTAAATACACAGAGTAATCAGGGAAAACAAGACACACCTGGGGAACAATCATCACACAGACCAATGAACAAAAGAACTACAAAGAACTACAGACATGGATGACACAGACATGACTTCAAAATAAGAGTACAAGACAGGGTACACAGACAGAGTTCATAACATAGCCCCCCCTCAAAGGGCGGCTTCCAGACGCCCCCCAGAAAACCCCAAAGTACAACAGTCTAGGAGGGCGGTGGCATGGAGGTGGACCCGGGGGAGGGATGGTGGGCCAAGGCCATGAAAGTCCAAGGGCCAGGGCGGAGCCGTAGGCAAAGACAGGGACCAAGGCGGAGCCGCGGGTGGAGGCTGGAGCCAGGGCGGAGCCGCGGGCGGAGGCTGGAGCCAGGGCGGAGCCGCGGGCGGAGGCTGGAGCCAGGGCGGAGCCGCGGGCGGAGGCTGGAGCCAGGGCGGAGCCGCGGGCGGAGGCTGGAGCCAGGGCGGAGCCTGGAGCCAGGGCGGAGCCGCGGGCGGAGGCTGGAGCCAGGGCGGAGCCGCGGGCGGAGGCTGGAGCCAGGGCGGAGCCGCGGGCGGAGGCTGGAGCCAGGGCGGAGCCGCGGGCGGAGACAGGGACCAAGGAGGAGCCGCAGGCGGAGACAGGGACCAAGGAGGAGCCGCAGGCGGAGACAGGGACCAAGGAGGAGCCGCAGGCGGAGACAGGGACCAAGGAGGAGCCGCAGGCGGAGACAGGGACCAAGGAGGAGCCGCAGGCGGAGACAGGGACCAAGGAGGAGCCGGCAAAACTGGCAACCAGGGCGGAGCCGGCAGAGCGGGAACCCAGGGCGGAGCCGGCAGGGCGGGAAGCCAGGGCGGAGCCGGCAGGGCGGGAAGCCAGGGCGGAGCCGGAGACCAGAGAGGGACTGGATACCAGGGTGGTGCTGGTGGTATCATGAACCTGGGTAGAAGAGAACAGAGAGAGGCCCTCTGGGCCTGGTTAGACAGGGCAGTAAGTTCAAATATAGACATCTCAGACCAGACAGTGAGGGCAAAGAGCTTGGGGACAGTCATCTTGGGACATGCAGAGAGTTCAGCACTGGCCATAGTCTTGGTGACGACAAAGAGTCTCTGGGGCATCGCGGTGGCCACACTAGCTGACCAATGGGGCTCAGATGACTCACTCGGCTCAGATGACTCACTCGGCTCAGATGACTCACTCGGCTCAGATGACTCACTCGGCTCAGATGACTCACTCGGCTCAGATGACTCAGATGACTCACTCGGCTCAGATGACTCAGATGACTCACTCGGCTCAGATGACTCAGATGACTCACTCGGCTCAGAAGAATCAGATGACTCACTCGGCTCAGAAGAATCAGATGACTCACTCGGCTCAGGGGAATCAGAAGACTCACTCGGCTCAGGGGAATCAGAAGACTCACTCGGCTCAGGGGAATCAGAAGACTCACTCGGCTCAGGGGAATCAGAAGACTCACTCGGCTCAGGGGAATCAGAAGACTCACTCGGCTCAGGGGAATCAGAAGACTCACTCGGCTCAGGGGAATCAGAAGACTCACTCGGCTCAGGGGAATCAGAAGACTCACTCGGCTCAGGGGAATCAGAAGACTCACTCGGCTCAGGGGAATCAGAAGACTCACTCGGCTCAGGGGAATCAGAAGACTCACTCGGCTCAGGGGAATCAGAAGACTCACTCGGCTCAGGAGAATCAGAAGACTCGGGGGACTCGGGAGATTCACTCGGCTCAGAGGACTCGGGAGATTCACTCGGCTCAGAGGACTCGGGAGATTCACTCGGCTCAGAGGACTCGGGAGATTCACTCGGCTCAGAGGACTCGGGAGATTCACTCGGCTCAGAGGACTCGGGAGATTCACTCGGCTCAGAGGACTCGTGTTCATGAGTCTGGTTGATCTGCCATTGAACTGGTGAGCCACACACTGAAAAAACATAGCACAATGCCAGTGCTAACATTGATGATTCACACAGATTAAAAAGTTCGGGGAGCTCCGAGGCCTTCAGTGAATCAATGGGCACAAACAGTTTCAAGAGCTCTGTAGCTGTCTCATGTGATGTAACACACCTGCTGGCCGATGATTCACTCGGGGATCTGCTCGGGGACGATTCACTCGGAGATTTACACAGGGAAGATTCACTTGGGAAAGATTCACTCGGAGATTCACTTGGGAAAGATTCACTCGGGAAAGACTCACTCGGGGATTCACTCGGGGATTCACTCGGGGATTCACTCGGGGACTCACTCGAAGACAAACTCGAGGACTCACTCGGGGATTCACTCGGGGACTCACTCTGGTATTCACTCGGCGAAGATTCACTCGAGAGAACGAGCGGTCCAGGGATTCTGGTCGCTCGGACAGTGATTAGCGGGTAATCCAACACACTGGAGATCAAACGGCCGACCCGGGCTTTCACGGGATGATCCGGATAACCTGGTGACTTGTGCACCGGCTCAGACACGGCGGAAGTCATCTTGTGAGCGGGGTCGGACAAAACACAGGGAAACCTTGGAAGCACGAGGGGAAACACACAGGGGAGCGAGGAATTGCTGCTGGATCCTTAATGGTCGATCGTTCTGTTACGGGTAAATCCAGGTAAGACAGGATGCGGATCCAAATGCAGTGAGTTTTATTAAAAATAACAACAAACAAACAAAAACCATGGCAGGTACTCCAACAAGGAACAAGGACACGAAAAAACACCATAACATTGAGCAACGATCGACATCAGACACTGGAAACACTAGGCTTAAATACACAGAGTAATCAGGGAAAACAAGACACACCTGGGGAACAATCATCACACAGACCAATGAACAAAAGAACTACAAAGAACTACAGACATGGATGACACAGACATGACTTCAAAATAAGAGTATAAGACAGGGTACACAGACAGAGTTCATAACAGTAACCCTGGTTAAATAATTAAATATTATTATTTTAAAAGTGTGCTTAAAAATAATAGAGACTATTCATACATCTACATTTATTTTATAAATGAGGAAATACATGTGAATAATTCAATCTGAATTATAAATCTGAAATGAGTAAACCAATCGGAGTGTTTAATTGTAAGCTCCGCCCCTTTTTTGCTTTCGGATCGCGTCTCAGTTCAGAGATGCAGAGCGACAGAGACAGAGACACTCGAGAGGGTTTAATTTGATTAAATATGACTCCTAAGTTCATATAAACTGAAGAAATCAGAATTTAACTTGCATATATTCAATGATACAGCGTGATTGTGTGGATTGAGCACTTTTTGAGCTTTCATTTGGACCTGGTGAGTTATTTATGATTAACAATGTTATAATTAGCCATAAAAATGAATGTCAACACTTTAAATGTCATATCATTTTATTTGTTTAATCCATACGAGACAAAATGGTGTTATATTGTGATGTTATATGGGTTGGATTGTTCATTGCAGTGTGATTATGTAAAACCACATGGTGCGTTGTGTTCACTGCTGTTCGCTGACGCCATTTTGGTTGCACGTGCCTGTGAAAGACAAAAAGAGAGAGAAACACGTGAATGGACAGGTATTTGTCTAAATTGTCATGTATTATGATGATGGCACTTATGTGTGTATTTTATTTGTTTCCTGTATTGTGTACAATTGTTCATCATTATTGATACACAATATTGAATGTTTTTTCCTTTCGTATGAACATTCCTTGAGCTGGATTTTCCTAATTGATGGCGAGCCTCCCATTTCGACCTGATTGGATCACGAATCTAGAGGAAAGGACAAATTTCTATTTTAAATATTTTTCTTCAGACAAGTAAGAGGATACATTTCAGAAACTGTTTCCTTATTTTGTTTGTTTACTTCATTGAACTGAAACATTTCAGAAGCACAAATCTGATAATTTAAGACTGATCAATACTCCAATTGATAAGAACTTTGAACTTGAATTCGGATTTCAGTGTGTTACATATATAATTTGTACCATCTTTGTACATTGATTGTGACTGTGATTTCTGTAAATGAGAAGTAATTTAGAGGGTGCACCCATATATCTTCTTCAAATCTTACCCTGGAGGTCTGGAGCACTACAGAGTTTAGCTCCAACCCTGATCAAACACACCTGAGCAAGCTAATCAAGGGCTGCGTCCGAAACCGCACACTGTACAGTAGGTACTGAATTAGATGAAGTACCTACTTACTTGGCGTTAAAACAGTAGGTACTGTATAGTATGAATCCTGGTAGTATGAATGAGATTCGGACGTACTACATCCGCCATGTTGCTACATCACGTGATATACGTCATCACGTCATGTCATTTCAGCGCGAAAACAACCGCATGCCTCGTCTTCTTCTTTGGATAACTCCTCTCCTGGGGCATCATGGGATAGTGAAGCGTCCATCGTATGCACACTGCAAAATCTAACCGGAAGTAGTAGGTCATCCGGGTACTTTTCGCATACTGTTTTTCGAATACTATGTATTCGGACATACTACTCGCCTCGCCTACTGCTTTTTGCGTACTATATAGTATGTAGTAGGCTGTTTCGGACGCAGCAAAGGTCTTCATGATCACTAGGAAATCACAGGTGGGTGAGTTTGATTAGGGTTGGAGCTAGACTCTGTGGTGCTCTGGACCTCCAGGGTAAGATTTGAGGAACCCTGGTATATATAGTTAATTGTATTTTCATTGTTGTTTACTATTTTTTTGTGATTAAGGAAAGAAAAAGAAAGGTTTCTCAATACTCAAAGTAAAATAATTTATTAATCAACTTACCTTCTGTCTCTGCTTGTTGCTCACTATCACTGCTACCTCCTCCTTCGTACCGTGCAGTCTTCTGATCTTATTTGCCTGGTCCATAAGTAAGTGAGTTAATACCCGCTACATAAAGAAAGTACACTTTCATGGCAATATTTCTAAACGCATTTAATAAATGATCATTAGACTGATGTGACCTACCAAAGACTTGTTAATTTAAAGTTCATGCAGTTCTTTTTTAGTTGTCTGTTAAAATGTTAAAAAATAATAACTTTGAGTTTTTTTTTTTTAAGGGATGTAATTATTCAATATTGATAGTTTTGTTTGGACATATACAACTCATAATTAATTTATTAAATGTACTTTTGCAAAACCAAAAATCTGACTACCAAACTGTTTTATTGTCAGTGTAAGCATTGTGGTTTTTGTTTTTTTGCAATGCATTAAACTGAAATGAATACATATTTAATTAACTTTTTGTTTTGATTTGTTTTTCAGTATTTTGAGAAGTACATAACCATATTTCACATACAATAGAAGTAGTTAAAGTACATACTGTAGAGAGATGCATTGAAATCACTTCACGGCACTGAAATCACAGTTCAACTGATTGAATTTAATTTTGTATATTTGAATTTATTTGGCAAACTTGTATTTGAAACATTACATTTAATGAGTAATTAAATGTACTGTTAATATACATTAACTTATTTTTAATTTCACATGAATTGCTTGACAGTAGATTGAACAGTGCACTTTAAGTATATTATAAAAACACTAGAAGTAATTATGAAAGTAGATATAAAGTTGTAATAAAGTACCAATTAAGTTGTTCCAAAAAATCACTCTTAATGGCAACTTATTACATTTTATTTCAACTTAATATATGATATATGTGAAATTAATTACACTTAATGTGCATTCAGTGCGCAGAAAAGATTGCATTTAATTCACACTTAAGAGTATTGTAAAGAGACATTAAAGTGCATTTTAAATCACATTAATTGCATGTTATTATATTGTGTAGTGCACTTTAAGTATATTGTAAAAACACTAGAAGCTATTATGAAAGTAGATATAAAGTTGTAATAAAGTACCAATTAAGTTGTTCCAAAAAATCACTCTTAATGGCAACTTATTAAATTTTATTTCAACTTAATATATCATGTATTTGAAATTAATTGCATTTAATGTGCATTCAGTGCGCTGAAAAGATTGCATTTAATTCACACTTAAGAGTATTGTAAAGAGACATTAAAGTGCATTTTAAATCATATTAATTGCATGTTATTATATTGTGTAGTGCACTTTAAGTATATTGTAAAAACACTAGAAGCAATTATGAAAGTAGATATAAAGTTGTAATAAAGTACCAATTAAGTTGTTCCAAAAAATCACTCTTAATGGCAACTTATTACATTTTATTTCAACTTAATATATGATATATGTGAAATTAATTACACTTAATGTGCATTCAGTGCGCCGAAAAGATGGCATTTAATTCACACTTAAGTGTATATACTTAAAGTGTATTATTTATGTAATAAGTACACTTTATAAAAGTACACTTAAGCACACTTTTTTTTCACAAGGGACCTTAAATCTGAGGATATATAAAGAGATGTAGCTACAGTGATGACTCCATTTGAGATGTTATTTTTAATGAAAAGGTACTGTGTATATATTAATATCCTTCTTTTTGTCTTGGTCTTTATCATATTATAATTTATGTAATAATTCAGTTTAGATTTTGGTCAATACTCAATACAACTGATGTATTAAGTTTTGGATGCAATGTCTTCTAATGAGACAGAGAATATTCTCCTGTGTTATCCTTTACATCCAGACTCTTGTCCTAGAACTCATCGTCTTACTGGAGTTAAAGTGGCAATGTACGCTTTCATTTCACTCATGATCCTCATGACAGTTTTTGGGAATCTGCTGATCATCATCTCCATCTCTCACTTCAAACAGCTTCAGTCTCCAACTCATCTGATCGTTCAGTCATTGGCTGTGTGTGACTTTCTGCTGGGTTCACTGACAATGCCCTACAGTATGGTGCGATCTGTCGAGGGCTGCTGGTTTTGGGAGATGTTATTTGTAAAGTATATTTTAGTTTGGACATGACCCTCTGTATGACCTCTGTACTGCATCTTAGTTTAATATCAATTGATAGATACTGGGCCATATATTACCCTTTAAAATACAAAATGAGGGTAACAAACAACACTATGACTGTATTTATTACCTTTACATGGATCTTTTCATTTGTGTACAGTTTTTCTGTTGTGTTTTCAGGGGTGTATGCTGTTGGTCTGGAAGCTCTTATTTTACAAATATCTTGTTTTGGTGGCTGTGCTGCTTTTTTTAACAAAGAATGGGGTGTAACTAGTGTCATTGTAGTATTTATTATTCCAGGAACTATAATGAGCTCTCTGTATATCAGCATATTTAAAGTTGCGAAAAAACATGCAAAGGTTTTGTCTGTGGCCTCCAAAGGTGTTAACAGTCAAAGCTCTACACACAGAGAAAGAAAAGCAGCTAAAACTCTGGCTCTTGTTATGGGCGCTTTCTTTCTCTGCTGGCTGCCTTTTTTTACTGTCAGTGCCGTAAACCCTTATATAAATTTTTCAGCTCCAGCTGATGTTTTTGAAGCGTTAGGTTGGTTTGGATATTTTAACTCCGCTTGCAATCCTTTGATCTATGGATTTTTCTATCCGTGTTTTCAGAAGGCCTTTAAGACTCTCATATCCACTTATATCTGTGGCTTTAAGGATTCAGACGGTTTGACATTTGAGTAAATATCAATTTATTAAGTACATTTTTGTAAATTCTTAAAGCGTAACTAAACCCCGGGTCAGAGCCTGACTCCACCCACTGGCAATATTTGAAAAATGCAATAAAGTAGGCAGATCCCAAAAGAGATAGAGGGGACGAACTAAGCTCGTACCAAGTGTGTGGTGAGATCGTAACAAGGGCGTGGTAAGCTTGAACCTGCTTACGTCACGAGTCATTTTTTGGACCCAACATCCAATAGGAAAATTCAACTGCAGTAGCCACCGTTCAACCTGAAGAGGGCAGCACTCAGACGTTTTTACACCATATATTGTAGTATTGAAACACTTTATATCCAAATGTCAAAAAACTTACTTAAATCAATGAACAGCACTAATAAACCGTCATTCTTACAGATCAGTAACTAAAAAAAGTTGGATTAGGGTTTAGTTACTCTTTAAATAAGCTTAAATTATTTAGCATCAACTGCTGTCAAAAGATACTATATAAATTGTTTATTAGGGTGATCAAGCATCTTCTGAAAGTAGTAATGTTAATGTCAAATGATTTACCACGTACATATTAATAAACATTCTGTCATGCATTTCTTTTATCTGTTGAACATGAACAAAGATTTTTTTATAAACTCATATAATTAAAGTCAATGGATTGACACAAGGGCGGGTAAATCAGAATTTTTCTTTTTGTATGAACATTTCTTTATCGTCCTTTCTTAAGGGGTACGACCATTGCAGCTATTGCAGAGATCTGTTTGTACTGCGTTCGGGAGAATCTATTTCAAACAAAGTGAAACACAACCTTTATAGTCTGCACTTTTACTGAAATTACTTACTTCACTTAGTAAACATTACATTGATTTAAATTAAGGTTAACCCTCAAATGGATACATTGGGTCTTTAGTGTTCCGGGGGTCATCCAGTACCCCCTTATTTACTGTATGTTAAAAATTTAGACCTCCACCTTCTTAGTATTCTTCAATCTATTATCAACAATTCAAACTCTTTTTGTCCTTCACACCTAGACCATTAAACCAAACCACAAAAGAAAAACTTAAAAGACTCTCAATCAATGACTGATAGAATGTGCAGACCCCAAAATAATTTTTTGGTTTGCTCACTTAATAATACAGTAATAATAAGTGTTCTCTCTGAATTTCAATTCAGAGTCAAACACTGTGCCCAAATACTTGTATGTTTGTACCACCTGAACACCTTCATTGTGTATTACATTCTGTTTTGGGTTGTCACTGAGCTTCCTAAAATCTATAATCAATTATTTTATTTAAGTCATCATCACACCATCTAGCAAACTCCTCAAGGGCACTACTATGATCAGATTGGTTGCGCTGTAAAAGGGACAACAGGCCTGTATCATCTGAAAACTTGACTAAGTGGCTGTTCTCCCAAGATGACCTGCATTTATTAGTATATAATATAAAAAGCAGGGGGAGAGCACACAGCCCTGAGGAGAGCTTGTGTTTGATAAGATGACAGATGACATGTTCCCTTTACATACATCTGCTGCCTTTTATTTGTTAAAAAGTTTAAGTAATAGGATGTACTCTGGAAACTTACTGTAAAATATGAGGCTAATCGTTCAATCAGAATGTGAGGCTGCATTTTATTAAAAGCTGAACTAAAATCAGCAAATAAAATTCTTACATTTGATGTTTCTCAAGATGTTTATACACCTTGACCAGGAAAAAAGCTTTGCATCCTCTACACCCTCACCCGCTTGATATGCAAACTGTAGTGGATCTAATTTGTCATCAGTTATGATTGTGTCCCTCAAATTCTTTTCAAAGCATTTCATGACCAGGGCAGTTAATGCAATTGGTCTAAATTCATTAGGGTCTTTAGGAAATTTTGTTTTGGGGATAGGTATTACTGTTAGCAAGGGCCTCAGTATGCTTCTGGGGTGCCGAGAACTGCTGTGGGAAGTCCTCGCCGAACAGGCCGGCCTGGGAAACCAGAGCATTCAGGAGCTGGGTTTGTCAGCATCCCGCATGTCCGCCAGGCACAGGCAGAGGTGGCGCTCCTGAACCATCAACACGACTGACGGACATAACATGACTGATGGCCTGTGCAGTGTTCTTGGTCGCATGAAGCGCCAGATCCGGAGCCGCACGCAGGTCTTTGAAGACCACGATTGTGACCTCCCTCTTGCAGGTCCTTCAGAGCCTTAGCCTGATGAACCTGCAACAAAGCCACAGGCTCTGTATGCAGATAGCTGACGAATGCCTGCAAGCCTGTGAGGGAAGGGTTGGATTGTCCTTCCAGCAGGGCTAACCATCACGACACAACTGCATCGCCACCAGGCGCTCCACCGTCGGGATACCAGCATACACTTTAGCGGCTGATGCGGCTGGTTCCGAGAGAAAAATGTTTTTTTCACAACCGAGTCAGCTCATCATGCACCTCGGGAAAGAAAGGCACAGATGGAGAGGGCTGCGATGTTCTGGCAGCCCCAAGGTACCAACCGCCATCTCAGGATTGAGCACGGACTCTGCAACCCTACCCGAGGGAGGGAGCAGATCGGAGTCACCATCTGAGAGTGACGGCCCCCCTCCGATGCTAACGCAGATACCGAATCCTCAGGAGGTCCAAAAGAGAGAGAGAAACGTAGAACACACCCCCTCTGTCTCCTCGGAACCTCAACTGGTTGCGGATCGGGTTGCTGAGAGCCGCTAGACAAACCAGCTGACCGATTCAGCAACGTAATGCAGAGGTCATCTCGCCGGAGCTTCATGGCCACCTTCTTGGCGCAGATTAGCAACGGAGGGTGGCAATTCCTGAGAAACACCACCTGTACCCCGCAGATCCACAAGAGTCATGCTCTCGCAAGTGGAGCATGTGCCTCCCGTGAAAGCCGCCTCTGCGTGCTGTATGCCAAGACACAAGAGACAGCGATCATGGCCATCACGGGGACCCATGTATTTGCCGCATCCAGGAGTCGAACGGGGACAGAAAGGCATCTTTAAAAAGATGCTTATCCGCCGTAGTTCCACTATTTTAGAGGAAACACTCTTTAAGCTGTTTAGATGTTGATGAAGCACACAGGGGAGCAGAACGCACACACACGTGAGCAGATTACTGCCAGCTTTCGAAGCAGAAAAAGCTGATTTTTCGTATTGCACCTGCCTCTTATTAAGTACTCCCATGGCAGGGTGGATTGACGTCGTAGTGACCGACTGAAAGGGAACAACAAAAATTGTACTATTTAAAAAAAATGTAATGTACTCTCTAATGTTAATATATACATAAATTCACAAAATGTATAACTAGAGTGCAACGTAGAACACACCCCCTATGTCTCATCGGAACCTCAACTGGTTGCGGATCGGATCAACCACATAAATGAGTCTTGGCTAAACTGATGATTTATCTGATCTTCTATTTCTGCACAAAATGCAAATAACCTATTCATTACGTTTTGTGTGTGTGTAAATATAGTAAAAGGGACATTCTGAAAATGGAACTTGTGCAATGGGTATAAAATTGACAAAATTCATTAGGAACATAAAAAAATAATTGTTCAATTGTTCGGTATTTGACCTTCAGCTGAGTGATGTGAGCAGTTGGCCACATCCAGTGAAACGAATGGGTTTCTATGGACCTCTGTTGGTTAAAATCATTTATTTCCTAAACTGTAATTTGTTTATGGTTTTTTTTTCTAAACACCAGATGGCCAAATTCAACACGTAGCCTCTAGATCAATATCTAAAAACAATATAAATCAAATTCAGATCACAATTTATGTGAATTTTTCATAATATTTGATATTTTACATGCAAGCTAATCGTGTAGTTGAGGAATTTAATGGTAAACAGGTACAAAAGTACTTCATACCTCCCAGAACACAGCATTGATGTATAATTGGGAAGTAAACATAAACATTATATATTATTTGCATATTAAAAATTTATATTTTTTTGTAATCACTCTTTCAATTTCTGGGCTCATTTTGACCCCGACGGGACTTTAATGTAAACAGGAAAATCGGGGATTATGAGGGATTAAACGCAACAGTAACATAAAACAGGCTGTTGGGGGTCCCCATCAGTGTGATGTCATACTGATTACGTCCCACCCATGACCGTGTCACGGCCGGGGCGGACCCGAATAGACTAAAGGTCACGCCCCTCACAACTCTTCCACCTCGAGGAGGTTCCCAAGACCACCCCAATGACCAGACAGACGAGTAAACTACAGTTAAAATAAACTTTATTAAATATTTAAAAGGAAAGGGGAAAAGGGGAAAGGGCAATTTAAAACTAATGGGTCTTCTTCTCGCCTCCAGGGCCACTTGGGACAAGGACTGGGGACAGGGGCTCTTTTGGGGCTCTGGTCTGAGAATCCGTGGCGCGCTCCGCTTCTTCCTGGAGGCAGAATCAAAATAAAAGTTATTCGATGGTATGGTACTTTGTTGCAGATCGCTACTCTTCTCACCACTCTTCCTCTCTCTCTCTCTCTCTCTCCCGTGTCTTAGTCGCGTGACTCTTCAGACCAACCTGGGGTTCCTCGCTCGCCAAGAGTCTTCAAACACTGGTAAGTAATCGCTATAAGCACAGGTTAATTTTCACTTCACAGAATACGTTACTCACAGCACTGGGGGCCTTTATCCACACAGACTTCCCCGGATACGTTGCTCGCAGCACTGGGGACCTTCGTTCACACGGAGCCTTCGTTGGAACACAGATAAGTACTTGCTATAAGCACAGAACAATTTCACTCCACAGGTTACGTTACTCACAGCACTGGGGGTCTTCGTTCACACAGAGCTTCGTTTGAACACAGGTAAATAATTGCGACTCCCTCGAGAGGTTAGTTGGGCGATAACTGGGCCAACGGTGAGAGTGAGTTGTAGGCTATCCACAGGCCCGGCGTGTTGTTTCTCACTCCTCTGGCTCACCTGCGCTTCCTTTTCCCACAGGGCCACTGCTCAATTGGTGTGCGACACTTCCTACCAAATGCTTCTTCCGTGCTTCCGGTCAACCCGCGGCTCACCCACGCTTCCCTCTCCAGTGGGGCCAGGGACCTCAAACACAAAGGAACACACCAAGCAACTCTTCTTACAAGTATTACACAGATAAGTACTACAGCTGTTACTCACTCTTCGTTGTCAACGATTTCTAATATCTGCACTCTTGATGGCTCTGTGTCCGCTCTCTCTCTAGTGAAATCTCCCAATATTCCTTCGCCAGCTGACTGTCCCTTTCTCTCTTCCCCAGGAGAACGATCCAGCCAGCGTAGTCTGTCTGCAAAGCAGCAACACAGCGTATACAAAGTACACCACAAGCACCCGGTGTAGTGTCCCTTTAATTATTCTCACAGCCCCGTCCTTTTCGCCTCATTTGGCAGCCGCACTCTTTCCTTCCACTATAAGTGAGTCACGGATCAACGGCGCCCTTCGGCCCCTCCAGGGACGGAGCGTGTGTTAAAGTTTGCCCAAGGCAAAAAGGGACTCTCACCTGAAAACAACTCTCCCCCTTTGTGCTTCTTGGACCTTTTTATGTGCTTGTCTTCACTCCCTCCTCCAATCACAGGTTGCTCCATTAATTTGCCACACCTGCTGCTCATTCCCTCGTAATCAGCGTTGGCAGGGAAACCAGGAAGTAAAATTGATTAAAAATCGGGCCCGGGCGGAAACCATCTTCAGGCGGAACCTTTCTCCGCCACTTTTGGTTCCGCCCTATTATAGTCACCCAGTGACAACCGCTCACAGACTCTGCCTTATGAGCCCGTAGGTCAACCTTCTATCAAAGACACGTTTTGATGTAGTCCAAAGCACGTGTAACCACTCCCCCTGCGTTGCATACAGGGAGGGAAACAGAAGCTTTCTTTGCATTTAGAAACACACACACAAAACGTAATGAATAGGTTATTTGCATTTTGTGCAGAAATAGAAGATCAGATTAATCATCAGTTTAGCCAAGTGTTACGACCGCTAGGGGTCAACCGCAACAGAAAGAAGGAAATAAGTCTCAAAACCAGAGAGATATCGAAAAATACAAGAAAACTTTATTTATAAAATGAAGGGTTTGTCGTCAGGGGCAGACCAGGCCAAAATAACAAACAAACATTCTTTTTTTACAATCTAAATTACCGTACAAAAAGAAAAGAAAACAAAATACAATTTAACTTACCTACCTCCCTTAACCAAAAACAAAGTGAAATAATATATAAATAAATTGGCATCCAACCCCCTACATCCCTTATGACAATTAGTGTTTACAAGAGTATGTATAAGTTAATAAAAGACAATAATCACTCATGAATCCTGATCTCACATATGATTCGCTAAAAATGGCATTAGATGTAGCCAAACTTTCACAATCTCTCTGATTTAAAAACACACTATCAAACAACGACGAGCGAATAACAACAATGGCGGAACAGTCAAGGCATGCGGTTTAAGGTGACCGAATAGCGAGGCACAAAAGGCCTCTTCCAAGTGTTTGGGGTGGTCCTTTTATTCAGATGGAAAGCTGGTGAGGACCAATCAGGATTTTCCACTGGTTAGTGTGGGAACGCCCATCTATAATAGAAACATGACACACCAACAGACAGAGAGAGAGACACAAACACACATCTACATCCACTTACATAAACAAATCTCAGGGTCTTAACACCCCCTCCCATAAAGATTAAACATGTAATGTTTTAATTAACACGGGAGAGTGAATCAGCAATTACATTTTCAATACCCCTTTTATGACAGATTTCTAAATTGTAACTTTGACAAATCAACGACCATCGCATTAAACGATGATTGGTATTAGTCATTTGTTGAAGAAATATAAGAGGATTATGATCGGTGAAAACGGTAACTGGTTGTACACTCGATCCAATATACACTTCAAAGTGTTGCAAAGCAAGAATTAACGCCAGGGCCTCTTTCTCGATAGTACTGTAGTTAATCTGATGTTTTAAGAATTTTTTGGAAAAAAAACGAATTGGATGATTCAAACCATCTTCACCCGTCTGCAATAGCACAGCACCAACACCAATACCAAACAACAAAAATCGCAAACAACAAAAGTGGGATCTCTTCATCCCATTCTTTCTGTTGTTCAACACAAAAAGTTCGAAGCATAGACTTGAGTGTTTGATGAAACCGTTCGATGGCGCCTTGTGACTGTGGATGATATGCGCTAGATACCTGATGTTTGATGTTTAGTTTTTTAATTACCTTAGCAAACACTTTGGACATAAAATTAGTTCCCTGATCCGACTGAATGTATTTCGGTACCCCAAAAGTAGTGCAGAATTTAATTATTGCCTTGACAATTGCATGAGCTTTAAGGGAACGAAGTGGTATTGCTTCAGGATACCTAGTCGAAGCACACATCAACGTTAACAAATACGAATTTCCAGATTTAGTTTTGGGTAAAGGCCCCACACAATCAATCAAAATACGTTCAAATGGTTCACCAAGCACAGGTATTGGTTTTAATGGGGCTGGAGGAATGACTTGATTGGGTTTGCCAGATAACTGACAAGCATGACAAGATTTACAGAATTTAGAAACATCAGACTTCATTGAAGGACTAAAAAAAATGTTTCAACAAGCTATCATAAGTTTTTCGAACACCTACATGGCCAGAGAGTTCATGGTCATGTGCCACACTCAAAACTTGTTCTCGAAAGGGTTTTGGAACGACCACCTGAAAAACAGTACCCCAGTCATCCGTCACATGACTTGGAGCCCACCTACGCATCAGAACACCATCTTCAAAAAAATAAGCGACAGTATGTTCTGGTCTAACAACTGGTTCAACAGCAGCTGCCACACAGTGAGACAGAGTTTGATCAGCCTTTTGTGCTTCAATTAATGTCTTTTTATCAAACGGCAAGTTAACATCAGGAAGGATACACGTTTTCACCTCCAATGAATCAACTTTCTCCTCTGTGTTGGCCGAATCATCAGCACACAAAAAGGTTTTTGACAGATCTATGGAATCTTTAAGTTTATGAGCTTGAGCTCGAGTCACTACACAGGTACCAAATACCCCAGGAAACTCGTGTTGTAATGCATCTTCCTCATGCACCTCAGGAACATCTATCACTTCAGGTAAACAGAAAACTTTGTCACCCGCCAAATCATTTCCTAAAATGAGCGATACCCCTTTAACAGGTAGCTCAGATCGAACTGCCAATTTAACCTTCCCTGTAACAATTCCAGAGCGCAACCAAACATTGTGCAAAGGTACCTTAACTACTGTGAGATCAATACCCTGCACTAACACACTGGAACCACAATTTGACTGTTCCGAAAACGGCAACACACCCTCCAAAATGAAAGACTGCGCTGCGCCAGTATCACGGAGCATACGAATGCTTTTTATTTCCGAGTCTACATCATTAAGCGACACGACACAATCAAAAATAAACGGCTCAAAAGCAGATTCAGAGTTTGTATTCAAAGGTATCGGTTCAGGTTCAGAAAAACATACTGGTTGTCCAACTAATGCAACGCTTTTAGAAGTGCTCACCTTCTTGTTAACCTTACGCTTCAAAACTGGACAGACGGCAATGAGGTGCCCTACCTCGTGACAGTAAAAACACTCTCGATTTTCACTACTATCTGCAACGTTCTTGGGTACCACTGTGGTATCCTTAGGACTGCGAACTCGATCATCGAACGTGCGCTTTGCGGGTGAAAACGCTACTCGGTGTGTAAGCACAAACTCATCGGAAAAAACTGCAGCTTCAGAAAGAGAGGAGACCTTCTGCTCATTTAAATAAACCACGATTTTCTCTGGTAAACAGTTCTTAAACTCCTCCAACAATATTAGTTCTTTAAGCTGCTCAAACGTAATCACTTTATTAGCGGTACACCATTTATCAAATAAATTTGCTTTGTCTCTTGCGAACTCCACAAACGTTTGGCTAGAGGTTTTCACATGACTACGAAATCTTTGCCGGTACGCTTCCGGAACCAACTCATAAGCGCGTAAAACAGCACTCTTCATCGCATCATAATCTAAGCTCTGTTCAAGCGTTAACGCCGAACAGACTTCTTGGGCTTTACCGGCGAGCTTACACTGTAACAACAGTGGCCAAACATTCTGCGGCCATTTTAACGTGGCGGCGATTCGCTCAAACACAGTAAAATAAGTGTCAACTTCACTTTCTCGAAATAGCGGTACGAGTGCAATTTGACGACTGATATCGAATTCAGATTGACTTACTTGTGGGTTTCGTCGAGGTACAGTGCTTGGAGTGGAAGCAGTGAGGGGTGATGACACAGGCACGCTCGCACCAGGCGCATCAACAGCCACGGGGTGAACAGGTGATTTAGCTTTCAACTCGAGCTCCAGCTCCTTGAGCTTGATTGCTCTCTCGGTCTCAAGTTCAACCTGGCGTAAATGTAGCAGTTGGCTCTGATATTGTTGCTTGCTCAACTCCAACTCTAGCTCTTTCAGTCTGATCGCCAGTAAAGGATCTTGCGGAGACGGTAAATCGACGGGATCTATGCTGGCTAGCTCCTCAGGTTTGGGTTGCTCTCCCTCACCTGCGGAAACCGGCAACTGAGATGCAACACCCGCCGACTCTGGAAAAACTCCGTGTTCAACCAAATGTTTACAAATCACCTCCTTAAGCTCCCGTTTCACTGCCCCCCGAGGAACCGTAATTTGATATAAATCCGCAACTGAAAACAGATCATCTTTGCGACAGATATCCAATTGTTCACACGTTGGCTGAACTGCAAATTTTTCTAAGTCAAATTACAAAGACATATTGAATCCCTCCCCCCTTAAAATGAAAACCACTAGCCAAACAACAACGTACAAAACAAATTTCATAACACGCGACAATAATGATCCAATCGGTTTGAGAGAAAACCTTTACAACGAGCCCCCAATTTCTGTTACGACCGCTAGGGGTCAACCGCAACAGAAAGAAGGAAATAAGTCTCAAAACCAGAGAGATATCGAAAAATACAAGAAAACTTTATTTATAAAATGAAGGGTTTGTCGTCAGGGGCAGACCAGGCCAAAATAACAAACAAACATTCTTTTTTTACAATCTAAATTATCTTACAAAAAGAAAAGAAAACAAAATACAATTTAACTTACCTACCTCCCTTAACCAAAAACAAAGTGAAATAATATATAAATAAATTGGCGTCCAACCCCCTACATCCCTTATGACAATTAGTGTTTACAAGAGTATGTATAAGTTAATAAAAGACAATAATCACTCATGAATCCTGATCTCACATATGATTCGCTAAAAATGGCATTAGATGTAGCCAAACTTTCACAATCTCTCTGATTTAAAAACACACTATCAAACAACGACGAGCGAATAACAACAATGGCGGAACAGTCAAGGCATGCGGTTTAAGGTGACCGAATAGCGAGGCACAAAAGGCCTCTTCCAAGTGTTTGGGGTGGTCCTTTTATTCAGATGGAAAGCTGGTGAGGACCAATCAGGATTTTCCACTGGTTAGTGTGGGAACGCCCATCTATAATAGAAACATGACACACCAACAGACAGAGAGAGAGACACAAACACACATCTACATCCACTTACATAAACAAATCTCAGGGTCTTAACACAAGACTCATTTATGTGGTTGAATGTGATTGGAACTGTTTTAACAAGTTGGATAGCTATCTGAACAGAGAAATGACCAGGTGTAAAAAGGCCCTAAAATGACTGCTGGAATGTAAAAAAAATCATTGTTAAATAATGTGAAATAAATATAGTAAAAGGTACATACTGAAAATGGAACTTGTGCAATGGGGAGAAAACTGGCAACATTAATTAGGAACATAAAAAATAATTGTTCAATTGTTCGGTATTTGGCCTTCGACTGAGTGTTTCACTTTCGATGCATTCCTGGTATGCAAGCTAGTGTGCTAGCACCTTTCTTCACTCATCTGGTCTAGTATGTGGTATACTGGCGAGTATATGAAACGTATGAAATCGTCAGTTGGCCAATTACATTTTTATAAATTCTAGGCACAGCGGTGCACAGACCAATCTGTGGTCATGACATCAAGGAATTGGACAAACAAGTTGAGAATAGTGCTTATGAATCGCTTTGCGGTACTTGGACGATGCTCTGCACAATGCTGCAAGAAGTCGAACATGATGCGCAAACATTACAAACTCATGACAGTGCTCTGCGTTTCAATGACAATAAATTATAGAGACTAGCTTGTATGTGAATATTCAATTCAATTTTATTTATATAGCACTTATCACAAATGTTTAATTGTTTCAAAGCAGCTTTACAATGATAAAAGCAGGAGAGAACAGAAAAATCGGTGGACAACATAAGAAGCAGAATACATCGGCTAATATTAAATTGTACTAGCGAGTGTAGTAATAATGTAATGTATAGAAGAGAGTTTTAAGTTAAGCCAATGTCAGCTGACTCCCCAGGGGTTGAAAAAAAACCCAGACAGGTTTGGATCCATTTGCAACTCTTTATTGAAAGGTATAAACAACAGGCAGATGTGTGTCAGAATAAGGCAGCAAATACTCATAAACGTAAGACAGGCTGTGGGTCGAAGCAAGCAGATAACAATCATAAACGGAAACAATCCAAGGTCGGGGCAGGCAGCAAAAAATCAAATAGGATAAACAATCCCAGGTTGGGGCAGGCAGCAAACACTCAAATATCCAACACCAAGAAAACAAACATGAGTACACACGGAGTAAATGCTTAGAATTGCAGCACAGGGCAAACAAGACTTAGCAAGGAGTGTACGTGCGCATAAGTTCCAGGTCAAATAGACCCGCTGATATGGAACAGGTGGAGCGTAATCAGCGGGCCGCGGGGGATTATGGGAAATGGAGTTCCGGTGGCGTTAACGCTGACATCCGTAACACTTTGTATGTGTATGTACAGTACAACATATGTTTGTTTTCTTGTAACTGGGGACCCTTCTGGGCTTGACCTCTAGATGTAAAAATATATAAAAAGAAATTTAGATCTGAACAAAGAAAAAAGGGTGGAGTTAACAGAAATTAACATGACAGACACAGAACTACAGATATTTCTGTAATCATTGGTTGCATTTACATGCAAAAGGGGGAGGCACCTTAAATTTGAGAAGATATAAAGACTCATATCCACAGCGATGTGTCCATTTGAGATGTTATTTTAAAGGAAAAGGTACTATTTATATATTCATCCTTCTTATGATGTTCGTCTTTATAAAATTATAATTTGTAAAATAATTCAGTTCACAGTTTGATCAATACTTGCGTGTCTGTTTTACAACTGATGTATTAAGTTTTGGATCCAATGTCTTCTAATGAGACTGAGAATATTCTCCTGTGTTATCCTTTACATCCAAACTCTTGTCCTAGAGCTCATCGTCTCACTGTAGTTAAAGTGGCAATGTATGCTTTCATGTTACTCATGATCCTCATGACAGTTTTTGGGACTCTGCTGATCATCATCTCCATCTCTCACTTCAAACAGCTTCAGTCTCCAACTCATCTGATCGTTCAGTCATTGGCTGTGTGTGACTGTCTGCTGGGTTTACTGGTGATGCCCTACAGTATGGTGCGATCTGTCGAGGGCTGCTGGTTTTTGGGAAATGTTATTTGTAAAGTGCATTTTAGTTTGGATATGACCTTCTGTATTGCCTCTATACTTCATCTTAGTTTAATATCTATTGATAGATACTGGGCAATATATTACCCTTTAAAATACAAAATGAGGATCACAAACAACACTGTGACTATATTCATTACCCTGACATGGATCTTTTCATTTGTGTACAGCTTTAGCATTTTGTTTTCAGGGGTGAATGCTGTTGGTATGGAAGCTCTTATATTACAAATGTCTTGTTTTGGTGGCTGTGCTGTGTTTGTTAACAAAGAAGGGGGGGTAATTATCACTATTGTAGTATTTATTATTCCAGGAACTATAATGAGCTCTCTGTATATCAGCATATTTAAAATTGTGAAAAAACATGCAAAGGTTTTGTCTGTGGTTTCCAAAGGTGTTAACAGTCAAAATAGAGAAAGAAAAGCAGCTAAAACTCTGGCTCTTGTTATGGGCGTTTTCTTTCTCTGCTGGCTGCCTTTATTTATTGTGGGTGCCATCAACCCTTATATCAATTTTGTGACCCCAGCTGATGTTTTTGAAGCTTTAAATTGGTTTGCATATTTTAACTCTGCATGTAATCCTTTGATCTATGGTTTTTTCTATCCTTGCTTTCAGAAGGCCTTTAAGACTCTCATATCCACTTATATATGTGGATTCAAGGATTCAGATGGTTGAATTGATTTGACTGAATACAGCTTCTGTAGATAAATAATAACAAGAGACTGAATAAATAAACAAAAGTATTTAAACAACACAATGAGCAAAAAGTGACAGACAGTTTTAGTTCTGAGATGTATATTACAAATGTTTTTAACTTGTCTTTTAACACCCTGAGCTCAATAGTCTGTTTATTGTGTTATATGAGACAATCAAACCCAGGATGATGTTTCATACAAAAGTATTCAGAGGACCTGAAAACTGTTTAATCATACATGAATAAAGTCATGATTCAATAATAGGGTAAGTGTGCCCTTTAAGCCCCCTTTCAACTTTGATTTTAAATTATGAAAAGAGAAAATCATATTTTATTCCACTCTTTATTTTAAGCAGTCCAGTGATTTGTTAGTTCTCTGACATTTTGGTTGTATGCAAATCACATTTGACAATGTTCAATTAGACCCATTCATTTGCATGTTGTCTCAGTCCTCACACAAAGACACCCCATTTTTTTTTAAAGGACCCTTTCAAAAGATGTAAACAACACTGGTCCAGAAACACTTCCTGTTTCAGTTTGTGACTGTTTTTTTATTTTATTTCACATATATTATTATCTTTAAGATGTTTGTTTAACTTTTTGATTCAGTTCTATTTGTTCTGTTGGTTGTATTTTATCCCAGCGTTTATCTAGTGTTAAAAAAATTAAACAGGAAGTGATTTTGGACCAGTGTTGTTTACATCTTGTGAAATGGTCTAGTAATTTGTCATTTTATATCATTTTCATGATATAAAGTTTCATTAGCTTTTATTGCACACAGCTAATCTCAGCCCTACTGAAAAATCCAGCTAAGACCAGCATAAGCTGGTGAGCTGGTTTTAGCTGGTCCCCAGCTTGGTTTTAGCTGGTGTAGGAAGCTGGTCTAGCTGTGTTTTGGTCACATTTTAAGCTGGTCTAGCTGGACTTAGCTGGTCATGCTGGAATACCAGCTGGCCCACCAGCATGACCAGCTTTGTCAGGCTGGGAGGACCAGCGTAAACCACATTAAACCAGCTAAATCCAGCTACCAGCTTATGCTGGTTTTAGCTGGATTTTTCAGTAGGGAGGGTCAAACCATAGCCTTACTCAAAAATTAAGCATGTAAACTACAAACAATAAATACATTGTTATGAATTTTACATTAATTTTGAAATAAATACATAATAAATTATTTTGTAGAGTAGATTAGTAATTATCTTCTTTTACAGATGGCCTTAAGTGGTACAGAGTTTTCATTTAACCTTTTTTCTGAAATCAGTCCCTGTAGCTTTAGCGCATAATGATTGAATAATTACTTGCAGGATTTGCAGACAGACAAACAAATGTGCAGGGTATAATAAAATGGATAGATTTGGATACATAAAACTGGAAAACGGCAATTGGAAATTGTGGCATGCCTACTCTTTGTTATTGGCAAAATAAAGATATTATTTCTCTTTTTCTGCCTGCACACCCCTATGCCCTACATAATTCTTCATGTACTTCCTGATATGTAAAAGCCACGTATTATCTATAACCAGTGGCAGCTGGTGCTAAAAAAATTGGGGGGGGGCACAAACACTCAAAATCAAACTTTTACTGTAGTAATGCAGTACTGTTAATAGCCATTTATCAGGTCATGAATATCATTAGGCTACTGCCCTGCTGAAAAAAACAGCATCACACCAGCATGGACCAGCATGGGAATTATGCTGGTCTATGCTGGTTTAGCTGGTGGTCACAGCATACCAGCACCAAAACACAACATATGCTGGTATGTCCAGCATGGGATGCTGGTGCTAATGCTGGTTTAGCTGGTGCTAATGCTGGTTTAGCTGGTGCTAATGCTGGTTTGTTGCTGGTTTAGCTGGTGCTAATGCTGGTTTGATGCTGGTTTAGCTGGTGTTCACTATCAAACCAGCACCAAAACACAACATATGCTGGTCTTGCTGGTATGCTGTTTTTTTTCAGCAGGGTGCTTAGCTAAAATGCTGAAAATGTTATAGTTGAAATCAAACGCACAAAATAAATGTACTATGAATCTGTAATGAACTAATATCAAGGTAATCATTCACACACACACACACACACACACACACACACACACACACACACACACACACACAGGTTGCGATAAACTTTTTCAATCTCCGTTATTTTTTGATAAACAGCGTTGTAAAGAGTCCGTCACAGTCAGTTATTATTTGTCATTTCATGTCTTAATTATTTTCATTTTCGTTCACATGTCCATTTCTAATCATAAACTTACAAGACGAGCATACAAGTCAAATGTGTTTTTTATTTGTTTAGAGAACTGATAAAACGGAGACTGTGCATCACTATACATGTTTAACATCACATGAAGCAGATGAATGAATGTTTTTTTCTCACAGTGACAGCGGAGGCGATAAAACACGCGAGCTGTATGCTGAACAGGCAAATATGAACAAATCCAAAACTTTAAGATTTAAATATCAATAAACGTGTAAAAATCTGAATTGAACTAAACTCATCTGAAACCATCTTGTGTAATAAACGCATGAAGGCAGATTAATGCAGACTCTTGTCATTAGATTTTGTATCTTTACCTTAGACAGGCGTCTGGTTGCAGCGTACTTGTAGTGTTTAACTTCAGCAGCCATGCACAGACCAATCAATGTATTACATCAAAATATCGCAACAATGTTTATAAACCAGGGCGTCATTTGAGCAACACACTGCCACCAACTGGACATGCCTAGGAATTACATTCTCAATTTAAGTTTTATGGCCAATCTGCCAAAATGGCGTTCAGATTTTTCTTTATCCTGCCTAAAATTTTCTCAGTCAAAGACTTTTCGTTTAACGCGACCGAAAACACACAAAAAGAGACACTAAAGTTGCCTAATCACAGGCTCGTACGTTTCTTTTTGCATTTACAGCAATAGCACAAGCACATTGTTTCCCTCACAACAGACTAAGTACATACAGCCCATCAGCTCCATCTGCACGGTTCGTTAAGTTTCCTTAAAAACAGTGGTTCTCTTGTGGGTGCTTTTTAAAACTCTACAACTACAAAACTAACAACAACAAAATTGACCAAGCCACGGAATATACCGGATTATATACGAGCTCTCGCTCTCATTATGTCCACGCAACACAAACTCAAACGCGCCACAAAAGTTCATGTCATGCACGTCTATCACGCATTCAGACTTTAAAATGGCAAACAGGGAAAAAAAAATAAAACTCAAGACTTACATGATATCCAGCTAGTCAACTCCGCTTGCCATGAGAAGTGGTGGAGCACACAGACTCCCATCATTTGACTCTGTTAGTCGATCTGGTCCAAGCTTCTTAATCCTTTTTGTTTATTCATCAATTAAATATCTTGTATAGGGTGATTTTGTAATGATAAAATCATATTTTCCTTCCTTCATCTCAAGATATTTCACTTGCTTTCACTGATCAGTACTGTAGCTATCAGTTAACACAGCAATCTGCAACGCGGTTACGAGACTCTGAGAACGATCCAATCACAGGAGGTAATAAACATTAAAAACAATATTGATTCGCTTACAACATAAGTGGGAGGATTTGGGGCGCACAGTTGGATCCGATACCAGCCAATTAGAGCTCAATCTCAGGTCACATGTTTTTACTCTTTTTACTGACCTACATAGACACTCATTAGGGGTGCGCCCCAGACACACAAGCATGACACACACACAACGAACTCAGTTTTGATTTTTTATTTTTTTAAATAAATTATAACATGACTAACAGTGAAATAGTACAACTAAACCATTTTATTTTGTATTAATTTGCACTATATATTTAACTTTTGGTAACATGTAAACATGTAAAGTAGCTTTCCTCTCTGGCCAACTTTAAGGCGGGCAGCGCTCCAGCGCCCCCTAGTGACCAGCCGCCACTGTCTATAACCCATCCATTTTGCTCCATTGACCTTTAATTCAGGACACAGTTCAGTTTTTTATTGTAATCTCATGAGTCACAATGTTTGTGTATCAGTTAGTTACGTTTACAGCTGAGGAGGTGGAGACCTGACCTGAACTGTATAAATGAACACATCTGAGCTCTATCACGTTCATTTAGGAAATTAGATTGAATAGACATGTACTGTATTTATGTTTATGTTTCTTTATATATTTGCCTTAACCATTTTGTAATTTCTAAAATGATATTGTTTAAATTTGGGATTATAATTGTCTGTCTGTTTATAATTACAAAGGAAGTCCTCTCAGACGCAATGTCTTTCAATGGGACTGAGATTATTCTCTTGTGTTATCCTTTACATCCAGACTCTTGTCCTAGAGCTCAGCGTCTCACTGGAGTTAAAGTAGCAATTTACGCCGTAATGTTACTCATGATCCTTATGACAGTTTTTGGGAATCTGCTGATCATCATCTCCATCTCTCACTTCAAACAGCTTCAGTCTCCAACTCATCTGATCGTTCAGTCATTGGCTGTGTGTGACTGTCTGCTGGGTTCACTGGTGATGCCCTACAGTATGGTGCGATCTGTCGAGGGCTGCTGGTTTTTGGGAGATGTTATTTGTAAAATTCATTCTAGCTTGGACATGACCCTCTGTATAGCCTCTATACTGCATCTTAGTTTAATATCTGTTGATAGATACTGGGTCATTTGTGACCCTCTGAGGTACAGAATGAGGATCACAAACAAAACTGTGACTGTATTAATCACCCTTACATGGATCTTTTCATCTGTGTACTGCTTTTCTGTCGTGTTTTCAGGGGTGAATGTTATTGGTCTTGAAGCTCTTTTATTACAGATGTCTTGTTTTGGTGGCTGTGTTCTGATTTTAAACAAAGAATGGGGACTAACGTGTTTTATCTTGGCATTTATTATTCCAGGAAGTATAATGGGCTCTCTGTATATCATCATATTCAATGTTGTGAAAAAACATGCAAAGGTTTTGTCAGTGAAAGTGTCAGGTGTTAACAGTCAAAGCTCTGCACACAGAGAAAGAAAAGCAGCTAAAACTCTGGCTCTTGTTATGGGTGTTTTCTTTATCTGCTGGCTGCCTTTTTCTATTGCCATTGCTGTTGATCCTTTACTTAATTTTGTGATCCCAGCTGATGTTTATGAGGCTTTAGTTTGGTTTGCATATTTTAACTCTGCTTGTAATCCTTTGATCTATGGATTTTTCTATCCTCGCTTTCAGAAGGCCTTTAAGGCTCTCATATTCACTTATATCTGTGGATTCAATCATTCAGATACTCTGACATTTGAATGAATACAGTTTCTGAAGATAAATAATAACCAGTCAGTGACTGAATAAATGTTGTAAAGCTTCACAGATATTTAATTCCTTTATCATATAATAATGTTTATCATGTTGTTTCACATGCTATAGTTTATGTATGATTAAATATTTTGCTTATTTGATGTTATTGAAACACAGTAAATATTTGAGTCATACAAATTAGTCATTATAATAAACAGCAGATGTCAAACAACATGGTGAGCTAAAAGTACCATACAGTTTTAGATCTGAGATGTATATAAATCCCGGCTATGATCCTATGGTCTATAGTGACTGAACAATAGTAAAGGCACTGTAACACCAGTTTACAAGGAACAAACAGTTAAATGTGCTTTTTAAGTTACCAAAGATATTTTAAATGCTCAATGCAAAGTAAAACAACAAGTAGTAATTAAGGATTGATCTAATATGAGATCTGATCACAATCAATACAATTTATTTATAAAGGGTCTCCGTAAATGCATTTGTTTGGAAAAATTTATATGTACAGGCCTATGAGCAGATGATATATGTTTCCAGGACAGGGTTTGCCAGGACTTGGTCTTAATTTTATAGGGCATTTACGTCGTTTTTACAAACATTCATTAGAAATAAACATTACTGGTGTACATCTTGAGACAAAACGTATTTTAAGAAATGTCTGTTTAAGTTGCTTTCAGTTATGACAGCTCAAACAAGCATTTGAGTCTTTGCATTTAAGTGCATTTAAGTTTCTGACCTAAACTTAAGCCCTTTCTTGGAAACCGCCCCTATATGTTTAACAGCCTGTGTACCCCCTAAATTGGTTTAATTCACTGGATCAATTGAGACTAACTTAAAAAAATTGAAGATCATGAACACGAAGAACAATTTCTAGTCAAATGTCACAAGAGATTTTAGAAATGTTGTGAATAATTTAATATTTCAAAATGTTTGTGTTCCTTTTCACATATATTTTTGCAAATGTGGCGCTATGAAAAAGACTCGATTTCATGATTGATGTAATCAAAAATTAACCACCATTATCCATGTAATATCCAGTATATTTTTTGCATGTTTGTCACACTTTAATGTTTCAGATCATGAAACAAATGTAAATATTAATTAAAGATAACAAAAGTAAACAAAACATGCAGTTTTAAATAAAGGTTTTATTATGAAGGAAAAACAAAATCCAAGCCCACATGGCCCTGGGTGAAAAAATGCTTTACCCCTAATCCTAATTACTGGTTGGGCCACCCATGAGTCTCTTACAGCCCTGTGGAGGAATTTTGGCCAACTGATTTTTGCAGAATTGTTGTAATTTGGCCACATTGGAGGGTTTTGAGCATGAACCACCTTTGAAGGTCATGCCACAGGATTGAGGTTAGGACTTTGTCTTTGCCACTCAAAAGTCTTTTTTTCTTTTTCCATTTAAAGGTGGACTTGCTGGTGTGTGTTTGATTATTGTCCTGCTGCAGGGCGGGTTGGGGCGGGTCATTAAAAACAAAATATAAAAAAAAGTACAGTATGTTGTGTGCAATATCCTATAGCCTATAATAAATATTTTGGAATATATATTTCTATATTTTATGTGGTTCTTCTTGGATAAGGTTGCAATTTGTAGGCCTACGTAGTAACGTAACTTGCGTGATGACCCCAAACTTTTGCTTCGCGTCACAATAGTGCCAAGCAGCTCTTGCCACAGCCACAACAATAAAAAAGAGAAATAAAGATGGAAGACAAAGTGTGGGAGAAATTAGGTCTGTTGGCAAAATCCAATGTTTGGGACTGATTCTCAGAAATAGTTGCAGCAGAAGACAACAGCAATGTTGGCTACGTTAGGTGCAACTTGTGTGAAAAAATATACAAACACGAGAGCCACAAAACGTGCACCAGCATGTCAAGGCATATTTGTCAGGGGTCTAAGAAAAAGGACGACACGTCTCTAAATATTACCGCTTTTCTCAAAAGTAAAGTAACAGCACCTTTTAAGTCTGAGGTTACAGAGGCTTGTGTTGAATTGTGCTGTCAAGATTTGCGGCCCTCGATATAGTATCTGGAGATGGATTTCATTCCGTAGCTCAGTCTCTAATTAACATTGGTTCACGTTTTGGGCGTGTGGATGCCAGTAGTGTACTCCCTCACAAACTGTTTGCGGGAGAGCCAAAGCAACCACGGCAGAAAAAAAGAAATCCTCTCAAAGAATATAAATAAAGCTCGGGATTGTGGCATAGCTATTACCATTGACATGTGGACTGATGAATTCAACAAACGTGCATTCACGCAATTACTGGTCACTTCATCAATGACGACTGGAAATTAGAGAGCCCTGTCATAACCACAGCTGAATTTGATTCTACTCTTTAAAAAGACAGTGCTAACGTCCACAACCAAATCATTAAGGAGCTACATGACTTTGGTATTGACCCTGCTCGCATATCAAAAGTAATGTTTGTAAGTGACCAGGGCGCAAACATAAAAGCTGCTCTTCGCAGCTACAAATGGATACCGTGCGTAGCCCATGTCTTTAACATCATTCTCAAACAAACGTTTGATATAAAAGAGAACACACCAGCATACATGCGCAACGTAAGTGATACCATTGAGAAGTGCAAAAGCCTTGTCAGATACCTAAAAAAATCAGGGACTGCGGTACAGCTCCCAAACATCTTGAAAAAAAAGACCATTTTGAACCAACCACTGCCGCCGCCCGAGTGAACATGGCCGCAAACTCGGGTCAAACACAGAACCTTGCGACCGACATAGAATCCTGGTGAGGCCTGACAGAATCCGAGGGCCACGTAAAACATGCACGACCAGACCTATCGGTACCCCAACTGGCTGTGGATTAGGGTGCTGAAAGCTACTGGTCAGCAGACCGGTTCAGCACTGTTATACAGAGATCATCTTCTGAGCTTTGCTTTACCACACCTTTACCAGGGCTCAGCAACAGAAAAGGAGTTAACATTCCCGGAGGTACAAAACCATCTCCGCAAATCCAAGAGGGTCATGCTCTTATCAGGAGTATGAACCTTCCACGAATGCAGCCTCAACGTGCGCACTCAGGCAGGAGAGATAGAGATCATGCCAGGACCCTTTTATCTGCCACATCTGGAACTGCACGGCGAAACAAAACATCTTTAAAAATGCTGAAATGCTATCTCTCCAATAACATCAACATGCAACGTATCCCACGAGCAGAGAGAGCTTCTCAATAGCAGTTGACCTGCCGGCTTTCGAAGCGATAAAAAGTGATTTGGTGCAAATACCTGCATGCCAGTTTCACTGGGTTTTTAATAGTTTCTCGAAGCAGATAGGTCCCCGCGAAGCAATTTATGTAATGCAATAATGTCACTATTATTGCTTGGGCATGAAAAGCCTTTTTGAAAAATGTATTTGCAAATTCGTTTTCAAGTTTGCCTTTTAATTTTATATTGGCAGTCCTGCCTTGAAAATGTGGAAAATTGAAAATGAAATGTCAAATCATCAATTGCATTTTATTTTTCAATTTGGCAGGAAAGATGCATTATCACCTTAAAAATGGAAGTGAAATAATTTAATGTCTTGGTTTTTTTTATTTTAGCATTTCATTTTCAAGTTTGGGACATATTTTGCAATTTTATTTTATATTTTATCATTTAATGAATGAATTAAAAATTGGCTGAAATTACCTTCCATGCATGACCTTTTTGCACTACTAACACAACGCTCTACCACTGAGCTATACATGAACCTTAAAGCATAATAAATATTAAAAATAAATTAATATTAGAAAAAACAAGAAAGAATTGGAGCAGTAACACAGGAATTTAAAGACACAGAGCAAGACATACAGATAATTATGTAACCATGGGTTACATCTACATGCGTTAGGGGGAGGCACCTTAAATCTAAGAATATATAAAGAGACGTAGCTACAATGATGACTCCATTTGAGATATTATTTTAAATAGGAATGTACTGTTTATATATTCGTTTTTCTTTTAATCTTAGTCTTTATTATATTATAATTTATGAAATAAGTCTGTTCACAGTTTGGTCAATATTTGGTCAATATTTCTCAAGATTTAAGTGTGTATATCAGTCAGTAACTCAGGCAAACGCAATGTCTTCTAATGACACTGAAAATATTCTCCTGTGTTATCCTTCACATCCAGACTCTTGTCCTAGAGCTCATCGTCTCACTGGAGTTAAAGTGGCAATGTACGCTGTAATGTTACTCATGATCCTCATGACAGTTTTTGGGAATCTGTTGATCATCATCTCCATCTCTCACTTCAAACAGCTTCAGTCTCCAACTCATCTGATCGTTCAGTCATTGGCTGTGTGTGACTGTCTGCTGGGTTTATTGATGATGCCCTACAATATGGTGCGAACTGTCGAGGGCTGCTGGTTTTTGGGAAATGTAATTTGTAATGTGCATTTTAGTTTGGACATGACCTTCTGTAATGCCTCTATACTGCATCTTTGCTTAATATATATTGATAGATACTGGGCCATATATTACCCTTTAAAATACAAAATGACGATCACAAACAACACTGTGACTGTATTAATCACCTTTACATGGATCTTTTCATTTGTGTACAGCTTTTCTGTTGTGTTTTCAGGGGTGTATGCTGTTGGTATGGAAGTTTATATATTACAGGTGTCTTGTTTTGGTGGCTGTGTAGCTTTTTTTAACAAAGAATGGGGGGTAATTAATGTCATTGTAGTTTTTATTATTCCAGGAACTATACTGAGCTCTCTGTATATCAGCATATTTAAAGTTGTTAAAAAACATGCAAAGGTTTTGTCAGGGAAAGTGTCTGTGACCTCCAAAGGTGTTAACATTCAAAGCTCTGCACACAGAGAAAGAAAAGCAGCTAAAACTCTGGCTCTTGTTATGGGCGTTTTCTTTCTCTGCTGGGTTCCTTTTTTTACTGCCATTGCTGTCAACCCTTATGTCCATTTTTTCAACTCCAGCTGATGTTTTTGAAGTTTTAGGCTGGTTTGGATATTTTAACTCAACTTGTAATCCTTTGATCTATGGATTTTTCTATCCTTGTTTTCAGAAGGCCTTTAAGACTCTCATATTCACTTATATCTGTGGATTCAAGGATTCCGATGGGTTGACATTTGAGTGAATAGTAATTTATTAAGTGAATTTTTGTAAATATTTGTATGTCCTAAATAAACTTATGAATAAATTATTTAGCATTAATTACTGTTAAAAGATATAATATAAATTGTTTGATCGGGGTGATTATGCATCTTCGGTAGTAATGTTAAAATCCAAAGGATTTGCCACGCATACATTAATAAACATTCTGTCATTAATACTCCAACCTTATGTTTTAAATGTTTTCTGCACTTTTACTGAAGTTATTTACTTAGTAAATATTACATTGATTTCAATCTATATGAATCAATGTCATATGATTAACTCTTAAATTAATACCTCGGGTCTTTAGTGACCGGGGCATCATTCATGTTTTAAATTTAGACCTTCACTAAGGTGGATGTCTATCTTGGCAATGGATAGGTGCTCATAAACACAGATTTAGACAGATTTGTGAACAATATTTTTAGATCATTGAGTTCAGCTCATGAAAAATGGTGGCAAAAATAAATGTGTTGCGTTTATTAGGGTTGTGCCAATAGACGATATGATATTGTGTATCGACAATATCGTGTCAGACATATGGCCGATAGCAGGCTTTCGTAACAATAGTTGGCAATAGCTATTGTTATTATCATCATAGAATCACATTAAAATGCGCATTGCTTGCTTTTCCTCACATGAGAGGCTTTGTGGGCTTCACAAGAGCGCTTCCCACTAAACACAGGACGTCGAATAGACGTGCAGATCGTGTCTATATTGGGTCCGTCGGTCCATGACCAATTCTGGACATCTATTCGACGTCCAAACTAGGTCCACTATTTGGACGTCCAACCATGACCCTACTTGGACGTCATATTTACAGGCAACATTTGACGTTTAAACTGGGTAATTTTTTGGACGTCATTTGGACGTCATATTTACGGGCAACATTTGACGTTTAAACTGGGTAATTTTTTGGAGGTCATTTTGACGTCTATGACAGGCCTATGTCTGTATTACATGATTAGGCCTATAAAAAATTTTTTATTTACAAATATCAGCATTATTGTACCAACATGATTAATACTTACGAATAGTCTATATTATATTATACAGTACTGTGTTTTCTGCTTTCTTTATTTATATACAAATTCATCTAAATGTACAATTAAAAATCTGTAATTAAATGCGTAGTTCGTTATATTACAATGTGATCATACTAACAATTTAACATGAAAATATTCTCACCTATTCTCATAATGTTGCGTTCGTGTTATGAATGCAATAAGTGTGCCTTATATACAAAATTAACATATGGCCTTGTGGCTGAGTGGTTAGCGAGATTGGCTTGTAATCCAGAGATCGGTGGTTCGAAACCCGCGGCTGGCAGGAAATGACTGAAGCGTTCGGTGTTGCAATGGATGGGTGAAGTGCAGAGACAATCATTTCTTTTCGCTATTTTCTTGTCTTTTTTCCTTACACGGAGGTCCTACGGATTTAAACATTTAGACGTGCAGAAGACGTCGCAAAAAAGACGTCGCCTGGCGTTACAAAACAACCCCTTTTATGTACCGAATTCGGACGTCCAAAAATTCCATGAAAAAGACGTCATTCTGACGTCACTTTGCGCAGTGGGTTATAACCTACGCAGATTTCTTCTTGCATGCACCTGGACTTGTCATGTGCACGTCTTGGACTCTTGCTTGGACCTGAACTCGTGCGGCATGGACTCCTTCTGGCACCTGAACTTGTTATGTGTCTGCCATTTTCTTGAACTAGGTAGGTTGTTAGGCACGCAGGGGTTTAAAACCAGCAATTGTGTTGTCCTCGCTCCTTGGCACGCAGGAAAAAGTGCCTGGACTTTAATGACTCAATCAGATTAATGGCATCAGTTTTAAGAAGGTTGCGTTTATGGTATTGTTGCCTTTAGAGTAAATCAGCTTCTTTTTTGTCCACCAATCAAGTTATATGTCATAAATGAGTAAAAAATAAACAAATAAATTAGAAAGCATTACAGAGATGGTAACACATATCTTATTATTTACATATCGTCGTTGTCCGATAAAAAGCATGTATGTCTATTTTGCCGATTTTGAGATTTTTCGACGGATTGCATGTCCAGGTTCACATATGTAAATGGCCAATGAAAAGTTGTGAAATCATGTCATATGATTTTCACGTATATCCATTTGGTGTGTGATCTCCCACCCTGTGAAAGCATCTCACCGGTCTTGTGAGGTTTCATCGAAGCTCAGCACTGGATAGCCGAATAAACATAGCCTGGTGAGACAACGACTTTCCTTCATCGAGGTAAACGTTTCCGCCCTGATGCCAGCCGTACGTCTAGGAGTGACAAAATTACGGTAGGACTGTGCAAACAAAGTATATGTCTAGCACAGGGGTGTCCAATATGTCAATCGACCACTCCATATCAAAGGCAATGCCGGTAGATCGTACTTAAGTTAACTGCTGCTCCACGCGCGAAATTGGCATTATGGTCTAAGAGTAATTGTGACACATGCAAGTCTTTTTGAATTGCTGCGCCTTTCTTCTCAAATGTGTTTTTATAAATCTTATGCAGCTCAGTCGTCTTTAACTTCCAAAATTAACCAGGATGCGCATTCTTGCCTTCACGCAGGCACTGATCCACGCGCACGGTGTGTGTGTGTGTGTGTGAGCGAGCAAACAAGAGAGAGAGGCAGCGTAGCACTGATTTGAATGCTTCTGATACTGTTGTCATTTTCTAGTTTGTTTCACTAAACCGCATCTCTGCTATTTTAAGTACTCAACATGTACTCAAGGATTTTTTTTTAACTCCTCAAAAAGAATAGTGACAGCCCTAAATTCAATGTAGAGATATATGCAGTATAGTCCTACAAGCATTTAAAGTGTTATAAAAATAGTTAACTGTGTTTTTAGCAGATAGATCTTGTCGGCTTTATCATTTTAAAAGTAGATCACCACACAAAAAAGTCTGGACACATCTGGTCTAGCATTACCATGTCAGTGTATTGATTCATTGTCCCTTAATAGTTTGCAAGAGACATACATTTATAATTAATATTAAACTAAGCGTATTTAATAAACTAAGACGTAGGCTATTTGTGTAGTCTAGAGCAGTGGTTCTCAAACTGGGGGCCGCGAGATGGTGCCAGGAGGGCCCCAATTTTATGACATTTTATAAAATAGATTCATTTGTCATGAATTCTGTGTAAATAAACCTAAAAAATAAATAAGGCTACTAACCAACAGCACTACTTTGTATAACTTAATATGTTTTGTTTAATTCAAATGTTAAATTTTAGAACAGTTTTTGTCATAAATTTTCTTTGGGGGGCCGCAGAGGAATGCACCATACACAAGGGGGGCCGCACGCAGAAATAGTTTGAGAACCACTGGTCTAGAGAGAGAGAGAGAAAGAGAGAGAGAGAGAGAGAGAGAGAGAGAGAGAGAGAGAGAGAGAGAGAGAGAGAGAGAGAGAGTTTTTTACGTCTTACTAGTTTGTCCGACCTCTTCACTCAGTTTCTTCCAAGCAAGATCCTTTTGTATTCCTGGTTCTATAAGTATGAAGATGTGTCGTACAGCTCCAAGTGTCCACATACAGCAACAAAGATTTTATCCCCCATTGTTGTTTTGTATTTCTGCCATGCTTCTGATTGGTTATGCGGCGCGAATATACGGCAAAGTTCAGATTTTTCAACTCGCACGATTAGCGCAAATCATGAGTTACGTGCGACAAATGCCCAAAACGCTCAATTTGCATATCATCATTTGTGCAGGATGTCTATCGCGTCTTCGCATTGACTTAACATGACATGACATCACTCACGCTTATTGCTTCATTCACATCTGGTGTAAACGCACCGTTCTGATTGTAGGTCAATGAGAACAATACAATATATACGTACAAAGCTTTGTATGTGTATGTACAGTACGACATCTGCAGTGTTCCTTTTCTGTAGCTGAGGCTTGACCCCTTGTTGTGAAAATGTAAAAACAAAAGAAAAATGTATCTTAGCAAAGAAAAGGGCGGAGTTAATGAAAATTAACATGATACATACACAACTACAGATGTTTCTGTAATCATTGGTTAAATGTACATGCAAAAGGGGCAGGCACCTTAAATCTTAGAATATATAAAGAGATGTAGCTACAGCATGAGTCCATTTGAGATTTTTTTTAATCATATTTATTAACTTTATCTATTTGTAAAATAATTTAGTTTACAGTTTGGTCAATACTTGTGTGTCTTTTTACTTTTACAAATTATGTATTAAGTTTTAGATCCAATGTCTTCTAATGAGACTGAGAATATTCTCCTGTGTTATCCTTTACATCCAGACTCTTGTCCCAGAGCTCATCGTCTCACTGTTGTTAAAGTGGCAATGTACGCTTTCATTTCACTCATGATCCTCATGACAGTTTTTGGGAATCTGCTGATCATCATCTCCATCTCTCACTTCAAACAGCTTCAGTCTCCAACTCATCTGATCGTTCAGTCATTGGCTGTGTGTGACTGTCTGCTGGGTTCACTGGTGATGCCCTACAGTATGGTGCGATCTGTCGAGGGCTGCTGGTTTTTAGGACATGTTATTTGTAAAATGCATTTTAGTTTGGACATGACCCTCTGTATCACCTCTATACTGCATCTTAGTTTAATATCTATTGATAGATATTGGGCCATATATTACCCTTTAAAATACAAAATGACGATCACAAACAACACTGTGACTGTATTTATCAGCTTTACATGGATCTTTTCATTTGTGTACAGCTTTTCTGTTGTATTTTCAGGGGTCAATGCTGTTGGTATGGGAGCTCTTATATTACAGATTTCTTGTTTTGGTGGCTGTGTTCTGTTTTTTAACAAAGAATTGGGTGTAACTATTATCATTGTATTATTTATTATTCCAGGAACTATAATGAGCTCTCTGTATATCAGCATATTCAAAGTTGTGAAAAAACACGCTAAGGTTTTGTCAGAGAAAGTGTCTGTGACCACCACAGGTGTTAACAGTCAAAGCTCCGCACACAGAGAAAGAAAAGCAGCTAAAACTCTGGCTCTTGTTATGGGCGTTTTCTTTTTCTGCTGGCTGCCTTTATTTATTGTCAGTACTGTCAACCCTTATATCAATTGTTCAGCTCCAGCTGATGTTTTTGAAGCTTTAAGTTGGTTTGCATATTTTAACTCTGCTTGTAATCCTTTGATCTATGGATTTTTCTATCCTTGTTTTCAGAAGGCCTTTAAGACTCTCATATTTACTTACATATGTGGCTTCAAAGATTCAGATGGTTTGACATTTGAATAAATATCAATTTATTAATGAACGAATTGTAAATATTGTCTTAAATAAACTAATAATTCATTACAAGAAATTGTTTGATCGGGGTGATCTTCTGAAAGTAGTAATGCTAAACAAATCTTAAAGGATTTAGCATGTACAAATTAATAAACATTCTGTCATTAATACTCCAACCTTATGTTTTAAACCTGCCATTTCTTTCATCTGTTGAACATGAACAAAGAGATGTTTTTATAAATCCATAAAATGAATTATGTATTGTTTATTATCAACAATTTAACATGAAAGAAAGACAATATTGGAAATATTTATGTTTCTATTTAATTTATTATAAAAAGTGTATATGGATTATAAAGATCTGAGGTTTGCACTAGTGTGAGTTATATACATTATAAAATAACATCAAACAAAACTTTTTTTCATGAATTTATTCTTTGGTTATGGGTTCCTTGAAGGATTTCTGGGTTGTGCCGGACTCAATCTGATACTGTATGCCAGTTTCCCCACAAAGTCTAAAAACATGCAGATGAGATCAATCTATGTCCCTAAATTACCCTTAGGTGAGTAGGTTTGAAGATGGACATGTTATAGGCTTCAACCCTCCTGTGGCCTTGCATAGGATAAATTGTTCTGGTAAATTGATGGATGAATGGACTGAAATGATTTGATACTGTAGAAAAGATGCAGTGCTCTGACAACTGTGGTGTCTGAATTATTGCTGTATAACACTGTACACATTCTACATCTGTTTGATGACAACTGACATTTTACAGTACAACAAACATGCTTAATTTTATCATTTTGTAATTAAATATTAGGACAGTTTTATACGATTGGGGCAGTTTAGAGATTCAACCGTGTTAGATAAACATTTAGGGTAGCTAAAGACCCAAACATGTAAGAATGATGGGGGAAACATTTAAGGGTTAAAATATAAACACACATCGATCATGTGTGCATAAGTTTGCATTATAATGTTTCAGATAAATGGTTTTCACAGTATTTTTAACACATGTGGCTCGGCGGTTTGAGCCTCAGCTGCGGAAGCATACCCATCTCGATGGTAGCTGGGAGCACTGTGGAGCCACATCCCTTAGAGGTTTCTTAGGTGGCGATTACAATATGGAATAACCTCAAAGGGTTTTATTGCACATTTAGGTCTTTGGAAGTACCAAATTCTGACCAACTGCCCTACGTTCTATCGGGTCATGGTGAGCGGAGAAGAAATTCAGCTTGCTGACAGACATTTGTAGAGCTGCGGGCTAGGCGACACTTGATTGAAGAAATGAGGGGTATGACCATGGAGTGAAGGTTTGTCTGCAGGCCGGTGTGATTTTCAATTCAAGCAATTCAGTACTAACTGTACACGTTCCTGTGTCAGGCGTGGCTAAAGCTTAACCGAGTCCAGTTCTATACCGAGAAAAGATATCTTCTGCACAGGGGAACTTCACAGGAACTTTTCCCAGTTGACCCGAAAACCAAAGCGGGTGAGATCCCTGAGCACCAGGTCTCTGTGTTAGCAAAGTGTCACTTGGGACAGTGCTGTGATGAGCCAGTGGTCTGTGATTGGGACTGTGCTATGATAAGCAAGGGTGCAAATGCCGGGTAAGACTTTGTGCTGACATGCCCGCCCCTCGAAAGCCAAGCGGAGAAATGGCCTGTGTCTGGGGAGAATCGAAATATGAAAGTATGCCTCCTACATGTCTATGGTTGCAAACAAATCTTGGGGACAGATGCATTGAAAAGTGTTCTTCTGCATCAGCATCTTGAACAGTATCTTGTGAAGTGCACGATTCAGTGAGCACAGATACAAGATCGGTTGTAATCCACAGACTTTCTTGTGTACTATGAAGTAAGGGCTGTAAAAAAACAGCCTTGTGTTGGCTGGAGGGACCAGCTCTATCGTGCCCTTTGCCAGTAGGACCCCGATGTGGCATGCAAGATATGGGAATCTGGAGCTTTCACTGAGGTGAAGTAAATGCTGGAAACCTTGGGGGGACATGGCAAGCTGAATCACAAAGCTGAGTGTAATAGTGCATTGAAGCAAACGCGATAAGCTGGGTAACTGTTTCCAGGCTCCCAAGGACCGAGTGAGGGGAACTAAAGGTACCACAGAAGTTCCCACAGTGTGGCAGTTGAGTGGAGCGGATGTGATCCCCATGGTCCGCTCTAAGGCTTGTGTGGTGTGACACTTACCTGACTGAGGATGGCAGTATAGGCTCCTTGGACACCCAGGCAGTCACACTGGTGACAGAGAAGGGGGAGAATGGGTTGGCTCTGCAGCACCCATGGCACCCGAAGTCCTCTGGGGACCTGGAGATGGAAAACTGGTCTTGTTGCCAATGTGGGGGTCGGCTGAAAGCCGGCAGAAATAAAATAAAAGGGAACAAAGGATTCTCCACCTGGCCCTCCTCCGGGGGAGGGAGTGGTGCCGTCACCATCTCCCGAAGAGCAGTCCCTACCATCTCCAGGTCACCCATCTCAGGGCCGCTTACACTTCCGCTTTCTTTTGGGGCTTAGGTGGAAGCTGCTGTAGTGGCGAAGAGCCGACTGAGATGCTGCCGAGGATAGATGGGAAGAGACAGCAGGCTTCTGACGCGGCAGGATATGTTTGATGGCCTCAGTCTGCTTTTGGTACTTGGCTGCTTCACCAAAGAGGTTGGCCTGAAACACAGGAATGTTCAAGAATCCACAGGTCGGTAGCTGCACAAAGGTCTTCCAACAACATTGGGTCATGACCACCCTAATGCAGATCTTTTAGTGCATTGGCCTGATGGACCAGCAACAATGTCATAGCGTGTAAGGCAGACGCTGTCTCCCTGCAAGCCCGGTACGCACTGCCCATCAGAGGAAAAGATTGTTTTCAGGCTTGTGAGGAAAGGCCTGGCTTATTCCTCCAAGAGGCAGCATTGGCTGAACACAGTTGCATCACAAATGACCGCTACACTGTCTGAACAACCGTGAATCCATTATTGACCCTGCCATCGAGGGAGGTGAGGGGTGAAGGTGTACAAGGCCTGTTATGGGAGGAGAAAGGAGCCCCCATGACCTTCTAAGCTCTTTATGCACCTCTAGGAAGAAATGTACTGGAGGCGCATGCTGAGGACCAATGCGGTGCCAGCAGATACAAATACTGCATGTAAACATTCATTAGATCATTGGTATATTCTCAAAGCATAATTGGTCTCTCTAGCAAGTTCCCAATTCATCAGTCATCAATGTGACGTCGAAGTGACCGAATGAAAGGGAATAACTTATGACAGGAAAATTAACATTAAATTCCTTGGGAAATGCTCTGGTGGAAATTTTTGCAGTCAGCATGCCAATTGCACGCTCCCTCAAAACTTGTGACATCTGTGACATTGTGCTGTGTGTTAAAACTGTGAGGTGGATGGATTATCTCGACCAAGGAGAAATGCTCACTAAAACAGATTTAGACAGATTTGTGAGCAATATTTGAGAGAAATAGTCTTAGATCTTTGAGTTTGATTACTGACAAATGGAAGCAAAAACAAAAGTGTTACGTTTATAATTTTTTTTAGTGTAGTTAATGCATTTACTAATGTTTACTACTACAACCTAATGATAAAATGTTACAGAGATAGTGACACATTTCTTGTTGGTCATGTTTTGTGACAATTGCATAAATTTCCCCTAGAGCAGTATTTAAAAGATCACTGTAAGCACTTTAAAAAAAATCTGATATGGCCAACTTACTGTTGGGCGGAGCTCTTGAATGTTGGAGCGATACTGTCCGTTCACACCAGCTGTAAATAAATTGCATTATTCGCATGTAGTTGGGCGCTTAAACATTTTTAGTTAACTCATTCTCATGTGAAATTCAGACGTGAATACTCTCAATTTGGCGAGTTAAGCTAGCTTGTACTCTCAATATGTTTATATATATTATATATAGCTCAAATTGAGTAAAAATGTTTTTTACAACTTACCAGATTTCCCGACAATTATTTTATCCTGCATTGCTGTTTCGTATGTCATAATCACGGCACAACTATAGCAAGCTCCTGATTGGTTAATGTGAATTGCACCATTTGTGCCTCCTCATTCCCTTGAATCACGATGCAGTATGTATATCGCATCTTTGCATCGACTTAATATGTAAATCACTCGCGCTTAATGCTTCATTCGTATCTGGTGTGACACATCGTAAGTTGTTTAGGGCAATAGGAATATGTAATACAGTATATTTACCAAGCTTCATACGTGTATGTGCATTACAGCATATGCACGGTTTGTTTTCTTCTAACTGAGGGCCCTTTTGGCCTTGACCTCTAGTTGTAAAAGTGAAAAAAAGAAAATGAGATCTTAGCAAAAAAAACAAAAAACGTGGAGTTAAAGAAAATGTACATGACAGACACAGAACTACAGATATTTCTGTAATCATTGGTTACATTTACATGCAAAAGGGGGAGGCACCTTAAATCTAAAAATATATAAAGAGACGTAGATACAGCGATGAGTCCATTTGAGATGTTATTTTAAATGCAAATGTACCGTTTATATATTGATTTTTCTTTTGATTTTGGTCTTTATCATATTATGATTTATAGAATTATTCAGTTTACAGTTTGGTCAATACTTGTGTTTATTTTTATTTTTACAACTGACATATCACATTTTTGGATGCAATGTCTTCTAATGAGACTGAGAATAATGAGAATTTTCTCCTGTGTTATCCTTTACATCCAGACTCTTGTCCTAGAATTCATCGTCTCACTGTTGTAAAAGTGGCAATGTACGCTTTCATTTCACTCATGATCCTCATGACAGTTTTTGGGAATCTGCTGATCATCATCTCCATCTCTCACTTCAAACAGCTTCAGACTCCAACTCATCTGATCGTTCAGTCATTGGCTGTGTGTGACTTTCTGCTGGGTTTACTGGTGATGCCCTACAGTATGGTGCGATCTGTTGAGGGCTGCTGGTTTTTGGGAGATGTTATTTGTAAAGTGCATTTTAGTTTGGACATGACCCTCTGTATCACCTCCATACTGCATCTGAGTTTAGTATCTATTGATAGATATTGGGCCATATATGACCCTTTAAAATACAAAATGAGGGTCACAAACAAGTCTATGAATGTATTTATCAGCTTTACATGGATCTTTTCATTTGTGTTAAGCTTTTCTGTTGTGTTTTCAGGGGTGGGTGCTGTTGGTCTGGAAGCTCTTATATTACAGATGTCTTGTTTTGGTGGCTGTGCTGTGTTTTTAAACAAAGAATGGGGGGTAACTTTTGTCATTGTAGTATTTATTATTCCAGGAACTATTATGAGCGCTCTGTATATCAGCATATTTAAGGTTGTGAAAAAACATGCAAAGGTTTTGTCTGTGGCCACGAAAGGTGTTAACAGTCAAAGCTCTGCACACAGAGAAAGAAAAGCAGCTAAAACTCTGGCTCTTGTTATGGGGGTTTTCTTTCTCTGCTGGCTGCCTTTTTTTACTGTCAATTCTGTGAACCCTTATGCCCAATTTTCAGTTCCAGCTGATGTTTTTGAAGTTTTAGGTTGGTTTGCATATTTTAACTCTGCTTGCAATCCTTTGATCTATGGATTTTTCTATCCTTGTTTTCAGAAGGCCTTTAAGACTCTCATATACACTTACATCTATGGCTTCAAGGATTCAGATGGTTTGACATTTGAGTAAATATCAAATTATTAAGTGAATTTCTGTAAATATTTGTATGTACTAAATATACTTATGAATAAATGATTTAACATTAATTACTGTTAAAAGATATAATATGTTAACATCATTACAAGAAATTGTTTGATCAGGGTGATCGTGCATCTTCTGAAAATAGTAATGTTAAACAAATCTTAAATAATTCAGCATGTACACATTAATAAACATTTTGCCATTAATACTCCAACCTTATGTTTCAGAATTAAGTGAGTAAATGAGTTTGATATGAACATTTCTTTATCCTGTAAAACACAACCTGTATGGTCTGCACTTTTCCTAAAGTTAATTACTTCACTTATTGAATATTACATAGATTAACCCGTAAATGAATACCCCAGGTCCATAGTGCATCACCCAGTACCCCCTCATTTATGGTTTAAATTTAGACCTCCACCTCCTTAGTTTTCTTCAATTTATTTATTATCGACAATTTTACGTGAAAGAAACACAATAATGTTAATAATTCTGTTTCTATTTAATTTATTTTACTGTATTAAGTGTATAGGGTCTGTAAAGACCTGAGGTTTGCACTATTCTGAGTTATATACATTATAAAATAACATTAAACAAAGCATTTTTCACTCAATTAATCATTGGTTGTGGGTATCTTAGAGGATTTCTGGGTTGTGCCTGGCTAAGTCGGGGAGTCTTTCTATGTGGAGTTTGCATGTTTTAGCGTGGATGTCCATCTGGTATTGTGTATGCCAGTTTCACCCCAAAGTCTAAAAACATGCAGATGAGATCGCCCAAGATCCTGGGATAGGCTTCAGCCCTTCTGTGACCTTGCATAGGATAAGCCATTCTGGTAAATTTCAAAGTCTTTGATAAACACTCAGGGTAAATACGTAATAATTATGGAGGATTGAGCCTCAGGTGGGTCTGGGAAAAGCAGATAAAAACGAATAAAGATTGTGGAAACACTTTACAGTAAGGTTGTATTTGTTAACAATTAATAATAATAATAATTATTATTATTATTTATTACATTTATATAGCGCTTTTCTGCAGCACTCAAAATGCTATATAAAAGGGGGAATCTTCTCAACCACCACAATTAGTTAAAGCATTCTTAAGCATTTATTAATCTTAGCTCATGTTAATTTCAGCATTTACTAATACATTTATGAATTCAATTGTTGTAACTGTTTACATTAGTTAATGCACAATGAACTAACATAAATAATTGTATTGGCATTAACTAACATTAAGAAGAATTAACGATGCAATTTGTATAATCCACACCGCTAGAGGGCGCACAATCAAAACAATAACAATACGGACTACCGGCACATCCGGGAACTTGACTGTAAATTTCGTCACCGCCCCTTTTTGGGGGATAAAAAAAGCAGACCTTCCATTGGCTTCCATTCAAAATAGCGGAACAAAGCAACGTTTTTACACAGCTGGCAGGCGTAAATAACTTATGAAATCACTCAGATTAAACATGTTGAGTAATTATCTCTCCACCCTGCCTGCCATAGAGCCCGAAAGATACATTAACACATTTAATTTGGTCAATATAAAAACATGTCCCTTTCTTTCTCACAGCGTCAAATTTGTGTAACAACGCCATCCAGTGATTGCTGGAAATATCGCTAAGCCAGTTAGTTGTATGGCTGGACGGAAAAGTGCACTCATTACTCTAAATATAAAGACATAATAAATAAATACGAAGTAACTTTCAAATACGAAGTAAAATCATTCATTTGCTTCCCTGTTGACTCGCTGAGGTAGGAGTAAATGTCCGGGTAAGACACCTCTGGCCAATAGGCAGCGTTGTTACACAGATTTGATGCTGGGAGGATGAAAGAGACATGTTTTTATATTGACCAAATTAAATATGTTAATGTATCTTTCGCGCTCTATGGCAGGCAGGGTGGACAGATAATTACTCAACATGTTTAATCTGAATGATTTCATAAGTTATTTACGCCTGCCGGCTGTGTACAGGGGTTGCCTTGTTCCGCTGTTTTGAATGGAAGCCAATGGAAGGTAGTCTGATTTCCCCCAAAAGTGGGCGTGAACCTATTCAGAGACATTCTATGATGTTGCGCCGGTTGTGCGTATGATTAATGACGCTCTGAAGCAGCGTGGAATGATGGGATTTGTTGTCTTTAACTCAACCACTGATGGCCATCAATCAGACGGTAAGGAGAAATCATTTTAACTGGATGAGGTAAAGTAATAAAATTTTATACATTTTGCTTTTGATGACATTTTTTATTTCATTGTGTAATGATTCATGTAATGTTCAAAACGCAATTGTTAGTCATAAATGTTACACTTTTATCCCAATTCGATGGTGTGTTCACATAGCACAGTATAGGGATGCAGCGAAATACATTTTTTTGGCTGAAACCGAAAAAGAGGAAACCAAGGCCGAAACACCGAAAGAAATTATGCTAATTATTAGTACCATTGCATTTATGGCTATGGCTGTGTACTAACTTTACTAAAATCAAGGCATTGCAATTTCATAAAATAATATTAAAGTTTCAAAGAATAAATCAATTACAAATTATGCAAATATTTATTAGCACATTCCAACAATGCACAGTATAAAATAAAATTCAAAGTTTCAAACTAAAATGTTTAACTTGACCCCAAATAATGTACAGGCCTACTGGCCTGCATAGGTTTTAAAATGAAATGTTCTCTTATGAAAACAAAGTGCATTTAGGTCAAGGGCATTTCAAATTTTTCTCTGTAGGACTGCTACAAGAAAGTGCATTCAGAACAAAGAATTGCAGATGTGCAAAGTGGATAATAAATATTTAAATAAGACAAGCCCATTCTACTTCTTGAAGTGAAGTGGCAGGTTTTTCTTGATGAAAAGTAGCTTCTCTGCGTTATCACAGTGAAGTCTGTTCCTCTTCTCATCGAGAACATGAGCTGCTGCACTGAACAGGTTCTCACTGTAAGTGCTTGTGCATGGAGCAGACAAGTACTTGCGTGCCATCTTTGCCAGGCCAGGAAAGCGGCTGTGATTACAGTACTTCTCCAGTAGGCAAGAGGGTTATCACTTCTGGGGATGGGGACTTCAGACAGATAACCATCTAGCTCAAAGGGGGCAAGAAGAGAGAGAATGTTCTGTATTAAGACCCACTGGTGTGAAGTGAATGTCACGGGGAGCTCGTGGTCTGCGTTATATGCAGCAAAAACTCGCTTTTGCGCAAAGAGGCTTTGCAACATGTAAAAAGTGCTGTTTCACCACGTACTCACATCTTGCTGGAACCGTTTAATTGGGTGTTCCAAACTGATCTTGCATAGACTGCAAGCGGGAATAGGCCAGCTGAGAATGTTTGAAGTGGCCAAAAATTCTTCTGCCTATAGCCAGTACGTCTTTTACGCTGCGTTGAGACAACACTCCTTCATTCACAGCCAAATGTAGTGTGTGGGCCATGCACCCTATTCCCTTCAGCTGGCTGTCTTCTATCGCTTTTGTCATATTTCTTGCATTGTCACTGACAATGACATGCACTTTAGATTTGTCAATATGCCATGTGTCGAACATATTGGCGAATGCATCAGAAATGGCTGCTGCTGTATGTGACCCTTGAAACTCTTGTGAATGGAGCAGATGGATCTTTTGCAGCTGGAAATCCGCGTTGATTCATTGTGCGGTTAGACTGAGCATACTGGTAATGCTGAGGTCTGCGCTCCATATATCTGTCGTGAGACTGATTGCTGACATACCTGCAGCTATATGCTCATGGACGTGAGTTGCAACAATATTAAACAGCTCAGGTAAACACACCTCTGATAAATGTCGTCTGCTTGGCATGACATAACGGGGCTCAATGTGCTCGATCAGCCTACGAAATCCCACATCTTCTACGATAGGGAATGACTGATCATCTAAGGCAATACATTTTCATGATCTTTTGTGTAATGCCCTTTGCCTTGACACCATCACTGGGAAACTTCCTTGCCTTTTCAAAAACGTCCGCCACAGACTGAGTGGGTGTGCTCGGAGGCATTTTCCTTTTCTGTGCCGTGTTCCTTTCATATTCAGTGTAGCAATCGTAATGTTTGGATTTTAGGTGATAAATTAAACCCGACGTGGAGAAAGTCTTTGCAGATGCACCCCCTCTTGAAATCTCGGCATTACAGGTTTTGCAAATCGCTGTCCGTGGGTCTTTCTCAGATACACTGAAATACGTCCACACTGCAGACATGTTGCTTCAGACAAGCACATGCAGGTCACGGTTTCTGTTTGCGTCATCACAACATTTCAGCTGTATTGTTTCGGTAATGAAAGTCTTTCTGAAAATTTTCGGTGGCCCAATACTCAGTGCATCCCTAGTATTAAGTGTTCAGATTAACAAACTTACCATAAAAAAGCTAGTGGCTGACAGATGATGTTACTTCCACACTTTTCCACAACACTGTTGTTATGTGGTTTCTACGTCAGTAAAGGTGGTAACAAAGGGCAATGTGGAAATTTACGTCATTGACAGGTGACTGCACTGCCCTGTGTCACTGTTTAAAATGGTGTTTTAAACAATTTTCTCATAATTTACAAGTAGTTAAAAACACTGGACTAGTGTTTTTTGGATATTTTACTTCAAAAATCTTACAAATTGTACCTTTAATACACACCGCAAAGGCGGAAATTGCGAGGGGGTCAGTAAAATATAATTTATACAGATGCTAGGACACATTTCTCAATACTTAGGTCACTTTTGCAAAACTCTTCACACAGTGAGCACAACAGAAGTCTATGTGGGCTAAACTGAGGATCAATTATCATTGCTTTGGCACAAAATGCATTCAATGACTACATTTTTCAAATTCCATGAATTCTTTTCTCACTCAGACACAACAATTGCCAAAACTTTTTATACATACAGGCCAATTTGCACATGCTTACATACTGTTTTCCAAACAATAACATATTTTGCTACATTTCTATAGTAATATTTTAATGAAATATATTTTAAATCTTAAAATTACAGTTTTTCCAATTGCTAACACACTAAAATGACATGAACAGCCCAACTATTTAAACTGACACACAGAGAGCAACACCTCTTCTCAAGTCTCCAAAAGTCTAAACACATTTCCTGCTTTACACACATTTTGCAATTCACAATGGCACTTTTTAAATGCACTGAACACGGTTCTCTGCACAAGACACAACAATCTGACATAAAGTCACATGTTTGCCTTTTCAAAATACTACCATTCAAAATGACACTACACGAGCTAAATGGCCAATATATGTGCCACCTGCCCAAACACCTAAATGGTTAATTGTTAACACTTCAATCAGGATGTAAGCACTAGAAAAGACCACAGGAACGTCATTGGCCACAGAGCCATTATAGATGTTCCTGGCTAACGTGGTGGGAACATCACAATGTGTGCTGCCATCTCCAATATGGATGGTGTCCTCCACCGTCATGCCAACCTTGATACAACACAGCCCATATTCTCACATTTCTAAAAAGACTTCACAACATTCTCATACCATCAGAGTGTATGAATGATGTAGACCAAAGAAACCGGTATGTTGTAGTATGGCACAACGTGAGCTTTCATTGTGTAGCTCCAGTCCAAAACTGGTTTGCTGACTACCAAACATTTATCGTGCAATACCTCCCACCATACTTGCCATTTTTGAACCCCATAGAAGAGTTATATGGAAGGTATATGACCACCAGCCCTTTGTGCGCATGCCTTTTTTACAGATTATGAAAGAGACATATGATGAGATTGATGTTGGTGCAATTTAGGGATGGATAAGGCGCTCAAGGTGCTTCTTCCCTCGATTTCTGGCAAGGGAATATATTGCCTGTGATGTGGACGAGGCGTTATGACTTGTTTGGTGAAAAATAAAAAAAATTTAACAGCATGTGTGTGTATCTGCAAATATTTTTGTGCATGTGAACAATCTAATACATATTTTAGTATTATGGCAAAGCATACTAAAGAAAAGTGCACTTTTCATTATGCCCAACTGTGTGTAGTTGGTTAGACAAAAATCTGGTAATATGAATGAAGTGTGTTCCAATTTGTGTCAAAGTTTGATTTTGATAATGTTATATGTAGTTTCGGTTGGAGTGCTTCATTTTGCAGGATATATGTGGTATTTTGCTATTTGGGTGTGTGGTTTTGTAAATTGTGTTATGTTTTTTGATAAAACCAGATTAGTTTGCAAAATTGTGTGTTAGCAATTGGAAAAAACTGTAAATGCTATAAAAACAATTGGCCAATTGGAGAAGACCGAGTAGATTAGCATTACAATTGTATCTGTATCAGTGGATAGTGTGTATACAAATTCTTGTATTTTGGTCTGATTCATTCAAGTAACATATATTGCAGTGAATTATAAACAGAGATATGTCCTTGTTTTACACGAGAAAACATTGTATAATGCTACATGTTGTTAGTGTTTTTTAGGTCATTGTTTTGTGGGTGAGAAAGTGTGTTTGTCGGCTGTCAACCTTTGCTTAGTGTTCTGGAATAATGAGTTCATTTGAAACCTGAATAAAGTGATTTGGTAGTTGTAGTGCATTTTGAATGTGAAATGAACTGCTTTGCCAAGCTGAAAGTTGGTTAGGAGAACTGTATGAAGAGTTTTGCAAAAGTGACCTAAGTATTGAGAAATGTGTCCTAGCATCTGTAAAAAAATGTAAATAACATGATATTATATTAATGTTTGTGTAGTTAAACAATACAATACAAAAATGCAATTGGGGCCAAAATATATGTTTAGAAACATTTTTAGTGCCCTTCCCTTGTCTCACAGTGTTTTTGGTTCTTGCTCGTGATTGAGCGATAGTGGAGCATTTTCGGATTGAGAGAAAATCACGACACTCCGACATTCAAAAAATCCGCTCCTCGCTCCTGGCAAAATCACACCACTCCACTCCTCGCTCCGCTCTCACTCCGCACCGCTCACATACTCTGGTGTGTGTGTGTCAGATGACCCCTCCCTCCTCTACTTCGGGACACTAGCTAAAGAATTTCACTTTAACAATAAGAATGATTAAAATAGATCATTCAACAAATAAGAAGGTTCATACTTTCAACCCCCCTTCACCATCATCTGAAGGCAGGATGATCGTAAACATTTGACAGTACATCCAACCGGTCTCACAACCACAGACCATGAGTAACCACATCAGCCCATGACATCTACATTCTGCATCTTTACCTCTAAGATCGTCTGAGACCAACCACCTGGACAGCTGCTGCAACAATCGGTTTGCATAACCCAAAAATTTCTATACAAACTGTCAAAAACCATCTCAGGAAAGCTCATCTGCATGCTCGTCGTCCTCATCGGGGTATCGACCTGACTGCAGTTTGTCTGGCACTTTGGAGAGGGCTTTTCTTCACAGATGACTTCCATGTTTACTGTAAAGGGCAGATGGCAGACAGCATGTATGGTGTTGTGTGAGTAAGCGGTTTGCTGATGTCGATGTTTTGGATCGCGTGGCCCATAGTGGTGGTGGGGTTATGGTACAACAAACACAGGTGCATTTTATTGATGCCATTTGAATTCACAGAGACACCTTGACAAAATCCAATGCATGGGCCCATGTTGCAAGAATCTCTACATTATTCTTGGAAGCTGAATCAGTTCTTGCAGGGCCAGTATACTCAACAGATATATCACCCATTTAGCATGTTTGGGATTATCTGGATCGGTGTATACAACAGTGTGTTTCAGTTCCTGCCAATATCCAGCAACTTCACACAGAAGGGTGTGCCAACATTCCATAGGCTAAAATCAACAACCTTATCAATTCTATGCGCACCTATTAGAGTGGCCTTTATATTAGCCAGCCTAAGGCACACCTGTGCAATAATCATGCTGTCTAATCAGCATCTTGATATGCCACACCTGTGAGGTGAATGGATTAATGAATCCTGAATCCTGTTTTCGCCCGAGGTTATCCAGTTGTCTTATGTTCTGTTTTCCTGTTTTTGGATTGACTACATGTGTATGACCTTCTGCCTGTTGTTTATGGATTACCCCTAATCTTTGGATTTACCTTTTAAAGGAACTGCATTTGGATCCGCCACCTTATCTTACCTTGCCATGCTTCAACCGTAACAGAATGGCCGACCAACAATAGATCCAGCAGTTTCCCTAAGCAGCCTATGTCAATGTGGCAGAATGGGTTTGTGCCCCTCCTACTTTTGTAATGTGAGGGGTTAGCCAATGAATAGTGACTCTGAAGGTATAAAAGTGCAGCCTGTCAGTCGTAGGTGTGCGTCATTGAGGGGGGCCATTACGTCATCAACACGCCGCCGCTTGTTTGCTTGAGTGGACTGTTTACATCCGTGGTGAGTGTATTGTTTGGCCTCAAAACACTTTAAGATGAGCTATATTGGTGAGCTAATACTGATTTTCGTGTTGGTAGAGACCGCCGAGGCTGCTAACCACTGTTATAAAAGTCTATTTTGCTGCGTGAGGAACCAAATGTGGACAATTGAGACGGTAAGGAGAGCGTACCGTGTGTATAATGACGTGTGTGTATAAAATGTTTTGATTTAAATCGCTAGTGCTCTGACGTGCCTGCTTTATATTTAAAGGGTAATTTAGTCTCTGCTTAGCTGGTGCTGCGCTCTTTTGGGGGTGGGATCACTAACTGATTAACCTCCAGCGTCTCTCAGTGTTTTCGATTGTGAGTATCACTGGCTGCTTGAGTATTAAGCTAAGGGAGAAGAACGAGCAGCGTTACATCATCTTGCTTTGTGTTTGTAGGCGCGAGGTGAAGGCAATGGCTGCGTACTACTAAGTGCTGCGTTGCAGGCTGTATATTTCATGCTGCATACTTCCTGTTCTGCTGGCTTCACCCTGGCTTCCTGCTCTGCCGGTTCTGCCCTGGCTTTCTGCTCTGCCGGCTCCTCCATGGTCCAGCCTCCGGCTCTTCATGGGCCTGGCCCACCGTCCCTCCCCCTGTTCTGCCTCCACTTCACCCTTCCGCTCCACCCTTCTGAAAGCCATTCCTTTGGGGGGTCATGTCACGAGCCTGTCTGTGTCTGCCCTGTTTTAGTCTGCCTGCTTTCCTCCTGTTCCTGTGTTGCTCCACCCCTTGTTTGTTGCCATGGACATTAATTCATACTCGACCCTTTGTTCCCATAGTAATTAATTGTCTTTGCTTTGTGATTGGTTGTCTTCATGTTTAAATACCTTGTCTGTTCATTGCCTGTTTGTCAGTCATTGTTTGTTATCCAGTTGTTTTATGTTCTGTTTCTTTGTTTTTGGATTGACTACATGTGTATGACCTTCTGCCTGTTTAATGGATTATGTTTATGGATCATTCCTTGCTTTTGGATTTACCTTTTGAATAAACTGCATTTGGATCTGCCACCTTGTCTTGCCTTGCCTTGCTTCAACCATAACAGATGTGAACAATATTTAAGAGAAATAGGCCTTTTATATACATGGATCTTTGAGTTCAGATAATGAAAAATGGGGGCAAAAGGTGTTGCGTTTATAATGCACCTGAAAAAAAGTTTATACTTCAATAGATTTCTAGTAATAAAATAAATTGTGTCTCAAATAGCACAGATTTGTACACTTAGATGTTCTTAAGTTTATCTTAAGAAGTACAAAAGACAAATGTTTGGTATATTAACTACAAAATTAGTGCACAAAATTGTACATTTACTAAATGTAGTCGAACAAGTGCAGAAAAGACTTTATTAAAACAAAACATGAAGCATAATCCGTGGCGTGAAACAAGGAGCAAGATCCATAACATAAACATGAGCAACTCATACAACAAACAATAATCGACAAAAGACAATGAAAACATGAGGGCTATATAGGGACAAGGAACCAATCAGAACATGACACATCAAGGAATAGGGAAACAAAAGACAACCATGACAATGAACTATTAAAATTATTTGAAATTTGTGTCATTCATTTGTGAAACACTGCATCATTTGCATATATATGTAAAGAGCATTTTTTACAACTTACTAGATTGTCCGACCTTCTCATTCACTTTTTTTCAAAGCAAGATCCATTTTTATTCCTGTTTCTATAAAAGTACGAACATTGTAGTACAGCTCCATGTGCCACAATACAGTGATGATGATTTTGTCTTTCATTGTTGTTTTGTATTTCTGCCTCCGCTCACTGCGTCGCAATCACGTCACTACAAAAGCAAGCCAGTGTGATTTGCGCAAATCATGCATTACACGTGTCAAACGTCTGAAACAATTTCTTGTAACTGGGGGCCCTTCTGGGCTTGACCCCAGTTGTGAAAATGTAAAAAAGGAAAATTAGATCTTAGCAAAGAAAAACGTTAACGGTAATGAACATGATAAACAGACAACTACAGATGTTTCTGTAATCATTGGTTACATTTACATGCAAAAGGGGCAGGTACCTTAAACCTGAGAATATATAAAGAGATGTAGCTACAGCGATGAGTTTATTTGAGATGTTATTTTAAATGGAAAGGTACTGTTTATGTTTTAATTTTCTTTTTAATTTTGTTCTTTATCATTTTATGATTTATAAAATAATTCAGTTTACAGTTTGGTCAATACTTGTGTTTCTTTTTTTTTACAACTCACATATCAATTTTTTGGATGCAATGTCTTCTAATGAGACTAAGAATTTTCTCCTGTGTTATCCTTTACATCCAGACTCTTGTCCTAGAGCTCATCGTCTCACTGGAGTTAAAGTGGCAATGTATGCTGTAATATTACTCATGATCCTCATGACAGTTTTTGGGAATCTGTTGATCATCATCTCCATCTCTCACTTCAAACAGCTTCAGTCTCCAACTCATCTGCTCGTTCAGTCATTGGCTGTGTGTGACTGTCTGCTGGGTTTACTGGTAATGCCCTACAGTATGGTGCGATCTGTCGAGGGTTGCTGGTTTTTGGGAGATGTTATTTGTAAAGTGCATTTTAGTTTGGACATGACCCTCTGTATCACCTCCATACTGCATCTGAGTTTAGTATCTATTGATAGATACTGGGCCATATATGACCCTTTTAAATACAAAATGAGGGTCACAAACAAGTCTATGAATGTATTTATCACCTTTACATGGATCTTTTCATTTGTGTTAAGCTTTTCTGTTGTGTTTTCAGGGGTGGGTGCTGTTGGTCTAGAAGCTCTTATATTACAGATGTCTTGTTTTGGTGGCTGTGCTGTGTTTTTAAACAAAGAATGGGGGGTAACTTTTGTCATTGTAGTATTTATTATTCCAGGAACTATAATGAGCTCTCTGTATATCAGCATATTTAAGGTTGTGAAAAAACATGCAAAGATTTTGTCTGTGGCCACGAAAGGTGTTAACAGTCAAAGCTCTGCACACAGAGAAAGAAAAGCAGCTAAAACACTGGCTCTTGTTATGGGCGTTTTTTTTCTCTGCTGGCTGCCTTTATTTATTATGAGTGCTGTGAGCCCTTATATCAATTATTCAGCTCCAGCTGATGTTTTTGAAGTTTTAGGTTGGTTTGCATATTTTAACTCTGCTTGTAATCCTTTGATCTATGGATTTTTCTATCCTTGTTTTCAGAAGGCCTTTAAGACTCTCATATACACTTACATCTATGGCTTCAAGGATTCAGGTGGTTTGACATTTGAGTAAATATCAATGTATTAAGTGAATTTTTGTAAATATTTGTATGTACTAAATATACTTGTAAATAAATGATTAAACATTCATTACTGTTAAAAGATATAATATTTTAACATAATATTTTTTCTTCAATCTATTTATTATCAACAATTTAACATGAAAGAAACACAATAATGTAAATAATTCTGATTCTATTTAATTAATTGTATTAAGTGTAAAGGGTCTTTATAGACCTGAGGTTTGGATTATTGTGAGTTATATACATTATAAAATATAATTAAACAAAACATTTTTCATGAATTTTTTATGGGTTTCTTAGAGGATTTATGGGTTGTGCCTGGCTAAGTCAGGGAGTCTTTCTATGTGGAGTTTGCATGTTTTAGCGTGGATGTCCATCTGGTATTGTGTATGCCAGTTTCACCCCAAAGTCTAAAAACATGCAGATGAGATCGCCAAAGATCATGGGATAGGCTTCAACCCTTCTGTGACCTTGGATAGGATAAGACATTCTGGTAAATTTCAAAGTCTTATATAAACATTCAGGGTAAAGCCCCAAATATGTAATAATGATGGGGGAAACATTTAATAGTAAAATATAAATTACATTATAATGTTTCAGATACATGGTTTTCATAGTGATTTTGACACGTGGCAGGTGGCTCGCCGGTTTGAGCCTCAGGTGGGTCTGGGAAAAGCAAATGAAAACTGATGAAGATTGAGGTAACACATTACAGTCAGGTTGTATTTGTTAACAATTAATAATAACAACAATAATAATAATGATTTATTACATTTATATAGCGTTTTTCTGCATGACTCAAAACGCTTTACATGTGAAATGGGAAATCTTCTCAACCACCACGATTAGCTAAAGCATTCTTAAGCATTTATTAATCTTAGCTCATGTTAATTTCAGCATTCACTAATACATTTATGAATTCAATTGCTGTAACTGTTAACATTAGTTAATGCACAATGAACTAACATGAATAACTGTATTGCCATTAACTAACATTAAGAAGAATTAAAGATGCAATTTGTATAATCTGCACCACTAGAGGGTGCACAATCAAAACAATAACATTGACGTAGATTAATGACGCTCTGAAGCAGCATGGAATGATGGAATTTGTTGTCTTTAACTCAACCACTGATGGCCATCAATCAGACGGTAAGGAGAAATCATGTTAAAGGATGAAGTAAAGTAATAACATTTTATAAATGTTGCGTTTGATGACATTGTTTTATTTCATTACGTAAGGTTTCTGTTATGAACGACATAACTCAAGAATCCCAATGCAGAGGGTTTTAATGAGACACAGAATCAGTGGGTATGTATAATGGAAAAAACACTCAATGTCTTCATGTAATGTATGTGTGTGTGTGTATGTAACGGCAAAACACTCTAAGTGGGAAACACAGCAGGACATCCACTTTCTGTAAACACTTGATGTAATCTTCACAGGGCACAGGGAGAGAATCCTGGCGGGACAATGAGAGAGAGAGGCGGTCAGATACTTCAGCAGAGTCTGTGCTGGACAGCGCACTGTAGCAGTCCGAGTAACGCGCAGAATTATGTAAACCAGCGCTCGGAGAATCCACAGACAGAGTTCAAAGAGTGATGACGGTTGACACACCAATCGGGAGAGGCTGACGGCAGGACGGGGAAATCTGAAGAGGCAAAGGCAGCAGAGAGCTCGGTGAGTAATCCAATAAACGAGAAACTGACACTAGACACAACAAGACTAGAACTAGACAAGCTAGCGGGCAGGTGGAAGACGCGCACGTGTGGAGCTGTCAAAACAAGAACACAACACATAATGAAACAAAGACAAAACAGCCAATAAGACCGAAATCATAACAGGACTCCCCCCCCACGACCGCCACCGGGCGGTCCATGAGGAGGCTCACCCTGTCGCCGGCGGAGATCCTCTATCAGCCCAGGGTCCAGAATGTCCCGGGCCGGTACCCAACACCTCTCCTCCGGACCATATCCTTCCCAGTCAACGAGATATTGAAATCCCCTACCCCGGCAACGCACATCCAGTAAAGACTTAACTGAATGCACAGGGGCACCATCCATAAGCTGAGGGGTGGGGGCAGAGGGAACAGGATTAAGGTGGGAAAAATACACAGGCTTCAGTTTAGACACATGAAAAACTGGGTGAACCCGACCGAGTGCTGGAGGCAATCTGAGCCTGACCGTCACGGGATTAATAACCTTAACAATGCTGTATGGCCCAAGGAATCGTGGAGCCAGCTTGCGAGAAGGCTCACGGAGAGGTAAATCCTTGGACGAAAGCCATACTTTCTGCCCACAGATAAAACGGGGCGCGGTTCTACGGTGACGATCGGCCGCGGCTTTGGTTCGTCTGGAAACCTGACGTAATGTAAATCTAGCACTTCTCCAGGTGCGTTTGCAATGACGGACAAAAGCTATTGCAGACGGAACCACCGCATCAGGTTCTTGTGACGGGAATAAAGGGGGCTGAAACCCCATGGACGCCTCAAAAGGGGACATGTTGAGAGACGAAACAGGGAGAGAATTATGGGCGTATTCAACCCAGGATAACTGTTGGCACCAGGAGCTCGAATATTGCGATGTCAGACAGCGGAGAGCTCTACCTAAATCTTGGTTAGCCCGTTCACATTGCCCGTTGGTCTGAGGATGATACCCTGAAGACAAGCTAGCTGTGGAGCCTATTTGTCTACAAAATTCCTGACAGAAATGAGAAATAAACTGAGGACCCCTATCTGAAACAACGTCTGTGGGCAGACCATGTAAGCGAAATACGTGTTCGATCATAACCTGGGCAGTTTCCTTGGCAGTGGGTAATTTGGGCAAAGGGACAAAATGAACCGCCTTGGAGAAGCGGTCCACAATGGTCAAAACAACAGTGTTTCCCTTAGAACTAGGCAAATTGGTTACAAAATCAATAGCGATATGTGACCAAGGGCGAGAGGGGATGGGTAACGGTTTAAGCAGACCAATAGGGGCTTGATGAGAGGCCTTATTGCGGGCACAAACCTGACAGGCTAACACAAACTGTCTGACATCGGGACCCATAGAGGGCCACCAGAAACGCTGACGTATGGTAGCCAACGTTCTCCAAACCCCCGGATGGCAAACAAACTTGAACTCGTGACCCCACCGGATGACCTCGGAGTGAAGCGCATTCGGAACCCACAATCGACCCGCTGGGCACCCTTCTGGCACTTCCCCCTCCCGGCCAGCCCGTCTCACCCGTTGTTCTATTCCCCAGCGAGGGCACCCACCACCCGCCCCTCAGGGAGGATGGTTTCGTCCCAGCAGAACTGGGACTTTCGAACAAACGTGAGAGAGCATCTGGCTTGGTATTCTTTGAACCGGGCCGGAACGAGAGGGTGAAGTTAAATCTGTCAAAGAAGAGTGCCCAACGAGCCTGACGAGAAGATAACCTCCTGGCTGAACGGATGTATTCAAGATTCTTATGATCCGTCCAGACCAGGAAGGGCTCCGAGGTCCCCTCCAACCAGTGACGCCACTCACCCAAAGCTAGTCTGACCGCCAGCAGCTCCTGATTACCTATGTCATAATTTCGCTCTGCTGGGTTTAACCGATGGGAGAAAAAGGCACAGGGATGCACCTTGCCATCCTTAGCAGACAGCTGAGACAAAACGGCGCCTACCCCGACATCCGAAGCATCCACCTCCACAATAAATTGAGCAGCCGGATCTGGAATAGAGAGAACAGGAGTAGAGATAAACCGGGACTTTAAATTATCAAAGGCCTCCTGAGCACTAGAATTCCAGACAAACCTCTCCTTAGTGGAAGTGAGAGCAGTAAGAGGCTGAGCAACCTGACCATAATTTCTGATAAATCGTCGGTAAAAATTGGCGAAACCCAGAAATCTTAATAAATCCTTACAGGACTCGGGGACTGGCCATTTGGCGACCGCTTTGATCTTGGCTGGGTCGGGACGGATCTCACCTGGGGCAACAACAAAACCCAAGAACGAAACTGACTTACGATGGAATTCGCACTTCTCCGCCTTGACATACAACTTATTCTCTAACAACCGGCCTAAGACTCGGCGGACATGCTGAGTGTGTTCCTGCACAGAGGGAGAAAAGATGAGAATATCATGTATGTACACAAAGACAAACTTGTTAATCATGTCTCTCAACACATCATTGACCAGAGTTTGGAAGACTGAGGGAGCGTTACAGAGCCCAAAAGGCAAAACGCAGTACTCAAAGTGTCCAGTAGGGGTATTAAATGCTGTCTTCCACTCATCACCCTCTCTTATACGCACAAGGTGATAGGCATCGCGTAAATCTAGCTTAGTAAAGACCTGCACTCCCTGCAAGAGCTCAAACGCAGTAGACATTAAAGGAAGGGGGTACCTATTCTTAACAGTGTCATTCAAACCCCTATAATCAATACAAGGACGCAGGGAGCCGTCCTTCTTTTCAACAAAGAAAAACCCCGCCCCTGCGGGCGAGGTGGAGGGACGGATGAGAACGGCACGCAGGGCATCATTAATATACTGGTCCATAGCCTCTCTCTCAGGACCCGACAAAGAATAAAGTCTACCTTTAGGCGGAGAAGTGCCGGGGAGGAGATCAATAGCGCAATCATATGGCCGGTGAAGAGGAAGGGAGGTGGCCCGGGCTTTACTAAACACCTGAGCGATATCCGCATACTCCGCCGGGACCCCGGTCAAATCGACTGCCGGAACCTGAGGAAGAGAAAGAACAGAACCAGAAACAGCAGAACCAAGACATGACACATGACAAGACTGAGACCAAGACAAGATAATACTATGCTGCCAATCAACGTGAGGATTGTGTTGCGCTAACCATCCATGCCCTAAAATAATAGGAGATAGAGATGCATGAAGGATATGCAACACAATCTCCTCACGATGATTACCAGACACAGAGAGACTCACAGGAGAAGTGCAGTGTGTAATCCGCGCCATCTGCTGCCCCTTAAGGGACCAGACATCCAAAGGGGATTGGAGAGGGACAACCGGGACACCCCAGGCGCGAACCAGCGCTTCATCAATGAAGTTGCCCTCCACGCCAGAGTCGAGAAGGGCAGTGGATGGATAGTCACACCCAGCGAAGGACAACATGACGGGGAGTTGGGTACTGGAAACTGGGGAGAGTTTAGAAGAGGTGGCGCCCACCAGGACTCCCAAATTCACTGATGGGTGGCGGCTTTTAACGGGCAAGTCTTGGCGAAATGTCCGGGCTTTCCACAATAGAGACAGAGGGCATTCTGCAACCGCCTCTCTCTCTCTCTCTGTGACAGGCGCATGCGCCCCAGTTGCATGGGCTCCGACTCGACTGAGGGTGACACAGGGGCCGAGGAAGAAATGGAGGTCTCATCCACAAACACACGCTGACGCAGAGAACGGCGCTGACTGCGAAGCATCCTCCGAGCTTCGATCCGAAGAGCAAGATCAATGATGGCATCCAGAGTGGGGGGAAGATCGTGAACAGCGATTTCATCCTGAAGCCCGTCTGTCAACCCCTCGACAAACTGCGCTCGAAGAGCCGCTTCGTTCCAGTGGCAGGCAGCCGCTAAGGTCTTGAACTCTATGGCGTACTCGGTGACTGAGTGTCTTCCTTGAACCAAATGTGCCAACCGAGCCGCAGCGGCGTCCCCGCGAACGGAGCGATCAAAAAGTTTCTCCATCTCCTCGCGAAATTCATCAAAGGATCGGCAGCAAGGATCGCCGGCATCCCACACAGCTGTAGCCCATTCACGAGCCTTGCCAGTCAGCAGGGTAATAACATATGCAAACCGGGTGCGCTCAGAAGCATAACGACGTGGCTGGAGGGCAAAGACCAAGGAGCATTGTGATAAAAACGCTCGACAGGAGGCAGGATCGCCATCGTATGATGGTGGGGCTGAGGCATGGGGCTCCGTCTCATGCTGCTGGCTAGTTTGCGAGGTGTTCTGCCGCACTTGGTCAAGACGACAGGAAAGGTCGGACATGCGTGTGGATAAATCCTCGACCTCCTGTGACGTGGTGGTGAGACGGGCCGAGTGTTGGCCTAACCATGAGCCCTGCTGGGCGAGCGCCGACTGGAGAGCATCAACCTCCGCGGGATCCATCCTGGCAAGTTCGTCCTGTTATGAACGACACAACTCAAGAATCCCAATGCAGAGGGTTTTAATGAGACACAGAATCAGTGGGTATGTATAACGGAAAAAAACACTCAATGTCTTCATGTAATGTATGTGTGTGTGTGTATGTAACGGCAAAACACTCTAAGTGGGAAACACAGCAGGACATCCACTTTCTGTAAACAATTGATGTAATCTTCACAGGGCACAGGGAGAGAATCCTGGCGGGACAATGAGAGAGAGAGGCGGTCAGATACTTCAGCAGAGTCTGTGCTGGACAGCGCACTGTAGCAGTCCGAGTAACGCGCAGAATTACGCGCCCGAGAGCGCACTGCGGCTGGACAGCGCAAGATGTAAACCAGCGCTCGGAGAATCCACAGACAGAGTTCAAAGAGTGATGACGGTTGACACACCAATCGGGAGAGGCTGACGGCAGGACGGGGAAATCTGAAGAGGCAAAGGCAGCAGAGAGCTCGGTGAGTAATCCAATAAACGAGAAACTGACACTAGACACAACAAGACTAGAACTAGACAAGCTAGCGGGCAGGTACATACAAAGACGAACTTGCAAAGAACAAAAGACACGAGGGGAATTTAAATCAAACCGGATTGGACAATAATAAGAATCAGGTGCGGGACGCAGGTGAGAGAAGTCAGAGATAATGAGATCACCAGGTGGAAGACGTGCACGTGTGGAGCTGTCAAAACAAGAACACAACACATAATGAAACAAAGGCAAAACAGCCAATAAGACCGAAATCATAACAGTTTAATTTAATGTTCAAAAAGCAATTGTTAGTTATAGATGTTGTAGCAAAGGGTAATGTGGAAATTAACATCATTGAAAGGCGACTGCACTGCCCTGTGTCATTGTTTAGAATGGCAATTTTCTCATATTTTACATGTAGTTGAAAACCTTAGAGATATTGTTAGTAATTAGCTGTAAGAAAATATATAACACTGGACTAGTGATTTTTGGATATTTTACTTCAAAAATCTTACAAATTATATCTTTAATACATGCTGAAAACCTATATTGTTCATTGTTTGTTCATGTTACACTGAACAAAATAATAAATATAACACTTTTGGTTTTGCCCCCATTTTTGATGATCTGAACTAAGAATACAGTTCACCGCTGAGAACCTTCGTCCTGCATTAGAGGCTGTTTTCTTTGTTCCAACAGATGGACAAGATGGTTTCTCTGGCTGCTTCAGATGGAGTTTGGGAGCAGTCTCCATAGAGCACGTCTGAGGCGGACGTCCAGTCCTCTTTTTACAACGAACTAGTGTGCATTCTCTTTTAAGGCTCTGCAGGATCTGAAGATTGATTTGAGCCCTCCGGAGGAGCCTCAGAAGAGCAAGCTCAACTGTTGGTTTCTTCACTGGTGCTGCAGCGCTGTCGCGCCGAGGAAGAGAGCTCCTTTTCTCTCCAACCTGCATGAGGAGGTGGGCAACCCCCCAGGTTTTTTTTCCAAGGTCAACGGGGTGGAAGCCCAGGGTTATGTGCATGTTCCCCTGTTGAGGAGCTGTGGCTGCTCACTTCTGCCCCTCGTCTACTTCCCTGGGTGGCAAGGTTTCACTGCAACCAAAGCTGTGACATAAGACGACGCACCTAGCAGACAAAGAATATGCTATATCATAGGAGGCTCTGTCAGCGCTGCACAACAATGCAGTCTTGCAGATTTTCCAGGCACAGGCACTCAAGGCCTTGGACAGGGTCAGCATAGACCTGAATGCACACCACCTTTTAGAGTGGCCTTTATTTTGGCCAGCCTAAGGCACACCTGTGCAATAATCATGCTGTTATACAGTTGTCTTATGTTCTGTTTCTCTGTTTTTGGATTGACTACATGTGTATGACCTTCTGCCTGTTTTATGGATTATGTTTATGGATTACCCCTTAATTTTGGATTTACCTTTTGAATAAACTGCATTTGGATCCGCCACCTTGTCTTGTCTTGCCTTGCTTTGCTTCAACCGTAACAGAACGACCGACCAACAATGGATCCAGCAGTTGCCCTAATAAACCTTTGTCAAGGTAATGGGTCCCTCGAGGACCACACCCAGACATTTATCATCACACCAACTACCCCGATTTTGCACTTATTGACTTTTATTCTTACAGATTAAATGAACCTTTGAAAACTCACCTCACCCGATTTGGTCCTTGTGGGTCACTGGCACAGTTTTTGGACTATGTTTGTTGCTGGCCGGGTCTTCCTTCACTGTGGGTGAGGTGGAGGCAGACCCCTTGCCTAAACAGTTTTTTGAGGGGACACCATCCACCAGGCTCCGCAGGCCAGAGATCCAGGCTGGTCACGGATGCGTACGTGTGCAATGCTAATGGTGGCTAGTCCTAGACTTATGCATGCACCAGAGTCAATTCCTAAGATGACTGCCATATCTGTATCTGTTCCCAAGATGGCTGCCATGCCTGGATCTGAGACAGTTCACAAGATGACTGCCACACCCAAGCCGGTTCACAAGATGGCTGTCGCACCAAAGTCGGTTCACAAGATGGGTGCTGCACCCGAGCTGGTTCACAAGATGGCCACCGCACTTCACGACCAGTCTGCTAGTTTCAAGCCTGGCAGACACTCCACTGATGTATCTCCTTCTGCCTACGTCCCTGTTGCGTGTATGTACAGTACGACATATGCACAAATTTTTTCTTGTAACTGGGGGCCCTTCTGGGCTTGACCCCAGTTGTGAAAATTAAAAAAAAGAAAATTAGATCTTAGCAAAGAAAAAAGCAGAGTTAACAGAAAGAACATGATAGACACACAACTGCAGATGTTTCTGTAATCATTGGTTACATTTAGATGCAAAAGGGGCAGGCACCTTAAATCTGAGAATATATAAAGAGATGTAGCTACAGCGATGAGTCTATTTGAGATGTTATTTTAAGCGGAAAGGTACTGTTTATATATTCATCCTTCTTTTTAATTTTGGTCTTTATCATATTATGATTTATAAAATAATTCCGTTTACACTTTGGTCATTTCTTGTGTGTCTTTTTACTTTTACAACTTATCTATCGAGATTTGGATGTGATGTCTTCTAATGAGACTGAGAATATTCTCCTGTGTTATCCTTTACATCCCGACTCTTGTCCGAGAGTTCCGCGTCTCACTGGAGTTAAAGTAGCAATGTACGCTGTAATATTACTCATGATCCTCATGACAGTTTTTGGGAATCTGCTGATCATCATCTCCATCTCTCACTTCAAACAGCTTCAGACTCCAACTCATCTGATCGTTCAGTCATTGGCTGTGTGTGACTGTCTGATGGGATCACTGGTGATGCCCTACAGTATGGTGCGATCTGTCGAGGGCTGCTGGTTTTTAGGAGATGTTATTTGTAAAATGCATTTTAGTTTGGACTTGACCTTCTGTATCGCCTCTATACTGAATCTTTGTTTAATATCTATTGATAGATATTGGGCCATATATGACCCTTTAAAATACAAAATGAGGATCACAAACAACACTGTGACTGTATTAATCAGCCTAACATGGATCTTTTCATTTGTGTACAGTTTTTCTGTTGTGTTTTCAGGGGTGTATGCTGTTGGTATGGAAGCTCTTATATTACAGATGTCTTGTTTTGGTGGGTGTGCTGTGGTTTTTAACAAAGAATGGGGGGTAACTTTTGTCATTGTAGTATTTATTATTCCAGGAACTATAATGAGCTTTCTGTATATCAGCATATTTAAAGTTGTGAAAAAACACGCAAAGGTTTTGTCTGTGGCCTCCAAAGGTGTTAACAGTCAAAGCTCTACACACAGAGAAAGAAAAGCAGCTAAAACACTGGCTCTTGTTATGGGCGTTTTCTTTATCTGCTGGCTGCCTTTATTTATTATGAGTGCTGTGAGCCCTTATATCAATTTTTCAGTTCCAGCTGATGTGTTTGAAGTTTTAGGCTGGTTTGGATATTTTAACTCTGCTTGTAATCCTTTGATCTATGGATTTTTCTATCCTTGTTTTCAGAAGGCCTTTAAGACTCTCATATCCACTTATATCTGTGGATTCAAGGATTCGGGTGGGTTGATATTTGAGTAAATATCAATTTAATAAGTGAATTTTTGTAAATGTTTTGATGTCCTAAATAAACATATGAATAAATCAATATCTTTTAACAATAATTAAAACTAAATATTTAAATAGTTTGATCGGTGTGATCATGCATCTTAATGAAAGTAGTAATGTTAAACAAATTTTACCACATACACATTAATAAACATTCTGTCATTAATACTAGAACCTTATGTTTTAAACATGTATGCATTTTTTATCTGTTGAACATAAATACAAAGAGATGTTTTTTTAAACCCATATAATGAAAGTAAAGAAGACCATAGCAGCTATAGTAGGGATCTGTTTGCACTGCGTCCCTAAGAATCTATTACAAACTAAGTGAAACACAACCTTTATAGTCTGCACTTTTCCTGAAGTTAATTACTTCACTTAGTGAATATAACATTGATATAAATCTAAATTAACTTAAATTAATAGCTTAGGTCTTTAGTGACCCAGGGCATCATCCAGTACCTACTTATTTATGTTTTAAATTTAGACCTCCACCTCCTTAGTTTTCTTCTATCTATTTATTATCAACAATTTAACATGAAAGAAACACAATAATGTTAATAATTCTTTAAGTAAGTTTCTATTTAATTTATTGTAAAAAGTGTATAGAGTATTAAAAGACCTGAGGTGTGCACTACTGTGAGATATACATTATCAAACATTACAACAAAAAAAAATGTTCATGAATTTATTTTTGGTTATGAGTTACTTAGAGAGATTTTTGGGTTGTGCTTGGCTTAGTCAGGGAGTCTTTCTATGTGGACTTTGTATGTTATAGCATTTGTGGCCGTCTGGTACTGTATGCCAGTTTCACCCCAAAGTCTAAAAACATGCAGATGAGATCAATTTAAGTCCCTAAATTGCCCTTAGATGTGTGGGTTTGAGCATGGACATGTAGGGTGTACTGGGATAGGCTTTAACCTTTCTGTGACTTGGATAAGCCGTTTTGGAGAATGGATGGATAAATGGACTAAAATAATTTGATAGAAATGCTGCAGTGCACATTTTACACCTGTTTGGAAACAACTAAAATGTCAAAGTATAACAAAAATGCATTATTTTATCATTTTTTAAAAAAAAAATTAATAAAGCATAAGGACTGTTTTGAGATTCAATCGTGTTAAATAAACATTGCGGGTCACTAAAGATATTTAATAAAATATGTAATAATGATGGAGAAACATTTAAGGGTTCAACATGAACTAACAATGAACAATACCACAGCATTTATTAATCTTAGTTCATGTTAATTTCAACATTTACTAATGCATTTATTATATCAAGCATTGTAACTGATAGTTAATGCACAGTGAACTAACATGAACAACTTAATTGACATTAACTAACATTAACAAGAATTAATACATGCTGAAAAATTATATTGTTTATTGTTTGTTCATGTTAGTTTATGTATTTACTAATGTTTATCACTGCAACCTTATTATAATGTGTTACAGTGATGGTGACACATTTCTTATTATTTATATGTTAGCTAGTGAGCTAGCACCTTTCTACACTCTCATTTCCCCGTATGTAACCCTCATTCCCTGAAGGAAGGGAACGGAGACATCACGCTGATGACCGACGTATTGTGAACTCTCTACAGAGACCAATCTGCTTTGAGGAACTACCAAATAACCAATGAACGTTGGCATGCGGTATTTGCATCTGCTGGCGCCGCACCGCAAGTATAAAACAAGGAGCAGTTGCACTGCACAATCAGCTTTTTTCGCTGAGAAAGCCAAGTCACTGGACCCGGCTGACTCAGCAATGGTACAGCAAGCCGTGGCGATGGGATGTGACATCTCCGTTCCCTTCCTTCAGGGATCAAGGGTTACATACGTAACTGAGATGTTCCCTTTTAGTCAGTCACTTTGACGTCACATTGATCACCATCGTATTAGGAATCCCTACCAAAGTGCCATGGGTGCTGCCCCTTCTAGTGCCCTGCAGAAACCTTCCACTCCTTTTTTTTTGGGTAGGCGGAACAGGGTTTTATTGAGGCGAGTTACTGCTCGTTCCTACATCACCCACTAGAGTAACCTTAGATAACACTGGGAAGCTTAACCATATCGGCGGTATCTGTGAATGCTGCAGAGCCACATCAATGTTATACTTTAAGTAGAGTGCACCCTTACCTTGAACGGACACATTAAGTACTGCTTCTAGCTAGAGCAATAGTGTCTACTATCCAGTGTGACATCCTCTGCTTGGGGACAGCTTTTCCCTTCTGCTGTCCACTGTAACAGACAAAGAGCTGGCCTGAGGTCCTGAAGCTTTGTGTTCGTTCCACGTACAGTTGCAGAGCTTGTACAGGACCTCCAAGGGCAGCACTTGCAGGTTCACCACCTGACCCTTGAAGGGAGTGGTGGGAACCTTGGGCGGCAGTGGCTCAGTGGTTTGTGTAGGTTGTCTACAAACCGGAAGGTTGGTGGTTCAATCCCCAGCTCCACTGGACCAAGTGTCGAGGTGTCCTTGAGCAAGACACCTAACCCCAGTTGCTCCCGACGAGCTGGCTGGCGCCTTGCATGGCTGACACCGCCGTCTGTGTGTATGAATGTGGAAGTGAATGGGTGAATGCGAGGCAAATTGTAAAGCGCTTTAGATGGCCATAGGTCTGTTAAAAGAGCTATATAAATGCAGTCCATTTACCATTTACCATGTCTCAGCGTTACACTGGATTTAGCGGGCCTGAACTCTAGGCATGAGTCATCAATCGAAAGTGCGTGCACTTACTGTCTTTATCGAGGCCAATGGAACCAGGTTCAAAGTTTTGACCATGTGGTTTCAACTGACCTAGATGTTAAGGGACCATGGTGGATGGAAATTGCAGCGATATAGCAATGCTGCAAGAGATAGCATAGGGCAACACTTCAAAGTGTAAGCTTGTCTCGCAACTGTGATCGTGATTGTTACCAACTGGGGTAAGCAACTTTAGAACCTCCGCGTCTCATCCAAGGACCTACTGGAGTATCCACAGGTCTGAACGCAGGTGCCATATTGTGCCCTGTCCTGAGAAAGAAGGTCCTTCCTCAGGGGAATCCGCAAAGGAGTGCTGTCGCGAGGAGCATGAATTTGGGAAACCAGGTCCTGGTGGGCCAGTAAGGGCCCTCGAGTAGGATGTGCTCCTCGTCCTCCCTGACTTTGCACAGTGTCTGTGCAAGTAGGCCCACTGAGTGCCCCAGAGGCCAGCTGTGCACCAATTGTGGTCTTTTAATTACAATCACCTAAAGAATTATTAGGAACACCATACTAGTACTGTGTTTGATCCCCTTTCGCCTTCAGAAGTGCTTTAATTCTACGTGATTCCACATTGATTTAACAAGGTTCTGAAAGCATTCTTTAGAAATGTTGGCCTATATTGATAAGATAGCATCTTGCAGTTGATGGAGAATTGTGGGATGCACATGTCACAAGGTGACGATCTTTTTTTCTTTGGGGCGGAACCAAAATTATGGAAGTTTGGTTCCGCCCGGAAGTGTTTCCGCCCAGACCGGAAAAGACGAACACCGGACTTCCGGTAAGCGCCCCCGTCTAGACATCGGGCGGATGTGAAGAGTGGCGGTGAAGAGCCGAGGAAACAGCAGAGGTGTGAGTACGATTTGGGGCTATTATTATTGACGTTTTCGATTGCATAAACATTGTTGTTGCAGAGAGAGAGGTGACGTAATTCCATCGTCCCGTGGCCTCTACAAAGGGGCGCCCCTGTCCAGAGTTCGAACGCCTGACGGTAACGAGGAAAGGGCAGCGCTCGGCCCAGTGAGACGTTGGGATATTCCACCCCTCTGCCACCATCTAGCGGTCGTGAGGGTTCGCCCCCGACGCCACCTAGGAACTACCTACCCCATCGCACGTCGCGCCGACTGCTGTAAGTCCGCCACTGCTGCCTGTGTGCCTATAAATCTCTTAAGCTGTCGATCCATAGAGACGGAGCATGCACTGTATCCGGTAGACCTGTGGGGAAGAACCTGAGGAGAAACCGAGCAAAACCTGTACTTACGGTACGCTGAGTCCAGTCGAAAGGTGAGAGCCATCTTAAAGCAAACTAACTGTGCTTCTGCGTCCAAGTCGATACCTGTGGAGAGAAGGAAAGGAGTAGTGAGTAACCTGACGAAAATTGTGTAACTACAAGGGAGAGCCTCCCCGAGGAAGATTCAGGTACGCGACCAATATAATAACCCCCCACACTCATACGGGTTCTGATTCTGCCTCCAGGAGGAAGAAGGAGCGCGCCAAGGATTATTAAGGTCAGGCCGGAGCCTGAGTCCCACGTCCCGGACCCCCGTTGGCCCCTTGCTTCCCGTCATCCCCCGGCTGAGGCCCACCTGGAGGGCAGAGCTAGATTTAGTTTTAATTTCCCTTTCCCCATTTCCCCAGTACATTTTAGATATTTATTAAATAAAGATTGTTTTATACTTACCTGTTCTCGTGTTGTTTGGTCATTGGGTTGGCTTTGGGGACCTCCTCGAGGTGGAAGTTGAGAAGGGGCGTGGCTTTAGCCTAGAACAGCCAGCCCCTGGCCGTGACACACACAATTTGAAATGATTCGAGCTGTGTGACATGGTGCATTATCCTGCTGAAAGTAGCCATCAGAGGATGGGTACATGGTGGTCATAAAGAGATGGACATGGTCAGAAACAATGCTCCGGTAGGCCGTGGCATTTAAACAATGTCCAATTGGCACTAAGGGGCCTAAAGTGTACCAAGAAAACATCCCCCACACCACTACACCACCACCACCACCAGCCTGCACAGTGGTAACAAGGCATGATGGATGCATGTTCTCATTCTGTTTACGCCAAATTCTGACTCTACCATCTGAATGTCTCAACAGAAATTACTCATCAGACCAGGCAACATTTTTCCAGTCTTCAAACGTCCAATTTTGGTGAGCTCATGCAAATTGTAGCCTCTTTCTCCTATTTGTAGTGGAGATGAGTGGTACCCAGTGGGGTCTTCTGCTGTTGTAACCAATCCGCCTCAAGGTTGTGTGTGTTGTGGCTTCATAAATGCTTTGCTGCATACCTCGGTTGAAACGAGTGGTTATTTCAGTCAAAGTTGCTCTTCTATCAACTTGAATTAGTCGAGCCATTCTCATCTGACCTTTAGCATCAACAAGGCATTTTCACCCACAGGACTGCCGCATACTGGATGTTTTTCCTTTTTCACACCATTTTTTGTAAACCCTAGAAATGGTTGTGCATGTAAATTTTAGAAACTGAGCAGATTGTGAAATACTCAGACTGGCCCGTCTGGCACCAACAACAATGCCACGCTCAAAATCAGGGACGTGCACAGACATTTTGAGGGGCAGATGTTCAAGTGAAATAAAGGGCGCTTCTCATAATTATGTATATATTTTTTCTTTTTTTAAACAAAAAGTATATTAACGCAATTCTGACTTCCTTTTAAAAAAATATTTAAAAAGTTCAAAAAAGTTCAAACTCACGCAATTGTTTAATTTTCAAAAGATGTCTACAAAATAATCAGTTGTTCACACAGACACAATGGTCTCCTTAGTAGTCTAGGTTTATAGAGCAGCAAAGGAAGCCATTACACAATGTGCATGTTTTGAAAACATTAAATTACACATTAATTACAAATTTGTTAAAATGCTAAAAACAAAGTTGTGACTGCTGAGTTAGCGCTACATGCCAATAAATGCTATATCATATGCTAGCGTTTAGCTGATTAGTTGTTAGTTTTTATTCAAATGTATTTTTGTCTGATAAGGGCTCAAAATATAATGTCTGTTTACTAATGTGAGCTTCTGGCATGAGCCTTAGAGCAGAGCAATCAGAGCAGAGCTCAACATTATTATTCATGACCCTTTCAAACAGGGCAAAAATAGACCATTTAATTAAAATGACAAATTCTAGAGTTGTAAACAGACATGTAAAAACGTTTCCGGATATTTTTTGCACTTAATAAAGCAACATACCTTTTATGTAATTGTCAAAGAACAATTTAACATATTATGACAACACATCCTATGGCATAAGTTTCAAATGTATTAGGGTTACACATGTCAGAAACAACAAATATAGATTAGGCCTATTTTATTTGTATTTTATATTTTACTTTTTTGTGATGTCAGTAAAAATTCAGACTGGGCAAGTAAAATACTGAACCATCAGATTTCTTCCCAATCTACTCCAGCACTCCAGTATATCACATTATACTTATTTAACAGCCATTACAAAAAAGCGCAAACAAAACAGCTTACTACTGCAGTTAGCAATTATTTTATTGTTTGTGCTTTATTATTTTATGAGCAGTCTGTTTAAACTACATACACTACACTGTTACAAGTTTGCAACTCTTCAGGTTAATATGGGATTGTCATGGAAAACAATGTCCCTGAATCGGTATGTGTAAAAACGTGTCCCATATTGCATAAAACTGTTAATATAAGAATGCTTTCCTCACACACTTACCGGTAGCCTGCCTTCATAATCATGCACATGATCGCGTCTCGTTCGGGCTGAGATTTGGCGCTTGAAGCGCGAATGATGCAGCACGAGTGTAGACAAACCAATCAAAAGCGAAGTAAGTTAGAGAGGCGGGACTAAGGAAAGGTAAAGCCAATCATATTAGCGATTTGAATTTTGGAGGCGGGACTCATCTGTTAACCGTTTGTGTGCCACAAATAGCGTTATTTTTCTTTATATAAGAGTTTAAATCTCATTTAAATGATTTCTGAATAAATTCATGTTAAATTAAATAAGAAACAAGTAAAAAACACAAGAAACAGACAGACATCAGTTGTTGTATGAATAAATATCATATTATTTTTTTTTTTAAGCACCCCAGAAAAAAAGGGCACTTTCTCTCCAGGAATAAAAAGGGCAGGTGCTCAAGCCCCCTTTGATGTCTATGTGTGCACGTGCCTGCTCAAAATTGCTTAAATCACCTTTCTTTCCCATTTTCACATTCAGTTTGGAGTTCAGGAGATTTAGGACCACACCCCTAAATGAATTGAAGCAACTGCCATGTGATTGGTTGATTAGATAATTGCATTAATGATTAATTGAACAGGTGTTCCTAATAATACTTTAGGTGAGTGTTTTGGCTATATATTTTTTAAATAATACAATATTCATAAATATTTTCATAAACGTTTAATTTTTTATTTGAGGTAAATAAAATCTTAAACCTAAAAAATAAATAATTGCTTTTAAAGTAAACATACTGTACACATAATTAAAGCATAATACATATTTAAAAAAATATGAAAATGAGAAAAAAGACAAAGAATTGGAGTTGTGAGTTCACAGGAAATGAACCTGACAGACACAGAGCTACAGATAATCCTGTAACCATGGGTTACATGTACATGTGTTAGGGGCAGACACCTTAAATCTGAGAATATATAAAGAGACGTAGCTACAGCGATGAGTCCATTGAGATGTTATTTTAAATAGGAATGTACTGTTTGTATATCAGTTTTTCTTTTGATGTAGTTTGTCTTTGTCATATTATAATTTTTGAATTAAGTTTGTTTAAAATTTGCTAAATATTTGGTCAATATTTATCAAGATTTAAACCTGTATATCAGTCAGAAACTCAGGCAGACACAATGTCTTTCAATGAGACTGAGAATATTCTCCTGTGCTATTCTTTACATCCAGACTCTTGTTTGAGAGCTCATCGTCTCATTGTTGTTAAAGTGACAATGTACGCTGTAATGTTACTCATGATCCTCACAACAGTTTTTGGGAATCTGCTGATCATCATCTCCATCTCTCACTTCAAACAGCTTCAGTCTCCAACTCATCTGATTGTTCAGTCATTGGCTGTGTGTGACTGTCTGCTGGGTTTACTGGTGATGCCCTACAGTATGGTGCGATCTGTCGAGGGCTGCTGGTTTTTGGGAGATGTTGTTTGTAAAGTGCATTCTAGTTTGGACATGACCTTCAGTATCTCATCTTTATTGCATCTTAGCTTAATATCTATCGACAGGTACTGGGCCATATATGACCCTTTAAGATACAAAATAAGGGTCACAAACAACATTGTGGCTGTGTTTATAACCCTTACATGGATCTTTTCATTTGTGTACAGCTTTTCTGTTGTGTTTTCAGGGGTGAATGCTGTTGGTCTGGAAGCTCTTATATTACAAATGTCTTGTTTTGGTGGATGTGTTTTGTTTTTTAACAAAGAATGGGGGCTAATCTGTGTCATTGTAGTATTTATTATTCCAGGAACTATAATGAGCTCTCTGTATATCAGCATATTTAATGTTGTGAGAAAACACGCAAAAGTTTTGTCAGAGAAAGTGTCTGTGACCACCACAGGTGTTAACAGTCAAATCTATGCACACAGAGAAAGAAAAGCAGCTAAAACTCTGTCTCTTGTTATGGGCGTTTTCTTTATCTGCTGGCTTCCTTTTTTTATCGCCACTGCTGTTGATCCTTTCATCAATTTTGTGACCCCAGCTGATGTTTTTGATGCTTTGGTTTGGTTTGGCTATTTAAATTCAACTTGTAATCCCTTAATCTATGGATTTTTCTATCCTCGTTTTCAGAAGGCCTTTAAGACTCTCATATTCACTTATATCTGTGACTTCAATCATACACATACTCTGACATTTGAATAAATACCCAGATAGCAAGGTGACATTGATTAAATGTTGAAATTCCATCAGAATCATCATTATGGTCAAGGTTGAAATTTCAATGTTACATAACATTGAATCAATGTTGCTAATGTATTGCTTTCTCAATGTTGAATATCCAAACATTGAATCAATGTTTATAATAAATATATTTTTCAATGTTGATAAGCCAAACATAGACTCAATGTTGATTTTTGGTCAGCTTCATCTGCACACTTTAACACAAATCAAATTGGGTGAATTTCTGTATAATTTAGTGAAAATATTTACGATCCTATAAAGTCCTGTTCATTTTATGACCTAAAGACCTTTCCCCCCCAGGACCACCATCAGACAAGTTTTTTGCTTTTATACAGCAAGTAATAATTATCTGGTCAGATCAGCTGTAAATATGTGAGTGTTAAAGAAGATTTCAAATGTTTGATCATTTTGGGGAATCAACAGCTATTTTAAATACGTTTAACAAAAATGACCTAAATGCCTTAGACAGAAATGCCTTAGTTTACCATCGTCAGAAAACTGCCAACTAAGTGTATATTAACAAACAACAATCATAAGTCAAAACATATTATTAATAATCACAAATCAATTACATTATAATTTTTATTTTATTATATTATTTAATTTTATTTTTGCAGGAATTGGTAAAGTTATGAAATAAATAACCTAACATTAGTTTTGTTGCTCTTATATCTCTTATAGTGTTTGTCTAGCAAATTTGCATATAATTATGTAAAGTGTTATAGAAAAAAAATCGTGTGAAATTTAAATTAACTTTAAATTTCATTTATTGCTCAATTTTAATAGCCCAAAGAACACAGTATATAATAAAAAATTCCCCCACTGGCTATTAAATGCGCTACACCCAGTCCAGTAGGTGGCAGTAATGACCCTTCAGTTGCCAACCGCCACTCAGTTTAGAAGCGCAGAAGATTAGAACGTTAAGTTTGGGCGCGAAAGGACAACGACAGTGCCAGCGGGGTTTTAGAGGTAAGTTTAAAATATATATTCAGTTTTGCATAAGTTTCTTGCTGTCTTGTTTGTTACAGCTTAGTTAGTAATTACTGTTAGGTGAGGTTTGCAAGTTTATATTGTAGTAATGGTGTGGTAGCAGGACCTTGCGGTTTACAATGGTTTGTTAATGCTTAATTTTTCGTGGGTGTTTTTGTAAATATGTCTTAATTTAATGTTATTGCACAGAACTGTTCAGTTTATTTATATTATTATAGCTAACCTTATAAAGCCTGTTGTTGTTTTAGGAACAGTAATAATACGAATTGTCTATTTAGCCTACTTAAAGAAGAGTATATATTTTAAAAGTTCTAATGTATTTTGACATTCCTTATAGCTTGACGTGGCTGAAGTCAATACTTCACCAAAATTACAACCAATGTTTGGCTCAAAACTTGCCTAATGGGAGTGTTTTTCCCTTTCATTATTTCTCTTTTTGTAGGCCCATTAGAGTGATTTCCTGCGTTCTCTCACACATGGTAAGAGTGCCTTTCTGCCAGTTGATACATGATGTGACAGGTGTTGTTAATTATTACTTCGTTTATCTTTGTATTTTTTTTTATTAAAGGTCAGCGAATGGATTATCCAGTCACAGTACATAATGAAAGGTAAATGGCAATTAATTAAGTAATGTACAAAATGTATAAACTGAAGTGTATTCGCTAGCTACTAATCTCTATCATATTACCTCTATCACTCTTTTTAAAAGACTTGCCGAAGTTAGAAGAAGCTGAGTGAATCTTCAGAGTGATTCTTCAGAGAGAAGATGTTATGGTAATGTAAATCTTAAGTTTTTATGTTGTAGACTAGCCCCCCCCACCCATTCGGAACGCGTTTTAACTCGTACGATGGCCCGGCCGTGTCATGCCAAGGTTAACATGGCTTCCAGTAGCTACAAAGCAAACGCAATGAAACAAAATGAACAATTTGCACTGTCCTTTGCCTGTGATCCATCAAAGCACACAGATTTATGTTTAACTTGGAAAAAGTCTGATTCCGCTTAAAATCACATACAAAAAGCAACCATATACGTAGCTTAGACACTCCTTTTTCATCGACGTGAGGAAAAATATCCCGGGGCTGTTAAACTTTGTATTAAGATGTGTTTTCGTCGATCAGATCACAAGTGGACGAGAGAGACACATTACGTTTACACTTGGTGTTTAAATCCGTCTCTCTTTGTCCATTTTCGACTGCTTTAATTTTTTATTTGTTTTTAGCCTTCATACAAAATTAAATGTAAACTCACTGTCAAATAATCAGACTTTAGGGCTCACCTTTAATATTAATAAGGTTCAGTAAGTGATAAATGCTGTAATGCAGGGCTCTAAAACTAATGGATCATTTTAATAACAAATTCTTCAATCACAGTATTAACTTTCATAGTGCCATCATTTTTATCAATTCACTATTATAGTAAAATGTGGAAAAGTGTAAGTGACCCTAAAACTTTTGAATGGTAGTAGGCTATTTAATGATACATAAGATAGTTGGACAGAAACATTTATATCAAAGCTCTATTTGTAATTGCATAGCAAGCTACATAATATATTGGACACTAGCATACTACTTCATATAGACTGTTTCAGCAGTAACAACATAAACAAGCAGCTGTCGGGATCCGCACGTAACTTCCGGTAAACTCTGCTAAGAATAAATAACAACAAAGTTCTTTAAACTTAGTTTATTTATATAACAAGCACAAAAAACAACACATAGATTACCTAGGAAACAAAAACATTTGTTATTTTCGACGAGGCATTTGTTCAAGAGATCAGTTTAGCAACAAGTCAGACCATCAAAAAAAGGAAACCGGAAGTAAGGTTCGGATCCAGACGTGTATCACGTGTGTCCGATGAAACCGTCTATACATATACTCATAACGAGAAGAATAGCTGCCTACATACTTTTATCTATTGCATGTTTCTTTCCCCCTTTTTAAAACGTGAACCTGATTTTTCTCATTCGTAGTTCAGTTTTTGTTGCATTACATCTCCTGTTCTCCCTCCCTGGTGTCACCATTGGAAGCTGTGACTTGACACGAACTAAAGCCGCACCTCCTTCTCATATTCTGAGTGATAGCTCTTCTCTGGGCGAACAGCAGATTCATTGATCTCATAATAACAATGATATGATTTGACGCAAGGCACAGATGAGAGTTTAAATTCGATCAGGCATTGTTTTCCGGAATGCACGGCTCATGGTTGCTTAGCTGCAAAAGACGCCACATGCTCTAAAGAAAGATGCGCATTGACCGGCATTTAATAAGTGTTTTTACACCCCATTAAGACAGCCAGCGACCAGCAGTAAATCTCATTCACCTCAATGGAAACCCGACGACTTCCGCCGACACGAGCGAAAGTAACCGTTGGCGACTGTTTGGGCGTGTCCAGCGTAGCGAGAAAGCCAAGAAAATTTAAACTTTATGCAAATGTTGAGAGAACCCCGGGAGCGACCACCAATGAGAACGAAGCAGCGAAGCTCACATCATCCTTCTTTTGTCAGTTACTGGAGTGGATAGTACTCATTTGTTTATGACTACCAGATTTAAACATGCCTCATTGAAAGAGACGAGCGACACACAGCGACAACGTCGCTGGCCGCCCGAACGTGGGAAGTGACATGGGAACGGCAACGGGATGCAGTAATGTATATCGAAATATCGGAAATGTGTTTAGAAGCCATATCATTGAAAAAATTTATACCGCGACATATATCGATATTTAATTACCCTTCATTCAGACAGCCAGCGACGCCACCGCTGCGCGTCGCCCGTCCCCCCCAACGAGGCGTGTCCAAACCCGGTTATCACAAACAAACGAGCACCATCCACTCCAGCAACTGCAGAGAGAAGGATGACGTGAACTCCACTGCTTTGTTCTCATTGGTAGCCTCTCTCGAAATTCGCTCAACATTTGCATAAAGTTAAACTTTTATCAACTTTCTCGCATCACTGAACACGCCGACGCGGTCGCCAACGGTCGCCCCCGCTCGTGCCGCCGGAAGCCGCCAGGCCTCCATCGAAATGAATGAGATCGCGTCGCTCTGCTACTGCTGGTCGCTGGCTGTCCGAATGGGGCATTATTGTCCAGCCCTATATCACTACCTCTATCTCGCATAATAGTTTTTGTACAAACACCCGTGGCAGTTGACACACTCTGCTGAGCCTGATTTAAGTTGCAGAAATGCCGTGAATGCGGGCGGTATGACAAAATCCATCCCACACAATTTGTCATTTTATTTCATGGTAGCGGTATATATGTTTAAGATTTATGTTTATATTGTTTTTGGAATATCCAAATTTGCCCCTCACCAATTAGCTTTAAATTAAATGAACTTAATACATTTAAAAAACTGTGATGGGCAAGGTAGTGTTAACGTGAAAATGCACTAAAGATAACAAAAAATTAAGGGTTGATAGACAGAATCTTGTTTTAAAATCAGTTATTTATTTTCTAGGCTATTGAAGATATAGTATGCATTGTATTTTATATTTATGCATACATAACATTAGAAATAGGCATACAAACAAGTATGAATATGCACAAACCTGACAGGAAAATACATGTAGGCTATATGAGATCTTTAAATATGGAGATTATAAATATGAAGGTGCTATGAGGGAATGATCATGGAGTCTGTTTCGAAGTGGTCTTGTCGCTTTTTACTTTCTTTGTTCAGTCTCTTTTTTGTCATTCTGATAAAAGTTGTTGTCCTGTTAGCAAATGGATCGTCAAACTATATCGCTCAAGCGGCGTTCGCTGCTCAACATACAGTACAATGTTTCCTAAGTGAAAATGTTATTTACCATTTGTGCAGAATAGTAGATTGGATTAACTCTTTAACATTAACTCATTTATGTGACCAAATGAATCTGATCAGAGAAGTGACTAGGTGTAAAAAGGACATTTAATGACTGCTGTAATGTAAAAAAAATGTTTTAAATAATGTAAACTAAATATAGTAAAAAGGACATTTTGAAAATTTTAATTGTGCAATCATGTTGAGAAAATTGGCAAAATAATTAGAAAAATGTTTTTTTTAATTGTCAGCTTTGGACAAGAATTTTACTTTTGGTGCATCTCCAATGCTTAGTATATCTTTAATAGCCTACAAAAATAACTGATTCAAAAACAAGATTCTGTCTATTAAGACTTATCTTTTATTTATTTTTTGCATTTTCCCTTTAACACTGACTTTAACTTATATTTTTAAAGCTGTGGTGAGCATTTGGTTGGAATCTGATTGGTGAGTGGCAAATTTGTATATTCCAAAAACAATATAAACATAAAGCTGAAACACTCATATACTGTGATATATCTCATTTTGAACCACACTCTTCCATACACAATACTATGTTGTCTAGGAAATATTTTCCCCATGTAGCCACAGTATGGAGTTCTAACTTCCTGCTTGTTTTTAATTCTTTAGATGTCTCACAAGAACCAATGAAATCTGGGAGACCTCAGAGTATGTCCTTGCTGTGACTGTGCAAAAACAGCTATGTTATGCCCGTGAATGGATTGGTGTATAAAAGGGCCTGCAGTGTTCAACAGTGTCTCTGTTTAATGTGAAGTAAATCCATCACATTTGCATCAGAGGAGGAGCTTCAGTTACTGAATAGTCCTAAACAATGAACTGTGGTAATGTTTCAATTTCTAAATGTTTCAAGAAGTACAGTTGTGTCTTTGAGTTTTGTATGGTACCTGTATCTGGTCATTAAAAATTTAATTGAATTGAAATTGAATTGCTTTTCCAAATTCATTTTGCTGATGTATGTTTATGTTGTCTTAATTTTCCAGAGTCCTCTAGTGGCAATAATATTTATAATTTTAATTTGTACTTTTGTATTTTATGGCAAAAAAATTTGAATCATACAATTGTATTTTAAGATATATATACGTTTAACTTTGCTCGTGGTATTTAATTTCTTGAGTGTGATGTATCCTGTGTAAACTGTGTGGGTGTATTGCAAGTTAGTGACTTTTTGGTTTAAAGTATGTTAATTGTAGCCCTACATGGTCTCTGATTTAAAAACTAGTCAAAACAGACTTGATTTAGTAACATTGAATCCTGCAGTAGATAAAGCTTTGCTTTAATGTTGCTTTATTGTTAATTACACTATTGAAATGATGTTCAATAAACATTGATCTTATATCCATCTTGATTGATTTTCCATCATTGAAATAACATTATTCTAGGCTGCAAACCTGATGAAAAATCAATGAAAAATGTCAACGTTGTTTCAATGATAATTTGGTTAATGGCATCAACATCAATTCTATGTTGATTCACTGTTGGTCTGTTACCTTAAGTGATTGAATTTATGTTGAATTAAGATTGGTTTTGTAACCATTTAGATTGATTTTGCATCATTGAAATAACATTATTCCAGGGTGCAAACCTGATGAAAAATCAATGTAAAATTTCAATGTTGATTCAATGATAATTTGGTTGATGGATTAACATCATTTCAATGTTGATTCACTGTTTGTCTGCTATCTGGGTATGATTTCTGATGACTGAATAAATATTGTGAAGCTGGTAGTTAATTTGAAAAGTAGTGTAATGTGACAATTTATGTATGATTCAACTTTATTTGATTTAATATTGACTTTATTGTAATGTATGCATATGTATATTACATATGTAAATATGAATAATTCACCAAAGGAGCCTTAATGCCTGTAATGATCTTGATGGGAAAATCATACATATTAGATCTGTTGTTAGTAGAAGAACTGAAATTGTTAGTTTTAGATTTGAGATGTATGGCCAATGTTAAAACTTTACTGAACTCAGTAGTCTGTATGTTCAGTGATATGGCACATGTAAACCCTAAATGATGATACAAAAGTCCTAAATTTGATAATACAAAAGCAATCAGAGGAAAAAACTGTTTAATCATGTGAATAAAGTCATGATTCAAATAATAAATGTACATCCTACTATTTAAAATGATTTGATTTCTAGCACCGGGTCTATGAAACATGATGGACAATATTCTTATGTAGCCCCTAGTATATACTGTCTGCACATCATCACAACAGATTCAAATAATTTCAAAGACTTTCTCTTCATTGCAGTCTGCTCATTTTCTGATCAAATCATCACTCTCATTCATTATAAGTCACAACAAATTTGGAACGAATCTGGAACAATCAGTTATTTATACTCAAAAGAAAGTGATTGTTAAAGTGTAAACAACATTAAAAGCTTATACATTATTTATTTTAGTCTGACATATTAGGTGTTTTCATCACAACTGACTGTAGCACAGTAAAAGTGTAGGCCTACACTTTTAGAAAAAAGAAAAGCTGTCACTGAGAGGTTCCCTTTAAAAGGTCCTAATTTTAAGTACAGATTTGGTACCAGTATGTACAATTAAGGTACTAATATGCACTCTTTAGGTACAGATGTGTACTTTTTGAAAGGGTACCACTCTAGTGACAGCTTTTGTACTTTTTCTTCTGCGAGTGTACTGGAAAGTTGTTTATAGGGTACAAACAGCAAAATGTGCATTTCAAGTGACTAAAGATTTTTCAAAAATGTAAAAGCTGGTTCCAATACAAAGTGAAAAGAGAAGTAAGTTGAACACTATATGATCCTCCATGCTTGGACAAACAGGGTTAATCTGATGCAAGATGTGATAGCAAATCTATGACACCTGGATGAGTGACTGTCAACAATGAGAGGTGAGGACCTTTGAGAGGTAAATGTTGTTAAAAGTGAGAAATTATAATAAGACTCCTGGGTGCTGCTGTGTGTTTGTGTGATAAACACTGATATTGCATCATAACTAAGCATAACTAATTGTGTTTGTGTGATTGCATCATACTGTAACTAAACTTTGTTTGAGTGTTTGAATGGTTGTAAATGTGTTGAATACAGATCAAACACTGTGGTGAAATATACATTTATAACTATAGATATATGAGATTTTTACATTTATTTGTGAGGGTTATCCATAAGTGCAAAAGACTGGGTGCATTAAGTTTGGGGAGAGGTTAAAATTAAACTAAGGCTTCAGAGGTAAATGTAAACTCATTCATACAGTATTGTAAGTACACTTATTCATACAGTATTTTAAGTACAGGCCTATGACAACATTTAATTTTCTGAAATATTATATACATTTTAGCTGTTAATTTCTGTGTTGAAAGATTAAACTTTAAAGTTATTGTTACTGTTATATCTCAACTTTTAATGTGTACAGTATGCTACACATTCATGCTTGTACTCTTTTAACTATGTTACTTCATCTTTATTGAAAAGATTTGCTTTTAGTAGTCTTTAGATAATCTCTTTACATAGGTTTAATTTACCTTACGGTTTAATACCACGAATTACGGTTTAATGCCAACTTGAGAGACCATTTAAATCAGGTAAGACTGTCAGGGATGAGAGCGAGACCCAGATGCAGGTGAATCAAAATTTGAATGTAAAGGTTTTGTCTCGTGTTCTGTTTTGTTTTGTGTTTCAAACTTTTATTTTGATATCCTGTTCGGTTTTTAGTCTTTTATTTTGTATTCTGGTCATGTCATACTTCACTTTCCACTTTCTGTGTATTTCTGTATAACCATATCACCCTGTAGCCCAAGACAGCTTGCCCACTGAAGCTAAGCAGGGCTGAGCCTGATCAGTACTTGGATGAGAGACCACCTGGGAAAAACCAGGTTGCTGCTGGTAGAGGTGTTAGTGAGACCAGCAGGGGGTGCTCACCCTGCGGGCTGTGTGGGTCCTAACACCCCAGTATAGTGATGGGGACACTATACTGTCAAAAAAGCACTGTCTTTCGAATGAGACGTTAAACCGAGGTCCCGACTCTCTGTGGTCGTTAAAAATCCCAGGATGTCATTCGAAACAGAGTAGGGGTGTACCCTGGCCAAACTTGCCCTACTAATCATCCCCATATCTACTAATTGGCTATATCTAATAATTGTTCATATCTCTCGGTCTCCTCTCCAATAATATAAGCTGGTGTGTGGTGGGCGTTCTGGCGCAATATGGCTGCCATCGCATCATCCAGGTGGATGCTGCACATTGGTGGTGGTTGAGGAGATTCCCCCATTCATATGTAAAGTGCTTTGAGGTCTGCAGAAATGTGCTATATAAATGTAACGAATTATTATTATTCCTTCTGATTATATCCCTGCGAAGTATTGTATGTGTAACAGCTGCAGTTCTTAGCGTTACATAGTTTTGTATCATGTGTCTTGTATCTAGTATCCTGTTTCCTTATTCTGTTTTCATGTTCATGGTTTTGACCTCTTGCCTGTATATTTTGGATTTCGCTATTGGATTACCCTATTTGGATGTGTTTGCTTGCCGGTGTGGATTTACTTTATAATAAACCTCCTGCACATGGATTCATCTCTCTCTCTCGCTTTGTGTTAGTGGCCCACGTTACAGAATACTTCACCTTACCAGAATCCAGCTGAGGTTTCTGAATTCCTGTCGGCATCATGAATCCACTGTTTGCTTGCTTGGACTACGCCAGAACAACAGACCGATTGAGGATTACTTCAAGGATTTCCTAGATCTGAGCTATCAGGTACATTATAAGGATGAAATGCTTAAGGACATTTTTTATAATGCACTTGATAGAAATTTACGCCTGTATATGCCACGTGATGCCTCAATCTGGACAGTAGAAAGTTACATAGACTTTGCTCTTTTGTTGAGTGGTTCTCCCTTCACCGTGGGAGTTGTAGATGAGGAACACTACAGCTCAACCACAACCACCTCACAAGAGCCAGCTAAAGTCATGCCTGTTTTACCTAAAGCTACCTATGCCATGACTGTCTCTAAGATGGCCGCCACCATGCCTGTCTCTAAGATGGCCCCCACCGTGCCTGTCTCTGCACCCAAGATGGCTGTCATGTTACCTGCACCTGTTTTTAAGATGGCTACCACCATTCCTGCACCTGTTATCCAAAGAGCCATTGACGTCTGGGCTGGAGAGCAGAGGAGATGCCTAAGCAACATATCTAGGACCTAACAGGGCAAGTAACAAAATAAAGAACGGCAGCGCTTGAGAGGACACGACTAAACTAACAACTAAGAGAGTTATCACAAGCTAAGCTAGCTACATGGTCTGGAACAAGACAGAAAACACAAGGGCAATATATAGGGGAAGGAATGAGGAGATAACAAGGGAGGACAGCCGAGGGGCATGAACTAATAATGAGGAAATAAACAAGGAAACGGGAGAGCAGAGCCCATGGCAGGCTGTCAAACAGATAACAAAAACACAGGACAACATGGTGAAATCAAACTGAATACCTGACAGAACCCCCCCCCCCCAGGCGCACCAGGGAAGGGCTCACCTTGTCGCTGACAAAAGTCTGCAATCAGTGACTGGTCCAGAATATCCCGGGCCGGGAGCAAACACTTCTTCTCTGGATCATAACCCTCCCAGTCCACCAGATTCTGGAAGCCCCTTCCACGGGGTCTAACGTCCAGTAGTCTCCTTACAGCATAAACTGGAGATCCATCCACTAGACGGGGGGAGGGTGTTTGTCTGGGGTGATTTGACAGGGTTAAAGGGGGATCTAAAGACAGGCTTAACCCTGAATACATGAAAAACAGGGTGAAAAACATTATGTTTCCTAATAATACACCCCATAGGTCTCATATATAAATTAAATAGAAGTGGCCCCAAAATGGATTTGGAGAGGAATGGAGAGGTACTCCACAGGTAATCGGAGCATCAGATGAAGAGAACTTACCTAATTTAATGGAAAAAAGACCTATCACTAAAATAAGAATTGAACTATTGCAAGAAGGTACCCCCAAAACCAAATAATTGCTCTAACTGCCACAGAAGATTATTATGATCGACTGTATTGAAGGCAGCTGTAAGATCAAGAAGAAGCACTTTAAAAAAGTAGACTCTGTATTATAATGGGCAGAGAAACCATATTGGTAAGGTTCTGTTAGCTTCCTTGTATTCAGATAAGGAATCGGTTAAGAATAAACAACTTTTTCTAGAAGTTTGGATAAAAAATGATAACTTTGAGACAGGGTGGTAATTCTAAAGGCAATCTTCCCCCAAACTCTGTTTCTTAAGCAAAGGTTGAACAACAACAAAATTAAAAACATTTCTGGACTATCCCAACAGATGATGATGAATTAATGAGTAACTGAAAGGTGGAGCCAATTTCAGAAAAATAGGCCATAATAATTTCAAAAGGAATAATATCAAGGGAGAAGCCAACACACACGTACTGCGTGCAGAGATTGTGGTTCTACTGGCAAGAAATGTGATATAGCCGGTCCCTCTAGCCAAAAGGAGGTCAGGGTTTAACAGCCCTTACTTCATAGTACCCAAGAAAAGCGGTGGGTTACGAGCGATCTTGAATTTGCACTCGCTGAAACGTGCACTTCACAGAATGCCGTTCAAGATGTTGACGCAGAAAAACATTTCTCAATGCATCCGTCCCCAAGTTTGGTTTGCAGCCATAGGCTTGAAGGACGCATACTTCCATGTCTCAATTCTTCCTCAACACAGGCCATTTCGCTGCTTTGTGTTCGAGGGGCGGGCATATCAGTACAAAGTCTTACCATTCGGCCTGTCTCTCTCTTGCGTGTCTTCACGAAAGTTGTGGAGGGAGAATGATGTTTTATTAAACAAACAAAAAAAATCTTAGTGTTTGTATTTAATTCCTCATACAGTGGTACATTCAATACTAATATAAGCCAATCATTTTGAATTATATGTAAAATAATTTTTGTTTTAAATGGCAAAGTTTCCATACTTTACTTCAAGTGTCAGATGTATAGTATATGCATTATTTAGCAAGGATTGATCAAAAAGACATGTCATAGGCTTGCCTGCTCAACCAGAATCGCCTCTGGGTTGGTCATTTTCGGATGCAGAGCCAATATTATAAAAAAATTGTACTTCCTAATATGTAAATTGCCACTGTTATTTTTAACCCCACCATTATACCTCCATTGACCTTTAATTCAGGACACACAGTTCAGTTTTTTAATTGTAATCTCATGAGTCGCAATATTTGTGTATTAGTTAGTTACGTATACAGCTGAGGGGGTTGAGACCTGACCTGATCTGTATATAAGAACACATCTGAGCTATATCACACTCATTTAGGAAGTTAGATGGAATAAGAATGTACTGTATTTATGTTTATTTATATATTTGCTTGAACCATGTTGTGATTTTTAAAATTATTTTGTTTAACCTTTGGGTTGTAATTGTCTTCCTGTTAACTAAGTCCTGTAAGACGCGATGTCTTTCAATGAGACTGAGAATATTCTCCTTTGTTTTCCTTTACATCCAGACTCTTGTCCTAGAGCTCATCGGCTCACTGTAGTTAAAGTGGCAATGTACGCTTTCATTTCACTCCTGATCCTCATGACAGTTTTTGGGAATCTGCTGATCATCATCTCTATCTCTCACTTCAAACAGCTTCAGTCTCCAACTCATCTGATCATTCAGTCATTGGCTGTGTGTGACTGTCTGATGGGTTTACTGGTTATGCCCTACAATATGGTGCGATCTGTCGAGGGCTGCTGGTTTTTGGGAGATGCTATTTGTAAAATTCATTCGAGCTTGGACATGGTCTTCTGTTTCTCTTCTTTAATACATCTTAGTTTAATATCTATTGATAGATACTGGGCCATCTGTGACCCTCTGAAGTACAAAATGAGGATCACAAACAACACTGTGACTGTATCAATCAGCATTGCATGGATCTTTTCATTTGTGTACAGCTTTTCTTTTGTGTTTTCAGGTGTGACTGCTGTTGGTCTGGAAGCTTATATATTACAGATGTCTTGTTTTGGTGACTGTGCCGTGTTTGTTAACAAAGAATGGAGACTAACTTGTATCATTTTACAATTTATTATTCCAGGAACTATAATGAGCTCTCTGTATATGATCATATTCAATGTTGTAAAAAAACACACAAAGGTTTTGTCAGTGAAAGTGTCTGTGACCACCACAGGTGTTAACATGCAGTCAAAGCTCTGCACACAGAGAAAGAAAAGCAGCTAAAACTCTGGCTCTTGTTATGGGCGTTTTCTTTCTCTGCTGGCTGCCCTCACCTATTGCCATTGCTGTTGATCCTTTCATCAATTTTGTGACCCCAGCTGATGTTTTTGAGGCTTTATATTGGTTTGCATATTTTAACTCAGCTTGTAATCCTTTGATTTATGGATTTTTCTATCCTCGCTTTCAGAAGGCCTTTAAGACTCTCATATTCACTTATATCTGTGGATTCAATTATTCACAAACACTGACATTTGAATAAATACATGGTTTTTGTAGATAAATAAAAAGCAAACTGTAAAAAGGGCGGCATGAAGTTGCAACTTGGTTTTGCAAGTCAATTCATATTATTTTAAGTTTTTACCTGTGAATAGTTGACATAAATTATAAAAACAAGTTGAAATTGTTTAACTTAATTTTTTAAGCAGCATAAAAATATATGTTGATTTGACAAAAATGCTGCATGTTTTTTTGTTACAGTGCAGTGGTTGAATAAAAGTTGGTAGTGTTGATTTCAGAGATATTTCATTTCTTTATCATTCTCTTATAGAAGTTGTATGTGTTATAGGTTATATATATGATTAAATCTTTTGCTTCTTTGACATTATTTATAGCATACAGTAAAAAAACATCCAGGCCTGTAATAATCTCATCATACATATTCGATCAGTCATTATAGTAATGACACATTGAACAAAAAGCCAGACAGTTTTAGATCTGAGATGTATGTTATGAATGTTTTAAATTTGTCTTTTAACATCCTGACCTCAATAGTCTGTATGTTTAGTTATATTAGACAAATATGATGTTTACAAAAGCATTCAGTGGAAATTACAACTGTTTAATCATACATGAATAAAGTGATGATTCAAATAATATGTTACAACCTGTTATAACCTGTAACTTACTGGAAGGAAGTTTTTCAAGATATTTTTTCAAGTATTTCTAATAGTAACTGTTGAAGGGTAAACAACCTAGAATAAGACAAGTTAAGCTATGATTGTAGTCTACTCAGTCTACATATCAGGTCATAAATCCTGGCTATGATCCTATTTTCAAACCATTGTCGCTTCAGTTTAGGGTTAGATTTGGTGTTTGCGTTAGTTTGTCACTTTAAGTATTGGTTTATAAAAAAATCTGATGTATTATTTTATATTTTCTAAACTTTACGTTGGGCTTAGAGTTGGGTTTGGGTAGGGATGTCATTTCATCACCTCAGAAATATTGCCAAACTCCGGCCCACATTAACTATACGGGATGCAGAAAAACTTGTCCATGCATTTGTTTCCTCACGACTTGATTATTGTAATGCTCTTTTCATTGGGATCCCAGAAAAGAGCATTAAAAAACTTCAGAACATTCAGAACACTGCAGATACGAACACATCACACCAGTTCTACAATCATTATATTGGCTCCTTATTTCAGCATGGATTGAATACAAGGTTTCCCTTCTTACACATAACTGTATTCATGGAAAAGCCCCCAGTTACCTGCAAGAATTACTTACACTACAGATCCCAGCACGTTCCCTACGCTCCACAAACACTCATCGGCTCCTTCCCCCAAGGACTAGGACTCGCACCATTGGTGATAGAGCATTTTGTGCTGCTGCTCCCAACCTATGGAATGCTCTTCCTGAATACTTGAGGGCCCCACAAAGGACTGAGATTTTTAAAAAGGATCTTAAAACATACCTTTTTAAGAAATCTTTTAATGTTTAAATGATTAATTACTTTTTAATCGTCTTTTTATTAAATACTGTTTGTATAAATTGTGTTTTTTATGACCTTCAATATGTCTTTTGTAGCACCTTTGTGATTTTATTGTAGCACTTTGAGATTTTCTTAAAAATGTAAAGTTCACTATAAATAAAAGCCATTATTATTATTATTATTATTATTATTATGTAAATCTAACCCTAAACCAAAGCGACAATGTTAAGAAAATAGGACAAAACAGTTGGATCACCAATATGTGAGAATGCCACGGAAAAGAAAGTCCGTGGCAGGGCCCTGGAAAAATGCGAAGATCCATGAGAATGCCATGGAAAATTTTGCAAAAAATTCTGTGACTATGCTACAGCAATTCGTAAGATCAGGTTGAAAAATAGTTTTTCTCTAGAATGATGTCAGATAAAGCCACTGCTTTATTGTTGACAGAGCAAGCATTAAAACACGCAGATTTTAACAGGCACGGGGACTCTGAAACCTCCCGTGAATGCTTTTTGTATTGTTAGACCAGTCAAGTTGTTATGGTAAATCCCAACCAGTTTATACAGCAGCCTTTAGGGTTAACTAAGAAATGCAGGGTAGGAAACAGCATCAGATGAGAAGCATACAACATTGCACCTTGGGGAGCGATGTAAGTAGCACTTATGCTGGAGTATTCCAACATCATTATAGTTAGCAGGAATTGTGTGGTAAATAAAAGTTCTGTTTCAATTTCAACCGTTGGCAAACAGTGTACCTTAGTGCCATGCCGAGAAATCCACACTAAAAGCTGCCTTGCAGAAATGTAAATCCAGAGGTGGGCACCAGGAAAGTTTGTTCCAGCAACGGACGTTAAAAATTAGGAACAATAGGACAACAGATAAAACTAAAACCCACATCATAATCCAATAGGTCAAAAGGTTATTCAAACTTCACCAAGCTTCAAATGTTCCAAAATTGTGGTCTAAAATTTAGAAACAGACAAACAAATGTGAGAGAGGAGCTGCAGCCAAAACATGCCAACATTCTGCCTCAACCTGGAAGTGAGCCTACTCACGTAGGAACCATAGGAAGTAGCTGAGTCTGTGGTGTTTAGGGAGGGGGACTCTTGAACAGCTGGAGAGTGGGGCATGTGGTCAGCGTCCAAGCTGTTTTCTGCAGCAGGGGACTGGAAAGAAGTTACCTCTATAAGGAGCTATTCTGTCTCTGTGCAGGACAACCTTCCTGTCCCTCGGTGACATCTGTACCCTATACACTAGCTCTCCCACTCTCTCTAAAACCAAGCAGAGACCCACCCAGTGACAATCAAATTTCAGGAATCTACCTTTTTTCTGTACAGCCAAACTGACTGGCCAGACTGAAAGTTCCGTCCCTCGCTCCTAGCATTGTAGTTTCTCTTCTGTCTTATGCCAGCTTTCTGTAGTTAATCTCTGGAATATACATGGGCTTTTCCACCTGGTTCGGCAGCCGTCTTGCATATTCTGGTTTAGCAGGTGCAACTGACATGTCAGGAGGTTTCCCAAATGACAACTCTGAGGGGATCCAAAGCTCACAGCCCAACATAAGCAAAGCAGGTGTGCATAAAGTGAAGTCTTCAACTACTAATTTGTAGGCCATGAGGATGAGAGGAAGGTGCAGTCCCAGTCTCGTTCGTGGTCAAGAATAATTATAGCTAAACCGAAAACACAACACGCTGCATAAAGCACTAGTACAATACAATCAACCACAAAAGACAATGGCAACATGAGGGCTATATATACAGACACTAATCAGTGAAAACAAGACACACCTGGAGAAACAATCAAAAGGGAACCAATCAACAAAAGAACAACAAGGACTACAGACATGGCAAACCAAGATATACACTTCAAAATAAAGACATGACAAAAACAATAGACAAGACCATTACAGAACCCCCCACTTAGTGGGCGGCTCCTAACACCCTTCAATAACAAAAATAGAAAAAAACATAATCAGTTCATGCTGGGTGGAGGAGTGGAGGTGGACCAAGCGATGGGATTGTGGGCCTGGAAACCAGGGCAGAGCCAGCAGAGCAGGGAGCCAGGGAAGAGCCAGCAGAGCAGGGAGCAGGGAGCCAGGGCAGAGCCGAGAGCCAGGGCGGAGCAGGGAGCCAGGGTGGAGCCGCAGGTGGAACCAGAAACCAAAACAAAGTTGGAACCCATGGTGGTGCTGGTGGCAACAGGAACCTAGGCAGAGGGAGAAAAGAGAGAGGGGCCCTCTGGGCCAGGTTAGTTATGGCAGTGAATTCAACAAGCTCGGGAACTGCCATCTTGGACCAGGCAGAGATTCCAGAGAGCTCGGAGGCAGCCATCTTGGGCTAGGCAGAGAGAGAGTTCAGGAAACTTGGGAATGCCCATCTTGGGCCAGGCAGAGAGTTCAGGGAGTCTGAGATAGACCATCTTTGTAAGGGCAGATAGTCTATAGAGCTTGGGAGTGACCATGTTGGTTGACCTGCAGGACACAGAAAACACAAGGAAGACCATTTTGGCTTGGACAGGGAACTAAGGAAACATTGATACTGGCATTATGGTCGGGACAGGAAATTCAGGAACATCAGGCTCAGCCAACTTGGTCAGGCCAGGAAGCTCATAGGACTCGGTTTCAGTCCTTTCAACCGAAACAGGAAGTGCAGGGGACTCAAGTTCAGACTTTGCGGCCAATTCAGGTGACTCTGGGTTATTGGTTTGAGAGACATCTTGTGAAACAGCAGAAAGCAAGACCACACACACACCACAGAGCCATGACAAATACAGGGAGCACATAATTCAAAGGACATACTTCCAATGCCATAGAGACCATAGAACTGGACATAACCGGACTTGGGATTCCAGCCACCCGTACAGACATCATCCGGGTATCCAGCAGACTAGACATCAACCATAGGGTCCTGGCATGAAATGGAGAGGCTGGTGAGGCGGCCATCTTCTGAAGTGGCTTGGGTGTGGCAGCCATCTTGTGAAGTGGCTCTGGTGTGGCAGCCATCTTGTGAATAGGTGCAGGTATGATGACAGCCTTCTGAAGAACAGGTGTGATTGTGGCAACGGCCCTCTTAACAACAGGTGCCAGTATGGCAGTAGCCATCTTTAAAACGGGAGCAGACATGGTGACAGCCATCTTGGGAACAGATACAGGCGTGGTAGCAGCCATCTTGGACATAGGCTTAGATGCAGACATGGCAGCCATCTTAGGAACTGGTTCGCGTGTTGGCCTTGAAGGAGCCGACTCAGACACAGTGGCAGCGTCCTCTGCGCTCTCGGCCACACTCCTCTCTTCCCCCTCCCAAAAAGATTTGATGGGACAGCCATGACACAAGAGATTCTTGGTGAGTTTGTCCTGATGTGATCAGGCTGTGGCTTGGCTGATGATGCAGTAAGTAATACACCAGCTATAAACTCTCCCAACTCACAGTCACAGTCCAAGGCAACTACTTTACACAACTGGGGGTTGAGTCCCAGTCAATACCATGTTCAGAGGCTCCATTCTGGAAGGGTAGCCAACGGCGCCATCCTTCAAAATTTTGCGGTAAAATCATTAACAGTACCTGATTCTTGGTGTAGTGAACTCAACTGATCTGCTTAATCCATAATGGTCGTTGATTCTGTAACGTGTTGTGTGCAGTGAAGAGGCTAGATCTAAATGCAGATCATACATAACATACATCGTCCAGGGCATGAAACATGAATCCAAACATAAACACACCTGGGAAAACAATCAACAGGGAACCAATCAACAAAGGAACTACAAGGACTACAGACATGCAAATCAAGACAAACACTTCAAAATAAAAGACATGACAAGAACAACAGACAAGACCATTACATTAACAGTACTGCAGTACGGTAGTTTTCATTAAGAATGTAAAGTGCAACATCACTTTATGCTGTGTTACACAGTACACCATATATTCATATCTCGTTCCTCGCACTAGATAATTTGCATGATTTAACTTCGAGTCATTGATGTGTTTGAAGGGTAAGTTATATTCACACTTTGCTCCGCACCGTGAGCCTCCAAACCGTGAACCTCCGCTGATCATGCGTGCATCTCGACAAACTGACGAGGCATTTATAGTTGAAGCACTTGCTGTTGCATAATTCTTTGAACCGTCAGGGGGCGACTTGAGCAATCCAGTCCAAAACCCACACACAGTAAAGGATAGAAGACGTTTTAGCTGAAACAACCCTGATGCTTGTACCATCAAACCTCGATGTATAAATATGAGAACATGAATAAAAACGACAATCTCTTAAATATGTTTTTATTAAACATTATCATTTCATTAAAATTTTATTAAACAAACAATACAGAAATCTTCAGGTTTGTATTTAATTCCTCATACGGTGGTACATTCAATACAAATATAAGCCAATAATTTTAAATTATATGTAGAAAAATGTGTGTTTTAAATTGCAAAGTTTCCATACTTTAAGTGTCAGATGTATAGTATATCCCTTGTTTTGCATGGATTGATCAAAAAAATACGTCATGGTCTTGCCTGCTCAGCCAGAATCGCCTCGAGGTTGGTCATTTTCGGATGCAAAGCCAATGTTATCTAATTGTTTTTGTCCGCACACCCCTATGCCCTGCCACTTAATTGCCACTATATTATCTTTAACCTCACCATTATACCTCCATTGACCTTTAATTCAGGACACACAGTTCAGTTTTTTGTTGTAATCTCATGAGTCACAATGTTTGTGTATCAGTTAGTTACGTATACAGCTGAGGGGGTTGAGACCTGACCTGAACTGTATATAAAAACACATCTGAGCTATATCACGTTCATTTAGGAAGTTAGATTGAATAAGCATGTACTGTATTTATGTTTATGTTTCTTTATATATTTGCCTGAATCATGTTGTAATTTCTAAAATTATTTTGTTTAACCTTTGGGTTGTAATTGTCTACCTGTTAACTAAGTCATTTAAGACACGATGTCTTTCAATGAGACTGAGAATATTCTCCTGTGTTATCCTTTACATCCAGACTCTTGTCCTAGAACTTTTCGTCTCACTGTAGTTAAAGTGGCAATATACGCTTTCATTTCACTCATGATCCTCATGACAATTTTTGGGAATCTGCTGATCATCATCTCCATCTCTCACTTCAAACAGCTTCAGTCTCCAACTCATCTGATCGTTCAGTCATTGGCTGTGTGTGACTGTCTGCTGGGTTTACTGGTGATGCCCTACAATATGGTGCGATCTGTTGAGGGCTGCTGGTTTTTGGGAGACATTATTTGTAAAGTTCATTCTAGTTTGGACATGACCTTCTGTTTCTCTTCTTTAATACATCTTAGTTTAATATCTATTGATAGGTACTGGGCCATCTGTGACCCTCTGAAGTACAAAATGAGGATCACAAACAACACTGTGACTGGATTTATTACCCTTACATGGATCTTTTCATTTGTGTACAGCTTTTCTGTTGTGTTTTCAGGGGTGTATGCTGTTGGTCTGGAAGCTCTTATGTTACAAATGTCCTGTTTTGGTGGCTGTGCTCTGTTTGTTAACAAAGAATGGAGACTAATTTGTATCATTTTAGTATTTATTATTCCAGGAACTATAATGAGCTCTCTTTACATCATCATATTCAATGTTGTGAAAAAACACGCAAAGGTTTTGTCAGAGAAAGTGTCTATGACCACCACAGGTGTTAACAGTCAAATCTCTGCACACAGAGAAAGAAAAGCAGCTAAAACTCTGGCTCTTGTTATGGGCGTTTTCTTTCTCTGCTGGCTGCCCTCAACTATTGCCATTGCTGTTGATCCTTTCATCAATTTTGTTACCCCAGCTGATGTTTTTGAGGCTTTATATTGGTTTGCCTATTTTAACTCAACTTTTAATCCTTTGATCTATGGGTTTTTCTATCCTCGCTTTCAGAAAGCCTTTAAGACTCTCATTTTCACTTATATCTGTGGATTCAATCATTCACAAACTATGACATTTGAATGAATACAGTTTGTAAAGAAAAATAATAACCACATTGTAAAAAAGGCAGCATGAAATTGCAACTTGTTTTTGCAAGTCAATTCATATTATTTTCAGTTTTGACCTGTGAATAGTTGACATAAATTATAAAAACAAGTTGAAATTGTTTAACTTATTTTTTATCTATTTTTTTTTGTTACAGTGCATGGCTGAATAAGAGTTGGTAGTGTCAATTTTAGAGATATTTAATTTATTCATCATTCTCTTAAAGTAGTTTACATTATAGGTTATGTATGATTAAATCTTTTGCTTATTTGACATTATTGATAACATACAGTAAAAAAATCCAGGCTTGTAATGATCTCAATGAAAACATCATACATATTCAATCAGTCATTATAATAGTGACACATTGACCAAAAAGTGCTAGACAGTTTTAGATCTGAGATGTATGTTACGAATGTTTTTAACTTGTCTTTTAACATCCTGACCTCAATAGTCTGTATGTTTAGTTATATTAGACAAATATGATGTTTAATACAAAAGCATTCAGTGGAAATGACAATTGTTTAATCATACATGAATAAAGTGATGATTCAAATAATGTGTTACAACCTATAAGTTATAATCTGTAACTTACTGGAAGTTTTTTTAAGATATTTTCTTTAAGTATTTCTAATTGTAACTGTTAAAAGGTAAACAACCTAGATTAAGACCAGATGGAAGTTAAGCTATGATTGTAGTCTATTCAGTCTACATATCAGGTCATAAATTCTGGCTATGATCCTGGTGACTAAACAATAGTAAAGGCACTGTAACACCAGTTTACAGGGAGCAAACAATTTTTAAAATGTATTAAAAGGGTCTCTGTAAATCCATTTCTTTGGAGAGAGGTCGAAATGAAAGAAAGGCTTCATTATCTAACAGTAAACTATAATCTATATGTACTATGAGCAGATGATATACAGTATAACATTAAGCAGTCACAATTTTGTTTTTCTTAACCAGTTAACTGTCAACCTTACTTTTGAAAACCCCCAAACTAAAATTAAGTACAGTTCATGAAGCCTTTGCACTAAAAACATAAGTTTGTTTTCATTTGAAAGCAGACACTTGGAGGATTTTTGTCAAAGACATATTTTTTGTGATAATGAAAACACTAGTTATGAAAGGATAAAAAATTCGAATAACTTTACAAAATACATTTGATACATCTTTATGAAAAACTTATTGATATTGGCCCTAAAAGAATCTACAGAATCTAAACATTTATTTACTAACATCTTTGCATTGCATTCTTTGAATTTATTGTTCCATTATTTCGTGTATCAGACTGACCCATTTAGTAAGAATGTCAAGGGAAGTAAACATTAACACCTCTTCAGACGTCTATATAATTCTTTTGTAATTAATATAATTACTCCATGCTGAAAAAAACAGCATACCAGCAAGACCAGCATATGTTGTGTTTTGGTGCTGGTATGCTGGTGACAACCAGCTGAACCAGCATAGACCAGCATAATTCCCATACTGGTCCGTGCTGGTTTGATGCTGGGTTTTTCAGCAGGGCTGACAGCGATCTATTCACACGTTTTAATCCCTCTTTTCTTTGATTAAATTTCTCACTTCACCTTCTTTGACTTTGTTTCAAATGCCTTTCTTACAAAGAGAAACATTTCAATGAAATTATTCCTAAAACCCATTTTCAAGTCTATAACATGACGTAGGTGCACGTTTGCTTAGCACACCATCAAAACACGACAAATAGTGGGATTAAAGCCATGTTTTTGCTACAAACTCACTTTATAACAGAATAATAATCATATGTGAGCTGATGTGGCTTCAGATAACAAAATAAAACAAACACACTTTTGTTTTTTGCATGGTGCTAAAGTCTATATTGATAAGCATTGCATTATAATAAATATACTGTATTGGTTATTAAAAATACCAGACATGACTGGAATAACACAGATATGCCATATATAAATCCAATTGAGTTTATTGTCTTCTTGTTGTATCCGTCAAAACATCTTTTATTGAATGTTTTATGCAGCAGGTTGGCTATGCCCTTTTAAGGGTACAGTGATCAACCAATTTCAACCTCTCGTTCGTGATTCAAATCTGGACTGTCTCTGAACTGTCCCTGTACGAGGGCGCCCTCATGCAGGCTTCACATATGAATTAACAGACTATTGGAAATGTTTGTAAAAAAACATCAGTGGCTGATGTCGCCACATTTGGACTAAAAATTTAATAAATATTATTCCACTATTTAGAAATTTGAAGTAAACATATAGAATCAATCAATATTTCTCCAAACATGCACGCCTTTGAACCAAAAGCCCCGAGGGATATTGTTTTGTGTTGTTACTGACCGTGACACAGATCCTAGCACAAGTTCACTCTGGGGACTGGTTCGCCTCAATCGATATAAAGGACAAGTACTTTCAAATCCAGATATCCTCTTGTCACAGGTGTTTTCTGAGGTTTGCATTCGAGGGCATATCTTTCTCGGTCTTTCCGTTCGGACTAGCTTTAGCCCCATGCATGTTCCAGAAATGTATGGATGCAGCTCTCTCCCCTCAGAGCCAGTGGGATGCGCATTATGAACAACATGGATGACTGGCTGATTATGGCTCATTCATGCAATCTGCTAATCAGTCATATAGAAGCTATTTAGAGTCATTAGGGTTGCAGGTCAATACATAGAAAAGCAAACTTATCCCGAGACAAACCATTACTTACCTGGGCTTTCTTTTGTATTCTACAACGATTCATGCTCATTTCTAGCAATAATGTGTAGAAACATTAACGCTGTACCTGCGCCGCTTCAGACCTGGCCAATATGTCCTACTCAGGGAGTTTCAGAGGCTTTTGTGTCTAATGGTGTCAGCTGCCTCAGTTTGTCACTTGGGGCTTCTTCACTCTGCAAATCTGGCTGAAAGATTGAGTCCCAGAGCATATGTGGCCTTCGGCATAAATGCGGGTTTTGGTGACACACAGCAGCGCCAGCACTGCAAGTTATCTTGTCCGGAACCGAGCCGATATTCAACCACTATACTGTATGTGTCACACATAGAACCAGGAAGTAGACTGAAAGTAAGTAAAACAGTACTTTATTGAGACACACACTGAAGTAGATGTCACGGCTAGTCGGTGTCGTGTTTTGTGTTTGTCTCTGTTCCGATTGTTGTCACCTGGACTGTCATTGATTAATTACCTGCCTCATCACACCTGTGTATCATTAGTCTGTTTGCATATATACCCCTGCCTTGTGTATGTGCACTTGCTGGAAGATTGTCATTGCTACCCAGTCTGTTCCCCATGTCATATTTTGGATGTTCCTGTGTTGCTAATGCTTACCTGTTTATACTCCTCGTGTTTTGGTTCCCATTTTATTATTAAATGTTATTTATTTTGAACTCTGCGTTTGCGTCATGACTCTCCATCCGTGTCATGACAGAATCTTCCGGCCAGCATTGGACGCAGCGAGTTCGGGGAGGGCTGCTTCCCCAAGTATTTCGTTGGGGGGGGGGAGTAGTGACATCGGGTCCTGCACGCTGCCAGTCCCGATGTCCTTGGGGATCACCGCGAGAGATCGCTCGCTCCTGCGGGAAGGGGATCAGCCAGGCGGCCCACTCGACGGTAGAGTTGTCGACTCTGGTTCCTCTGAGGCCAACCGCTGTGCTCGACTGGGGCCCGGAACGGACACCACGCCCGATCATTTCCCCGGGGTGGTCGCCACCGTGAGGGAGCCCGTTTCCCGAGATGGCGGGACGCGACTTCCGGGGACATCGGATCCCCGGTGATTCCCAGAAGGGGGTAATTCGTCTGCCTCGGTCCTCATGAGGGTCGCTCCGGTTCGGCCGGCTCACCGCACATTTGCTTCGTCCCGGCGGCTGCCGGTTTCGTCAGGGTCTCCAAGCCCTCCATCCCTCCCCTGAATAGTAATATAGTCTTTATAGCAGATGGAGTATTCCCGGAGGGTGACTAAAGATGACAACTGGTAAGTTCCAAGTGAGTAGCATGGGTGAGTCCAGATGATTAGTGAATGTGAGGGTTTTAAAGGAATATGGTGATGAGACACAGGTAAAGGGGATTAGTATTCAGGGGAGAGTGAATGAGTGGGAGGAGTGAATGATGACGTTGATGGTGCTGGGATCCTGACTGTTGAGACTTGGATTACATGCAAACAGCCCCTACACTAATAGGACTTTGTTACTCTTTCTGTCTCGTCCTCCATTCATCTGCCAGCAGAGTCATGGGTTTTTCTGTTGAAGGCGGAACACAGCCCCTACACTAATGGCGCTTTTCCATTGCATAGTACCCCACGGTTTGGTTTAGTTTGGGTCGGGTCAGCTTTCTTTTGGAAGTTTTTCCATTGGGTGCAGTACGTAGTACCCGATACTTTTTTCATACCACCTCGGTTGGGGTTCCAAGCGACCGGAGCTGATACCAAATGTGATGTGAAAACACAGTAGATCACTGATTGGTCTGAAAGAATCGTCACTACTAGCGTCACCGCTATAATTTCCAACTTCCAAAATTTTGCGGTAAAGTCATTAACAGTACCTGATTCTTGCCGTAGTAAACTCAACTGATCTGCTAAATCCTATTCTTTGAACCGTCAGGGGGCGACTCGAGCAATCGAGTCCAAAACCCACACCCAGTAAAGGATAGAAGAAGTTGTTAGCTGAAACAACCCTGGTGCTTGTAACATCAAACCTTGATATGAAGAGTTTCATTGCAAAACTAGATAACTCTGTTTTTAACTTTTTTGTCAAAACAAGTTTATTATTATGTTATAATTTTGTTTTATGGTGCTACCTAGCTGTATTTTTTAAGTTATTAAGGTTTAAGTCAAAACAAACCAACTGCAGTTGATTTGATATTAATTGGAATGCTCAACCAAAAAACGAGATTTCTGAAAATTTTTAAAAACAGAGTTCTCTCATTTTGCAACGAAACTCTTCATATTTAAATTTTAGAACATGAATTAAACCACAATCTCTTAAATATATCTTTATTAAACATTATCATTAACGGTTTTATTAAACAAACAATACAGGAATCTTAAGGTTTTTATTTAATTCCTCATACAGTGGTACATTTACTACAAATATAAGCCAATCATTTTGAATTATAAGTAAAAGAATTTGTGTTTTAAATGGCAAAGTTTCCATACTTTACTTTAAGTGTCAGATGTATAGTTTATGCATTGTTTTGCATGGATTGATCAAAAAGATACTTCATAGGCTTGCCTGCTCAGCCAGAATCGCCTCAAGGTCGGTCATTTTCGGATGAGGAGCCAATATTATCTAATTTTGCCCGCAAACCCCTATGCCCTGCATGTTTTTTCATGTACTTCCTAATATGTAAATTGCCACTATATTATCTTAAACCTCACCATTATACCCCCATTGACCTTTAATTCAGGACTCACATTTCAGTTGTTTTATTGTAATCTCATGAGTTGCAATGTTTGTGTATCCACTAGTTACATATACAGCTGGGGAGGGGGTTGAGACCTGACCTGATTTGTATATATGAACACATCTGAGCTATATCACATTCATTTAGGAAGTTAGATTGAATAAGCATGTACTGTATTTATGTTTATATTTCTTTATATATTTGCCTGAATCGTGTTGTAATTTCTAAAATTATTTTGTTTAACCTTTGGGTTGTAATTGTCTACCTGTTAACTAAGTCATTTAAGACGCGATGTCTTTCAATGAGACTGAGAATATTTTCCTGTGTTATCCTTTACATCCAGACTCTTGTCCTAGAACTTCTCGTCTCACTGTAATTAAAGTGGCAATATACGCTTTCATTTCACTCATGATCCTCATGACAGTTTTTGGGAATCTGCTGATCATCATCTCCATCTCTCACTTCAAACAGCTTCAGTCTCCAACTCATCTGATCGTTCAGTCATTGGCTGTGTGTGACTGTCTGCTGGGTTTACTGGTGCTGCCCTACAATATGGTGCGATCTGTTGAGGGCTGCTGGTTTTTGGGAGATGTTATTTGTAAAGTTCATTCTAGTTTGGACATGGCCTTCTGTTTCTCTTCTTTAATACATCTTAGTTTAATATCTATTGATAGATACTGGGCCATCTGTGACCCCCTGAAGTACAAAATGAGGATCACAAACAACACTGTGACTGTATTTATCACCCTTACATGGATCTTTTCATTTGTGTACAGCTTTTCTGTTGTGTTTTCAGGGGTGTTTGTTGTTGGTCTGGAAGCTTTAATTTTACAAATGTCTTGTTTTGGTGGCTGTGATCTGTTTATTAACAAAGAATGGAGACTAATTTGTATCATTCTAGTATTTATTATTCCAGGAACTATAATGAGCTCTCTGTATATCATCATATTCAATGTTGTGAAAAAACACGCAAAGGTTTTGTCAGAGAAAGTGTCTGTGACCACCACAGGTGTTAACAGTCAAAGCTCTGCACACAGAGAAAGAAAAGCAGCTAAAACTCTGGCTCTTGTTATGGGCGTTTTCTTTCTCTGCTGGCTGCCTTGTTCTATTGTCAATGCTGTTGATCCTTTCATCAATTTTGTGACCCCAGCTGATGTTTTTGAGGCTTTATATTGGTTTGCCTATTTTAACTCAACTTTTAATCCTTTGATCTATGGGTTTTTCTATCCTCGCTTTCAGAAGGCCTTTAAGACTCTCATATTTACTTATATCGGTGGATTCAATCATTCACAAACTCTGACGTTTGAATGAATACATGGTTTCTGTAAATAATAACCACATTGTATAAAAGGCAGCATGAAGTTGCAACTTGGTTTTGCAAGTCAATTCATATTATTTTAAGTTTTGACCTGTGGATAGTTGACATAAATTATAAAAACAAGTTGAAATTGTTTAACTTATTATATATATATATATATATATATATATATATATATATATATATATATATATTTGTTACAGTGCAGTGGCTGAATAAGAGTTGGTAGTGTCGATTTCAGAGATATTTAATTTATTCATTATTCTCTTAAAGTAGTTTACATGTTATATTTTATGTATGATTATATCTTTTGCTTATTTGACGTTACTGATAACATACAGTAAAAACATCCAGGCTTGTAATGATCTCAATGAAAACATTATACATATTCAATGAGTCATTATAATAGTGACACATTGACCAAAAAGTGCTAGACAGTTTTAGATCTGAGATGTATGTTACGAATGTTTTTAACTTGTCTTTTAACATCCTGACCTGAATAGTCTGTATGTTTAGTTATATTAGACAAATATGATGTTTAACACAAAAGCATTCAGTGGAAATGACAACTGTTTAATCATACATGAATAAAGTGATGATTCAAATAATGTATTACAACCTATAAGTTATAATCTGTAACTTACTGGAAGTTTTTTTAAGATATTTTCTTTAAGTATTTCTAATTGTAACTGTTAAAAGGTAAACAACCTAGATTAAGACCAGATGGAAGTTAAGCTATGATTGTAGTCTATTCAGTCTACATATCAGGTCATAAATTCTGGCTATGATCCTGTGGTCTGGTGACTAAACAATAGTAAAGGCACTGTAACACTGTAATGACTTGTAAGAGACGGAAGCAAACGCAGGTGAAAAACATAACAATGTTTATTAAATATAAACAAAGAGAGACTATTCAGTGTCAATGCGGAAGTAATCCAGTCCGGTGTTGTTGATGGCAATGGTGACGATGACTACGGTGGAAGTTGGTGTTTTGAGTGCGACGTTGGTGGAGTGGTGAGCAGTGGTGAAATCCAGGCTGACACGGAACATCCACACGAAGACGACGACGACAATACACATCCAAACTGAAACACGTAATCCAATGCACACGAAACAACCAAGCAACACGGAGACTGAGCAAACAATAGAATCTGGCAGGGAACAGAAAGTCAGGTGAGTATTTATGGAGATGATGTAATGATGAACAGCTGGAGCGAGACAATCAACACACAGGTGACAGGGATTGCTCTAACGAGCACATGGCAGGGGTAAGTGAACAACACACACACACAAACATGACACGGAGGAAAACAATGGATTTTCCTACCGTGACAGTACCCCCTCCCCTAGGAACGCCCCTCGGCGTTCCCAGCCTGCTTTACCTGCTGATTGAATTCATCAATAAGGCGGTGATCCAGTATGTCCCGAGCAGGAACCCACCTTCTCTCCTCCGGACCGTAACCTTCCCAATCCACCAAGTACTGAAATCCGCGTCCCCTCCGTCTGGAGTCCAGAATACGGTTAACCGAATAAGTGGTCTCCCCATTAACGATACAAGGCGGAGGGGGAACCGGGGCAGGCGGATTAAGACGGGAAAAAAATCACCGGTTTAATCTTGGAAACGTGAAAGACGGGGTGAACCCTCCTGTACGCAGGAGGAAGGCTAAGACGCACTGTTACCGGATTAATGATTTTGGTAACAGAAAACGGGCCAATAAATTTGGGAGCAAGTTTATTCGAGACGGAACGCATCGGAATATTCTGGGTTGAAAGCCACACTCTTTGACTGACGACGTATCGGGGAGGCTTCGACCGGTGGCGATCGGCCTTGGCCTTGGTGCGTGACCTTGCCTGGAGCAGAGCTCTGCGAGCTCTGCTCCAGGTGCGGTGGCACCTCTGGACTAGTGCGTTTGCGGAGGGAACCGACACCTCGGATTCAGTACTAACAAAATTAGGTGGTTGGTACCCTAAACTACACTTAAATGGAGACATGCCCGTAGATGACACCGGCAGAGAATTGTGTGCGTACTCCACAATTGAGAGTTGCTGACACCAGGACGAAGGATTCTTGGAAACCAGACATCGCAACACCCTTTCGACGTCCTGATTGGCTCGCTCGGTTTGACCGTTGCTCTGGGGATGAAACCCGGACGAAAGACTAACAGTCGCCCCTAGCAATTTGCAGAACTCTCGCCAAAATTTGGACACAAACTGGGGACCCCTGTCAGAGACCACGTCTGTCGGGAGGCCATGTATTCGGAAGACGTGGTCAATGACAGCTACCGCTGTTTCCTTGGCTGATGGTAATTTGGGCAAGGGAATGAAATGGGTCGCCTTCGAGAACCGGTCCACTACGGTCAAAATCACCGTATTACCCTTAGAGGGTGGGAGGGCGGTAATAAAATCTAGCGAAATGTGGGACCAGGGTCTCGAAGGGACAGACAGCGGTAAAAGTAACCCATCTGGAGGACGATTGGAAGTCTTACCAACGGCACAAACCGAACAAGCCAAGACGAAGTCGTGGACGTCACGAGCCATACCAGGCCACCAAAATCGTTGCTTGACTAGAAACCTAGTTCTACTAACCCCTGGGTGACAAGCAACACTGGAACCATGACCCCACTGGAGGACGTCTGACCGTAACCCTTCCGGCACAAATAAACGGTTCGGTGGGCAGCGAGCCGGGGGCGTTACCCCTTCTAAGGCTGTCAAAACCTTCGATTCGACCTCCCATCTGAGCGCAGAGATAATGATTTTCTCCGGTAAAATGGGCTCGGGAGTAGCAGTACGATCGGAACGCTCAAAAAGACGGGATAAAGCATCGGGTTTGATGTTTTTGGAATCCGGCCAGTAAGAAAGTGTAAAATCGAAACGACCGAAAAACAATGCCCACCGAGCCTGCCTGGAGTTAAGTCTTTTGGCAGTTCTAATGTATTCGAGATTCTTATGGTCCGTCCATACAATGAAAGGTACACCTGACCCTTCCAGCCAGTGACGCCATTCTTCCAGTGCTAGCTTGACCGCCAACAACTCTCGATTGCCAATGTCATAGTTAACTTCCGCAGGAGATAAACGATGGGAATAATACGCGCAAGGATGAACCTTTCCGTCTGAGGATGCGCGCTGGGACAACACTGCTCCTACCCCCACCTCTGACGCGTCGACCTCCACTATGAATTGACGTGAACGATCAGGGGTAACGAGAATGGGAGCTGAAACAAAGCAGCTTTTCAGTTTGGCAAACGCAGCCTCAGCTGCGTCTGACCACCTGAACGTCAAACCAGGGGAAGTCAAAGCGGTCAGAGGTGCGGCTAGTTGGCTGAAATTGCGAATGAAACGCCGGTAAAAATTGGCGAACCCCAGAAATCTCTGCAGGGCCTTGCGAGACTCTGGGGATGGCCAATCTACCACAGCCTTAATCTTTCTCAGGATCCATGCGAACACCCTCAGTCGAAATGATGTGTCCTAAAAAAGAAACAGACTGTGCATGAAAAACGCATTTTTCCGCCTTGACAAAAAGCCCATTCTCTAACAACCGCAGAAGCACTCGTCGTACGTGTTGCAAATGTTCCTGGAGAGACGAAGAAAAAATCAATATGTCATCCAGGTAAACATATATGAACTGGTCTACCATGTCTCGCAACACGTCATTAACGAGTGCTTGGAAGACTGCCGGCGAGTTCGTGAGACCGAAAGGCATCACGCAGTACTCAAAATGGCCACGAGGGGTGTTAAACGCAGTCTTCCATTCATCCCCCTTCCTGATGCGAACCAAATGATATGCATTACGTAAGTCCAATTTAGTGAAAACGGACGCTCCCTGCAACCTCTCGAAACCTGAAGACATCAACGGCAAAGGATAAGTATTCTTTACCGTGATGTTGTTCAACCCTCGGTAGTCAATACAAGGTCGCAAGGATCCGTCCTTCTTCCCCACAAAAAAGAACCCCGCCCCCGCTGGAGATGAGGAAGGGCGAATGAACCCCGTTGCCAGAGAATCAGAAATATATTTCTCCATGGCCTCCATCTCCGGAACGGACAGAGAGTATAACTTGCCCTTAGGCGGAAACGTACCTGGCAATAAGTCTATCGCACAGTCATAGGGACGATGAGGAGGAAGAGAATCAGCCCGCGACTTACTGAACACCTCCTTCAGGTCGTGGTACTCCGCGGGCACGGTAGACAAATCCACTGCTTTCCCCTGAAACACAGACTCAGACACAGAAACACAAGCAGAGACAAGACAGGACTTATGACACTCCTCGCTCCAGCTGGTAACAGAACCCAGTTTCCAGTCAATTCTTGGGTTATGGGAATGAAGCCAAGGATGTCCAAGAACTATAGGGGAGAGAGCAGTGTCAGTAATAAAAAATGAAATAGTCTCTGTGTGGTTTCCGGAAGTAATGAGTGTGATAGGTGCTGTGGTGTACTTGATAGTGGGTAACTGATGTCCGTTGAGGGCGAAGGGCGCAATCTGGTGGGTGAGTGAAGTGAAAGGTAACTTGAGCTTACGTGCTAGTGAGCTGTCGATGAAGTTGCCCTCCGCCCCCGAATCTAGAAGTGCGTGCCCTGAGTGTGACATAGTGGACCACCGTAGTCTCACCGGAAGGAGAGTGGATGTAGTAGAGGTCTTCTGTGCGGAGATCCTGCCCGATAGTAGCCTCTGTCTTACTATCGGGCTTGGTCTTTTACCGGGCACCTCTGGCATTGGTGACCCGACTCGCCACAGTACATGCAGAGACCCAGGGATCTCCGCCGCTTCCTCTCCTCCCGGGGTAACCGAGCTCGACCCACCTGCATGGGTTCCGGATCTGAGAGACCACCGGCGGAAACTTCGATGGGCGGATCCGTGGACTCCGCTTGACGTAGGGACGGACCTTGAGTCTTCCTTCTGGCAACGGTGGAAAGGCGTGCGTCAACCCGGATCGCCAAGTCCACCAACCCGTTGAGCGACTTCGGTAATTCCGCCGTGATGATCTCTCGATGGATCCGATCCGCCAACCCATGCAGGAAATGGTCCCACTGCGCTCCGCCGCCAGGGTACGGAACTCGATGGCGTAGTCCGAGACCGACCGCTCCCCCTGCTGGAGATCCGTGAGGAGCCGGGCGGCCTCCCTCCCGGCGACGGAGCGGTTGAAAACCCTCTTCATCTCCTCTGAAAGCGAGGCGAACGAGGAACAACAGCTGTCCTTGTTTTCCCATACCGCCGTCCCCCAGAGGGCAGCCTTGCCCGAGAGGAGCGAAAGCGTAAACGCTACCTTGGTCTCCTCAAGGAAGAATGACCGGGGCTGTTGGGCGAAATGTAAAGAACAGTGAGAGAGAAAAGTACGGCAATAGTTGGGCTCACCGGCGTATTTCTCCGGGTTAGGAAGTCTCGGTTCCGGGATGAAACTACCCCCTGGAGGTGAAGATGGTGCGGGCGGCATGGGTGGCGCAGTGGGAGGCGTGATGTCCGGAGATCGCTGAGAGAGCTCGGAAACCTTCGCCACCATTACCTGGACGGCCTTCCGCATATCTTTAATGGTCTTATCCTGATGATCCATGAGAGCCAGTGATCGTTGGAGAAACTCCTCCAGCGCGGAGATTGGCTGACCACCTGCTGCTTCCATGTTGGCCAGATTCTTCTGTAATGACTTGTAAGAGACGGAAGCAAACGCAGGTGAAAAATATAACAATGTTTATTAAATATAAACAAAGAGAGAGTATTCAGTGTCAATGCGGAAGTAATCCAGTCCGGTGTTGTTGATGGCAATGGTGACGATGACTACGGTGGAAGTTGGTGTTTTGAGTGCGACGTTGGTGGAGTGGTGAGCAGTGGTGAAATCCAGGCTGACACGGAACATCCACACGAAGACGACGACGACAATACACATCCAAACTGAAACACGTAATCCAATGCACACGGAACAACCAAGCAACACGGAGACTGAGCAAACAATAGAATCTGGCAGGGAACAGAAAGTCAGGTGAGTATTTATGGAGATGATGTAATGATGAACAGCTGGAGCGAGACAATCAACACACAGGTGACAGGGATTGCTCTAACGAGCACATGGCAGGGTTAAGTGAACAACACACACACACAAACATGACACGGAGGAAAACAATGGATTTTCCTACCGTGACAAACACCAGTTTACAAGGAGCAAACAATTTTTAAAATGTATTAAAAGGGTCTCTGTAAATCCATTTCTTTGGAGAGAGGTCGAAATGAAAGAAAGGCTTCATTATCTAACAGTAAACTATAATCTATAGGCTATGTACTATGAGCAGACAATATAAAGTATAACATTAAGCAGTCACAATTTTGTTTTTCTTAACCAGTTAACTGTAAACCTTATTTTTGAAAACCCCCAAAATAGTCATACCCAAACTAAAATTAAGTACAGTTCATGAAGCCTTGGTACTAAAAACATAAGTTTGTTTTCATTCGAAAGCAGACACTTGGAGGATTTTTGTCAAAGACATATTTTTTTGTGATAATGAAAACAAATTCTAATAACTTTACAAAATACATTTGATACATCTTTATGAAAAACTTATTGATATTGGCCCTAAAAGAATCTGCAGAATCTAAACATTTGTTTACTCACATCTTTGCATTGCATTCTTTGAATGTATTGTTCCATTATTTACTGTGTCAGACTGACCCATTTAAAATGTCAAGGGGAGTAAACATTAACACCTCTTCAGACGTCTATACCATTCTTTTGTAATTAATATAATTACTCCCTGCTGAAAAAAAACAGTAGACCAGCATATCTTGTGTTTTGGTGCTGGTTTGCTAGTGAACACCAGCTAAACCAGCACCAAACCAGCATCAGCACCAGCTAAACCAGCAACAAACCAGCACTAGCACCAGCATCCCATGCTGGTCATACCAGCAAAGACCAGCATATGTTGTGTTTTGGTGCTGGTATGCTGGTGACAACCAGCTGAACCAGCATAGACCAGCATAATTCCCATACTGGTCCATGCCGGTTTGATGCTGGGTTTTTCAGCAGGGCTGACAGCGATCTATTCACACTGTTTTAATCCCTTTTTTTTAAAATAAATTTCTCACTTCACCTTCTTTGACTTTGTTTCAAATGCCTTTGTTACAAAGAGAAACATTTCAATGAATTTAACCATTTGAAATTATTCCTAAAACCCATTTTCAAATCTATAACATGACGTAGATGCACGTTAACTTAGCACACCATCAAAACACGACAAATAGTGGGATTAAAACCATGTTTTTGCTACAAACTCACTTTATAACAGAATAACCCTGCTGAAAAAAACAGCATCAAACCAGCATGGACCAGCCTGGGAATTATTCTGGTCTATGCTGGTTTAGCTGGTGGTCACAGCATACCAGCACCAAAACACAACATATGCTGGTATGACCAGCATGTGATGCTGGTGCTAATGCTAATGCTGGTTTGTTGCTGGTTTAGCTGGTGCTAATGCTGGTGCTGGTGCTGATGCTGGTTTAGCTGGTGTTCACTATCAAACCAGCACCAAAACACAACATATGCTGGTCTTGCTGGTATGCTGTTTTTTTCAGCAGGGAATAACCTTATGTGAGCTGATGTGGCTACAAATAACAAAATAAAACACATTTTTGTATTTTTCACAGTGCTAAAGGCTATGTTGATAAGCATTGCATTATAATAAATATACTGTATTGATTATTAAAAATACCCGACATGACTGGAATAACACAGATATGCCATATATAATTCCAATCGAGTTTACTGTCTTCTTGTTTTATCCGTCAAAACATCGTTCATTCAATGTTTTTAGCAGCAGTGTGGCTATGTCCTTATAAGGGTACAGTGATCAACCAAATTCAACCTCTCGTTCATGTGTCAAATCTCTGAACTGTCTCTACGAGGGCGCCCTCAGGCTTCACATATGAATAAACAGACTATTGGAAATATTTGTAAAACAACATCAGTGGCTAATGGCGCCACATTTGGACTAAAAATTAAATAAATAAAATTCCTCTATTTAGAAATTTGAAGTAAACATATAACATCAATCAATATTTCTCCAAACATGCACACCTTTGAACCAAAAGCCCCGAGGGATATTGTTTTGTGTTGTTACTGACCATGAGACAGATCCTAGCACAAGTTCACTCTGGGGACTGGTTCGCCTCAATCGATGTAAAGGACAAGTACTTTCAAATTCAGATATCCTCTTGTCACAGGTGTTTTCTGAGGTTTGCATTCAAGGGCATATCTTACCAATCCCGGTCCTTCCGTTCGGACTAGCTTTAGCCCCACCCACGTTCCAGAAATTTATGGATACAGCTCTCTCCCCCCAGAGCGAGCGGGATGCGCATTATGAACTATCTGGACGACTGGCTGATTATGGCTCATTCATGAAGCATTACTTCGCTATTTAGAGTCATTAGAGCTGCAGGTCAATACATAGAAAAGCAAAGTCATCCCGAGTCAAACTATTTCTTATCTGGGTGTTCTTATGGATTCTAGATTGATGCATGCTCATTTCTTGCAATAATGTGTAGAAACATTAACGCTGTACCTGCGCCGCTTAAGAGCTGGCCGATATGTCCTACTCAGGAAGTTTCAGAGGTGTTTGTGTCTAAAGGCATCAGCTGCCTCAGTTTGTCACTTACGGCTTCTTCACATTGCAAATCTGGCTCAAAGATTTAGTCCCAGAGAATATGTGGCCTTTGGCATACATGCTTACATAGTTATCTTGTCCGGTACCAAGCAGATATTCAACCACTATACTGTATGTGTCATGCATAAAACCAGGAAGTAGACTGAAAGTAAGTCAACAGTACTTTATTGAGACACACACTGAAGTAGAGGGATAACAGGTGAGTATATACTGTAGATGTATGAAGTTCTGGAATGCACTTACAGTAGCTGAATAGGAATATAGTCTCTATTGCAGATGGAGGATTCCCAGAGGGTGACAAAAGATGACAACAGGTAAGTTCCAAGTGAGCACGGGTGAATCTGATTGTCCATATGAGATGACACCAGATGATGAGTGAATGGGAGTGTGAGGGTTTTAAAGGAATATGGTGATGAGACACAGGTAATGGGGATTAGTATTCAGGGGAGAACAAGTGGGAGGAGTGAATGATGACGTGGATTGTGCTGGGGAAGAGATCCTGACAGTATGAGACTTGGATTACATGCAAACAGCCCCTACACTAATAGGACTTTGTTACTCTTTCTGTCTCGTCCTCAGAAAGAGGATAATCAGTCCCTGACAGAGGGCATCAAACGCCTTCTGGTATTCATCTGCCAGACACAGTCATGGTTTTTCTGTTGAAGGCTAAGAACCAGAAAGTTTTTAAATTCTTTCACATCTGTGGGGGTTGGCCACTCTCTGATGGTACAAACTCTGAATTACTCTGTTCCCCCATCTACCAGGGCCTCTGGATGTTTCCCTGCATTCCATTAATCCTAGGGCACTGACCGGGCTGGCCACAGCCCCAACATATTGAAGGGCAGCGTTGCGGGTTCAAAGGCAGAATTGCCTCGGTGGAGCAATACATTATTTGAAGCGTAATCCCTCTGCACTGATGCCCTGGGGTACAATTCATTTGAGCAGCTTTCACTATTGGATTCATTTCATCGATATCCATTACAGCCCCTAATATCTCCCATTTAATGGCCAATTCCAGTGCTTCACTCAGGGTTGTCAGGTGAGCCAGTTGAGCCTACCTCAAAAGTGTGACCTATGTTTACATGTTCACACTACTCTGAACACTTCCATGATCACATTTATGTTCATGCAAACTTGTTTCGTGTGTTTGTATTTGCAAATACAGCTGCTCCATTATGTCGAGCAATTTTACGCGTGTTCGACTGCATGCGCCGCTGCAAGAAACGACAGACGGGTGATGTCAACGTACCGCGAGAGTGAGTTGAGAAATCACACGTAGAGGTCTAATTTCGAATCGCTCTCGCGGTACGCTGACGTCATCGAACACCTACTGCAACAACTCCTCCCTCCAACATGAAGAACCAGTCCGGGTCACCACCAGCGCTGCCGGTGATTGGCTTACGTGGGCTTGAGCTTCTCTGGACGGCATATATGCACGGGTACGTGTAACTGAACACTTTTCTGAAAACTGACATTTGTGCATGATATTATTTTTGAAACCAGAGAGGTTGAAATGTCTGTTTATGAAAATAGCCGCCCATGTGTAAACGTAGCCTTACAATGCACGCAAAGACGCAGCACCAGCCAAGTTATGAAAAAAACGCAGCTTATAGATCGAAAAATAAGGTACATTATTAACATTAATCCTGTTAACATTTATCAAAGGGAACAAGAAAAATTTAAGACTTTCACAAAAATACTTTTTGAGGGAGACAAAGTATTATCTGTTATCTTTATCAGCCAAATTACAAAAAGCAGAACTTTTTGCCCGTATACCCCTATGCCCTACATGTTTTTTCATGCACTTCCTGATATGTAAATAGACACCATTTTATCTTTAATCCCTCCATTATACATTCATTGACCTTTAATTCAGGACAGACAGTTCAGTTTTTTATTGTAATCTCATGAGTCACAATGTTTGTGTATCAGTTAGTTACGTATACAGCTGGGGGAGTTGAGACATGACCTGATCTGTATATATGAACACATCCGAGCTATATCACATTCATTTAGGAGATAGATTGAATGTTGAAATTTCTAAAATTATGTTTTTGGATTATAATTGTCTGTTTGTTTACAATTACAAAGGAAGTCCTCTAAGACATGATGTCTTTCAATGAGACTGAAAATATTCTCCTGTGTTATCCTTTACATCCAGACTCTTGTCCTAGAGCTCATCGTCTCACTGTTGTTAAACTGGCAATATACGCTTTCATTTCACTCATGATCCTCATAACAGTTTTTGGGAATCTGCTGATCATCATCTCTATCTCTCACTTCAAACAGCTTCAGTCTCCAACTCATCTGATCGTTCAGTCATTGGCTGTGTGTGACTTTCTGCTGGGTTTACTGGTGATGCCCTACAGTATGGTGCGATTTGTTGAGGGTTGCTGGTTTTTGGGAGACATTATTTGTAAAGTGTATTTTAGTTTGGACATGACCCTCTGTATCGCCTCTATACTGCACCTTAGTTTAATATCTATTGATAGATACTGTGCCATATATCACCCTTTAAAATACAAAAGGAGGGTCACAAATAACACCGTGACTGTATTTATAACCTTAACATGGATATTTTCATTTGTGTACAGTTTTTTTGTTGTGTTTTCAGGGGTGTATGCTGTTGGTATGGAAGCTCTTGTATTACAGGTGTCTTGTTTAGGTGGTTGTGTTGTTTTTTTTAACAAGGAGTGGGGGGTAACTATTGTCATTTTAGCATTTATTATTCCAGGAACTATAATGAGCTCTCTGTATATCAGCATATTTAAAGTTGTGAAAAAACATGCAAAGGTTTTGTCTGTGCCCTCCAAAGGTGTTAACAGTCAAAGTTCTGCACACAGAGAAAGAAAAGCAGCTAAAACTCTGGCTCTTGTTATGGGCGTTTTCTTTATCTGCTGGCTGCCTGGTTTTACTGCCATTGCGGTCAACCCTTATGTAAAATTTTCAACTCCAACTGATGTTTTTGAAGCTTTTGGTTGGTTGGGATATTTTAACTCTGCATGTAATCCTTTGATCTATGGATTTTTCTATCCTTGCTTTCAGAAGGCCTTTAAGACTTTCATATTCACTTATATATATGGTTTAAAGAATTCAAATGGTTTGACATTTGAGTAAATGGTAATTTATTAAGTGAATTTTTGTAAATATTTATGTCCTAAATAAACTTATGAATAAAGGATCAATTTAGCATCAATTACTGTTAAAAGATAATTAATAAATTGTTTGATCGGGGTGATCATGCATCTTCTGAAAGAAGTAATGTTTACCATGTACACATTTATAAACATTCTGTCAATATTATTTCAACCTAATGTTTTAATTCTGTATGCATTCCTTTTATCTGTTGAACATGAACAAAGAGGTATTTTTTATAAACCCATATAATTAAAGGTAATGGAATGACACAAGGGCAAGTAAATCTGAATTTTCAGTTATTATTATGAACATTACTTTATTGTCCTTTTTTAGGGGTAAGAAGACCATAGCAGCTATAATGCAGAGATCTGTTTGTACTGCATTTCAGAAGAATCTATTTCAAATAAAAAAAGTTCTTAAAGTCCTTAATTCTTTGGTTATGGGTTCCTTAGACTAAGCCAGGGAGTCTTTCTATGTGGAGTTTGCAAGAGTCAGCGTCTGTGCCCATCTGGTACTGTATTCCAGTTTAACCCCAAAGTCTAATCACATGCAGATGAGATCAATTTAATTCACAAAATTGCCCTTAGGTGTGTGTGTGTGTGTGTGTGTGTGTGTGTGTGTGTGTGTGTGTGTGTGTGTGTGTGTGTGTGTGTGTGTGTGTGTGTGTGTGTGTTTAAGCACGGGGATGTAGGGTGTACCCTGCTTGTCACCCAAGATCATGGGGTAGGCTTCAACCCTCCTGTGACATTCATAGGATAAGCAGTTTTTAAAAGTTGATGAATGATTAGACTGAAATGATTTGATAGAAATGCTGCAGATCTCACTCTATCAAGGGCTGGGTTATTTTTGACCCATAATGGGTAAATATTGGACAGAACACAACACATGCTGGGTTAAAAATGACTCAATGCTGGTTTCAAAATTATGTGGGGTTGTTGTTATGCAACCATGGGGTATAATAACCCAGCAGTTGGGTCAAAACAACCCAGCATTGGGTCAATTTTTAACCCAGCACATGTTCTGTCCAATATTTACCCATTATGGGTCAAAAATAGCCCAGCCATTTTTAGAGTGCTCTGACAACTGTGGTATCTGATTTGCATTTGCATCTCAAACACTAGTGTACATTGGAAGTTTAGACTTTAAGTGATCGACTGTGTCTGATTCTCGAACATTTATTAGTAAATTAATTCAGAGATTATGGGCTATTTAGAAAAAAGATCTACCATCTTTAGATACGTTTGATATTTTAGGGATAATTAAGTGACCAGAATTTTGCAACTGCAGTGTACGTGGTGGATTGTATTCTGATAGTAATTCTTTAAGATACGAGGGTGCTAGGCCATTTAAGGCTTTATAGTTGATTAGCAATATTTTAAAATCTATGCGATATTAACAGGTAACCAGTGTAAAGATGCCAGATTTGGGCTTATGTGGTTATACTTCTTAGATTGAGAAAGCACTCTTGTAAGCGGTGTTTTGAACCAGCTGAAGCTTTACCTGATTTGCATGACACCCCCCGAGTAACGAGTTACAATAGTCTATTCTAGAGGTAATGAAAGCATGGATAAGCTTCTCTGCATCTGATGCAGATACCATATGGCATATTTTTGAGATATTTCTAAAATGGAAGAATGCTGTGCCGCAGATGTTGGAGATATGACTATTGAAAGATAGATTGCTGTCGAACATCACACCTAGGTTCTTGACTGTGGAAGACGGCACCACAGTCTATGTGCAACTGTAATCGGACATATTTTGTTTGGAGCGATTTGGTTCAATAATAAGTATCTCTGTCTTATTTGAGTTTAGCATAAGGAAGTTATGTGCCATCCAGTCACCAATATCGCTAATACAGTCTGTTAGCTTACAAAACTGGCGGTTTTCGCTAAGATGTGAGAAATTGTAAAGCTGGGTATCATCTGCATAGCAGTGAAAAGGTATTTTATGTTTCCTGATAACATCTCCTAGAGGCAACAGGCTATGGCCTAGAACTGATCCCTGTGGTATGCCCTATTTAACTGAGGAGTGATATGACTTTTCCTCATTTACATAAACAAAGTGATATCGATTGGTTAGATACAATCTAAACCAGGCTAACCCCTGACCCCTGATGCGAAAATAGTTTTCTAGTCTATTGAGTAAGATTGTATTTCAACATCTGAGTTTCATCTGTTGATGTATAGTTTTCTAATTTTATATTTACACGATTTGTATGAGACAAGGTAAAGGGTGCTCTGTTTTTGCTTTTTCAAGGAACCGACAGTCGAAATGTGTTGATACTCTGTTAATATAAATGCTATGTGCTGAGATATATGTGTTCATGACATGTCAGAGCAGCTAACAGATGGACGGTTAAGCCAATTTGTCTGTATCTTGACCTGGGCCCTGGAAAGTCAGACATTATCACAAATAAGACAATTGGTCAGATTTCTAGATTACAGCACTTCTTTCCCAGGGCGGATGGAGGCTATCTCTCTTTAGCAGGTCAGGTCTCCTCCAGAAATGCTTCCAATTTTCTATAAACCCTGTGTTATTTTGTGACCACCACTTTGACATCCAGCCGTGAAGTAACACTAATCTACTATACCTCTCATCACCCTGGTAGGCGGGGAGGGGACCAGAGCATATTACATTGTCTGACATTGTTTTTGTAATTTCACACAATTCTTTAGGTGACCTCTGACTGGCGGAGTCTGGTGTCATTTGTGCTGATGTGAAAAACAATCTTAGAGAACTTACGCTTAGCATTAGTCAGCACTTTAAGTTGGGATCTAATGTCAGACGCTCCTGGTATACATTCGACTATGGTGGCTGGTGCCTCTATTTTCACATTATTGAGAATACAATTACCTATAACCAGGGCACTTGTAACAGGCGTCTCAGCTGGTGTGCTGCTGAGGGGGGAGAATCACAGGAGGGTGTGGTGGGTGCCGAAGACAACTATGCCGCCTGACAGTCACCCAGTTAGTCAGATGCCTTGACTCTGATGTTAAAACTGAGCCTAGTGCATTACCCGTAACACTAGGTGCATCCGAAATAGTGTTTGTAACATTAGCAATAGCGGTCTTACTATCCTTAACTAGCTTTCAGATGCACGCCTCTAGTTCTGCAACCTTCTCGTTAATATATTATTATCTGCATTTTCTGTGCCCCTCTGTCTGTTTCTGTGTGCTTTGGAAGCTCATCTTGTAAACATGGTAAGGAGCATAAAATTTCCATTTACACAACTGAGGTATTCGGCCAATCCCAACGCACTGGATAGCTGGCCAATCAGATCACACCACACTTTCTTAGAGCGATGAGCTTTGTACAAATCGTCAAATTACAGAAAGACAAGACATAGAGGATCTATAATAATGTATGTATTAGTGATGGGGACGAGACCGCCTATGCCGAGTCTTTGAAGGGTTGAGACAGAGTCCGTTGGTTTTCAAATACAGTCGAGTGCGAGTCAAGACCGAGTCTTTGAGGAAGCAAGTCTGAGTCGAGACTGAGTCCTTTAGGAGTCGAGACCAAGACCATACAAATATGTCAGTTTTCATATTCATGATTTAATATCACGCCAGTTAATAATCAACAGTTAGGCCTACAGACTAAGCTAGATTGGGAATTGTTTAGAGGGGAAGTCTTAACTTCTTAATATGGACTATGCTTTTACAAAAAAAAAAAAATCCCTATCACATGCATCATCTTTTGCCTATTTTTCTAGAGATAAATAAACGCATTGCACCATGGAATGTCATTTTCAAATAATGCCCATCAACATTGCATTTTATTATTACTGTTATGTGTTCTGTGTTTTTATATGGACATAAAAAAGGCATTGGTCCTGAGGACTCGGTCTGAAATTACGTGTCCTTCTCCTCCTACTGTGGTCCGAGACCGAATCAAGAACGAGTCTTTGAAGGAACAAGTTCGAGACGAGTCAGAGAAAGCAGAAAACGGTCTCGAGTCTGAGACCGGACTCGAGTACTACATCACTTGTACGTATATGTGGAAAATAATGTTTTTTTATTACACCAAATACACAAAATAATGTGATTTTAAGCCGTGGATTATTGGCCCTTTAAATCTAATTCTTCCTTATTTACCTTATTTGTGTTGCCCATGTTATTTGTCGAATCTCAATATTATTTCAATTATTTTTATAAAATAATACTATTCATAAATATTTTCATAAACGTTTAATTTCTTTATTTGAGGTAAATAAAATCTTGTATCTGAAAAAAAATAATGATTGATTTTAAAGTAAATATACTGTACATATAATTAAAGCATAATACATATTAAAAATAAATGAAAGTCTTGAAATGCCTTTAAAAAAACAAAGAATTGGAGTTAACACAGGAAATGAACCTGACAGACACAGAGCTACAAATAATTATGTATTAGGCTACCACAGGTTACATTTACATGCATTAGGGGCAGGCACTTTAAATCTGAGAATATATAAAGAGACGTACCTACAATGATGACTCCATTTGAGATGTTATTTTAAATAGGAATGTACTGTTTATATCTTCATTTTTCTTTTGATCTTAGTCTTTATCATATTATAATTTATGAAATAAGTTTGTTGTTTACAATTTGGTCAATATTTGGTCAATATTTATTGGGTTTTAAGTGTGTATATCAGTCAGATACTCAGGCAATTGCAATGTCTTTCAATGAGACTGAAAATATTTTCCTGTGTTATCCTTTATATCCAGACTCTTGTCCTAGAGCTCATCGGCTCACTGTTGTTAAAGTGACAATGTACGCTGTAATGTTACTTATGATCCTCATGACAGTTTTTGGGAATCTGCTGATCATCATCTCCATCTCTCACTTCAAACAGCTTCAGTCTCCAACTCATCTGATCGTTCAGTCATTGGCTGTGTGTGACTGTCTGCTGGGTTCACTGGTGATGCCCTACAGTATGGTGCGATCTGTCGAGGGCTGCTGGTTTTTGGGAGACGTTATTTGTAAAGTTCATTCTAGCTTGGACATGACTTTCAGTATCTCATCTATACTGCATCTTAGCTTAATATCTATTGATAGATATTGGGCCATATATGACCCTTTAAGATACAAAATAAGGGTCACAAACAACACCGTGGCTGTATTTATCACCCTTACATGGATCTTTTCATTTGTGTACAGCTTTAGCATTGTATTTTCAGGGGTGAACAAAGTTGGATTGGAAACACTCATCGTGCAAGTTTATTGTGTGGGAAGTTGTGTTTTGTTTTTTAACAGACAATGGGGTCTTATTTGTCCTATTCTCACATTCTTTCTTCCTGGGACTATTATGAGCTGTCTGTATATGAAGATTTTTCATGTGGCAAGAAAACACGCAAGAGTTATGTCAGAAAGAGTGACTGGAGAGTTAAAGAGTCGAAGCTCTGCACAGAGAGAAAGAAAAGCAGCTAAAACTTTGGCCATTGTCATGGGTGTGTTTTATCTCTGCTGGCTGCCTTTTTTTACTGCCACGGCTGTCGACCCTTTCATTAATTTTGTGACCCCAGCTGATGTTTTTGATGCTTTGGTTTGGTTTGGCTATTTTAATTCAACATGTAATCCTTTGATATATGGATTTTTCTATCCTCGCTTCCAGAAAGCTTTTAAAATTCTCATATCCACTTATATCTGTGGATTCAACAACTTTAACATCTCAACACTTGAATGAATATGACGTCATATATTGCCTTTATGCAAGACATTATTTAAACTTGGATTTATTTACATATTAATTTCATACATGAGTGTTTCAACTATGTACAGCTGAATCAGAAAAAATATTGAAACATTTTGTGTAAACTTTTCGAATGAGCTCTTAAATTAAAGTATGACTGTGAGAAATGTGATAATAACATAATAAAAAATAACTTATAAAGCTTTCATTTTCATGGGTTGATTGACAGTGTGTTACTGATTAATTTCAATAATACCAGTTAATACATTTTGGTGAGATTTGATGAAGGCAAAAGGTGACTGTGGTGTTTTAGGGCTGATGTCATTTCCACAATATTTTTTTTACCATTTTCTCCTTGTGATGTTGGGTATAAGTAAAATGTAATTCTGGAGTGCACTTTTGAGAAAGTGTTTGTCTCCATCTAGTGGATCATAATTGAAAAATCTTCTTCTGAGGAATAACTGTTGAAATTTTAATAGCAAAACAATTGTGTGTATATAGTGAACTGTGTGTATATACACACTGCAAAAAATGATTTTTGTCTTGTTTTCAGTAAAAATATCTAAAAATTATTTTTGATGAGCAAAACGACCCAAGAAAATAAGTCTAGTTTTTAGACCAAAAATATCAAATTTAATTGATTTTGTGCATACAACAAGCAAAAAAATCTGCCAATGGGGTAAGCACATTTTTCTTGAATTTAGTGTTTAAAAAAACTGTTAAAGATTTTTTTGCTTGTTTTATGCACAAAATCACTTAAATTTGATATTTTTGGTAAAAAAACTAGACTTATTTTCTTGGGTCGTTTTGCTCATCAAGAAAAAGCATCTTAATTTAAGAATGTTTAGATATTTTTACTGAAAACAAGACAAAAATACTAAGATTTTTTTTCTTGAAAATAATTTTTTTGCAGTGCAGTAATAGAAATCTGTCTTAAATTGGTTCCTGAGCGTTAAGTAAAGCTGCTCCTTTTTATGGAATAAGCTCCCTTATTGTCACGGCCCTATTCTTTGTCCCCTCATGTTTTTCCCCTTTATCACCATCTGGACTCCATTTCCCATGATCCTTCACTCTTCTTACCTGATCTTCATTTGTTATCAGCACACCTGCCAGCAATCCTCATCAGTCACCCTTTATATACTCTGTTTTTCTTCCTCACTTTGTTGGTCATTGTTTATGTCTATTTTATGGCTCTGGTTCAAATCCAGTCTTAGTTAAAAAATAAAAGTATCATTTCATTTATCACCTCAGTCTTCATCTTGCCTTCATCCTCCTGACACTTATATTTGAAATAGTGTCTTTAACTTTCAAATCTCTGTTAAAAACATAACTTTTAAATTTTTAATGTTGTATTTTGTTTTCTTTTTGCTTTTGACAATGTTATTTTATTGTTGTGTATTTTATTATTATGTCCTATGTTTTACTTTCTGTAAGGTGTCCTTGAGTGCCATGAGAGGCACCTTTAAATATTATTATTAAGTGGACACGACAGTTAATTTGGGAGAAAATGTAATATACACGAGGGGATATTAAAGTCATCATAAATCAGCAAACATTCACAATTTAGCGAACTTCTGAACAAATTGGAAAACATGTCTCATTGCTTCCGCTTGTCAGCAGTATGGACTGATGGCAATATCTGTACACTTTTTTAAGGTATTTAGCTAGCCTAGGTATTTTTATTTGTTGCATTTATTTTGTTTTAGTATCCAAATGTCAGTGAAAAGAAGAAAAATCAATATCTGTACAGGTATGTGATAAACATCGGTAATGCTTATATTTCTTTGCACATCTCTTTATTTAATGAAGCGCATGCAAAAGACTTAAACCGGAAGTGATGTGACCTGCTTTGCAGAATACAGAAGTTGCTCAACCCCCCCCCAAAAAAAAAAAAAAAAACTACATGCAAAACCTCACTACGTAAAATATAAATCCCAAACAATCCCACATTGTCTTGTATATATCTTTTTTCTTGTTTTTGTTGCTTGTCCCCACCCATGTTTAAAGGGATAGTTCACTTTAAAATGAAAATTCTGTTATCATTTTCTCATCCTCATGTTGTTCTAAACCTGTTTGAATTTCTTTTTTCTGATGAACACAAAAGAAGATATTTTGAGAAATGATGGTAAACACACAGCAGTAAGTGACCATTGACTTCTATAGTAGTAGAAAATATTTTGAAAGTATTGTGATAAATGATAAATGATAAATATTTTGATAAATGATGGTAAGAGCACAGTTGACGGTACCCATTAAATTCCATCATTTTTTATTCCTACTATGGAAGTCTATGGTCATTTACTGCTGTGTGTTAACCATCATTTCTCAAAATATATTCTTTTGTGTTCATCAGAAAAAAAGACATTCATACAGGTTTACAACAACATGAGGATGAGTAAATAATGACAAACATTTTAAAGTAAACTATCCCTTTAAGTCAGTACCAAAGCCTGCCTGTATACACGGACAATTGTTTTTGTGAGAAATTCTCACGCTTTTACTTGTTAATCCAGTACTTTAAAACAGTAAATACAATAAAAAATCTTTTATGCCTTACATTTTTTTGTTAAATCAACTCAGATTTACAGGTCATGTCAACTTACTATTATTTATCTTGACAAGAGATGAGTTGCTACAACTTGAACAACTTGCTACAAAAAGTTGACTTTTTCAACTATATTTTAGATGTTATAACAACTTAATTGTAGTTATAACAACTAATCTTTAGTCAAGATAAATAATAGTAAGTTGATATAACTTGTAAATCTAACTTGATTAAAAAAAAATAAGGCAGCAAAGAAGTTTTTACAGTGTACAGCAAGTTTTGTAACATTGATAAAAATATGGGGAGATATTTACATGTAAAATGTGTAGTTTTTATAGTCTTTCTCTACACTGTAAAATCATTGAAAAATTGAATCAACAAAAAAGTAATGTCAACTTACTATTATTTATCTTGACAAGAGATGAATTGCTACAACCTATAAATGAAGTTAACTCATCTGTAGTTATAACAACTCATCTCAAGATAAATAGTAAATAATAGTAAGTTAAAATGACCTTTTTGTTGATTTAACAAAAAATCAAGGCAGCAAAGCAATTTTTACAGTGTTGTTTTTAGCACTTTGCACCTTGGGACAGTTTAAAAGTTTTTTCGTTTAAAATTAGCACATTTTGGCAAAACAACTGATCTGGAGATTCAATGCATTAAAAGAACATTAAAGCAATCTACTGCAGAATCTACATCAGGTAGGCATTGTCAGTCCTGTAATATATAACCACAGTCCTGAAGAGTTTAGCTTCAGTTCTAATCAAACACCTAAACAAGCTTATCAAAGTCTAAAGGGTATGAGAGAGACACAAGTACTTTGGGTGAGGTTTTATCAGAGGCGGACAGTACACAGCTTCATTACTTGAGTAAGAGTAGAGTTACCCCTTGCTAAATTTTAGTCAAGTACAAGTAAAAGTATTGCAGTCAGATGTCTACTCAAGTAAAAGTAAAAGGTACTTGTTTTTAAATGTAGTTGAGTATCAAGAGTACAAGAGTACATTTTTAAATTTTGCATTACTACTGCCACAGTGCACATTGAACCACGTGAGATGATTGACAGCTGTACAGCAAATGATAGAGCTCTGAGGTCAAATCTGATACGAATCAGGAAGAGGAGACACACATCTCACTCCGTTCGCTCTTTGAGCTCTTCAGATCGCATAATTCAGTGGAAAATGAATAGAAATCTCATTCTGTAAGACTAAATATTTTACTAACATGTGATAATTAATCATTATTCTCCAAATATGCGCATCATTGTACTAATAGCCCTGGCGGATTCTGTATATTTTATGTATTTGAATACAAATAAACCAGAGAAGACGAGAATGAATGTTTTATGAGTGATGATTTCTATTCAAAATAACAAACGTTACAGATTAATTATTTTGCACTCCTGGCATAAATTAAGAAATTAATGTCACTGCAAACCAGTTTAATCATAAACCGTTGTAAAATGTCGAAGCTGGACTCTTAAACCTTTTTTGTAATGCTGAGTTTGTCCAGATCAAGTAAGTGTGTGATGTTTTGACGAGTAATTAATTTTGAAAAACAATAATCCGGGATCACCAGTAATCCCTGCCGCTCTCAAGGGGTTGAATTTTTGTAAGCGGTTTTGGTAAACACAGCAAACACTTAAAGCGAAAACTATCATTAACTTGTTTAAAAAATTAAAATAGTCTGGCGAGGTGGAGCCACAGGTTGTCACATTCCCCGGATGGACCTGCTGCGTCTTCATCCATTGTTTCGTCCATGGTTTCTTCTCTTATCTAAATCTGACTATTGGGACTTTGGCAGAAAGCTGAAGGTGATAGCTCAGTGGCGCCTGCACAATCCAATCACGTTTGAGAAAAGGGAAACAACAAATCGAGGGTTTCTGAGATTTTTCTTTTTTTAGAAGAAGAAGTAACGGATACTCACGGTTATGGATAGAAATGTAGTGGAGTAAAGAGTACAACATTTGCCTCTTAAATGTACTTGAGTAAAGTCATGAGTACTCCCCAAAAATAATACTCGAGTAAAGTACAGATCCCTCAAAATTGTACTTGAGTACTGTGAGTACTGTACTCAAGTAAATGTACTCCGTTACTGTCCGGCTCTGGGTTTTATCAGGGTTGGAGCTGAACTCTGAAGGACTGTGGCTCTAACGACGTTGCTTACCTCTGGTATATACTGTGCCTACACTCTTAAAATTGATGTGTTAAAAATTAACACAAAATATGTGTAAAAGGATTCTAACACATTTTTGTGTTGGAACTGACACATAATGTGTAAATATTATGCTTTACTGCTTACACAATGAATGTGTAAAACACGTTAACCAGTACAAAATGAAATGAAATGCATAATTATTGTAGTTTAATGACGATTTATATTTAAACGAATTAACATGAAAAAATGTGATATAAAACACTATATCCTGTCGTTTTCATAAAAAAAGTGATTTAGGCAGCGTGCACTGACACTGATTATCCTGTACTTTTGTTTGTTATAAAAACCAAATATCATATATAACACATTCCTTTATCAAGTATAAGATGTTTGTGCAACAGGAAATATACAAGCAAGTTCGGTCAAAAGCACAAATAAGTCTGCACTTCACCACAAAGTTAAATAAAAAATATAAAGTTTTACAATGCAACTTTGTCCTTAGTCAAAACGATTTGACCAGGAACAGATAATATATTTATGAGACCAAAGATTGTCCATAAGACATACCGAAAATAAAATATATATAACACTGTTAACCACTACTAACACATAACACCCAGCGGCCAGCGGTGATTTTCAGAAGGACTTGCCGAGATCAAGCTGCGTTGGGCGGGGTACATGAGCGCTAAGTACCCGTTGGTTGTCTGGATCAGAAATCCGAAAAAGTCGGGGCAGATTTTTTAATAAACGCTCTCTTTATAAACCGACCGCAAATTTGAACTTTTTATACATACATTCTCGCCTAAAAAGCTTTTGAACATACACTTTGTGACACAATAAGAGTAATATTTCAAACATAATGCAGGCGTTCTCTTCCATTGGTGGCTGTCATAAGTTCACACGAATCTGCTGATGACGTTTCACATGGACAGACAACTACGCATTATTGTATTTTTAATTGTATTTTTTGCGTGTGTTATTTTTATTTAATTATTATAAAAATCATGGTCATTATTATTGAGCCTTGGCTGGCAGTCTGTTTTGAATTTGTTTTATTGAAAAAACAAACACACAACGCTTATTGTGTTGCGCCTGCGCAGTGACTTTCTTTTCCAACCGCCTTTCCAGTCAAGAGGACGTGAAGAATGTTCCTGTCTGCATCAGGTAAGAAATTAAATTAAAAATTACAGTTATAATATGATATCTATTTTTCATATAGTGTAAGAAACTTTCGTATTAATTGTGCAGGAGACTGTTAATTTAAACTTTATTATGGTAACGTTAAATGCTCGCTCGTTTTGCAAAGTTACGTTTGGAGATTCATGTTAACAGTCATTGTTGTTTAATGAAAGGCACATTGGACTACGTGTTAGTAATATGTGTGACACTTGCTTGCAGCACTGTAAAGTAAATCGTTAACACCGTGTCCTAAAATAGACGTGACACGCGGTAACGGGTTTCTATTCAGTTTATGTCCTTACGTTATAGGACGGGTCATTATAAATTATGCCTTTCGATTATCGCAACGCCTCGTCGCGTTTGGTTAAGCACATGGTGGAACAGTATGCACATCACTGTACCTAACGTACTGTACACCTGTGAGCGGCATGACGAGACAAAAGACGGTAAAACTCATTATTAATCGGTGATGCTGTACATTCTGGATGATGCACAGCCACATTTTATAATACTGTTTTTTATTTTCGTGTCGCGCCGCTCGCGTTCAATATAAAGTTAGACAAGACGCAATGAATTACTGGGAGAGTAACGTTAGTGGTCTAATGTTAAGAGTCGAACTTCACGAACCTTTCACTGCAGTAAGGCTAAAGTGCTACGTGAATAAGATTAGTGTAGTTTTGTGCTACTAGCTGTAAAGTGTTTTTGCACTATTGAGTTATAAATACTGCCCAGTAATACTTAACTAGATGTAAATCACAATTCTTGTGTCAATGTTTGTTTGTAATCTTTTTCAGCTATCCATCTGAAAAAGAAAAGCTGGCACTCTCAAAGGAGATTGTGTTTTTGGATTATGGTCTCATTTGGTCAAAAAGAGGGACATGTACCGTAAGGATGCTTTTACATACTTCATTTATGTGTATGAAATTACTTACTTGACAATGTGTATAAAAACTGTACTTGACTCTAACTAAGTGCTATTTTTGCATTGATCATGATAGGAGCATTTTTTTTTTTTTTTTTTTTTTTTTTGATGGGCCATCACACAGTGGATTTATAAAAATGAGATTACAGAACATCAGACAGTAGCTTCAACAGAGTTGAAGTGGGAGGACATCATCAATTAAGAATGCCATTGACCAAACCTTCAGTCATCAAAGAAGATGGATACAGGTAATGACAAAATCACCAATTATTGGTGAAATCTTTAAGGAATATCCCCAATTTCTGGACATGCCAGTGTTTGTAATATACTTAAAGGCGGAGTGCACAATGTTTGAAAGCCAATGTTGATATTTGAAATCACTTAAACAAACACGCCCCTACCCCAATAGAATCCGGACCTTCTTTTAAAAGACCCGCCCCACACATACGCATCCCGGCAAGGATGTCGGTTAGTAGACACGCTCCTTACTGCTGATTGGCTATAAATGTGTTTTGGTAGTCGGCCCGTCTCCTTTTCCAAAGCGTTTTTCAAACATTGTGCACTCCGCATTTAAATGGAGATAACTTTACACAAAGTGTTTCATAATTCCAATATTAATATTTCTTTTTAAATTCACTGAAGGGGGACATCCAGTTTTCCAGACTTACCGATGGGAAAGAAGAAATGGGAATGTGACAATTATTGAGAAACTCAGGGAAAAAGCATCTTTAGAGAAGAAAATGGACATCAGACATTTATTGAAGAAAGCTGACAGTCAACATAATGGTATGATTTCCTGTCTCTGTTCCAAATGTTTAATTTGGAAAATGACGTTTAAAATGTAACATTCAAAATACGATATAAAAGTAATCCTTTTTAAATAATTTTTTCTCATTTATATTTTGCATGTGACCTGCATGTTTACTACACCCAGATGAGAGCTGTGTTATACTCGTTCATCTTCTGCTGTGTGAATTCTGCTGTGTCAGTCCTGTGGGACTTGATGCCGGTAGGCTTTGTGACTCTAAACTTTATATAAAATAAGTAAATTTCATGCAACAACATTTTCTAATGATGTTCATTGTTTCATTTGTGTAGGCTGGTAGCAGTGTGACGTCTTTGCTTACTAAATGATCAAAGGGTGTCTGAAATCAGCTCAGCCACAGTTGGTTTCCAACGGTTCTTCAGGACATGGAGGCCACTACGTAACTGTTGCAATGAACTATTCTTTTGCCTTTCCACCTGATGTTGACAATCTGACCTGTGCGGTACTGAAAACCACTTGCACTGACATATCTTAAAATATATCAGTGCCCTTTGTTTTGCCTCAAAATGCACACCAGTAATGTTTTTTGTTGAAACCAGTTATATTTCCTAATTAAACTAAGGCCTAGTCCTGGATTAAGCTAATCCCCTGTCCGGGAAACCGCCCCTAAATGTTTTGTGACGGAAATTTCTTTGAATACACTTGTCAAGTTTATTTTAAGTATTTTTCTAAATGTAAGATAACATGTTAATGTTTCAGGACAAGTTAAAATTTTTTGATAACTTGCATGTTGGAAACGATTTCAGACATTGTTCTATTCAACATGTTTAGCACAGTTGCTTTTAAATTCAATGAATTATTTTATAAATAGTGTTTTAAAACGTATCAATGTAATCTATGTTTGAAGTTATTATACTTGCACTTACATTTATTTAAATTAGCATACATCTAGCAACATAGAGTACTAGCATATTTTCATGCAAGCATTAATTGTCAAATATTTGTTATTTTACAAATAAATAGTTTGTGAACAATATTCAATAGTTGTCTGCTTGATTTCATAATTTAAAGTTTACAAATCATATGTTTTTTTTTCTCTTTAATATTAAAACTAAACAATTACTCGGTAACACACAGTTGTGTTAGATTAATAGAAAGTTACACATTAATGTGTTTACTGAAGCAACACATTTTTGTGTTGCATTTTATAACACATATTCTGTGTTAAATTTAACTCAACATGTGTTGTCCCTGCGCACACTCAGAACATGTGTAAAAAATAACACATGTTGTGTTGTTTTTAACACATTTGTTTTAAGAGTGTATAAACAAAAATGTCCATGGTTGTTCTCCTTATTTAACTTGTCTATTCAGTTGATATAGATGTATTGAAAATAGTAAAACAGGAATGTGGATAGAAACAGGCACTCCACCCTGTTACCTTTTATACTTTAAAGGCACAAATATTTTTAATCCACATTCAACTTGTAAATTGGGAGCATAAAATATTGTATTTATCTTATAAATAGAGTTTTACTAAATGTTGTAAATACAAGTGATCCTGGAACATAAAGCACCAAAGTTGTGCAAACTTTACTGGAGAAACATTAATAAACTCAGTCCTGTTTTCTTTGAGAGTGGAGCTCTGTTCAGAGTCACGTGAGGTGCCTGCCTGACAATAATTTAATGCAAATAGCCCAATTACATTTAATCATAGCAAAGATCTCTAAATACTACAAAACTAGCTGTAGCTTTTAAAGGTTTTCATGTTAAAGCTTTTCAAAGGATTTCACTTGTTTTGAAAGCCCTGTGTGGATTGACAGTATGTTACTGATTCATCACAGAAATAATAATTATTAATTTCAATAATGATTACAGTATGAATATATTATGAAACCTCACCAGTACATTTTTGGCGAGATTTAATGTGAGGTATTTTAGGGCTGATGTCATTTCCAATATATTATTTTTTCTTTACCATTTTTTCCTTATGATGTTGGGTTTAAGTGAAATGTAAGTCTGGGATGCACTCATGAAAATGTTTGTAAAAAGTTCTTCAAAAAGTTGTCTGTATAGGCTATTTTATTCACTTTAAACTTTATATGAAGCGATTCTTCTCTTCTTTTGTTAATACCTATACAGGAAAAACAGGAAAAACTTCACTATAGAAGTATTAGAATCAAATTCGACAAATCGAAACATAAGCATTTCTCATAAACAACGCTGGCATGTTTATCATAAAGCTGACTCATTGATCGGTCAATCTGTTTCATTTTCTATTAATGGATCAGTAATTAAACAAATACTGGTAACTCTTTACAATAAGATTGTATTTGGGCACTTCTATGCGAATGTCATCCTTAAAATGAAAAGTGAAGTTTTTACCCCAAGTTTTTAAACATAATGATATCTCAGATCTGATATCTTTAAATATCCATGCAAAGTCTGCTAAAGTTTTTTAAGCACTTTTTCCCCAATGAAATGTAACTTTAAGCGTAATGACTGTTAGCTAACTAACTCATAAAAAAATACATTGTTTATCATCCTTTTTCTGTCATGGCTTATTTATTAATGACTCAGCATTATCTGTATTAAAGAGAAAACAAGACTCGTGATGGTCAGCATTACATTTCCCAGCATTCAGGTTGTGGTTTGGTTAAAAAGATACCCCTTAATTTTCTAATGATCCAGGTTTCTGTCAGTCAACATTGAAAAAGCGTCATTATTTTACTATTTTGTTCGTAACTGAGCTCATATAAAGACTCGAGTGGCACAGTCGCTCAGTGGGTAGCACTGTTGCCACTGTGTCCCTGGTTAAAGCCCTGGCTGAGTCAGGTTTCTGTGTGGATATGCATGTTTTCCCTGTGTCAGTGTGGGTTTACTCGGGTACTCCAGTTTCCTCCCACAATCCAAAAACATGTGAATTGGAAATGTGAAATTGCTCTTTTCTCAACGTGTGTATAAAACCAATTCTCGCCATGAATATAGCCATATGATAAGAATGAATAGAGGATTCCACAGTATAACACGTTGTTGCATTTATAAAACATATTTTATATTAGGCAAAAAGTGTAGCAACATAATCGCATTCTCAAAAAGATAATGCTATTTAACATAATGTGTTTTGATCTTTTTTGATCTGAAGGTGTAAGCTTACATGTTTAAAAGCATCTCAGACTGAGACCTCCAGAAGTTGCTCAATAAAACAACAGGAATTTTGTTCAAATACTAGGAAAAGGATGAAAATACTGAAAAAAATAATTCCCATAGATTCATTGTTATCCCATAGTTTAGATATGTTTACTATCAGAAAAAAAATGAGCGCACCTGTAAAGGAACGTGGACAAAGACAGGTCCTCCACCCTTTCACTTGCGTGCTTTGAAGGTACAAACTTTTTAATCTATTATGATCTTGTGAATGGGAAAAATGTAAGGTTTCATTTCTCTATAACAGCATCCCTTCACACCACACCTATACAGTAATAGGAACATATGTGGCTGTTATATACACTCACCTAAAGGATTATTAGGAACACCATACTAATACTGTGTTTGACCCCCTTTTGCCTTCAGAACTGCCTTAATTCTACGTGGCATTTATTCAACAAGGTGCTGAAAGCATTCTTTAGAAATGTTGGCCCATATTGATAGGATAGCATCTTGCAGTTGATGGAGATTTATGGGATGCACATCCAGGGCACGAAGCTTCCGTTCCACCACCACATCCCAAAGATGCTCTATTGGGTTGAGATCTGGTGACTGTGGGGGCCTTTTTAGTACAGTGAACTCATTGTCATGTTCAAGAAACCAATTTGAAATGATTCGAGCTTTGTGACATGATGCATTATCCTGCTGAAAGTAGCCATCAGAGGATGAGAACATGGTGGTCATAAGGGGATGGACATGGTCAAAAACAATGCTCAGGTAGGCCGTGGCATTTAAACGATGCCCAATTGGCACTAAGGGGCCTAAAGTGTGCCAAGAAAACATTCCCCACACCATTAAAACACTACCACCAGCCTGCACAGTGGTAACAAGGCATGATGGTTCCATGTTCTTATTCTGTTTACGCCAAATTCTGACTCTACCATCTGAATGTCTCAACAGAAATCGAGACTCATCAGACCAGGCAACATTTTTCCAGTCTTCAACTGTCCAATTTTGGTGAGCTAGTGCAAATTGTAGCCTCTTTTTCCTATTTGTAATGGAGATGGGTGGTACCCGGTGGGGTCTTCTGCTGACTGTGAGTTGGCTGACTGTAGTGTATGCCATGACTATTTTGTAATGCAAAATCCCGTTAAAATCTGGCAGCTGTAAACATTGACGTGTTTTGCTGTGATTATTCCTGTTTCATCTGCTTCGGCCAAACGGACTCTCAGCCCTAAAATGAATTAAAACTTATGCCAGAAATACTACTGGACAGTCTCAACTTTCAGCATTAGCCTCCATGGCGATAGAAAATGTAAATTGAATTAAACTATTTGAATTATCCTTGAACAATAGACTGTCAACAAATTAATAAAACAGTTGGTAATCTTTTTTAAGAACCATTTTTGCGATTTCTTTAGCAAAAAAGAAATCGCAAGCCTTCATTTCAAATGTCTTTTAACCGGGTTTCTGTATAATATTCGATGCTTTTCATTTTGTAGTGTTTTATTAATAAAGTAGAAAAGATATTTCTTGAGGTCTAAAATACAATCATTTCTATTTGACTTTGCAATTTAACGATTGATATGTTTCTATTGTCCTGACGTCATATGAGATAGATTAAATCATGTAAGACGGCACTGAAGGCCTAGGTGTGAAATGCATGACTCACCACTGCTTTAATGTACTAAAACTACAGTTAAATAAATATTTTTTAAAAGCTGTGCACCACAAATATCCTAATGAAAAGTATATAGGTCTACTTGAGTAGTATTTCAATGCACCTGAAAAAGTATCCAAAACCAGTAATAATTAAATAGATTTCTAGTTTATTGAAATAAATGGTGTCTCAAAATACAGTAGCACAGTTAAGTACACTTAGATGTTTATCTTAAGAAGTACCAGTGTGGTATATTAACTACAAAATAGTACATTTACTAAGTGTATTTAAAGTTTATTCTTGTGCACTTCCCCCCTGGGATATTAATAACCTCTTAACACCCGAGGACCTCACTCATTTTCAAACCCTGGCTATGGTGTAGATGTAATGAAAATGCACCGGAGAGGAATGTGAACAGAGACAGGTACTCCACCCAGTCACTTGCATAATCTATTCTTTTCTTGTAAATGAGACAAATGTAAGGTTTCATTTCTCTATAACACCACCTCCCTCACACCACACCTACAGAGGGATTGGTTTAGAGCTTCTATAAATGACTCTGAGTTTATAGATGAGTTTAAAAAATGAGATTTATTACAGATACAGGTATGACTATATTATTTTATTGTTTATTAATTTATTTCATATTCATTTGTTTTATTATGAAGAAAGCATATTTTTGTTACTAGCAAGATAAGTTAGATTAGTTGTTATATATCACTAGATTATTCAATAATATATTTTATATTACTCATTATTATTCAATAACATATTCGTTGTAGAAAATTCTTATTCTTTATTGCCAATAGTGAAAAATTTAATGTTTTGTTTTTATCCGTATTTACATATTAAGAGGAGACTGGGGCTAGTTGTCACATGGGAAAGGGCTATGTCTAAGTAATTCAAATCCCCAAATTTATGGTGTATTTTATTGCTTACATTTAAGCTATTTTGTGAATACTTTATGATATGTGGATACAGAAATTGACTATATTCTAAGAAATGTTAATCAGTGTAAAACATGTGACAAGTAGCCCTGGTCTCCCATATAAATAATTTCTGGTTGTACTGCAAAATTTACTAATAATGTTACTAATTTCTCTTAATCCCTTATATTAAATCAGTGAGTAATTTTACACCTATGAAACTATTTGTAATTTTTAAAATGTTTATCATTTGTACTACCGCAATCATTCTTGTGAAGGATGGTTTAAAATGCGGAGATAATAACTATTATTTTATTACGAATGGAGATGTTAAAGCGGAAATTATTACAAATTGTTCATTCAATTATTCAATGGATAGAATTAATTGGTTAAGTAATGATCAATACTGGAATCCTATGGCAGCAGACAATTTTATATTAAACCAATTTGAGCAAGAACATAGCTTGAAAATTGCTTTAGATGTCAATAAATTTTTACTAAAGACTGAGTTGATGGATAAAATAAATAGGTCAAATAGTGAACAAAGTAGGATTTCTCTGGCTCTGGATTTCATTTTAGGTCATCCACGGTCAGTAGTCAATTCTATAATAAACCAAATTGAAAAAGAAAATTGCTGGAAAATTGTTTCAAATTTCATAAAATGGTTATACAATAATTTTTATAATTTGATTGAGATTATGACAATATTTAGATATTGCTTAAATAAAATTGGTTTACATGTAAAATTTTTAGATGATATGAATGAGTTTATGACAAATGTTAGAAGTAGCTTGAAAACTGCTTTAGATGTCGAAAAATTTTTAATAAAGACTGATATGGTGAATAAAATAAATAGGTCAAATAGTGAACAAAGTAGGATTTCTCTGGCTCTGGATTTCATTTTAGGTCATCCACGGTCAGTAGTCAATTCTATATTAAACCAAATTGAACAAGAAAATTGCTGGAAAATTGTTTCAAATTTCATAAAATGGTTATACAATAATTTTTATAATTTGATTGAGATTATGACAATATTTAGATATTGCTTAAATAAAATTGGTTTACATGTAAAATTTTTAGATGATATGAATGAGTTTATGACAAATGTTAGAAGTAGCTTGAAAACTGCTTTAGATGTCGAAAAATTTTTAATAAAGACTGATATGGTGAATAAAATAAATATTTAAAATAGTGAACATAGTAGGATTTCTGTGGCTCTGGATTTCATTTTAGGTCATCCATGGTCAGTAGTCAATTCTATATTAAACCAAATTGAACAAGAAAATTGCTGGAAAATTGTTTCAAATTTCATAAAATGGTTATACAATAATCTTTATAATTTGATTGAGATTATGACAATAATTAGATATTGCTTAGATCAAATTGGTTTACACGTAAAATTTTTAGATGATATGAATGAGTTTATGACAAATGTTAGAAGTAGCTTGAAAACTGCTTTAGATGTCGAAGAATTTTTAATAAAGACGTTGGTGAATAAAATAAATTGGTTGAATAGTGAACAAATTAGGATTTCTGTGGCTCTGGATTTCATTTTAGGTCATCCATGGTCAGTAGTCAATTCTATATTAAACCAAATTGAACAAGAAAATTGCTGGAAAATTGTTTCAAATTTCATAAAATGGTTATACAATAATCTTTATAATTTGATTGAGATTATGACAATAATTAGATATTGCTTAGATCAAATTGGTTTACACGTAAAATTTTTAGATGATATGAATGAGTTTATGACAAATGTTAGAAGTAGCTTGAAAACTGCTTTAGATGTCGAAGAATTTTTAATAAAGACGTTGGTGAATAAAATAAATTGGTCAAATAGTAAACAAATTAGGATTTCTGTTGCTTTGGATTTTGGATTTTTATCTCATCTACAGTCACTAGTCAATTTTATATTAAACCAATTTGAACAAGAAAATTGGTTAAAAAACTTTTCGACTTTTATGAGACATATATACAATATTTTTAATACTTTGATTAAGATTATAAAAATTGTTAGATATTGCTTAAATAAAAGTCGTTTTAATGTAAGATTTTTAGATGTTGTGATTGAGTTTATGACAAATATTACAACTTACTTAAAAATTGCTTTAGATTATGTTGAAAAAATTCATAGATGCTTGGACAAAATAAAAAATAATTTCCATTTAAATGTTATACTATAAACAAAATACAACAAAAAATACAAAAATACAAAAAAATACAAAAAATACAAAAAATACAAAAAAATTAATAAAAATACAAAAAAATTATTCAAAATCATTGTATTAAAAATATATAAAACAAATTATAGCAAAAAAATTCAATTAAAAAACAGATTTGTAATAATTCACAAGCTCTGACACCCCATTAGTTTGCCAACCCTGGAAGCACACTAACAGCACAGATTCACATGAAAAACATAGTGTTGTAGTGTGTCCCTGCAGGGTTCGTCAAACTTGCAAATCTCATAGCAATGGTTTTGCAGAGTGGTAAAATTACTCACTGTTCTGGAGTGCCGTGAAGAGAGATTATGTGTCTTACCCGAAACATCACATTGTAAGTTTAAATAAATTTATATTATTAAAGCACCATGTGCACACATTTTGTACTTAACATATATATTTGAACTGTTTATAGTGGGATAAATGACATTTAAAATGTTATCTACAGGTGTCCGTTCTCTGTTGGTCTGAAGCAGATACTGTATCTAGAAAAAAGCAGAAAAGGTGTTGAAATCTTGAACAAAACATCTTCATCAAGGTAGGTACATGACGATCGCATTGATGGGTTTTTTGTAGTTTTATATAAATTTGTTTCAATGTATTTACTGTCTTTCTTCTCAGGACCTTGATACTCTCTGCACCTCTCACATCATCTCTGCACCATACTGAAAAACATCTTCAGCAGAATCTGCTCCATGACCGCACACTCGATGTGTGCATGACGGGACACTATGGATCAAGAAGACATTCAATCTCTCTTCTCGGGCAGTCGTGACCTATCGTTTCCACTTTGAGGCTGAATGCCAGCAGGTTGCGACTGAAATCTCACCAAAGTAAAAAAAAATTAAAAAATCAGTAAAAACAAAAAAAAAACAGTAAAACCAAAAAACCAGTAACAACAAAAAAGAAAAAACAGTAAAAAATAACTAAAGTCTTGACATTTGTTGGCATGTAACACTCCTAAACATTTAACAATAAAAAAATGTTCCTCTTTCATTCTATGTCTATTCACTTGTACTTTATTGATAAATATTCACAATGTTCAGATATTCACATGCATGTATAACAGCCGTCCTGTAGAGTTTAGCTCCAGTTTATTTCAAACACCTTAACAAGCTTATTAAAGTCTAAAGGGTCATTAAAAACCTACAAGTACTGTAGGTGAGCTTTTATCAGGGTTGGAGCTAAACTCTGAAGGACTGTGGCTCTCCAGGACCAACATTGCCTATCCCTGGTATATAAATATCTGTAAACAAAAAAATGTCCATGGTTGTTCTCCATTAAACTTGTTGATATAGATATATATCAGATTTAAACAGGAATGTTGATATAATCAGGCACTCCACCCTGGTACTTGCTTACACAAGAATTTTTAATCTTCACTGTTCTTGTAAATAGGGAGCAAATAAAGGCTTTTGTAAAAAAACTTGATTTTGAAAAAGTTTTGTAAATACAAGTGATCCTGGAACATAGATCACAAAAATTGTGCAAACTTTGTTGGAGAAATGTTAATAAACTTAGTATCTTGAGACACAGTACTGTAGGCCGCCATTGTTGTTTTGGTTATACCCGTGCATGCGTATCTCCCTTATTTTTGACATAAATGTGGGTGATTTTGTAGTTTACACAGACATGACAACGGCATCATTATCAAAAACTTTGAAACACGTCTTCAAAAGTTTGCAGGCCATTACACCGAATCTGTGTCCCTACAACATTATATGTATGAAAATGCAAGAAAACTAACTTAAAAAATACATTTTATTATTAAGCAAAGTGTCCTGCATGTTAATCTAACACAAAATTTGAACTAAAAACATTAATAAAACTATTAATAAAATTAATAAAAGATTACGGAAACAGCATTTGTTACTCCAACACGCTCCAACATTTTTTAAACTTATTAATAATATTATATTATTACCTATATGTAATGGTTTTGTTCTGTGTTTTCTGTATTCTGTGCATTTTGGACTTTTATTTTGACATCCTGTTCTGTTCTGGCTTTTATTTTGGTATACATCCTGCCATGTTTCACTTCACACTTCCTGTCTGTTTTGTATATAAGTCACTTCCTGTTCACCTGTCAGCGGCTGATTAATCGAGAGGCATCCAGCTGCAGCCCCACAGACTCACTTCTTGCTAGACACCAGTGGCTGGACACCAGTGGATGGACAGCTGACGTCATTTCCGTATCGTCATTCACTTTTCAAATTTGACGCACCATGCACATGTCAGCGGTAAGAAAAAATAATAAACTGTCGATGATTTTATTTATAGGTCATGTCAGAATTCAAATGCACAAACTAGCTAGACAGTTTTAGGGGGCAGGAATGAGGTGTGTTGTGCACAGTGTGCAATAGTTTATTTGGAACGGTTCATGTTTTATTTTCTCTTGAAATCGGCACTTCCCCCACACGGGCCTGACTGTTGCATCTTCATTCTGATGGTCAGATTTGTCTAATTTTACTAAGATGTGTGTAATTTCCAATAAATATTGCAAAACCACGAAGTGTTCATTTGATCTGGATTGTTTGGTAAATTGTCTGATCATGTGAGATCATGTGAGTCTACGTATATCTTGTAAACAGAAGTGGTTACATTTGCAAAAAAAACCTGTGGTCAATTAACATGTACAAGTCTGTTGTAATGACAAAACATTATAGTCCATTGATCTAGGCTGAATTTAAGTCACAAAAAATAGTGAAATGATCTGAACAATATATATTTTCAAGGTGGTTCTTGTGAATGCGGTTTGCATGAATTGTTGATGTTATAGTGTTGGGCATACTGTTGAGAATTGTTTTATGTAAAGAGATATTATAAAGATCATATTTCAATTTGAACACAGATTTTATATTATATATTTTAAGTCATTAAAGTAAAATGACAATACGGAAAAGACGTGTGCAATTAAGCCTGCAAAGAATATATCCACTGGTGAAAAACGAAAATAAATATGCTGTCTATCCAGAGATGAAAATATAAAATAAATATGCTGTCTATCCAGAGGTGAAAATATAAAATAAATATGCTGTCTATCCAGAGGTGAACATATAAAATAAATAAGCTGTCTATCCAGATGTGAAAATATGAAATAAAATTGCTGTTCATCCAGTGGTGAAAACGGAAATTAGCGGCGAAACGGAAATGACGTAGGCTGTCTATCCACTGGTGTCCAGCCACTGGTGTCTAGCCGGAGGTGAGTCTGCGGGGCTGCAGCTGGATGCTATTGGATTAATCTGTAAAGGGTGTTGCTTTGAAGAAAGCGATGAAGAAAGTGAATCCATTTGCAAAAGGTGTTTATTTGAAAAATCCCAAAAAGGGCCAGCAAACATATCCATTAAGGGTGATCCAAAAACGTGATCCAAAACAGGCACAAGGTCAGGGGCAGGCAGAGTTCAATCAAAAATCCAAACAAACAGGCACGGGTCAAACACAGGCAGATACACAGGCAGAATACAAATAACAGAATACAGGAAACAGATTACAAGGAAAAGGGGTGGTTGGGCTAAGCATTAATCAGCAGCTAACAGGTGAACAGGAAGTGACTTATATACAAAATAGACAGGAAGTGTGAAGTGAAACATGGCAGGATGTATATCAAAATAAAAGCCAGAACAGAACAGGATGTCAAAATAGAAGTCCAAAATGCACAGAATACAGAAAACACAGAACAAAACCATTACACTATAAAAGCCTCCATCCTCCATTAAAAACCATGTTAAAAAATAAACTAGTTACCTGAAACTGACCCATACTCATTTTGAAAAGCAAAAAATGTGTGCTATTAGATTCAGTGTTGAAAAGATAAAAATAAACTTCAACTTTGACGCGTAAATGACCAGCCGAACCGCATAAAAACTAGAGTTTTCCATAGCCTTAAATTGAAAGAAGATTATAAAAAACCAGGCATATTCTGGTAAGTCTGGCTTATTGTCATCTGATTATGTTCCATAAAGCAAACTCAGAATAGTTGAAACTCAACTCTGGCAACTTACAGTACATTTGGAAACTAACCTGGTCCAGGTGAACAGTCAGTATAAGTGTCACCAGGTGACTACGACAGGGCGGAACCAAAAGTGGCGGAGAAGGGTTCCGCCTGAAGATTGGTTTCCGCCCGGGCCCGATTTTTAAAGCACCTTTCACTTTTTAGTCTCCCTAGCAACACAGATTATGAGGAAACGAGCAACAGGTGTGGCGAATGAAGCTGGCAATCCATGATTGGAGGAGAGGGAAAAGGCAAGACATATAAAGAGGCCAAAAGATGCACGAAGGGGAGAGTTGTTGGGGGCACGAGCTCCTGTTACTGCCTAGGGCAGATCTGTTCACACGCTCCGTCCTTAGAGGAGAGCCGGAGGGTGCCGTTGATCCACGGAAGCGCTTATAGCGCGAGGAAAGAGTGCGGCAGCCCAGAAAAACGAGAAGGACGGAGCGGTGGAAATTAAAGGAGCACTACACCGGAGCGTGTGGGAAGACGAGAGGTTGAAGACGTTGGAGCAAGGAAGTTATCGAGTGATTTGGATGTGGAGAAGCAAACACGACGCTGGTGGAGGTATATTGGGAAATCGGTTGGACAACCAAGCGTTACTGGCCCTGCGGAGATTGAATGTGTAGGTGAGCCGAAGAGGTAACTAGGAGATATAGAGGGGCGTTGTGGAACATTTTATTTGTGAAATCTTTTCTCTTTCTCTGTCGTGTACAACGCCCAACCCGCCTCTCAAGCAGCCAAGACCTAGGCGGCCAAGCCTTAACTTCACGTGGAGTGCGTGTGCAGAGTGCTGTGGTGAGTGTGACTTTTACCGTGTGTTTCACTAAGCTTGCTGTGTGTGTGCTGTATTGACAGTAACTGAAGCCGCCCGGGCCCCGTGCAGATTGTGCGAAGAAATAGCACGTTGAGGCCCGAGCCAGAGGAGAGAACCCAACCATTACCTATGTTCGCAGTAACGCCTCGAAGAGGATCAAACAGTGTCAGTAGTGAGAACCCATTACCTCTGTCTCCACGAATGCTTGGAAGGAACCAAAGGCCCCAGTGTTGTGAGTAACATTACCTGAGCAGTGTATCACTTACCTGTGTTTGCAGTAACGCCTCGAAGAGGACCAAACAGTGTCAGCAGTGAGAAACCCTTTACCTCTGTCTCCACGAATGCTTTGGAGTGTATTAAAGGCCCCAGTGTTGTGAGTAACCTACCTGTGCAGTATATCACTTACCTGTGTTTGCAGCAACGCCTCGAAGAGGACCAAGCACCCACCCCCCCTGCAGCCCCTCATCATCAAGGGGACTGAGGTGGAGAGGGCCGACAGTTACAGATTCCTGGGACTGCAAGTAACATCAGATCTGAACTGGACTTTGAACACTGCTGCCACAGTGAAAAAAGCCCAGCAGAGACTGTATTTCATCAGGCTGCTTAGAAAAGCTGGTCTGCACTGTCATCCTCTCACCCAGGTCTATAAAGGACTGATAGAGAGCATCCTCACCACAGGCATCACTGTATGGTATGGAAACACCACACAGACAGAGAGGAAGGCTCTGCAAAGAGTCATAAAGACTGCAGAGAGGATTATTGGAACAGAACTCCCCTCCATGGACACAATTTACACACAGCGCTGTCAGAAAAGAGCAGAGAGAATTATTAGAGACACACTACATCCAGCTCACTCCCTGCTCATTCACAAAAACTGTACATACAATCTCAGGCACAGACGAGCGGACAGCATTATCACAAATAAATCACGTTTTTATAAGAGCTTTTTCCCAGCCACAGTGAGACTCTTGGCCAAAACAAAATGAACTACTGTCTATAGGGTCTGTGAAATAAGCCTGCGTATTTGATGTACTTATTTATAACGTATCTTTTGCATTATAATATTATTGTTATTTTAGGGGCCTGTGTAATATACCGGTGTATTTTATTTAGTTATTTATCACGTAATTTATTATTGTTATTTATGGGGCTTGTGCAACAGGTAATATACTAGTGCAATTTCAGATGAAAATCTACATTTTTAAGGGTTTTTTGTCATTTATAATGTATATGTGTTATGGATACTGTAGATTTAGGTTTTCCTTGTGTGTCTTTTTAAACTTGATTTGACTCTCTGAGCAACAACCGCACAAGAGTTCCTATGTGTGCAAGCACAAATGGCAAATAAAGTTCTTGAATCTTGAATCTTGAAGCAGTGTCAGCAGTGAGAAACCCTTTACCTCTGTCTCCACGAATGCTTTGGAGTGTATTAAAGGCCCCAGGGTTGTGAGGAACCTACCTGTGCAGTATATCACTTACCTGTGTTTGCAGCAACGCCTCGAAGAGGACCGAACAGTGTCAGTAGTGAGAAACCTCCTACCTCTGCCCCGACGTATGCCCTGGAGGCGAGAAGAAGACTGTTTTAAACTGCCCTTCCCCGTTCCCCTTATGTCTTAACTATTTAATAAAAACCTCGTTTATGATAATTTATGTGTCTGTCTGGTCATTGGGGTGGTCTTGGGAACCTCCTCGAGGTGGGAACTAGAGAGGGGCGTGACCCTTTAGTTATCTTGGGTCCGCCCCGGCCGTGACATAAGCCTATAGCCAGAGTACATTAACACCTCTGGAAATGTAATAATATTACCACTGACATTCTGCAATTTTATTTTTATTTTTCATTAACCACTATCAGTCTAAAAAGGAAATACATGTTAGTAGTAAAGGCTATTTTTACTCCTGTCAGCACCCCATTGTGAGATAATCTTCCAAACATTGTAAGGAGTGTCACATTTCCAGCTGACATGAGAGATATTCAGGCCAATCACAATGTACAGGGGTGCGTTTCCCGAACAACCACTTAACTCGCTGCTGAACCACCATAGTACAATGCATAGTTGAAGAAACAAACTACCTTTTCACGACTGTTTCCCGAAAGCATAGTAACTTTGTTGCACATTCGTCGTTTGAACCATGTTGGTTTAACAACATAGTTGATGATGCGACGTGGGAGGTGAAAGTACTAATTAATCTGTGCAAATCGATTTAATGTCAGATTATTGCTGTAAATAACAAATATTGCATCGGAAGACTGATTTTGTTATCGTGATTTAGTTATCTGTTGTTCATTTTTTCAAGATATTTAATTCATGTGCAAGTTCCCTCTTATGTCACTCCTCCCAGGGATTCCCCAGGGTCGTAAAGCGTGTAGTTCTGCACACATGCGCAGTTTTCAAATGCAGCCCTTTAACTCTGTTTACAAACTTAAAGACGTAAAATAAATTTTTTATATATTTAGAATGATGGATATAGACTGCACTACATGTTTTTTGCTTATTTTGTTCAAAAGCAACGTAAGTCTACATATTATAATAACAAGGAACGATGCTTCTACCGACAGGTAAAGAACTGTCGATCAAACCACACAAGTTTGCAATGCAACTTGCGAATGTTCGTTTGAACTATGGTTTCGGGAAACACCAAATCGTTGAACTTTGTCAGTAACGACGAAACTTATGACAATAGTTGGCTAACGATGCTTTCGGGAAACGCACCCCAGCTTAGCTGGGCAATCTGAGGACACAGCACATTTCAGAACAATGAGCTTTGTACAAAATCAACGTGTTTCAGGGAGGCAGGGTATAGAAGAGCAACAATAATGTACAGTATGTGGAAAATAATGTGTTTTTGAACCATAAACCACGCGAACACATTGTATTATACCAAATACACAAAATAACATTGTTTTTAGTAATGTAATAGGTGCTCTTTAACTTTATGGCAGTTCATTCCACCAAAGAGGAACTGAATGGGTAAATATTTTTGTGAGTAATTGATTTTGTGATGTATCAACTTGATGACGGACGGTCATTAACTGTGCGTAAACTGTGGTAAGGTATGTTTATCTATAAGGTGCAGTTTTTGTTATTGTCCTGTAGGCCGGTGTCAGAGATTTAAATTTATTTCAGGCAGGTACAGGTAGCCAATAGAGTGAGATCAGAAGAGGGTGACATGGCCTCTTTTGGGTTGTCAGAAATATGTTTATCTGTGACTTTAATATGTGATTTTAGATATACCATGCCTTTACCCATTCAAGGAGATATGACTTAGTCTTGCATGACTAAAATAACTGCCTAGTGGCGTGACTTCCCTAAAAAGGACTTTGGTTAAAGGTGCCTGCTGAGAGAAAAAGCATACAATGAAATCATGTGTCACTCTCTTGATTATGACAGTTTTACACTACTTGTATTTTTTCCAATTGTTCAATTTCCACCTCCATGCTCATCTTTTAAAGGCAGCAACTGGTCAATGCCTTTATGGTGTCTGCATTATCAGAAACTGAAATTATTTGACGTATTGTTTTATCTGTGGTCCCAGAGAAGAGTCTCAGTGTCCTGCACCCAATAATTGCAGGTAAATACACACTGTTAGCACCTCAGCACATAAGTAGGGCTATTTTAAGTTTTTGACTTGTATTTAGTTGTCACAACTTATAAACAGGTTGATATTATTAAACTTAATTTGTTAAGTTAAAGTGAAACAAAAACTTTGAAGGTGCAGTGTGTAAATTTTAGCGGCATCTAGTGGTGAGGTTGTGAATTGCAACCAACGACTCAGTCCACTGCTCACCCCTGGCTTTTGAAACACAGAGAAGCTACAGTAGCCACCACCGGACAAACAGGTCATCATCTAAGACAACTTAGTAAAAAAAGTTTGTCAGTTAAGGGCTTCTGTAGAAACATGGTGGGCCAAAATGGCGACTTCCATTTAAGGGGACCCTCTGTGTATGTAGAAAAAAACATCTCATTCTGTAGGATTAAAAATATAGGAATTTATTACTTTGTCACAACCCCCATTTCCATACTGTACCATCTGGATTCCTGTGCCTACTGATGGTGATCACAGACTATTGTCACAGCTGTTTATTCAATACAGTGGGGGTTAAAGGTGTGGTCTTCTGATTGGTCAGTTTGAATGTATGATGTTAGGTTTAGTCACATGGTCAAGGGATAGGGAATAAAGGTCTTGATTTTCATGAGCTCTGGGCTTTTTGCCTTTTGGCATTGGCCATTTGCTTTCTGCCCTCTGCTTTTCTTCTTTACCTGAGTTCTTGGGTTTAGGCCTTTTGGCATAGATTCCAGTTCTTAATGGTGATTCTCTTTCTTCTAAACTTTCTTTCTTTCTCTATCTTATCAGGTAATATCTCACATACATTGGAAACAGTCAATTGTTTGTATTAAGTACCATTTCATCCATTTATAGTGTAACCATTTCAATTGTAACTTTAAGTCAGTACTGTTATTAAACCTTTTCATTTACAAATCTGTTGTTTAGTTTTGATTTAGTGTTAATACCTAAACGCTACATATTGCAATTCAATATATTTATATTCAGCAATGCTCTCCCACATATTTTGCAATTATAACTGCACTTATTTCTGTCATTGGTATAGGTTGCAGAAGGGTGATAATTGACCAGAAATACACAGTTTTATAATATCTTGCTGTTAACATTTCTCAGTCATTTCGGCGTTCCTACAGATTGAACCACTGTAGTGAATCCACCCTTACATTCTAAGGTAATAAACACATAACGGTTCATTATAAAATGTATTTATACACACTTGATAATATAGTTTTGTATATAATTTTGCAATTCTGTCAAGAGATCCTTCAAAAATTACACACTGCATCGGGATAATCACGTTTGATTGGAGTTGAACTGGACACATTCAACTGCATGTGCGTCTGTGCGCACAGAAAATTGCTCACTTTAGCGCCTTTTGCAGGTAAATTGTTTAAAAATACTTACGTGTTAACATTTGCAAGCCTTTGAAACAGGTGCAAATGATCAACTTTAACCCTATTTAAATTTGCGTATTAATCTGCGAATCGCATACGAGCCTAACCGTGGGGTGTGACCTTTACGGATCACGGATCAACTGCAATCCATTACACAATTAGTATTAAAAAAAAACATCTTGAGATACTTGGTAGCCTACAATAGTTACCTCTTATGAGTGAGCATTAGAAACTTATGCTTGAGTAGGTTACTTGCCGGTGGCAAGCTTTACATTTCTCCAACGAGTCAACGACGACCGGAAGTGAACTTCACCGAGTCATATTGCACAGAAATCAATCAATTCAACTTTTATTGTCCACAAAAAGGAAAAATCTTGACAAGAAAATCTTGTCAAAGAACAAAAAAAATACGGTATTAACCAGTTACCATTATTTTAAATAAACAATTCTGTTCCGGAACGTATATTTTTTTGAAAGTTTCTGGTTTCATTTCTGTTCCTTGCAAAGCAAAAGTTTCTGGTTTTCGTATTTGTTCCGTGAACCGGCTCAAAGCCTAGTAAACAAGCCAAGTAGTAATTTTTGTTCTTTTTATAATCAGCTTAAATAAAGAAAATAAAATAAACTTTACTGTTTCACATAGTGATCCATACAGGGGTTAGGTATTTGTCCACAACAGAAGTCTCTGACACATGATATTTACATCAGAGTATAAAATCGCTCACTCATTTTTTGTTCACTTCATCCCTATACATTGGACTCAAATATAATAGAAAATAGTTAAGGAGGAAATGAGTGAACAGTTTCAGACAGAGCACAGTGTATGTATGCATTTAGTATATGGATATCAATTTACGAATCCACCTAGGTGGGCAGCACAATTTAGGTAAAAAAAAATTGACACACATGAACCTGACCACATCACAATCATCAGGAAGCATAGGCCTACACAATAAACCCAACTAAACACCAGATCCAAAACCCCACATAGATGTCAAATATAAACATACATCCAAACATGTTGGGCTTGTGTATCTTCATAAAAGTAAATTTTTTGTATCTTTTTATATGCATTTTCCCCATTTAGTATCTATTACCCATAAATACAAATGAACGAAACAGATTGACAGATTCACGAATCACCCTTTTGATAGTCATGCCGGCGGGTTTTACAAGAAACCCTCACGTTTTAACCTGTCAAACCTCTACTTTGTTTCATTAAAGTCAGCACGTATTCTGGCAGCTGTTCCTTTATGGTCGTGTAAATAAACAGTTTGTCCTCTGTGGTTAGTTCATTTATTTCTGTGTTAATGAGCTGAATGAAGACGCACAGCAGTCTTGTGTCCAGGTGAAGATTAATTTCACACTCCTGCGATTCTCTGATGACCCATATTCTGCTCTGACTTGAGTCAGATTCATCGAGCTCAGTCCCAATGGACGACACCAGATAGCTGAGATAATAACTTATCTCTTTCTCTCTTTCCTTCTTTGTTAATTAGAACCGCAGTGCATTAATGATGTCCGATTCTACATAGGAACACATGAACACAGTCCAGTATATTTTACAGACTTTAAACTGGCAACACCCCATCATCCCAAAGCATAATGAAATGCACAAACTTGTTATCATAGTGGTTATTAGCTAACGTCAGCAACGTTTTCCTCAGACAATAAGTGCGTTTATATGCACAAAATAAGTGGATAACTATCAAAAACCTGCTTATTATAGAAAGATGTTTTCATGCATTTACATGCAAATTTTTAAACCAACTATGCAGAAAATTGCATAGTCCAACAGAGATTACAAGCATTTGTGCGTTGGTTAGATGCGATTATTTGTATCTGATCACATCTACTGTTTTTAATGATCCACATTTTCTGACAGTACACTTTTTCAAAAAAAATAAAAAATAATATATATATATATATATATATATATATATTTAAACCAGACCATCTTAAAAATTGACCAAAACGCATCTAAACCTATACTGCAGCTAATACCAGCTCACCAGCTTATGCTAGTTTTAGCTGTTTTTTGGCTGATTTTTTGTAATTGAGATCATATAATATGAGACACAAACTGTATCAATAAAGTGTTTACATGGGAACAAAAATCTCACACTAGCAACATAACATAACATAACATAACATAAAAATGACCAAATATTTAAAATTTGTTGTATTTAGATTATATCTACAATTTGACCTTTTATGATGCTTTCTTTTCTGTACTGTAGGGATCATATTAGAGCAATGTTGTAAAATTATTATTTTCAGTCTCAAAGTAGTTTTAAGATTATAGAATATAAAACTTAAATAATATTAAGAGTAAAATGTCCATGGCTGTTAGGCTCTATATTGAAACCTGTCTAATCAGTTGATTTAAGTTGATATAGATGTGTCATAAAACAGCAGCAACATTTAAACATGTCCAAACAGGTCCAACCTGTAATTTTCATACTTTAAAGGCACAAATATTTAAATCTACTTAAGCACAAAGGTTTTATTTCTCTGTAACAGCACCTTCCTCATACCACACCTACAGAGGGAGTGGTTTAAAGTGTCTATAAATTGCTCTGACTTCCACACCTGCTTTGGAGCTGCCGAAATCTTTGACTCTTTCGAGAGGTAAGGCTTTATGTTATTTTATTGTGTTTTTAGCTCATTGGTTATTAGGAAGAATATGTTATATCTTTATACAATGTGCATTTTTGATGACCAGTGGTGGATAAACAATTATTATACATAATTACTTAAATATAAAGAAGAGACTAGGCCTAGTTTTCTGTAATGACAAGCAGGCAAGCAGGTCAAATACCTACACTTGCAGTCATGGCCACTTAAGAGTATACGTGTGAATACATGTAAGTACATGACAGGAAGTACTGTAAGTGTACAAGACTGTGCCATGTCTTAAAAATGCCAAAGGCCAGTGCTTCGGAGCGGTATACAGGGCTAAGCGAATCCCATTATTCATCATGTTCTGAATGTAAATCTTGAGAATTTTTGCCCAGACCTCATAAGAGGTAGCATAAAACTTTCAAGTGTAAGTTTATGAATAGATAATAAATATTTTGGTAGTAAATGTAAAGATTTCTTAAACATTTGCAACTGCTTTTATCACATACACAACATTAATTAGTTTAGTTTGTTCAATGACTACTGAACAAACTTTTTTTTAAAGCTGCGTGCAAAAAATTCTGCTTTTTAGTCAAGGTTTTAGATAAGATTATAATATTTAAATTTAGATAATATTAACTTATCTTAGCAAGTTTATATTTTACTTGAGCCAAATACAGTAAAAAAATCATCAATACAATCATGTGGTGATTTTGTGAATCGCACCCTGCCCATAGAATATCATTCAAAAAAGGCGCCTGCAACTGCCATAAACGCTTTTGGTGTGACTGGCCCCATACTCTTTGCTTGGGTTTGTCTGCAGGCTAACTTCAAGTTGACATAAGTTTATTTGAGAGCAGGTTGAGCAGTAAAAGAAGCTATAAGGCTTGTTTGACACAAGAATCGACAGCCGGATACCGCGAAAACTTTCTCAAGTAAAATGCAAATTGGAAATAAATTACCTGTGATAACAGGCTAGAATTTCTAGGGTTCAATTCCGCTTTAACTATTTCCTTAAAGACACTTTCTATTTTATGTAGCTTAACAATCTTTTGCTGCACATCCGAACTAAAGTCTTAAGTGTTACCCTTTGTTATGAAGGATTAAGGGGATTTGGGCATTGTGTTACTTCCAAAAAATGTTAAAGCAACACTAAGTAGTTTTTTTTTTTACCTTTAAATAATGTCTCTAAAATTATTTCAGTGATAGAACAACTTTTAACTGGACAAATTGTACTGTTGCTGCAACCTGAGCAGCCTCCTTATAGCCGCTGCAAGCACACTCTAAAAGTGGCGGTGGTGGGTAGAGCACACAGCCCCGCCCCTCCCTCTGCCTGCAGAAGAGTGTCTGATACCAGGCACTGTTGCACTTTTCAACCACATGGGGGAGCTGTAAGTCATTTTTACATGGAAACTACATAGTGTTGTTTTAATATCAACAGGAATATACTTCAAAGATATTTACTCTTAAACATTTAGGGAGACAAGTAATTGTGTCCAGTGTGTGTATTACAGAAAAACATTTATTTCATAGTGTAATCCACCCCCACACACAGACTTTCAATTGTTTTACTTCAATGAAACATCTTTTTTAAGCTCAAAATAAGAAACGTGGATTTTTTTTACAGCTTTATTTGCTTATATTTACCAAGGGGGCTAATAATTTTGTACACAATTGTAAATAGTTCTTGGTAGTACTAATAATGTCAATCATTTATCAATCATTGTTCAATCTATTTGTTTTCTGTGATTCATTTTTTATTCAGGCAATGGGCAATTTTACAATTAACACTTGCATGAGATTTGTGAAAGCATCATTTTCAATAAAATTTCTAATTGATTACTTTTATTTCAATGTTCTTCAAGAGAGTACTCTTTGTGAAATTTTTGTTTGTTCAGAAAATGAAAAAAAATGTATAAGTAAAGGTCTTGGTTGTTACTTAGAATCTGGAAATGTGGTGACAGCGTATCATGTTTTAGAAAATCCTGCTCATAATAAAATCTTTGTAATTTTTCCTTTTGCACCTGATTTAACGTACGAGGCTCTATGTATAAAGACAGATGAAAGCCATGATTTGGCTTTAATTCATTTGCAAAGATCTTTAGATTTTCTACCATTCGAAAAAATCCCATTTAAAAAAGAAATTAAGAAAAATGATATGATTTATTTTTTCATCAAGGAGTGTGGTGGCTTCCAAAAGAAGGAGGGCAAGATTACTTGGATCCCTAGGCCTGGAACTACTGTAGAGGGATTACTAGAAAACGATTTTTTAATTTCTGTACAAGGGGTTGAAGGGGACAGTGGAGGTCCTGTTTTTTCAGAATGTGGTAAATTGATTGGGATATACCGTGGGGCTGCTACATCCATTGCCAGGCCTGAAGAAGAATATGGCATTGTCATGAAAATTGAAGAATCTTTTAAAAAGATTGATTGTTTAGATTAATCCACAATAATCAATCATTTAAAAATATTAAAATACAAAAAAACAGCTACCAGGCACTCATTCAAATATAAAAAAAAGAGGAGAAGGAATGAATAAAAAGCCTTAATTAAGTATGGCTTACATCATGTTAAAATCCCATTTTAGATTCCAATTCCGAGGACCAGATTTGAGAACCAATGTAAGAAACAAATTTTACTTCAGAACACTAACCCAATGGCCCACACCACACCTTGTTTGAAAAATGTTTCCCAACCCTTTATCCCAATGCTCAATAAAAACCCCTTGATTCAATTATTACACTCAATATTATACTCTAAAAATACTAGGTTGTTTTTAACCCTTGGTAAATACAAAACATTTTTAATTTTTAACCAAGCGCTTAATAACTGAAATTACCCCGGAAAAAGGTGTTTATTAGCGTCTTTGGTAAAGTTAAAAGAACTCAGCATTTTTTGGAGTGTAGGGTCAAAAATAAATGTACAAAGCTATCACTGGGGCAGTACTCTATAAAAAGGTAACAATATGTACCATTTATGTACAAATATGTATCTTTGAACTGCCAGCATGTACCATTTAAGTACTAATATGCATTCTTTGCATATTTCTTTGTCACTGAAAAAAACAACTAGTAAAATTTACTTAAAAAAATCCTCGTAACAATTTGCACGAACTTTTTTTTAAGTAAAATTTACTGCTTTTTTATAAGTAAAACTTACCTACTAAAATCAAATAAAATTTACTTAAAATTGCATGATAAAACATATGTTAAATAATTAATTAAATGTTACTTAATTATTTTATTTAGAAGTTAGATTTATTTTAATCGTTTAGGTAAAGTCCATTAGGTTTTTTTTTTTAAATTGAAGCATTGCTGTCCTAATAATATTAAATAAATCGTATTTTCTGTTTGTTATTTTCTTTAACATATTAATATGGACATAGTTCTTTTAAGTGTTATAAATGGCATTATAACACACAATTCATGACTGACAACAAGTCAGTCATTGAATAAACTTGATTCGGAACAGAAACGCACACAAACTGTGTTTCTGACATGCATTATCAGCACTGTGGAAAGAATTACAATACACTGTTCTGAACAGGGTTCATGTAAAGAAACACTGATCACCTGAACGGTGACTTCACAAAATTATTATTTACAACAAAACAACATCAATAATATAAGAGCTTAAACCTTTATGACATTTTGCTAACAAATATTTAAGTAGTTAAAGTTCTTATCAGTTCTTATTATGTGATAAAGCTTAAAAAATAAAAATATTCAGGCGCAAAGAATTGTGGGTATTCCTTACAACATGTGCAAATAAATGCAAGTAAATTTTACTTACATTTTTTAGTTAAATGGATTTAAAATTTACTTGATTATTTTAGGACTATGTGCAGTGACTATAAAACAGTTAAATAATACAAGAAAATATCTAATAAGACTTACTATTCCCACACAGTTCATTTTTTACATGAATTAATTGAGTATTTATCATCATTTTACTTAGAAAAATCTAGTTCTCAATAAATGTTAATATTATTATGTAGAAATTATGAGAGTTAATCTAATAAATATTACTACACCAAAAAGTTCGTTTTTTCAGTGATGTACCTTTTTGAAAGGAACCTGTCCCAGTCACAACTTTTGTACCTTTTTTTCTGAGAGTGTACATCAAGACCTGAAATGTCAGATAAGACATCTTAACTAAAATGTAAAATGAGGACCATGAACAAAATTGTAAGATTTGACAAAGGGGAAGATGCTATTCTCATGCGAGTGTGTACTTGTGAAAATGTCCATTGTTCGGCAGCTTCCCGAAGAGAGACCTGGTGACTTATCCAGAACAACAACTTGTAAGTCCTTTTTAACCTTGTTTTTAAATGTGCATACATTTTATATGATATTTCATGTTTAAATATTCGTTTTATTAATTACATGATTTGATATGTTACTCACAGGTGTCTATGTGTTGGTCTGAAGCAGACATCTTAAACTTTGCAAAGAAGTTCGGAAATCTTGGACAAAAACATCAATGTCAAGGTAGTAACATAACAATCGCATTCAGGGACATGCACAGGGGGGTTGCTCAGGTTGCCCGGGCAACTGCCCATATGCCCTTCTCGACTCAAGTTGCCCTTCCGAGGTGGAAAAAAATAAATTGTACTTTTACTTCATTTACACTGTGCAGCGTTCCTTCGTTACTGTATTTTAATTAATTACGAAATTTGTATTTTATTTTTAAATTCCTGTCTTGTGTTTCTGGAGCATTCACGAATTAATGACTCGTTTTAGACAGTTCCTTACAAAGTGTTGCAAATAAATGAGTCCTTTGAGTCGATTCTTTACAAATCAAATGGGCCAAACGTTTTAAATTGGTTTGCGAATTAGTTTGAATGAATTGTTCAGATCGCTGCAAAAACGGAATCGTCTGAAGCAGGGGCGTTGCTAGACATAAAGCTCTACTGGGGCACAGGCCCCCCATTTTTTTTTTACTTTTTCTTGAAAGCCATACAATTTCCTTTGCTTAACCCACTATTCCAACATTGCAACAAGTACCGGGAAAGACAAACATTTATTTAAAAATATTTAAGTATCATCTTCATATAAACATATATACAACATTATTAACATGTTTAAAGGCATAAAATGTTTGGAAATAATGGGTGGAGAGAAATTCTTTTATGCACATTTGCATTTTACATAACAATGATTAATAACTTATTTTTTTATTTTTAAGAATATTTTCATTTTATGACTGCTACTAAAAAATCTATCTTAGTTACTGCTAACTGTTTATGTAATGACCTAGAGCTCGTGAACTAAATATTAATTTCATATCTGAAAATACAGAACAGTATAACACAGTTTTTGTATGTGAACAATGCAATTTTATAGACCATTGACAGAGGTTTTCCTGAGATTTTTCCTCTAATGTTTGAGCCCTGACAGGGTATGATGTTATGTGTCTTTACTCCCTTAAATTCATCATCTCTCATTTTTCCTTTCCTTTTCCTGCTTTGCACAAAACATTTCTGATGTCCATCACATGCGTCAACGATCGGGTGAAAATAAGATTTCCATTATTATTTAGAAACTTACTTAAGTCTCGTCATGTTTTCATAAACCAACTCAATCGCGTGTACTTTGTATGCGGCTGCGCACGGCAAAACAGTCGCGTCAGTGCCGGCGCCAGCCGAGCGCTGATGAGGGGGCGTCTTAAATACCAGAGGGGGCGGTCACACAAAATGCATTTAATTCCCCAAGCTAGAAAATACATATAGCTTTGGTACGTCCCTTAAGCTTTAAGGTGTTATAAACAAACATCTCTGTAATACAACCACAAAAACTACAGCTATAGTGAGCAACGTACATGATCTGAACACTTTTACTATATACAACAACAAAAAAGCATACATAACGTTACTTAACAGCACAACACTGCTCATTTGAAGTTCAGACCCAGACGTAGTCCGTAGTGCAAATAATTTTTACGTAATGGTGGGGGACAGTGTTTGCAAATGGTTTCTAGCTCAAAAACGGTCCAAACGCAACATTTTATCAAAATTTTGGTTCAATTTGATCATTTAACGTAGTTATTTTAACTGCCACAAGTAATGCACCATAAACTAGAGATTAAACACCAGCAGATAGAGAACCACAATAGCAAAATGACAATAACTCGTTTACACATTTAGCTATGCTTAAGGATAGGCTAATTCAAATACCTATTCGTTAATTATAAATTCAATGTCTGTTTTTTATCTATTAATATTAATAATAATACACGTATTTTACTTCTGATAAACAGATGTGTGTGTGAGAGGGAGATCGTATGCTTACCTTTAACGTTAAATGCAGAACAATAATAGGTTGTACTTTAACTTGCAAGGATGCTGAAGAACATAAACATCTGAACTTTTCAAAACAGTCTGGCTGTTCATGGTGCCAGAATTGACATGACAGCCGAACATTAGGTTCTGTGCACCTGAAATGCTCCGATAATAATCCACGCCACGGCATTAAATGATGTGTGGTAATCCGGAGTCCGGTTTTCAGATTTTGCAGCGCTATTTTACATATATATCCATTGCTACAGGGCAGGCCCGGGTAACTCTCCCACTCCTTTCTGTAACTTTTGATATACTTTCGCACTTCGACATCTTGATTTACCGCTGAGACTGAGAACGCTCATTGTCGACGTGCGTCAAGCCGTCAACACAATAGGCTTGTTCAACTCCATGCGGCGCTGCAAGAACCGACAGCCGGATGACGTCAAAGTACCGCGAGAACGATTCGAGAAATCATGCAAAGTGTAATTTCGTCTCGCTCTCGCGGTGCTTTGACGTCATCGCCTCACAGTTCTAGTGGCGCCGCTTGAAGTGTAACAAGCCATGGAGTGGGCGTGTGTTTATTAATGTCACGGTAGAATACATGCACACTTCATTTTTTTGTTTTGTTAAATAATTAGACCGTAAAATTCACTTTAGGAAGACAATACACAAGGCAAATGTGATTTTTCAATAAAATATTATCATTAAAATCCCATTCAACATTAATGGTGATCTGAGGGGGCGAGAGAGTGCCGATGAGGGGGCGACGCCCCCTTACGCCCCCTCGTGGCGCCGGCCCTGAGTCGCGTGCACGCCTCAATTTATGTCCGCGTCCGCGCACCCATATATATATGATGGCGTTGGCACACGTACACGGTTTGTGGGGCTCCGTGTTTACTGTAGTGATGCAAAGTCCGATTCATTTTCGCGAACCGGCTCTTTTCGGACAGTTCGGCTCATTGAACCGGTTCAAAAAGCCGATTCACCGGTTCCTGACGTCATCATGAAATGACATTACTATACGCATTTATTGTATCAATGAAACATTCAAATAAAGTCGTTTGTGTCAACACATTAAAACATTTAGATAAAAAGTTGTTTTTGTGAAGGCATAGCTGATTTATTGCCTTGCATTCACAAGTTAGTAATGTTTGTGGTCACAGTTTAAGTCGCGGATCATAAATAATTAATAAATCGTAAAAAAAATTTGACAAACCTACAACTTGAATAAGATTCCTAAAAGACACTGATGCACAATTCCGGATATGTGTAAGTATAAATAATAAATAAACTTGTGTGTTAAACTCATTGGTCTTCCTTAAACAACTACAATATGATTTGCATGCAAAATAAATCGTATCATAACTAAAGCTTTCTAATAAAACAAGCATATCAAGAAACTAATAAAACAAAAAACTTTACGCATCAGGCTCATTCAAATCCTCGGTGATTCACACGCAGTTTTTTTTTTTTTTTTTTTTTATTAAACAGAAAAAAAAATAACAACAATTGTTATCATTGCCATGTTACAATAAAATAATATGCCAGAGTCCAGTCTTTCAGTCCAAACCAAGTGCCAAGTCCTTAAACACAGCAATTGTTCTCATAGCTTTCAGGTTTTTAGAGGATTCAAGTGTATCAAAATATATTTTCATTTCATGTTTAAATCTTAAGAAAAGGGGTTTGCACTTTGAGAATTTACACTTATGAATATGATATTTTGCTAGCAGAAACAAAAGGTTTATAAAATAAATATCATTTTTCTGTTCATTCTCATGAAAGCCAAAAATTACATTTCTGTATGAAAACTTAAAAGTTGGATAAATATAACATTTAATATAATCACACAAGTCACACCAGAATGTCATTGTATAAGAGCAATTCCAAAATAAATGTAGAGTAGTTTCAGGTTTCTTTAAACAGAAAGAACAGAGGTTATTAATATCATTCTTAAGTCTTTTGAGAGAGCATTTATCTGGGTAGACCCTATGAATTAACTTAAAGGTAATTTCTCTCACTTTGTTAATGATTAAATACTTGTGAGGTAAAGTCCAAACCTTTTTCCAGGGAATGTCACTTACAAGTCCATTCCAATAAGAAATTACATATGGCGTAGAAACAGATTGCTCTTGAAACAAAACTCTGATTTTCTTATTGTTTTTTGTCTTCGATAAAGAAAAGCACTGTTTACCTACAAATGTTTCACATAGATCCATTGGGTGACATAAAGATGAAAAAGAAAACCCTTTAAAAAGCATAAGAACGCCTTGTGGCACTGCATCAGCCACTATCGCAAATTCTTTTGGAGTAATAGGAATTCCATGCTTTACTAAAAATTCTGAATAATTACAGATTGAACCATTCTGATTGAAAAGCTGAGATACGAAAATAATTCCATTTTTAAACCAACTGTCAAAGAAAAGAGATTTACGTTTATACAGAAGATCCTTATTATTCCAAATTATATATGAATGAGGTGTAAAATTGTGTTTAAAAATTAGGGACCAAGCTAATAAAATTTGTCTATGAAAAAGGGATAATTTGATAGGGATTTTCATAATGCTATAATTACAGGTTAAAATAAACTTTAAACCACCAAGTTTTGAAAAAATAACACTAGGGATCAAATTGATTCACACGCAGTGTCAGCAACTCATCCGTCAAAATCGTCGGCAATCCTCGCCTCGGCAATCATCGACAAACTTCGTTCGGTGGTTCTTTATGAGTCCGACGTGCTATTTCGGCTGTGCGTCCTGCGTCATCAACCCGGAACCTATGCCCAAAACTAAAGTTCGATTCAGTTCGATTTGCGAACCGGCTCGACCGGTTACTTCCTGAGAACCGGCTCAAAAGAACGATTCGTTCAAGAACTTAACATCACTAGTTTACTGTGTTCATTAGACTTTTTATCGAATTAACTTACTTTTTTACGCAGCTTAAACATTGGCTAATCAATCTTTTAACATTGAGGCAATCGTTTGGCAAAAACCAAAGCATGTGTGCACGTTTTGAACTCCGACATCAAAGACAGCACACAAACAAACAATACCATCTGCGTTTCTACTTGCTGTTTATTTGTATTACAGCGGTACTTTCTGCCACTATAGTTGGATCATTAATACCCAGAGCCCGACCAAAGCTTGTGAAAAATGTCCAAACTATAAACTATGTTCCTAACAAACTTCATCTGTATAACTTTGGATATGGGCAATTTACTATTTATCGTTCATTTCTAACCATTGGTCCAAGGCGCATTGTATGCGCGACAATACGTCTTTCCAACCGCATCAAAGTAAACAAATTTTATGCGGTATCGTACCTCTTTCTACTGGTCTTGCTCGCGGGAGATGTGCAGCTCAATCCGGGCCCATGCCTTGTGGATACACCTGTTGACAACACGACAGACCTCCTCCCGAACCAACAAGTGGAGTTTCCTGCCCTGGTTATCGGTCAGATTGGCTCTGCGCCGCCCGGAGTGCCCGTGGGTTTTCGGACACTATCGACCGGCGAGGACGGGGCCTGGAACGGGGATTTGAGTACACAGCTTCACGATGACGCGAGAACGACGGAGTATGTAGAGAAACGTGCCTGCGTGGTTGAGGGGCTGATGGAGGTCGGGATGGCAATGGACAAAAACAAACTGGGTCATTCAATTGGCGGTGCTGGCTCGCGAAGTACTGCTGTCCACGCCAAAGTAAGACCACACCAAACACAAGCAGTGACCAAACAGAGACAGACTTTATTTTTTCAGACTGTTAATCATGCCAAAGTGGTTTGGGACCCTATGGTAAAGCCTAAAGGTATTTTGGGAGGTCATTTAAACATACGAAGCTTATTTCCCAAACGAGATGAGATCAGGATATTGTTGTCTGAATCCAATATTGATTTTCTCTGTATTAGTGAAACATGGTTACATGATAAAATTCCAACTAGCATAATTGATGTTCCGGGATATACATGTTTTAGAAGGGATAGAACTGTGGGCAGGGGTGGGGGGGGTACTGATATTTATTAAGGATACGTTTAATGCAAAGGAAATTTATCCTACTGCTGATATATCTACCGAATGTTTATGTCTTATTGTAACATTGTCACAAAATATGCAATTTTATATTTTAGTTATATATAACCCTCCCTCATCATGCACTGCATCATTATATGAAAACCTGGATGTGCTGTTTAAAAACTTTAAGCACAGTAGCGAGGTGCTTGTCTTTGGAGATTTTAATATAAATTGGTTAGACAAACAATGTAGGAAAAATCTGAAAAACCTTACATCCAAACATGACTTTTGTCAAATGATTGAAGCACCTACACGTATCACCAAGAATACTCAAACACTGATAGATCTAATTTTCACGAATAAACCTGAGCGAATCATAAAAGCATATAATCTAGTCACTGGTCTATCTGACCATAATATGATTTTAATTGCAAGAAAATTGACAAAGAAAAGACTGAATAAGTTTATAAATCGAAATCGTAATTCTTTTAAATTTGAAATCCCTCATAATAAATTAACTGAATTCGAGACCGAGCTAGCTGGTGTTAACTGGGTTGAGTTCCAACAATATGACCAAGTAAACGACTCTTGTGATAAATTTATGTCCACTATCGGGTGTATTGTGGATAAATTCATTAAAAAGCGAAAAAAATCCCAGAGAAAATTTCAGCTACCATGGATGAATGATAATATTAGAAAATTAATGAAAAAGCGGGACCATGCTCTGAAATTTTTTATCAATACTCGAAGGGACATTGATTTGAAATTATTTAAAGGTCTGCGTAACCAAGTTGTCAGAGAACTCAAAATGGCGAAATCAAATTATTATATCCAAACTTTATCAGAGGCCAAAGGGAATGGTAAAATAATTTGGAAGCATTTAAATAGTTTATTAAATCCAAAGGGTACTGTCACACAAACCAAATATGAACTTAGAATTGGTGAAAACATCATTACTGATAGTGCACAAGTTGCAGAGGAATTTAATAATTTTTTAATACAATCTGTTAATAAGCTTGCATCAAGCTTTCCAAGCAGGAACGATACAGGCCTTACAACAATAGACCTGCTTGAAGATCAAGACAATTCATTTCAGTTCAGGGAGGTTGATCAGACAGTTGTTCTGAAAGTTATACAGGACTTAAATATCACCTTCTCAAAAGATATTTATAATCTAGACACAGCTTTTCTAAAAAAATATAGTAGTATTTTGGTCCAGCCTCTTACTAATCTTATTAATATTTCCATTAAATCTGGGCAATTTCCAGATGGGTGGAAAAATGCTTTGGTAGTACCCCTTTTTAAATCTGGAGATAATAAAATATCTGGTAATTATAGACCTATTAGTCTTCTTCCTGTTTTTTCTAAAGTCTTGGAGAAGATTGTCTCAGAACAACTGATGCACTATCTTGAGATAAACCATTATTTAAGTCCTCTACAATTTGGATTCAGGCAAAACCATTCTACAGAATCTGCTATTTGTTTATTAACTGAAAATATCAAACAATCACTTGACAAGGGAAATGTAGTAGGTGCAGTATTTCTAGATTTAAAAAAGGCATTTGATACAGTCAATCACAAGACCTTAATTTCTAAATTAGCTAAGTTTAATTTATCTAAAAAGTCATTATTTTGGTTTGAATCATATTTAAAAAACCGTGAACAATGTGCTACAATTAATAATGTGAGATCCACCTTTCTCAAAATTGAAACGGGGATCCCTCAGGGCACGGTTTTGGGACCAATACTTTTTAGTCTCTACATTAATGATTTGCCAAATGTATGTCCAGATTTAGGTCTGCAGATGTATGCAGATGACACAGAGGGGTATGCATCTGGTAATACTTTTAATATTGTGGCTGATAAATTGAATGCCAACCTAGACAAAATATCATCCTGGCTGGCCTCATCTTGTTTAGTTTTAAATGCTAAAAAAACAAACTCGGTCTGCTTTTCCATTAAAAACGACCTGTAACACAACTATTGAATGTACAAATTAATGGGGAGCTTGTTGAGCAAGTATCTGAAGTGAAGTACCTGGGAATAATTATAGACTATCAATTGAATTTTAAAAGTCATATCAAGAAAATTAGTAAAACCATTAGGGCAAACTTGGGCTGTTTTAGTATGATACGAAATTGCTTGACTCTTGATTGTGCTTTTATTTTTATAAACTCTATGATTTTTTTCACATATATCATATGGCTTGACTACATGGTCCCAAGCTCACCAGTCATCAGTTAATTCTATAGAGTGTCTTTATAACCGAGCTTTGAAAATCCTAGACGAGAAGAGAATAAGGTACCATCATTGCAAAATCTTGAGCAAATATAAGGTTTTAAGTTTTGCTAATTTTATCTCTTTTCAAATGCCTAAATAACACTGCTCCCCCACCTCTTTGCAAACTAATAACAAAATTACAAAATTGCACAAGATCCACCCGAGCAGCATTAAATGGCAATTGCATTATCCCTTACTGTAGAACATCATTTGCCCAAACTGCCTTTTCCATAAAAGGGGTGAAATTATGGAATTCTCTGCCAGGCCACTTGAAATGTATTCCAACGTTTTTCTCTTTTAAAAAACATACTAAATTGTGGCTAATTCAGGAACAAAATTGCTCTCATATTTAGTTTTTATACTGCTCTTTTTGTATTTAATTTAAACTGGTTCTTACTTCACTTTTAATAATGTTGTTCTGTATTTCTTTTTTTCTTTTCTTTTTTTTTTCTTCTTTTTTAACTAAAAGCCCCTCTAGGGACAAGTGTTGTAAACTAGCCTCGGCTAAAAACACTATGATACATACATCAAATGACTGTTTACAGTGTATTTATGTCTCTTCTTTGTATCTGTCCCTACTAAAATAAACGTAAATAAAAAATAATAAGTTCATGTCCGTGCGCCGACGCGGACATGAATTGAGGCGTGCACGCGTCAGTGCGACTGGTGCGTTGCTTTTTCAAACGTGAATTGGGTAACTACATTGCATATAGATCCGTTTTGCCGCGATTGTCTTTGTAAAGGAATAAACTAGTTAACTGCTAAAATGTAAACGTGAGATTTACACAGGGGCACAAAAGATTTACACTGGGGCACGTGCCCCAGTAAAAGGGGTCTAGCGACGCCCCTCTGAAGCTGTTTTACTCGTAACCTATGTAGAAACACACAGAATATAACCATTTGGGTGACGTGGAAATGAATTTACCATTACCAATCTTTTAACTAAAAGCAAAACTTCACACATGTACCCGCCATTACATACGCGCGTCCTGTTCGTCGTCAAACACAGTTAAACGCGTGCAACCTCCAGAAACACTGTAGCACAGATTGAAGAAAATCCATCGATGATTGACGTCTGATTCGCTGTACTGTATGATGTAAGTGCTTCTCACAAAACACACGTGACATGACCACATAAGAAAACATGAGTTTTGTCTAAAATCATTTTTATTTAAGTGTAAACTGTCAATGTCCTCAGACCATCTTAGGAGATGCTAACTTTATACATAGTGAATGCAAAACTCTTTTCAGTTTACTTTTCTGATATTTCTGCTATAAGCTATGTCAACATTGAGACTAGAGTTAATTTGTAATGTTTGGCTATGTGTTTGTTTTCTTTTTTCTGTACTGTTTGTGTATGTTGCAGTTTTACATGCTGTAAAAGTGCCCTTCATAAGTATTCCTCTGTTTGCTGTGGAGTCAAGAAATGCCTATACATTAAAAGATGAACATGAGACAAAAGTACAGAATCTGTCACATTATTCTTGTTTAATAGGCACTGAGCTGTGTTCAGATTGTTTACACATGAAAAGCATAAAATGTGTAGGATCAGTTTGATTCACTTATGTGCATTTGGTTACAACACACATAAATCAGCATTAAATGCTGTTGTTCTTTGTCGGTAAAGAATGTATGTGTTGAAACATAAACAAAGGTTAATAAAATGTGACATTCTAAACTTCTGGCATACTGATATTCATCTTACCAAATTCTGGTCTCCACAGCAAACAGAAAAATCTTCTCTTTACTATTCTGATTCTTATGGAGGGCACTGTATTGTTTATGTGTGTGTGTGTGTGTGTGTGTGTGTGTGTGTGTGTGTGTGTGTGTGTGTGTGTGTGTGTGTGTATGTGTGTGTGTGTGCGCGCGCTAGATTTATTTTTTCATGAGTACCTAATAACTTGCTACTTGACTATTATTTTCATTGCATATTTTTTACTTCTACTTTAGTAATTATTTTTTTACTCACTTGTACTTTTACTTAAGTAAAATTTTTGGCTACTCTTTCCACCTCTGTTAAAATCTTCATAAATCCAGGCTGAGTTTGCCATGTCAGACAGATAGCAGCTAGCTATCATACACTGTAAAAAAATCCGTAGAAATTACAATGGTATTGCAGCTGGGTTGCCGGTAAATTACCGTAGATTTAAATTAATGTTATTTAATGGCAAGAGTTTGTTCAAAGTTGAATAAATTTGAAATATTAACAAGTTTTTATCTTTACAGAATAAAACTACACAATAGCAGCCTCATGCAAGGCATTCTGGGAACCAGAAATCATCATCAACCTTTTTCTGTTTTTTGCTTCAGATTTTGTTTCCTAGAACGTTTTGCTTGATGCTGTTTTTCTAGTTTTGTTCTGTGAAAACAGAGACTTGTGAGTGCTTGATGTTCATTTAACTTTGAACAAAATGTTGCCAGTAATAACATAAATTTAAATCTAAGGCAAGTTACCGGCAACCCAGCTGCAAATTTATCCAGAATTGTTTTACACTGTAGCGTGCAGACAAGCAGCCTAGGCTACTATGTTTTGGGTATGCATTAGGCAAACATGTTTGCTGATTTTAATAACGACCCTGGCCATGAATTTTTTTAAAAAAACATTTAGGGGGGGGTGCCCTTTTTTAGGTCAGAGCAACTGCCCCTAAAAATTCCTGTGCACGTCCCTGACATTCATGTCTTTTTGTGGTTTTGATAGAAGTAAATGAGTATTTGTATCAATATATATTGTGTTTAGTGTCTTTTCAGGACCTTGATACCCTAAGCACCTCTCACTTCATCTCTCCATCTTATTGAAAAACATCTTCATCTTCTGCTCCACACTGCACACTGGATAGCACTACGAGTCAAGCAGACAGTCTCACTCTCTCGTCGTATAATATAACAAAATTTGTCAATTGAAAAGCATTAATTTCATTAAAACAGTAAATAACAAAATTCTGTAATTCTAATATTGCTCCTTTAAAAAATTATACAATTGGTAATTCGAGAAAAGATAATAAATACAAAATATATATAAAAAAGAGTTGTGTGTCCGTTTTGTTCAACAGCCTAATGATGAAATTGCTTGTTTGTTTGCCAAATGCATGAAGGTAAAGTAAATTCCCAAATAGCAGATATCAGAAGTCATGATGAACAGAAAACACAATCTCTTGTCAAAACTTCTGCAATAAATATGCTTTCATTAGTCAAAGCATTAATATGATTAATAAGATGTGCTGTCCCAATCACAAAAATGTAGCCGAAAAAAACAGTTTGGGCTCATTCTACATAAAGAGTATATGCCACACTTTTTTTCATTATGATATAGTCTTTTATCCTCCTCAAATGGATAGGCAACATATTTACTAGAAATGTGTTTGTGTTTTTTTTTTGTTTTTTTTTTTTTGCTGTTCTTGCATTATTTCTTACTAAGGTCCTTCGCTGTAGTTGCTTCATTGTTGGACCCAGGGCCGGCACTACCTATAGGCAAAGTAGGCAAATGCCTAGGGCCTCAGACTTGGGGCCTCTATAACCACTAAATTCATCTGCGAGAAATCACAGAGGAGTCTGCTTAGTTGCTCTCGTGGTAAGTTTAGGTACCTTAAATATCATTAAGGTACCTTAATGATATTTAAGGTATATATAATGTATTGCAATACATAATATGAATATATCCATAGTTTATAATAAATAACTGTATACCGTATATTGGTTCAGTAAGAGGGAAAACCTGTTCATACCCAACTAAAATATTTAAAAAAGCAAGAAAAGGTTACTGATGTTCATTTACTGAAATAATGTCTAGGTGGTGTTCAGCTGTATGTTTTAGGGTTAGGGTTTTTGCAGTCTTTTTAATTTTACTCTTTGAAGAAAGCAAAACTGTTCCCAAAAAACTGCGGGTTTTTTAATAAATTACTGCCTCCACAACAACAACAAAATTTGCCTGCATTAAAATGTTTAACACATGTGATTTTGCATAATTTCTAATTACATTTTAACATAAATTTAATCCTTTGTTTAACTTGATTAAAAAGAAAAGTAATGGGGAAAACATGTTTGATAACTGCAGTGCAGTGCTACAAAAACACTTTATGACACTTTCTCACATTATTCTGAAAATTAGAGGGGTGCGAGGGGTCTCCAACATATATTTTGCATAGGGCCTGCAAATATCTAGAACCGTCCTTGATCAGACCACCTCCATTAAGCCATCATGTCCCAAAATAAAGCAAACTTTCCCCTTAATTGAAAAAAGTCAATTTTACAGTTTCCTACATAGATAACTCTTTGATAATAAATGAGAAATATCTTCTAAATATATTCAACTTATATTGCAAATGATAAATGTGATTATCATATAATGATAATCACATTACTAATCACATGACTAGTATATATATTAGTCATCATGTGGTTACTTACTTTATGACCTATAGCAGTGGTTTTCAAACTGGGGGCCGCGAGATGGTGCCAGGGCGGCCCCAGTTTTATGACGTTTTATGAAATACATTAATTTATCATGAATTCTGTGTAATTAAACCTAAAAAATAAGGCTACTAAACAAAGCACTACTTTTTTGTATAATTTAATGTTTTTTTTATTAAAATGTTGAGTTTTAGACAGTTTTTTGTCACATTTTCTTTGGGGGGGGGGGGGGGGCGCGAAGGAAAGCACGGTACACAAGGGGGGCCGCAAGCTGAAAAATTTTGGGAACCACTGACCTATAGCACTCAAACGAGGGTTGTAATCATTTAATAATTTGTAAAATAAAGGTGTTTCCCGATGCTATAGTGCTTGAAGTGGGAGCTATTTTTTTAATCTTTAGCATACCTTCACTTTCTCCACTCCTCACATGTCGCCTGTACGGTCAAAGCGTCAGTGAATGAGTGATTAATAGTAATGGCATCACACTACAGGGAGGGGGCACTAAGTGAATGATGTGTAGTAGCCTATTTATCTTCTTCTCGACAAATCACGCGAATAAAAGCAGTTTATCGGAAGCTAATAACCTTTGTCTTCAGAAAGGAACCAAAAGAGAATGTGTCAGTCAGAACCCCCAGATGAAGTAAACACTGTCATCAACACTCTTCTACAAAGGCCGGTATTTCAGTGTTGGCGGGTAAGACATCTACTCCTTCTAGCCACTTTGGCGGGTTAAATAATTTTGTGACTGTAGTTTTCTTAAAAGCCATGAGAAATAATAAACAATGCGAGGTGCGAAACTACAATGACGTACAGTATCAGAGAGCGCGTGTCCAGTTTTGTGCAAAGCCAAAAGCAAAATTATAATTGCGCAAAAGTAAAAATGCACATGATGATGAACAAACCTCTCTCTCTCTCAGTTTCATTTAATGAAACTGAGAGAGAGAGAGGTTTGTTCATCATCATGTGCATTTTTACTTTTGCCCAATAATAATGCTATCTCAATAGTTGTCAGTACCATAAATATATCTTTATACACAAACCATGAACAAGCTTATACAATCTGCATAAAAAAGCAGTAAAATTAATGTAACATTACATGTCTTGACCGAGCAGTGTTTACTGATGTTTTTAATAAATCTAAAGTGTTTGTATAGGTTTTTTTTTTACTTTTTATTTAATCTTATACACTCCTGCACCACTTTTATTAGATTCTTTAGAAGCTAGCCTAAAGTACGTTGACCAGACGTCCCGGTTTTCTGGGGATAGTCCCCTTTTTGGTGTTCTGTCCCCGACTGGAGCTGTCCCCGGAAATGTCCCCGTTTTACAGCACGCCCAAAACCATAGATATGTACACTAGTGCTGCGTCCGAAACCGCCTACTACATACTATATAGTACGCGAAAAGCAGTAGGCGAAGCGAGTAGTATGTCCGAATACATAGTATTCGAAAATCAGTATGCGAAAAGTACCCGGATGACCTATTACTTCCGGTTAGATTTTGCAGTGTGCATACGATGAACGCTACACTATCCCATGATGCCCCGGACGAGGAGTTATCCAACGAAGAAGAGGCACGCGGCTGTTTTCGCGCTGAAATGACACGATGTGATGACGACGTATGTCACGTGATGTAGCAACATGGCGGATGTAGTACGTCCGAATCTCATTCATACTACCAGGATTCATACTATACAGTGCCTACTGTTTTAACGCCAAGTAAGTAGGTACTTCATCTAATTCAATACCTACTATACAGTATGCGGTTTCGGACGCAGCCTAGATGTCGCCTTGGCTACGGCAGTTCATTGGACCGAATGCGTCAAACAGATCCGCCATCTTGAAACAGGGGAATCCCGCATCAGCATCATTGTAGGCAATGGTGTAACAGAAATAAAATCACCATAAATCGTCATGAACACGATTTTCTTGGTTTTCTTTTGGTTCGTTTCAACAGTCAGACATGTATTTAGCATTTAGTACAAAAAAAATGTACTTTTTCTAACTGTAATGCATAGTGCTAGTATCCCTTTCATCCATGCGCAGCACAAAAGTCCGGCATCGTTCATGAATTCGAAATACAGGCGGAGATAGCTGCTTTACCTAGATACTTCCTATGACAAGACCCCTGTTCTAAGATGGCGGCGGTTTTGACGCATGCTCAGAGCCCCAAGGCGACATCTAGTGTATATATCTATGGCCCAAAACAACCAGCAAATACACTGAAAACCCCAATCAACATGTAGCATTTTACCAGACCGAAGCAATTATGTAATGATTTTTTTCACCAGCAGAGGGGCCGCGTGCCACTGATTCAGCGAGGAAGAATTTACTACGAGACCAAACACATAAAAAAGCGTCATTCTTCGCGTTTACAATGCTATGAAATCAGCTGAAATAGTACCTTAGAAGTCATTTTTGATGAGGTATGTCTCTTGTTAAAAAAAGGGAAAAAATAGATTTAGGCTACAGAAATTGTTTAATTAATTGAATTAGAAACACTGCAAAAAATGACTTTATTATTAGTGTTTTTCTCTTGTTTTCAGTTCAAACAAGATGCATTTTTTTGATGGGCAAACAGACTTAAAATAAGTCTAGTTTTTAAACCAAAATATCAAATTTGTTCTTAAACAAACAAAAAAAATCTACCAACACTTAATTCAAAAGATTATTTGCATGTTTTAAGCACAAATTCACTTCAATTAAATTTTTTTGTCTCAAAGCTAGATTTTTCTTAGGGGATTTTGCTTATCAAGAAAAAGCATCTTGATTTAAGGATTTTTAGATGTTTGTACTGAAAACAAGACAAAAATACTCTAGAAAAAAAAGTAAGTCATTTTTTGCAGTGAACCCACAACAATAAAAAGAAGAAATCTTTCATAAAAAATGTTGACCCCATTTTTTAATTCATAGATAACAACAAATGAGATGTTAATGATATTTTGACCATTTAACTAAGAAGTCCCCGGTTTTCATTTAAAAAATCTTACTAAACTGCATGTTTTTCATGCAGCTAAATATATTATAGGATCTGTAGTCTTTTACCAGATATACCGTAATTTGTAGTCTTAATTTGGGTGGTTAATCTGCATTTATAAGGGCTTTAGATCTCTAATGTCAATGGTGCACAAGAGAGTACCAAAACTTTTCCCCCACTTCAAGCACTGAGAGTAGCTTTAAAGATTCTTTGCAGTAATAAAAGTTTTTTTCAGATTATATAAAGGTATGAAAGTAACGGTTTTGCTAAAAACATTTGACTAAATGGTTCTTTGAGGAACCAAAATAGTTTTTTCTAACTATGGCATCGCTGTGAAAAACCTTTAGTTTAAGAGTGCAGGCCATAAAATAACCACATGATGGCGCTAAATATCTGTAAATAAATCAGAACCATGGAGCCTTACCTCCACAGCTGCTTTATGACTGCAGCATCTCTGCATTTAGTCCACATGTGCGTGCAACTGACGCTTATGAAAACACCTGTTTTTAATCTGATCCGTAATCCAACTCTAGTCTCTTTTAAGGAAGTGGAGGACAGACAGAGGTGAAGTGATGACTGATTGCTCTATAGTCAAAGGATGCAAACTTATTTTGTGGCTCATATTCAGTTAAGTGTGTTTTTGTTTAAAGACCACATCACAATCTAATTCATTCAAGACAAACTAATGCATTCCTCTCAATGACAGCACAGGTTGAAGTTTAAGAAACAATCAGACATAACCCACAGGGAAATAATAATCCAGTAGTGTGTAATATAAAGGGAAGTGTGCCAGAGTACAGCTGCACCCTTCTCACATCACCTGCTGTTCACAACAGCATCATTTCTGCCAAGTTTTGTGAAAACCACAAAATCTACTCCAACCTGATTCAGAGCTATTTCTGACCGATGCGAGACGATAAATCACTCTTGGTGTCCACACGGTTCTCTGTTGGTGTTTGTAAGACCCTTTGGTCTCATGGGCATCTACAGAAGGCCCAGTGTGAGTTTTTGAAGAGAGAAACCTTACGCTGACCCACGCAACACGCTTCACCAATTAGCAGTCTTACTACAGGATCAAATGGAATTGAAAACATTCACTGACGGTACTGCGGCGCATCACAATGGCCCATTCATGAAATTCCGGGCTGCTGACTTTTTCCTCCCTTTCTTGCTTTTTTCTTTCTTTCTTTTTTTGTGAACGGCACTAGAAGCTGACCTTTCTCTCGCACGCAGCTTACGGCGGCTTTATGAGTCAGAGTTTGGAGCGGATTCACACTTGGCGCTGGTGTAGTTCACAATGGTTTCGTACCTGAGATACTACGATCTGGCCATTTTGTCAGTGATGATGTTTCCCGGCCACAAAACACAACATGGGGGTCTAGTTAAGGATGTATACCTTGGATAAAAGCATTTTCTAAATTCATAATTGCTTTTTTACCAGACCGCAAACTAAATGCTACAAAAATCGTTGATAAAAACTTTTTCTAATGGTTGTCGGTCAGGTTGATGTGTGTGTCAGAGCTTTGACCTCTTTATAAATGGCCTCTCTGTTTCTATAATTAATTGTTTATTTGTATTGGGTGGTACTTTTGTCGGGTTTTAAAGACAAACCGGTGTCTCTGCTTGTAGGTCTTTCCATTGGAGCTTACGAAAACTTTACTGGGACCAGGTGTATCTAAAAAAAAGGCACAACATAAACACACACACACACACACACACACACACACATTCAGAATAAAAGCATATGTAAGAAAAATCCAAGGGCCGCATGCATTTTCAATTATCTCCGTCCGCTTGCAGATCTCAACTTTCCATAAAAATCAGCCAAGTCCCATAGCCTCTGCTCGCATGAAACCATCTGATATAAATATAACTTTGCAGCTTGTCGGGTTAGAAAGCCATAAATACGACTGGTTGTACGCAAAGACCTTACTTTTCTCATCGCTACTAAAAATATAGAGTAGCTGTGGAATAAGATATCACACAATGGATATCGAGAGACGGCTACTGTATAACAGTTTAGAGTACAGGACAGGTAATGTTTAGATTTTTGTACTTCAGAAAAATGTTATGATGGATGAACAGGTTCTTTTATTTTGTAGCCTGCCTCCATCCTGTAAGAAACATACATTACCAGCATACTAAAGATAAATTAAAGTGAATATTTTAGATGATCGGATGTGCTCACATGTGAGGAAGGGATTTTTGTCCATGTGTAATCTGGTTCTTTATATTTATTATATTTTAAAAGCAGTTTATTAGGGAGTAATATTATTAAAACGCATTATAATGCATTATGCTGCGTTTACACCAGCCGCGTTTGAGGCGTCAAAATTGCGTTTACCGCGCCTAGTTTGCAGCTTCAACAGTTTGAATACATTCGCGCATCTAGGGCGAAGTAGACGTGTGGAAAAAGAAAGCCTTTGACGCGCTTTAGAGGCGAAATCCGCTTCTTGCGGGAGGGGCAAGTGCTATGCGGTTGTCTGTTTGCAAGATGGCTGATGTTGATTGTGCATTTATCAAGAGACTTACTGGTTTGTTTTTGGTCACCTTACTATAGGGGGAAAATAGTTTAAAAAACGGCGGCAATACGGCAGGTCGATATACGTTACGTGACCGCCACAGCAGCAAGCAGGCTCCTGATTGGTTAATGCGGCGTGAAAATTTTTCAACTCAGGCGTCAGCCGCAAATTCGCATCAAACGCAAAATGCACAAAAGGACCGGAATCCCATCTACCACGCCGCGCTAAACACCTCATTCGTGCCGCAAGACCTCCAGACGCACATCAACGGTCTTCACATTGACTTAACATTAAAATCACTCGCGCTTGACGCCTCTACTGCGGCTGGTGTAAACGCAGCATTACAAGTAACGTGCATTACGTAATTATATTACTTTCTGAAGTAACGAGTAAAGTAATGCATTACTTTATAAATGTACACATTAATATTTGAGTTACTTTTCAGTTTAATTAACTAGATAAAAATAATGTACTAAAACTGAACGTAGTCACGAAGAATTACGCACTTTATGTGTGCGCGCCTGAGGAGGAACCGTTTGAGTCAGAAACGAAGATGGCAGGCCAGAGCTTGAAATGTTTCAGATAGAAATATGCAATTTCTGAATGAAGAACTTCTCAGTCATAAAAAACACCTGCAAGGCCTGAAAGAGATCAAACCTCAGCCCAGTAAGAAAAAGTAACGCATAAGTAGCTTAAAAGTAATGTAAGTACTTTCCATGAAAAGTAAACTAAGTAGCGCAATTAGTTACTTTTTGGGGGAGTAACTTAAAATTGTAATGCATTACTTTTAAAAGTAACCTTTCCCAACACTGCCTACCACGCACAAAACTTAGTCACAAGTCTTAAACAGTATGGGGCGGTTTCCCGGACATGGATTAGCTTAATCCAGGACTAGGCCTTAGTTTAATTAGGAAATATAACTCGTTTTAACAAACATGCCTTACTAAAAACATTACCTGTGTGCATTTTGAGGCAAAAGAAAGGGCTCTGATGTATTTTAAGATATATCAGTGCAAGTTGTAGTCAGTTTGGACGGCTCTTAAAAATGTTTTAGTCTAGGACTAGTCTAATCCCTTTCCGGGAAACCGCCCCAAAATCACACAATCTACAGGGGGTTTAGTGCTGATTTTAATCCTGGTTAATTAAACCCTACTTCATTGTGGGATAGGCGGGGGTGTGGCAGGAGCTTGACCACAAATAATATACAGAAGCGAATTTTGCATTGTTTGCCAAATCGATTTCATAAATGTAACCCTACTTTTGAAAACTCACTTTTAAGCAACAATTTATTGCGTTATACATAAAATTATCCCACATAAGGTCAAGAACACTGTAAAAAATAAAATCTTAATATCTTTAATACTGACTGAGTAAGGCTGTCAAAGATTGAAATAAAAATTTAGGAAGTCAACTTTGATCCCAGGCAGCCCACATGTTTATAAAAAGAATGCAAGTCGCTTTGAGTAAAAGCATCTACCAAATGCATGTAATGTAAACATGTAACATTGCGTTATCAGTGCACAACTTCATGGGTTTGAACCCAGGGAAACACATACCGATAAAGATGTATAACCTGTAATGCACTGTAAGATGCTTTGGATAAAAATGTCTGCCAAATGCATAAATATATAAATGTAAATTGTTACCCTGGACCACAAACCCAGTCATAAGTAGCACAGGTATATTTGCACCAATGGCAAAAAAAAAAAAAACATTATATGGTTCAAAATTATAATTTTTTGCCAAAAAATGATTAGAATATAAAGTTTCCTACCAGAAATATATAAAAACATTATTTATCATTAGTAATAAAGGTGATTTTCTCAATATTTAGATTTTTATGCACCCTCAGATTCCAGATTTTCAAATAGTTGTATCCTATCAAACCATTTCAGATGATGTATAAATCTCTTTTTTTAAATGACCCTCAAGTCTTTGCGGTCCTGGGTCACAACTATTAATTTATGGCAAAGCATTAACACTGTAAAATATAGCACAAGATAACCCTAAATTAAAATGACCCAAGGTTAACAATTTAAAGCATGAAAATCTACATTAATCTCCATGAATTTAATAAGTGTTTTCTGTACAGCCGGTCTTGAAGCTATACTGTAGCATATTTATTTAAATGTAATCTATCCTCACCTGTCTATTGTTTCAGATAAACCCACTCATGAATGGCACAGTATAAAGCAAATGAGTATTTCAGCTTGTTCTTGTGTAGTAAGTGCCCATGTTTAACAACAGCAGCAGGTTGTGACCTGTGCCAAAGCCCTGATGTATTTAGGTAAAGTAAAAGTGTGCCTCATTCTCTTTAAGGTCCCGGGCCCGGGTTGGATATTTAAGCTGTGAGAGCACAAGGTGAGTAATAGGGCAGAAAAGGGAAAGCATTTGTTTCCTCGAACCGGTGAATATGCCAGCTATTCGTGAATGGATGTCATTTTGCCCTATGCAAATTTCAGAGTCGATGGCTGGTATCAGCTGCGGCATATTAGTGTTGTAGTTGGCGCGGGCCGAAAGGCAGCGCGGCAGAAAGACATATTGAAAATGTCCCGCAAAACTCTTACGGGATTAACTTACAGACACTTTCCACGGCTGAGAGGCGCTGAATGAGACCATTGTACTATGGGACTCAACCCAGGAAAGTAAACTTTGTCAGTACCCAGTTCATTAGCACCTAGTTTAGTGTTTAACGCGTATTGTTTAGACAAGGCTTACGGGGAAACCCCGCTCAGGCTTATATATACATATATATGTATGTTCCAGACGCTCTGAACCCTACAGGGGGATTTCCACAGCAAATTGCTCCGGTGACCGATTCTCTCAATGAACTCCTGGCACGCTGCTCGGTATCAATAGCTGAGACGTCATTTGGTGAATATGAAGTGCTAGGACGTTCTCATGACGTGACACGTATGTTTTCCTCTCTCTCACACACACAATGTCCTTCTGCTCTGTCTCAATAAGTAAATTGGCAAAACAGAGGGGATACCCTCACAGAAATGGCAGGTAAAAAAAGAGCGCTCTGTTCGGTTCAGATTAAAGGGAAGCTAGTTAGCACCTGTTTTCCGACTTCTGAAGAGCAAATGTTTAGAGTTTCCACTTTGACTTTTTCATTTCCAAGTTTACCCGAAAGCCGAGTTTGACAGACGTCACAACCAACCTCGTAGTTACGCGCGAATCCTATAATCTGCTTTTAAACAAGCGTAATTATGTGTATGAGAGTTCTGGAGTCCCTCGATGGGTGTACATTTCCAAAAAGCAACTGTAATGCGGGTTAATGTTACAATGTATCAAACGCCTACGAACGAATGCACCGCAAAGTTTTTAAAGCTAATTAAAACAAGGAAGAACCTGAGAGAGATACTCTTATCATCCATAAAGTTTCATTGCCGCTGCTTATAGGTAAAGCCAAATCAGATTTGCGCTCTAATCCTTTTTAGGAGCAGGAACACAGAACGGCTTTGTTATAAATATCTTTTCCATGACTTGAATCATTCAGCAGGCCCTGTGTGTTCCATCCAAAGATCTTCTGAAATTGAGATTATCCTTTTTCGTACGCTTCAAAACATGCAAGGCTTCCCAAATCTGGGTATTGCATTTCATTTTAATGTTGACGAATTTGGAGTGCATGACCTGAGCTGGAAGACTCAGAAACCTGCTGCAAATGATTTTAAAATTCTTCAACGTTCGCTTTCGGTGTTGCAGTAGCGTGTTTGTTTTTGCGACATCGCCTCGCTCTTCTGGTCAGACAAAAATGCCATGTTGAGCAAAACCAACTCTCACTTTTTTTGGCCTGTGTGGGCCGACCTATTTGTACACGCTTAAACAAATTAGAGGTGCAGCTGTGCGACTCGCTATCCGTCTTGGCTTTCTGCGATAAAAATATGCTCTGGTAAAAGCCAGCCTCTCTTCTCCAGAAATACTCGACTGTTTCTCGCTGTATTTACAATCAGCCTTCTCTATACTCGGACCCTTGAGAGCATAAGAGAGAGAGAGAGAGACCACCTATGCAGATGTTTTCCAGACATGGAACATGCTGGATGCCAAGAGGCACCTGTTGAATTGCAGATGGGTTTTTTTGTATTTCCTTAGATATAATAGCGCAACACAGATGCCTGTGCACACGTAAAGGAAATGACCTCAATCATAATCTATAAGAGAAGTTTGTGCCAGCTAACAATGAGTGTGTCAAACTGTTTTTAGCCGTACAGGATCATCTGCAAGTGGCGTGATGGTTTTCACGCAGCGTTTATGACGCAGGTGCATGAATCAGCCTGCCAGGGCGTCGACTGAGGTGTTCCCCGAACCTTCCTCAATATTTCCAGATTGACGCTGTTCTCGCCAGGACAAACTCTCTCAACACAGGAAGGCCGTTTTGGGCCGTGGTAAAGATACAGCGGGTCCACATCAACACGAAGACACAGGCGGTCTCTGTGAGGGCCAGCTGTGTGTCTGGAATACATGTCATGTAATTACGTGGAAAAGATGGGCAACGACCGCCAACAAACAAACAGAGTGCCTTTCACCTGTCGCATGACCTACTTCAGGATGGAAAATATCCTGCGGGGCTGCTAGAAAGCAGGTTTTATTCTGATTAGTAAACTTGATGGAGAATCATACATTTGTATTCTTACAAAATACATAGAAAAGCAAGACAGACATTTAAATAAAAACATGCTTAACATCATATATCCAGAGTAATAGACCAGCACTAATGTTTTTTCAAACAAAATATGGTCCTACCTAATATGGTCCTGCTCAACCTGATCTCATGAACTGTAAAATGTAAATTTTTAAGTAAATTGGCTTTACAAGTCATTTCACCTTAGCATTTTTAATTCTTACTATTTTGATGACTTTATTAGAATAGTAAAAACATGTCGAAGATGATGGTATAGTGGGCAGTGCTCCGACACGTGGCGCTTTTGCACTTTCGGCAACCCGAGTTCGATTCCCGGCTTGTGGTCATTTGCCGATCCCATACCCCTCTCTCCTCCCTGTACTTTCCTGTCCTCTCCTAACCTCACTGTTGAATAAAGGCAAAAACGTTTGTGCTTAGGGGGCACCTACTGGCAAACAAGGCAATACTTTATGATGAGATCATGCGGCGTTGTGGTTTTTAAATATGGTTTAAAAGAATTAAAACTATTTTAGCCTAAAGTATACACATTAAAATATTAAGATTAGATGAATAAAATATGAATTTTCATTAATTGCTCAGACAAAATCATAATTGGCTCTGGTCTGGGGGGGGGGCAATGCCCCCCTGTCCCCCCAAACTCCGCCTTGAAGTTACAAAAAGTTACAACAAGAACTCAAGAAAAAATGTTGTTTTTTTCAACCCAGCGTTGGGTCAAAAACGACAAACCCTAAGCTATTATGTCATCCCATTGTTGGGTGTAATATAAAAATATTTGGGGTTAATTTTGATCCAATGTTTGGTTGAAATTAACCTATTACAAAAAAGCAAAATGAAAGCCTGATGCCAGCACTGCTAGTATGAAATCAGATCATACTAAACCATATAAATGAAATACAAATGAATACAAATTAGCCACTTTGTGAAATAAATTACCATGAAATTGTGTTGGTATGCTTTTATTGCTTTTTAAGCTTTACAATATATTGTCAATTTTCTTTATATGAAAAACATATGAAGAGCTCAGATTTAAAACCCTCTTAGACGTAAATAAGCATTTTTTTTTTTTTACTTAACGGACTCTTAATAGACCCCTTCACGGTTCACGTCACAGGCTGTTCCCACTGCGCATGTCGGGGTCAGAAAAGTCATTACAGCAAATTGAGTTGCGTATTATTCTGTATCGTCAAAAACGCCTACTTACGTCGTGGGCTGTGAAAATCGCACCAGGTCTTCCGTTAAGTTTTCGCGATTCATGCAGAAACTCAAAAACAAAAAAATACAGCATTTCCGTCTGCAAGCAATTAACGTGCAGACTGGGACAATGCAAAGATCAAAGAGGCTTGTGTTTGTAGTGCTCACTTCATTTGAGGTAAGTCATCATTTTTCAGCACTGTTAGATTAAATTATAAAGCCTAAATGGTATGAACAGTTCGACCCCGTGCTGCGCGCGCACCCGATAGTCATTCAATGTTTACAAACCTTGAAGGGGTCTATAGATTTTGCCAACAAAGCGGTATTTCTTTATAGTCGGAGGCCAAGATCAAGCAGATTTTAAGTGAAAGTATTGGATGAAGGCATTATACGTGCCAAGAGCATTCAGTTAATATTATTATCAAATTTTTAAAAATAAAAACTTTTCTTTTAGGAGTGCATTATGCATTTAAATGCATTTCACAGTCAACTCCACAGCATTAGGTAAATACAAGAGCAAACATTATAGACGAGAGTCACAAGATGTATGGCAAAGTCCAGCTGTCAGTCATCTCCTCAGGCCATAGCTTTGTATGTCAGGAATCCCCAATTGCCCATGCCGGCAACCTGCGCTGGGCTCAGTGTGGAAATGTAGGCCACATAGCAAATATTTGGCTTGGATTGTTAAATTGCTGGCATGGAAAGTCAGGAGTAAAAAGAGCATCCTTGGGAGCCATTATGCAAAGTGAATGAGGGCTTCAAACTAACTGCTACTGGTTTTCATTTGGACAGGAAAAAATCCCTCTATTGCCTAAATAAACTCTTCTACCAAATCTATCTTAGCCCCGGGAGAGAGTTACTGGGTTGTGAGTGTCAGGGGTAGTTCATGTTGAATTGCTGCAGCTCTGGTCAGACATCTATAGATTTCATCTGCATTTTCTTAGCTTTTTTGCCACTGGTCCATGTACAGTTATGGTTGAACTTCAGACAGAAACAACATGTCATCATGCTCATGTGATGGTCCATTACAGGTAACAAAACATAAAAGCTATTAAAAATGAAAATAATTTGTACAGAATTGGTCTAAAATTAACTTACTTTAATCCGAACCTAGCAAATGGGAGCAATTTAAAGTCAAGTTTATGCGCTGGTGGGCTTAACATCTCCGCGGGGTCATATGGATTTTGAAATGCCAGCATGTACTGAACAGAACAGAACAGAACAGAACGTACAGAGGTGCTGTAATAAATCACACAGCAAATCTACAAAGCAAGTCTACGCTACACTGCAGTGGAATACAGAGGCAAAAGGTTGACTTCTAAAAAGAGAAAACACCTCTCTGTGTTTCGGAAAAAATATATTTCATTTGATGTTTATTGATGTTTAATATCTCAACTTGGGATTGTCAATAAACAACTACTAATTACATTTTGTATTTTTATTTTAACATTATGTTAAAATACAAGGTCTTAATAAATTGAGTTTGAGAGGAGCATGGTCATGTGATCCAACCAATCAGCAGGAAGAGGTGCCTTTAAATAGCAATCCCTCACCTCAACTATCCCATGATAGTTTTTTGCACCATCCTCCACCCCATCACCTCACTCTAATCTAGTTTCATTTATCCCAGTTAAAAAGGGGGGAGTACTCGATCTACGAGCAAACGATCTACACATCAGCACAACCATAACCTCTTAATGTATTTTTGTAGGCAAAACCCAGAATTAAGTTAGCATTTTAGCACTTCTGGTTACATTGTCCCAAAATCAATGGGTTGTTTTTACTGTGGTTTTGGTTAAATGCTTTAAATAAGATCTTGGGTTAACATAAGCACAAGATATTTTCACGTTTTATTCTATGACATATAACACATCAGTAATACTCCCACTCGGGACAACTAAAAGCTTTTGCATGTCATGAAAAGGGAGATTGGTAACAAGTTGCTACAAGGGATGACAGACGTTGTCGGGGACTTTGAATGTCTTCATGCATGAAGATCTCAAAAACAAGCAACATGGGCACAACTCCCAAAAACAATTTCGTAATCAGGAAACATGTTTTTAAATATTTTTAATAAAGTTTGAAAGAGTTGTCAGAAGCTTGGTGGAGATGACATTGATGTCAAAAGACTGTGATGTAGTTTGCTTGTAGCCTGAGGTTAGCTTTTTATAGTAAATGCATTTAGATTTCAAAAAGTTCTTCTTATCTGTGAAGATCTTGTTGGGCAAAACATGTAAAAGGTTGAGCTTATTTTTTGTCATAATCCAAAAGTCTATGGGGAAAATTAATAGGCTTTTTGTTGAGGGAACCAGTGTCCCACTAACGTTAGCCTCTTTATCGCCATCTCTGTTTGAAACATGAAATTGCAGGTGACTAATGCTAATGTAAATATAATGATGTACTAACACTGTATTTACATGTATTAAAAAACAATGAACATTTCCTAATTCTGACCAGACATCTTAACTTGTAAATCATTATTATAAGCATAACGCTGTGAGTTGTGGAAAAGATGTTTTTGAACACACATCGTTTATGCATTTACTTTGTTTATTTTTAACCAAAAAAGTTATACATTACAGCTTTAGCCTGTAAACTGGAAAACTGGTAAATAACTATTTTTTGTCAGTGTATATCTGTATTATATTTTGTCTCTATAACCCAGTTTGTATTTAAGTTGCCAACAAAACAATCACCTCACTCCAGATCGTTCCAAAACAAGATTCGACTTCCCGACAATAAGCAAAATAAAACCAGAAACACTTGTACTAGCGCACAGAAATTTCAACATGGCCGCCTGCGTAGAGCCACATGTCTTTGGGGCTTTGCTTTGTCAACTGAGAATAAAGGGAGGACCGTTAGGAAAGAGCCAGCTTTGACGATTTCTTCACAAAGACAGCACTGTTGTCTAACAGTATCCAGTCTGTTTCAGTGAAGTGTGCAGCCTTTCACAGACACATTTTATGGAACAGTAAGCAAGCGAGGCCAGAAACAGGCCTATTGAATAGGGTGATACCACTCCTAACAGGGCCAAACCGGGACCTGGTTCTGTTCTCTTTGAAAAGGTCAGAGGTCTTTTACTGGCCAACAGTCTCACTGTGTCATGCAGGTGTTCATAAACATAGATGATGCTGGGAGAGGTTAAACTGTTCCTAACAGAGCGACTGGAGTTTATCGAGGTTACGAAACACCGGAGGATTCATTACGACGCTCATTACGTCCCCTGTGGACTTCAGCTTTCTGTCAAAACAAAGCAAAACAAAAGAGCTGTCAGAGTGCAGACAGGCATAATTGTGAAACAACTGGAAATTATTTTGTTTAAATAAACCCCCAAAGGAAATTTTGTGGACATTGCTTTGTCCTGTTTAGGGAGACTTCATGACGTTTTCATTTGTGTACGAGTTATTAACTTTGTTTCAGATATTTTAATCTCTATATGGCCATATGCGCTAAAATAATTTATTAAAATAATGGTTCTTCGCAGTGATGCCCTAGAACAGGAGTTCTTGGAGTTCTTGGACCCCTGGTGGTTCACCAGGGTATTGCAGGGGGTTCGTGAGTTGATAAAAAATTATTGATTACTAATAAATTATAAAATGTTCATTATTTTAAAATAAAAAACTAAATGTATTTGGAAATGTATATTTAATTTGTTTAATCTGCATGTCATGTGACCATTACACACACTGTAAAAAGTGAAAAGTTGAATCAACTACAATTAAAATCTATATACTACAATTGGTAACACCTCAAAAGGTTTTTTTTTTCAACTTAAAATTTCACTTTAGAAGAAAGATTTATGTTGAAACAACTTATTTTTTTAGATGTTACCAACTAAAGTAATTTTTAAAAACTTTTCACTTTTTATAATGGAATACATTACACAATATATAGAAAAACTGAAAACTCATGCAAAAAACTCAGTTACGTTTTATGTACCAATTAAAGGGACACAAGGCAGCATTTTTATGTTAATAAATCATCTTCGTAAGTCGGTATATGGTTAAATGACTCATTACATGACGAATGAAGACTCTCTCGCCCGCCCCTACCGTCTGTAGGAAGAATACCCCACTTGCAAGTTCGCTGTATCCGACCCGGTGTCCTTCAGTCTCGTAAAGTCTCAGATATAGAAAGCATTTACTCCCAGACACTAGGGGGAGCAAGTAGAGAAATAATACTCAGACTTGCCTTGTGTCCCTTTAAATAATATTACCAGATGAAGGTCTAATAACAGGTATAAATAATAATAATTATGTAAAATAATACTGATCAGTGGCGGCTCATGACTGCTCATCCGAGGGGCGCAAATTCAAAATAAGTGTTCGGAGTGTCATGTGTGTTGCTTGTGTTTTCAAAATATGTGTTTGTTGAGTTATGTGAACCATGTGCATCAAGTGCCTGCTGCACACGCGTCAAAACCGTTTATGATAAAAGAGACGCTCACGTTTACAAAATACATGCAAGACACTCCCTTAACTGTAAACTCTGATTACGCATGAGATTATGCGAGTATCTGGCACACTGAAAAAAATGATTAATTGAATTTAATAAATTTTTTTAAGGTAAGTGGTTGCAATCAATTTATTTAAGCTACATTTAAACAAAAGTTTTATATTTCATTTTACGTTACTCATCTTTTTTGTTTAAATGTAGCTTAAATAAATTTATTGCAACCACTTACCTTAAAACAATTGATTAAATTCAATGAATCATCGCTTTTATCATAAACCCTTTAGATGCGTCTGCAGCAGGCACTTATTTTGACAAGACACGTGATGCACACAGGATCTCTCGACACGCAGAACACATATTTTGAAATAAGGAACCACACATGAACTTCGCATCGAGCGCCCTCAAAAAAGAAGTCACCAGCCCCCACTGCTACTGATAAAAAACTTTAAATCGTATTAAAAAAATGCTTTTGAAGTTAAACATGCAAACGTAGCAAATATTTACCTAAAATCTCAGGTGGTACTTCAAGAAAATTATTTATGTATCTATCTATTTATGTTAGATCTTAAAAAGCATTTCTTTTTATTTTTTAATAGTTGGTATCTTTTTTCCACTACTTTGAACCTTTTGTGCAATTAGGATGTGAAAGGTTTTTTATTGAACCTTTTAAGAACATTTTAGGAACCCGAATATAAGCATAAGGTCATGAATGTGGATAGCAGTCAGTTAATTTGGTCTTGAAGAATTTTTAATTGAACGGAGTCTGATAAATGATATCATAAATCTGCATAAGCACAATTTCAAACATTTTAGAAACTGTAGGACCTCAATGTGAGATTACTACCCAAAATGTTTTATGATTGTCATTATATTGCTACAGTAATACAGCAAAGCAATACAGTTATTTTTTGTAGATTATAAAGGTTTAGTTAAAAGGTGCAGTGTGTAATTTTTAGAAGGATCTCTTGACAGAAATGCAAAATAATATACAAACTATATTATCAGGGGTGTATAAAGACCTTTCATAATGAACCGTTATGTGTTTATTACCTTAGAATGAGACGTTTTTATCTACACACACGAGGGTCCCCTTATATGGAAGTTGCCATTTTGTGCCGCCATGTTTCTACAGAAGCCCTTAACGGACAAACTTTTTTTATTAAGTTGTCTCCGACGATGACAAGTTTGTCCGGTGACGGCTACCGTAGCTTCTCTATGTGTTTCAAAAGCGAGGGGTGAGCAGTGAACCGAGCCGTTGGTTGCAATTCACAACATCACCACTAGATGCCGCTAGAATGTACACACTGCACCTTTAATTGCTTTACACTTTACATATAGTTTTTTTTTACATCATATCTGAATTATTTATATTATAATAATGCATTACAGCAAGAGTTTAAAAAATGTGTTTTTCATTACTATCAAAATAATGTCACGATGCAAAACATCACAGTCATTTATTCTGAAACATCCAATCCTCCATTGCAATTTTGGAGAAGATATTTAAGTTATCTAAATTATACATTATTTCCTCTTACATGGCGATATGATAAGAATCTGTCACACATGATATAATAATGTGATATAAGACATGTGAATGTCAGGAAACTACAATTGCCAGTGCAATAGACTTGAACAAATGTGTACATATCTGCTTGAAATTTAATCTATACTACTTTGCAATACTTAGGCCACCATGTTACCATTAGATTTGTTGTTTTTGTAACGCTATAGTGATCATTTATAGCTATTTGATGACTTCAACCTCCTCAAAAGAGTTCAAGATGTGTTTAATGCCAAGAGAAGTCAACATTTAACACTTACTTTTGTGTCTTAATAAAAAGACTGCACAAAAAACATTTTTTGCACAATTCGGTATACATTAATTAGTCCCTAAAATCTCTCTCTCTCTCTCTCTCTCTCTCTCTCTCTCTCTCTCTCTCTATACACATGTACATATGTCTAGGATGTGTGGTGACGTCGTCTCTGGCCACCCATTGCTATGGCTGTGTGTAGTTTTGGAAATGGCTGGCAGAAGTAAATGAGACGACAGAGGCAGAGTTCTCCACATCAGTCGCTCCGTCTCTGATAGGTGGTTTCCAGTTTCATAATGACAGACTATGAGACTTGTATTAAAAGGCTCTCATGCTACTTTGACTCTTTGACTGACGTCAGGCCTTAAAATACTACGGTGACAACATTTTACTGGGAGACTCCGTCCGCATAATGCGAATTTCCAACTGAAGCGAAGGGGATGCCCACTTTATCGTTTACATCTTAACCGTCATAAAGTACAGCCGGCACATAAAACACAAGATGACTTTTATTAGTAACATCACCGTATAACTATGGATTCTGTGAAATGGGAAACTCTTTTAAACATAAATAAGCCTTGAAATTTTGAAAGACGTGTTTTAAACGAACGCATCCTGTATCCCATACCTCTGCGACCTCAGGAAACCGAGCTTTACCTCGGAATTGAATTTAGCCCAGGCCGCAAAATAAAACCAACAGAGGCGATTATATACGCAAGTATATATTTAGCTGTGCTTGAACGTACCTGCTTTATTTTCTCTGGAGGAAGGCACACGTAAAATCGATTTGCCTTGACGTACTGTCATAACAAACGCAACCTTGTTTCTGGAAATTTTCAAAAGGCATGAAGGATCCTGGCACTTCGCATTTGGAGTGACCTCATACCAGCACCTGCCGCTTTGTGTGGTGCCTTAAAGGAAATGCCACGACCTCTAGTGGCCCTTGACCTTCTGTAGCTAATGTAAACTCATTACGCACCCCTGGCCTTCGAAAGGTCGGTTCGAAGGGATACGATCCTTGATCGGAGCATGTAATTGGGTCGTCGTCCTCTAAAAACCATTCCTCATTATCTCACACTTTCAAACGAGTGAAAGTGCACCCGACGGGGGTCTCGCATCTCATCCGAAACAAATCTCAGCCCAAAGTGGACAGGTTTGCCCGGCATGCCTCGCACACAAAGGCGGCTTTTCTTTACTGTCACTTAGCTGCAATTACAGCCCGTCAAAATAGTTTTTTTCTGGGCCGCAGCGATGTGTTAATGGGCTCAGGGTTGGGTGTGAGGAGCAACCGGGTCCATACACACGGAAGACGGGTCAGAGGTTAATAGGGGCCCTATGAAGTGACAGATGAGGTTTTAGCCATCTTTCCGCGATGAAGGATGCGGAGAACAATGAGGAGATAACGTGATACAATTAGTCGGACGGCTACTGGGTCTAATTTGATCTTAGATCAAAGCCGGCGAGCCGGGAAGGGGATGGGACATGCCTGTCCGATCGGGTGTAGCGAACATCTAACAGCAGGGAGTCATTTGAAGAGACCGTAAAGTTCACGTCAGTCGGACCTTAAGGCAATGCACGCTCGAGTACGATTGTGCAAGACCGCAAACAGAGGAAGCGCATTAGGGCGAAGTAAATTGAAAAAAAGGGACGTGCGAGCGATGCGAGTTTTAGGGCCGTTAAACATTTAAGCCGCCCTACTCGAGACTCGCCTGAAACGTACTTCATAACAAGGTCTCCTTCGTGGTTGTGGCTCGTATTTCAAAGCTGCGAAACACGCAGTGTAAAGATTAATGTGGGACTGTATCCTCTATTGATTTAAGCTCCACCACATTAAGGAAAACCTGGAACCTCTCAGAGATGAAAAGATTTTCGGCTATGTTTACAGCTCAACTGGATGCGGTTTTCACATGCAAAATGAAAGCGTTATCAGATTTTCGAATAATGCAAGCCACTAATCACAGGGAGATTAAATCACTTCTGGTCTAAGCGTGGAGGCAGTTCACGGTTCAGAGGAAACAACCGTTGCGTTGTTGTTGTTGTTTACTTTGCGGGGCTGAGAGTATTAACCTGTGCAATTCATCATCAAGACAACGTGCGTCCTTCTCAAATTAATGAGACAACACGGATCATTCAGACCATAAATACAGCCTTATTATCTAATCCCTTAGGGATAAAACGCTGGAACCGAATGCAACGGCCAAACCGGATTTGTTTAATCTGCGTTGATTGTGAACAGCGATGCCCCTTTAAGGCAAACCTTCATTTGGCCGGAGCTGTTCTGAAACAGCAGCTATGAAAGTTAACAGATGGGGTCATGGAGGTGAACGCCGATCCTGGTGCTTGCTTTAAGTGTCATGACAGCAGATAATGATTGAATGAGACCTAATGAGATTTAACAGATTTTGACTTTCACCTTTCCCCTCTGCCAACCAGGAGATCCCTCGTGTCCCGGAAGCTGACGTTTCCTCTCGCTTGGACACGGAGGGCTGATGAGTCACAGCGGGTGGGTTCAGCTCTGAAGTCATGCATGGAAAGGTGGAGGAGACGGGCAACACGGTGACATTTTAATTATGTCTGTCAATACAAAACAGAATCAGTCAGAATGAGCTCATAATGAAAACATAGGTGCTTATTCGCTTTGGCCTAATTATAAGGAAGTAATGATGTGAACTTAAGATTTAAAGATGGCACATGTGAATTTCATATATGTGACCCTGGTTGTGAAATCCAGACTAAAGATTTATTATCTAATTAGTAGATTAGGAGCATCAAAGTTTGATTTCAACCAACCTGGGTTTTTACAGGTTGGTTCACAAAAAATAAAAAAAATTGTATATTACTTTATAAAACATTAAATAGAAACATTAAGCAGTTTGGAAATGTATTGTAATTTCATCTTAAAAATAAATCATCAAGATGTACTTTTAATTAGGACTCAAAATAATTAATTGTGACACATCGTTTTTTTCATAATAAAAGTTTTTGTTTACATCATATATGTGTGTGTACTGTGTATAATAATTATATATATATATATATATATATATATATATATATATATATATATATATATATATATATATATATATATATATATATATATATAAATACTCACACATGCATGTATAATATATGTGTGAGTATATATAAAGTATTTATAATTATATATAATATCAATCATATTTAAATATAAAAAATATTTATATTTATTAAATATATAGTACTTGCATCTATGTGTATTTATATAATTATAATATAATACTTTTTTAATTATATACATGCATGCGTGGGTATATATATATATATATATATATATATATATATATATATATATATATATATATATATATATATATATATATATATATATATATATATATATATATATATATATAGTGTAAAATATTTATATTTATTAAATATATAGTACTTGCATCTATGTGTATTTATATAATTATAATATAATACTTTTTTAATTATATACATGCATGCGTGGGTATATATATATATATATATATATATATATATATATATATATATAGTTATTATACACAGTACACACATATATATGATGTAAACAAAAACTTTTATTCTGCAAACGATTAGTCGAGATTAATCGTTTTGCAGACTTACTTTTAATAGAGATGCACCGATATATTGGCCACTAATCGGTATCGTTGATAAAAAGCTATTTTTCTCACTATCGGCTCTGTGTATAGGAAATGTAAATAAACATCACTAGTTTAATGTTCAATATTAATGGGCATTATGTGAAAGAGTAAATAAAAAAAAGAGTAAATGCAACTTAATATGACCACCAAACTATCGGCATCTGTATCGGTAGATATCACTCTGAATAATCGGCTAACGGTATTGGTAGGGGTGTCACGGTTCTCCAAATCCTCGGTTCGATTACATTTTCCCGGTTCTAAGGCCACGATTCGATTCTCTTTTTTTTGGAAAGCACAAAAAAATGCTATGCCATTTCTAGACTAGCTTTTTATGAAATATAATATCTGACCTTGAACCCGGAGATGCCATGTTAGTCGTGCTGCCAGTGGAAAAATATGGTACACACATACCTGATAAAACGAAACTTCCTGTCAGATGAACATCTGTCAGTACTCTGCACCTTAGAAACGCGCTTTTATTACCGTCAGACGAGATTGTGAGACTATACCCCTAATAAGTCATGTTTAAATGCTGTTTTCATAACTCTTAAAGGAATAGTCTACTCATTTTCAATATTAAAACACGTCATTACCTTAACTAAGAATTGTTGATACATCCCTCTATCATCTGTGTGCGTGCACGTAAGCGCTGGAGCGCTCTGCGACGCTTCGATAGCATTTAGCTTAGCCCCATTCATTCAATGGTACCATTTAGAGATAAAGTTAGAAGTGACCAAACACATCAACGTTTTTCCTATTTAAGACAAGTAGTTATACGAGCAGGTTTGGTGGTACAAAATAAAACGTAGCGCTTTTCTAAGCGGATTTAAAAGAGGAACTATATTTTATGGCGTAATAGCACTTTTGGGAGTACTTCAACTCGCCTGAAAAGTCCGCTCCCCTTCTCACTCTCATAATGGGAGAGGGAGGGTGTTACTGCGCCGAGTCGAAGTACTCCCAAAAGTGCTATTACGCCATAAAATATAGTTCCTCTTTTAAATCTGCTTAGAAATTCGCTACGTTTTATTTTGTACCACCAAACTTGCTCGTATAACTACTCGTCTTAAATAGGAAAAACGTTGATGTGTTTGGTCACTTCTAACTTTAGCTCTAAATGGTACCATTGAATGAATGGGGCTAAGCTAAATGCTATCGAAGCGTCGCAGCGCGCTCCAGCGCTTACGTGCACACACACAGATGATAGAGGGATGTATCAACAATTCTTAGTTAAGGTAATAACATATTTTAATATTGAAAATGAGTAGACTATTCCTTTAAGCAACTGAAATAAGTTGTTGTGAAACTTAAACAGATCTTGACTTGCAGCACTCAACACGTGTGTTTTTTCCCACTTGGCAAGCCGACCGGACGTGACATGGGGTCGTGGCAGCATCGACGATTCCATTTTTTGAGTCGAAGTTCGAGGTTGTGACTTAATTTCGAAATTGTGACACCCTTAGGTATCAGTGGTAATATCTGATATCGGTGCAACTTTTAATATTATTAATATCTGCCCAATAAAATTATTTTGTGGCAACATGCAGGAAGCCATTTTGTTATTATTTGACAAGCAAACCATAAACAGGAAATGACATCACAAACACGATTCCTGCAGATCACCGTGCTGTGTTTTACTTTAAAATATCATATGATATAATTCAGGTTGTCAAATGAGAAATGCAAAAAAATTATCACCTTAACGTTTGTAAAAATGAGTTTATAAACCAGTTTATATATTTCTTTTCTTTTATTTATTATTAATGGACACTTGTATATGTCATCCTGTTCACCCTAATCTCTACTGAAGAAAATGACACAGTAACAGAATGTTAACTTACTTTGAAAGAAAGATAAATGAATGGCAGACGGAATAAAGAAACAGCCAGGAAAAATGCATGTGGGGGGAGAGAGAGAATATGGAGGCTGTTCTCGTAAAGTCATGCCAACACACCTGCTACTACTCACATCAGAGGAAATGGACGCTTGGTGGATGAGAGGCTGCTGGCCAAAGGACAAAAACCACTGCAGCTCCAAATTAGAAACAGGAAGAAATGTGGGTAACGCTCCGATTAAAACCGTATTCCCCACATGGACTCAATATACTCGGGCTCGGCTCCCTCTCTGGAAACCCAAAACCCAACAGCACTATTTTATATCGCAGTCAACAAACATACCGCATTCGAACGGCAACAGCATTGCCTTGTGCCGAGATGGTCAGCGTTGTTTGTAAACTCTACAAATATTCGGTACGCTTATAGATGACTGCTGTTTGCCGGTTGAGCTTTATGATTTATGCTTTCCTTTGCCATCGCTGCCTTTTCGCTCCGCTCTAAATATTTGTTGAAATGTCTCAGAAAACGTTTTTACTGCGAGGGATGTCCCGGCATGTATTAGTCTCAGCTGGTTAACTAAGACTTCTTGTAAGTGTCCTGCCCACATTTAGTGACCAGAAGAAGCATTTTAACTGTTCGTTTTGTGTTTCATCTCTTCTTATCTGATGGCATCTATGAGGAGGCCCTGAAGGACCAGGAACGTTCAGTGCACATTTATGGAATTCATTGGCCTTGTTCTTTCTAAAAGCTTCCGGAACATGCTTTCCACAGACGGATAGGTTTCATGTATATGATGACAGGCACACACAAGAACTCAAAAACCTGTGACCTCCCTCCCTATGTGGGTAGCAACTGTGCACACCACACAAATGCAGCAATTGATTTCATTTACATTTTTTAAGATGAATAATGATTTTTAAGTTAAGCAACATCAGTTGTTTTTTGATACACATTGGTTCCAAACTTTGTTTTTAAAATGTTTCAAAAATCTTATTTTTGGTTTGTGCACTCCAATTAATATCAATCAATCTGCAGTAGGTTTGTTTTAATTTAAGCCTTCACAACAACAAAAAAATACAACAAAGTAGCACAATAAAACACAATAAAAACATGATACCATAATAATAAAAACATGTTTTGAAAAACGTTATCGCGTCAAATATACATTGTAAAAATTTTAAAGTTGGATCAACTTTAAAAATTACTGCAATTGGTAACACCTAAAAATATGTTTTTTCAACGTATATAAATGAAAAACACTTTAAATAAAAAAAAATATACACTGTAAAACAATTCCGTAGAAATTGCAGCTGGGTTGCCGGCAACTTACCGCAGACCCAAATCTATGTTCCTCACCGGCAACATTTTGTTCAAAGTTCAAAATGAACATTAAACATTCACAAGTCTTTGTCTTTACAGAGTAAAACTAGAAAAACTGCATCAAGCAAAACATTCTGGGAAACAAAATCTGAAGCAAAATACAGAAAAAGGTTGATGATGATTTCTGGTTCCCAGAATGCTTTGCATGAGGCTGTTATGGTATAGTTTTATTCTGTAAAGATAAAGACTTGTTAATATTTAAAATTTATTTAACTTTGAACAAACTCTTGCCAGTAAATAACATAAATTTAAATCTACGGTAAATTACCGGCAACCCAGCTGCAATAACATTGAAATTTTTACGGACTTTTTTTACAGTGTATGTTACCAATTTTAAAGTATTTGTTAATCCAACTTTTCACTTTTTACAGTGTCAACGGGCATGTACACCAAAGCGTTTTAAGAGCACCAATGGTCCGATTCATGATTTTACATTTCCTTTGGTGCATGTGTAAGAGTGTATTAGTACATGTTAACGATACGCAAAAGGTACAAACTCCAAAGTAAACGATGACGCGAGTTATCGTCTCCAACATAAATCTCTATTCTTGGACTACAACAAACTCACGGATTGTAGGCAACACTTCCTGGGATTTGGTGATGTAGACAAGACCGACATTATCATACTTCCTCCTGCTTCGGACTCACAGCCTGTAAGTTAACTCCTGTTATCATTGCATTGGCGCAAATCTTTTAAACATGGTAAGGAGTGTCACATTTTCAGCTGATGGTATTCAGACCAATCACAGGAAGAGAGTAAAATCTGGAGCTACAAAAATGAAACATACAGTGGAAAATAATGTGGGTTTTTATACCATAAACCACGCAAACACATTGTATTATACTAAATACTACACTGCAAAAAATTATTTTCAAGAAAAAATATTCTTAGTATTTTTGTCTTATTTTCAGTATAAATATCTAAAAATTATTAAATTATTAAATTTATTAAATTATTCTTAAATAAAAAAGTCTAGTTTTTAGACCAAAAATATCACATTTAAGTGATTTGGTGCATAAAACAAGCAAAAAAATCTGCCAATGGGGTAAGCTAATTTTTCTTGAAATTTTCTTGATTTTTTTGCTTACCCCATTGGCAGATTTTGCATGTTTTATGCACAAAATGACTTAAATTTGATTTTTTTTTTTGTGTAAAAACTAGACTTATTTTCTTGGGTTGTTTTGCTCAAGAAAAAGCATCTTAATTTAAGAATTTTTTGATATTTTTACTGAAAACAAGACAAAAATACTAAGAAAATTTTTTTCTTGAAAATCATTTTTTGCGATGTAGGGGTGTCACGATTCTCAAAATCCTCGATTCGATTACATTTTTTTTTATTCTAATGTCACAATTCAATTCGGTTATCGATTTTTACTTTATTTTTGAAAGACAAAAAATGCTATGCCATTATTATTTATTACTATTATAGTTTCACATTAACATGCAGATTGCATGCTTTTTCTCGCATGGGGGGTTTGTGGGCTTCACTTTACGCGAGAGAGCTTGTAGAGAGAGGATTTCTTCTTGCACGCACATGGACTTAACGCGCACGTCTTGGACTCCTAGCATCTAAAATAAATCCAGCGCGTCATAAGCAGCTGCGCTTCTCTCTGTCTCACATGCATGCTCACATCTCGCATCTGTCCGAAGTCTAAACATAAACTAAAGTAGTAATCCTTACATATTTGTTCAGTTTTATGCGTTTCATGCGAGCTGAGACAACCTATCCCTTTTGTTTAAAATATAACCCGCTGCATCTTGGCGCCTCTTTCACTGTTGCGCAGGTGCAGAGAGCTGCGTTCTGTCCGAAGTCAGAGCACTAGGGAATAATCCTGTTTATGATATGCATTTTAAGGAGTTTTAGCATTACATCCCTCGTGTTTAAAATATAAATCTCTGAGAGGTTTTTTTCTCCTGCTTGGCAAGCCGACCGCACGTGACATTGGGGGCGTGGCAGCATCGACGATCCCATTTTTTAATTCGAAGTTCGAGGTTGTGACTTAGTTTTGATCGATTTCGATTTAAAATCGAAAACAGGACACCCTTACTAAATACACAAAATAACATTGTTTTTAGCCATGAAATCGGTGCTCTTTAAAGGCGTCTGAAAACACCAGGTGGATGCCGGTTGTTGTGAGCACTTGCCAGCATTTTTTTAGCTAATTGGACGGCTAAGTGAGAAGTGACATTGACAAGCTGAGTGTTTTAAGCAAAGTTGAAAATTTTATGCGCTCAACGTTAACCATGGAAAAAATGTTGAGTGCAGGCGCACAGCGCTGGAAAAAAAAGCCAGCTGCTGGGGTTTTTGAAAAGCAAGGTGCGTCTATTGGAAACAATTAAAAACAAACACCAGCCGCCAGCGTAAACGCTTTGGTGTGCACACACACCCCTTTAGTATGTAGAGTAAACAGCAATTTTATGTTTCAAACAAAGATAGCGATAGAGAGGCAAAAGTTGTGAACTGCATCTTTAAGAAAAAAACTTTAATAAAACTTTTTAAAAATCATGCTAAATGGCTAGACATTATTGTTATACATTTGGCAGAATTTGTTATCCAAAGCAACTAAATTTAAGCCATACATTTATTATAAGTATATGTGTTCCCATCAAACCATCTTTTGCACTTCAAATGCTCTATCAACTGAGCTACAAGAACAACAGTTTAATGTTAACATGGTAATAGTGCACTGTATCTGTATAAACATACGCTCATTATGAGTATACTGTAAGTGATACATATCGAATCTGACTAAAATTAGGTATTTTAAAAGGCAGCAACAAATGATGCCTTAAAAGGCACCTCAGTAGATTTTGTAGCAGAGCATTGATGTGCATTAAAGGCTCTGGGGAGCCCTTAAATGTTTTAGTCCAAAAAAAGAGAGAGTGCCAATGTTTCGCCCTAACCAAACATTCCCATCCCATTCTCACACATCTGTACGGATCGGCGATCTTTCAACGGTTCTGTCGGACAGATTCTGGTGTTCGGACGCAGCACTAACTTTCCCACAGCAGACTATTAGAGCTGCACTCGCTGTCAACAGGCGGCCGACGGGAACAAATGGGGCGGAACCGAATGAAAGAAGAGACATGAAGAAAAGCCGTGCAACGAAAGCTCAGAGGATGAATTAGGGTGGAAATGAATGTTGAAATATGCCCATTGCCCTTGTGCTTTCAACTTTGACCTTTAACCCCCCGATACTTTCCTCCTCTTTGCCTGACGACCTCACTTCGGCATTTCCTGCCCTTTTGCGAACATACACCCGTGAGGTGTCGACTCGGAGATGTCGAGCCAGAGCGCCATGGCATTGGAATGAATTATCACATCTTTAGGATGCTAGAAAATTAATAACAGAACTAAGAGCCTTCAATTATATAAAACTTCAAACTTGCTAAATTAATGCTTAATAAAAAGCAGTCACTAAAAGAATAAGGTTATCAATGAATGATAACGCTTGTAATGATATTGCATGGCTGTGTTCATAAAAAAATCATATGCATTCTTTACAATACACCTTTTTTAAACTAGTAAAGCATTGCGTTAGCAGTGCAACGGTCATGGGTTCGATATCAGGAAACACAAATATTGATAAAATGTAAAGCTTGAATGCAATGCAAGTCACTTTAGATGTAGTGTCTGGCAAAATGCATGACTTTAACTTGCAAAAACATGAGTAAATAATAACAGCTTTTATTTGGAATGAACTGTCCTTTTGATGCTACGCTACGCAGTGTTAAACATAAAGAGTTTTATTTTTGGCAATGAAGCAGTATTTGACTCACTGTACAAGGCAGGGACGCAGTCACAGTCGATCGTAACAGGGCCGATGGGGTGGGCTGCAGGAAAATACTGGCACTCGGCTCAGTTTATGATCTTATGGCCAGATGTTTATGTTCCATAGGCTGGAGTGGAAAGCTGCCATGACATCAGTCAGAGGACAGCAGGATCCTGGGCCTGGGACAGGAAGTGACTCACAGGAAGTGAGGTGAGGTGAGGCAGGCCGAAGGCAATCCATCTCTTGTGCACACACACGCACACACGAGTAAATGCATCACGGCCACATGTAATATAAAAGGCAGTCGAATACAACCGTTTTAAAACCTGATGATGAAGAAGACTTCATGCATCTTCAGCATCACAGTTCTCCTCTCATGACACAAGGTGACGACCTTTCAAACTGAACACAACCATCCATGCAAAAACATTTATATTTTAAAGGTCACCTGTTATCCAAAATCCACTTTTACAAGTTGTTTTACATCCGCTCCTTGTTTTTAAATCCCCATTAAACCAAAGCAGTCGCATTAAACATGCCATTTTGATTCTCTTATCAATGTGAGGTCACATTGATAAAGCCCCGCCCACTAACCGTCTTGCATTACCATAGTGTCCACCCTCAGCGAGTTGTACCCTGTCCACTAGATACTATTGTCTCAGATTGTATTAATCAGATCTATCTGAACTGAAAGTCTGTTTGTAAGCGAATGAGGAGCTGTGGCTCATTTGCATTTAAAGGTACAGACATTAAAACGCATTTTTGCTCTCACCCAAATATGGGCATTTTGGACATGCTATAATAAAAGATCTGTGGAGTATTTAGAGCTGAAACTTCACAGATTTATTCTGGGCACAACTGAGACTTATATTACATCTTGTAAAAATGCCATAATAGTTGCCCTTTAATACAGTAGCAGTGTTATCTTGCATTGTCTGTAAACATTTTTAAAAACAGATGATTTTGGTTAATAATATACACACATCAGTTTAATGTTTACACTAAGTGTTTAAATCTGTGTCCTCACATTATCAAGATTTATATGGGTATAAAATATACACGTAACGTAACCTGCAATTTTATGTTACAAACTGAAATGGCAATAGAGAAGCAAAAATTACAAAATGCTCCTTTAAAGGGGGGGTGCATGATTTTTGAAAAACACTTTGGAAAAGAGAGTTGGGCCGAGTATCAAAACACACTTGTAGCCAATCAGCAGTAAGGGGCATGTCTATTAACCAACATCGTTGCCTGGGTTTCGTATATGGGGGCGGGTGTCTATCAACCGAAGGTTCAGATTCTATTGGGGTAGGGGAGTGTTTGTTTAGGACATTTCAAATGTCAAGAAATCATGCACCCCGCCTTTAAGGAGGAAAACTTAATAAAACTATTCTTAGTATATGATATTAATTCTGTATACTTACCTTACCAAGATTCACATTAGTAAACTAAAAATAATAATTAAAAGTTGAGAGCAACATCAGATGTTTTTTGATACATGGAAATATGTATGTAAAGTAGTTTTGTGTTACAAACAGAGATGGCAAAAGTTACAAATTGCACCTTTAAGGAAAACCTAAAGGGATAGTTCACCCAAAAATGAAAATAATGTTATTATTGACTCACCCTCATGTCATTCCAAACTCATAAGACCTCCGTTCATCTTCAGAACACAGTTTAAGATGTTTTAGATTTAGTCCGAGAGGTTGTTGACCCTTTTTTGAAGGAACGCAGATGACGTGTTATAAACAGCTGGGGCGCACCAGATAACATGTCAGCCGCGCAGTACATCATCCGCATCACTGCAGTCTTGACTTTAATCTTACGCATGCGCTTCACAACAGACACGGATGAGAAGACAATGCTGAATAAAGTGGTAATTTTTGTTATTTTTGGACCAAAATGTATTTTCGATGCTTCAACACATTCTAACTGACCCACGATGTCACATGGACTACTTTGATGATGTTTTTATTACCTTTCTGGACATGGATAGTAAACCGTACGTGGGTTTTCAATGAAGGGTCGGCAGGCTCTCGGACTAGATCTAGAACATCTTGAACTGTGTTCAGAAGATGAACAGAGGTCTTACGAGTTTGGAACGACATGAGGGTGAGTCATTAATGACATTATTTTCATTTTTGGGTGAACTATCCCTTTAATAAAACTATACTAAGTATAGATATTGCTCTTTATAATCAACGTAAAAAAATCATGTTAAATGGCTATACATTTTTGTCTTTTGAGTCGAACCAAAGTCATTTTGGACTCTCATCATTAACGTATGTAATAAACTGAAATGTTGTTTAAAAGTGTGTTTTATTATCTCACCTGGATACACAAAATGAGCCAGGACCACCACTAAAAAATGAAAACAGTATGACGCTCCAGTAAAACAAACAATACCCCTCAACGCAATTACACACTTAATACAGTCACCATGTCTGGTAGTAAACATGGAATTTACAGCTCGAATCATTCATTTCCATTCACACAACTTCCACCGCACAGCTGGACGTTCGTCCGCATGACGTCCAAGCTAGAAGCGTCATGCTAATTGGTTAGTATGGCACAACATTACTCATTCTCTGAAGTGAATCGCAGAATTAAGCTTAAACTGATCAAGTGTGACTGATGCCATGAATCAAACTGGGCTGGGATGGTTTGTGTCCCCAACCGATGTTGCCTTGTGCTTCATACGAGGCCTGTTACGCTAATGGGAAACGTGTGAGGAGGGAATTAATGCCATACCACCCAGGGAAGCGACCCACTCTCTTACTTGCGCCCCCCTCCATCAAGCTCCAAGGCCCTGCAGCTGGCTGCTACCCCATGTTAATCCATTCTAAGCAGCAGGTTCAAAACTAGGCTTTGCAGCTAGGCCACCAACAGCGAGGTGTGTGTGCGTTCCTAGCCGGCCTTTTTCAACACAAACTGGCCTGATTACTTTGAGTGTACACTAAACGCATTTACTTTTTAGAGAGAACCGACATGACATTGATACAGTCCTTGAACCTAACTCATTTAGAGGCAAAACCGGAGCAGATGTATCCGAAAAAGTCTTCAAAAACATTTTTTCGACAATATAGCGGATTGTATATCAGCAATTCCATATGTACAGCGGGGCGAGTGAATCAGCTGGGCACTGAGATAGAGCTGAATGTAAAGTGAAAGATCAATGCCATCTGCTGCTGGGATTTTAGGATGCTAACATCTGTGAAAAGTTGACAGAGGAGTGACTGTATAAAGATAGATGGTTATGGAGGATCTTGTAATCCTTTGAGCTTTAACATGTGCAGGTAAATGATTCATGTGAATCTGAGACCTTCTGTAGTGTCGTGCACATGACTGTAAATATTTCTCTCTGGAATGAGTCGTTTACATTTATAGACACAGGTGTATGTGTTGTTTGGCATGATGTACGTTCTCCATTCTTCGCTTTTCTGTTCTTCATAAGGGAATTCGAGAATTTTTAGGAATATTAAGAATAAGATCGAGTGTCCATTTCCAAAGAGATGTAAAGGTATACATTTTAAGGTATTACATATGTGTTTGCTAGGATTGAATCCACAACCTTTTGCGCTGCTCACGCAATGCTCTACTTAGCTACAACAAGAAACATACTTGTATATGTTGCGAAAGCAAAACAAGATTATTTAAAATGTTGGGATGCACCAAAGGTTCGGCAACCAAAACTATTTGGCTTAAAATTTCAAAAAAGCATTTTCGAATAAGTGAAAAAATCTAATACATTTTACCGACAATGAAGTATAGTTACGTTTTTACATGTACGCGAGGGACTGTGTGTAGTGCACATGACGCAAATTTCATTATCAGAATATTACTGCCGGATTTTTGCAACAGCGTGTCCTTTGTAGGACTATGCTTAATTTGTTGCAATGCGCATGTGTCGAACATTTGCCTACACTGTAAAAAATTCTCTGCTGCCTTAAAGTCATTTAAATGTATTATTTATCTTGACTATAGATGAGTTTTTATAACTACAGATGGGTTGTCATAACTTATAAAATGTAGTTGAAAAAAGTCAACTTCATTTTTTAAGTTGTAGCAACTCATCTTTTGTCAAGATAAAAAATAGTAAGTTGACATGACTTGTAAATCTGAGTTGATTCAACAAAAAAATTAAGGCAACAAGGTTTTTTTACAGTGTATGAATACGAGTCAAATGAACAATGTTTTGCAAGGCTGTGCGTTCAACTGTGCATATACAGTTGCGTATGTGTAAAAAACAAACTATTCACCTTTTTCTTGAACGCGGAAGTGATGTGACGTATTTCCTTTCCGGTCCGAGACTTTCGGTTCAATAGCCAGCCGGTAGAAAACAGTGTAGTGGGAGCACGCATAAATCATGATTTAAACAGTTAATATTTACTATATCTGCCATGTATGAACCAGTGTGAGGATGAAATTAAGAAGTGGCTTGATCTATGAAGATATATTCAATCATTTCGTGTTGTTGATCGGGGGTGACGGGTTTTCAATGTGCAAATATAAAAGCACGGAGACGTACCAGTATTTTTACAATGGGAAAGTCAGTTGAGAGTTTGTACATGGAATTTACCAAGACTTCGTGTTTTTAACTTTTCAGGGGATGGTTTAAAATGTCACAACTCTCCCTCACTATAGCCTTCCTGGTGTGGGCAAAGACGGCACAGTTTCTGACCTCTTAGTATTTGAATGGCACATCGAGTTGGATCTAGATCTAGAACTATTTTCAAGTTTTTTTTAAACTGCAATTTTTAATGGACTTGTTTATGGCGACACGTCAAGCTTCACGCGGTTCGACACAATCTGTCAGACGTATCTTTCTCATTCAACACATTGTAAGTTATTTGAACAAACCATAATAAACATATTAAACTACTACAGGTATTGAGTATTGTTTTTATTTTATAAAAATAGTATTACATTGCTTCTTACACACTAGGTGGAGACATGAACTTATGAAATTATTTGCTTACTTTTTAAAGTATTTGCTTTTTCATTTAAAACATAACGAAAGTACGCGCACATATTATAAACATTAATAGTACTGTAATCACATTTTTTTAATTATATATAACGTTAGTAGCATAATAAAAAATTAGCTAAATCAGCATATTTTATCAGCATAATATTAGTTGTTTTTAAACAATTATTGTATTTATTGTTTACTGGTAGTTTCTATGAAAGGTTTTACTGGATTGATTTGTAAATACAGATCATGAATGCATGTGCGCCACATACACATTCAGTTCTTCTACATGGATTATGGTTAAAACAAACGTTTTGTAGAGATTTACTGCGTTTGTATTAGCTATTATGGCAAACCCTAACTGCACAAATTATGGCGGTCTTCCTGGATTTCATAATAAACATTAAACAGCCAGTCAAAACGGCACACTTGTGTCCTTCGCAATAGACTACCATAAGCTTTAGTGGTTTACCGGAAGTCATAAACAGGAAACCTCAAAGATGGCGGCGCCCACGTTTACGTCAAGAAACAAGGGAGAATAATCCAGGCTTAACGCTTTTGATGATGAGATCAAATGGCAATCAACGTAAAGTGAGAAGCACGCACGCTTTATAAATGCGGCAAACATGTCGGCAGTGTGGAAGCATTATTTCTGAGAAAGACTGTATGGTTTCGGTTGTCAAACAATCAGTGCATCCCTATTAAATTGTGAAGTACAACAATAATTTTATAGTTGTGTTTGGACCTAATTGTTTTATTATTTGCATGTTGAACGGTTACGAAAATAACGTAACAATGCAAATAATCTTAAGGGCCCCTAAAAGGCTTTGTTTAACCTTTGAAATTGGATTGAAACGTGATCCAGGCCTTTCTTCGTGAAATTCACTTCAGTCCATTACTTAAGCCTTACCTAAATGTGCACTCGAGTGCACACATCACCGAAATTCTTGTAAAGATAGAGAACAGATAGACCACCAACTGCGTTTAGCGCTACACTACAGCTGCCCTTCAGAAACAAACACCCCGAATATCTCCTCCGACCATCTGTTTACATGCTTGCTCGCTGGAGCACTTCAAACCGAAACATCCTCCACGCAAAGCTTTTATGAGAAACATCAAAATGCTTTCATACACCCAATCACTGCGCTGCCATGGTTACCGTCAGCCAATAAATGTCAAGAAAAATGACCCAAGTTTACTACGGGGAACATGAGAGATGTGGTTTACTGAGGGAAAAGTGGCCCACGTCTCAACAACAAATGGCCAAGGTATGAGTCCTAGCGTACTGGCACCGAATCACAGAGCACACAGCGGATTTGACATGAGGGCATGAGAGAGCGTTCTGACTCATTCGGTTTAAGGCACCTGTTCTGTGGGTGTATGTGTTTATGTGTTTGCTTGTGGCTTTGTGTGTTGGCGCACGCAGCCAGCAAAATGACTCGACTCTATTCTGGGTGGATACTATGGTGGTTAGTGAACACAACAAATGGGCCGTGGGTTTGGGGAGATAAAATACAATATCGGGTTTGTTTAGCCACATTAAACAAATCATTTTTGTAAGTTTAAAAGGGGACATTTCACAAGACTTTTTTAAGATGTAAAATAAATCTTTGGTGTTCCGGGAGTACGTATGTGAAGTTCTAGCTCAAAATGCCATATAGATAATTTATTATAGCAAATTAAATTTGACACTTTGCAGGTGTGAGCAAAAATTTGCCATTTTTTGTGTGTCCTTTAAAATGCAAATGAGATTAAATTTGCACTAAATGGCAGTGCCATGGTTGAAAAGTGCAGATTAAGGAGAGGTATTACCCCCTTCTGACATCACAAGGGGAGCCAAATTTCAATAAACAATTTTTTCACATTTCAAAGCATGGTTTACCAAAAAGTTACTGGGTTGATCTTTGAAAATGTTTTAAGTTGATAGGAGCACTGGGGACCCAATTATAGCACTTACACTGCAAAAAATGATTTTCAAGAAAAAAAATAGTATTTTTGTCTTGTTTTCAGTAAAAATATCTAAAAATTCTTAAATTAAGATGTATTTTCTTGATGAGCAAAACGACCCAAGAAAATAAGTCTAGTTTTTAGACCAAAAATATCAAATTTAAGTGATTTTGTGCATGAAACAAGCTTAAAAATCTGCCAATGGGGTAAGCAAAAAATCTTGAACATTTTTCTTAAACAGTAAATTCAAGAAAAATTAGCTTACCCCATTGGAGGATTTTTTTGCTTGTTTTATGCACAAAATCACTTAAATTTGATATTTTTGGTCTAAAAAAAACAAAATTTTCTTATTTTCTTGGGTCGTTTCGCTCATCAAGAAAAAACATATTTTCTTGAAAATCATTTTATATATATATAAAATACTTGTGCCAACATATTAAGTTCTATCATCAGAAAACCATGATTGTTTTGACTGAATAATGGAGAAAAAGCTGCCAATATGAGCACAGAATAAACCTAAAGACAGGGTTGCCAAGTCTGCGGGCTACTTAACGCTGTTGTCACAGGATAAAGCGATCCCAAAAGTGTTACTTTTAGCCCAGTGAATACAAATTTTATCACATGAACCCTGCCAAAAATGCAGATTTTACCCCCAGATTCAGATTTTTACCAGAGGACCCCCTCAAAACTAGTATTTAGTAGTAATTTGGCAGGTTTTCTGTGAAAACCTGGCAACCCTGCCTCAAGAAGCTGCTTGATAAAATGCCATGATTAAGATTTTGTAAATTCTATACACAGGGTCACTACATTGAAAATTATCAAATATAACAGATTTTTTTTTTTTTTTTTTAATGCTTTAAGTCACAACACAATGGTCATATTTGTGTATTTGTGTTATTCCATAGTTTAGATGTGTTTACTAGTACTCTAAAATGTGGAAAACATATAAAGAAATAATGAATACACTGTAAGTGATCTAAAACGTTTTAAACGATAGTGTATATCATATATTTGTTTACTTTTGTCTACATTTTCTGCATTATATATATTGTTATAGTGTTCTCAATGCTGATAAAAATCTATAGCTTGTAAGTCACTTTAGATAAAAGCGCCTGGCAAATGCATAAAATGTTCATGTAAAAAAATATAAATATTGCCCCTGGTGGTCTCTGGTTTACGCTTTAATGTAAGCCTATGGGAATAATTAATCATCCGCCAGTTAAAAATGAAACAACGTGTTGCTTAGAAAAGTACTAACACTCCTCATCACCCGCATGATTTGAGGCATCATTTATGCTTGTAGCACAAACAGTGTGGGATGTGTTATACACCAAAGTTTAATATTTAGAGTGATGGGTTTGTTCAAATCCCAAGCTCTAAGTTTGAGCATTAGTGATGCTTGCTTAAGCAAACACCACAACCTATAAGGGTTTCAGAAGGAAAACACAGGTGGCAACAAAACTTTCCGATGACACCTTGGGTTAACTTAACCAAGCAAGGAACGTGGCTCCCGTCCACCGGCTGCCTGTAGAAATGAATCCATTTCAAAGATCTTCTGCCGCTTTAACCGGTGGATGTGCAAATAATCGGCTTTTCCAGGAGCAGAAGTGGAAAAAATCACAAACAAACACAAGACTTCATAAATACAACTGAGTCATTTCCTAACATTCAGCTGGCCTGGCCTTCACAAACAGACATAGGGCCTTTATTCTTTCCCCCTTTCCACAAACCCAACCCCCAGGCACACACAATAAATTTTAATAACGCAATAGAATAACGTGTTCTTAAAAAGAACATAAAAAATTAGACCCATCATTTTTGGGTTTCACTCTGGAAAAGTCATTTCTGTATGTTTCTTTCGTCCTTCACCATCATGTGGATTCGTGGCTTTTAAATGTTTTTGAACTCCTCCACACACGCTCGGTTTCCAAGTGTGCTGGACGTCATTTCACGGACGCTTCTCAAAAAGGCGTAGTGAACCTCCTCTCAAATTAGGGAGCCGCTGTGGCATAACAAAGGCTTTCCGATCGGCCGCAGACCCTTCAGTCCGAACTTCAGCGTCCCTCTGGCACGAGGCCAGCAGTCGTATCCCAGCTCGGTCGGGTTCCCCTCATCAAAGGTGCACGCTGCATAGTTTCCAAATGCCGACCGCCAGAAATCTGGAAATCTGATTCTGATGCCGTATGAATCTGGTCAGAGGAACTACAGATACTTTCGGTGTGGTTTGCACAAAGTGAGACCAATCAAATTATTGTTCCCTGCCAAAGTGGATCCCTCCCAACCAATGGCCGTGCAGGCTGGTGCTTGGAGAGCCATATGGTTGTATTTCTCAACCTTTGAAGCTTTAAAAAGAAAATTGGTCAAACTGTCTGTTCTGTTTGAATTAGAGTCACTAAGGTGTGTCCTCTGTGGATATCCTCATTGTTAAAAGGCTTTTAACGTGGAACCTGAGTTCACGCTGTGCTTTTAAGATAGCTAGTTAGTGTGCAGCATGATTTTATTTTCTGGTGTATTAAACAAGTAATCTCATTTCCTTCTTTGAAATGCGTTAAATGCAAATGACCCACAGTTACTATTAATACTATAGCATACAATTCTAGAATAATTGCTTTAATATACTACAGTATACTATAGTTTACTATAGTAAATGCAACCGTATTTTTTATGTGGGCTATATTTTCAGAAATAGTTTTAAGCAAGCTCAGGCATGTAAATCACATTATTTAAAAAAAATTCTAACAAAGAAAAAAATATGATTTAAATAAAGAGCTAATGCGTTCAAAAACACCTATTCCTTATGGGAAGTTAAAAAGGGTTTGGAGACATGATGCTTGCTCACGTGGTTTTGATCAAGTAAAATGATGCACTGAGATTTTTAATAACTCTTATTTTTATCACGTTTTGCAAACACCGAAATATTTTGAGTTTTTAAAAAATTTCATGCTATGACCACTTTAAAAGTGAAAAAAATGAAGAGCGCATAATTACCCTTGTGCAGAGAATTATGGGAAGTTTGCTAGCTTACGCCTGTCAATTTTTGTTTACAGTAACCAAACTAACAAACCACATATGTGCCATCACCATTCACAATTACAACTTCGTATAAATAAAAACGTTTGTATTTTTAACTGTCCGATTTCAAAACTTAAGGGCTTTTAAAAAAGATTGAGTTTCCAGCTGATAAGTCATTCCAATGTAAAATGTGAACACGTCATTAACCTGCAGGTAATTTTACCTTTTTTTAGCACTGAGACTGCAGCACTGAGTTAAAGACAAACTAAAATCACAAAATCAATTCCAAATAGTGATTGTTGTTTTCCCACTAATCTGACTTCACTTCCTAAATGATGGTGTCAATGATCATGATGAATATAACCAATTTAAAGGAAAACCACAGTTTTTCAATATTTTACTATGTTCTTACATCAACTTATTAACGAATTAATAACGAATAACTACATCCCTATCTTTTTCAATGCGTGCACTTCATCTATGCACAGCAGGTTGTGAATATGTTAGCATTTAGCCTAGCCCCATTCATTCCTTAGGATCCAAACAGCGATGAATTTAGAAGCTACCAAACACTTCCATGTTTTCTTTATTGAAAGACAAGATTTACATGAGTAGTTACACGAGTAAGTTTGGTGGCACAAAATAAAACTTGGCGATTTTTTTAAGTGGATAAAAATGAGAACTATATTGTATGGCAGAAGAGCACTTAGGGCCCGTCCCAATACCTCCCCTTTCCCTACATTTTTGCCATAACCCTCGCTTTTGCGCAACAACTATATTTTCGCAAATAAGCATGTTAAAATTCTGAAAATTGTTGGAATATGTTAGTTTGAACACAAGTTTTGTGTTTGTGATGTTTTGAACACTAATGTTAGAAAATATTTCACGGAGCTATCTGACGACGTCACCCGACTACTTCGAGAGAGTCTGTCCATCATATGAAGAGTTTCGTTGCAAAAATTGTTTTAATTGTTCAGAAATCGCGTTTTTTGGTTGTGCATTCCAATTAATTTCAATGCAACTGCAGTTGGCTTGTTTTGATTTAAAACCTTCATAACCTAAAAAATACAGCCAAGTAGCACCATAAAACAAAATAATAACATGATAAATAAATAATAAATAAACATGTTTTGACAAAAATGTTAAAAAATGGATTTATCTCGTTTTGCAATGAAACTCTTCATATATACATCTGATCTGGGAAGTTTTGTCAATATTCAGGATGTGTGTTCCGGCATTCACAAGAACACGTATAACTCAGGCTTATCGAGAGTTCAATCATATTAATAATAATCACGTTGCACGTGATGTAGGTGAGCACGTTCGCTATGCTACTTTCCATATAGTGGTGTCCCATTTCAAAGGGAAAGATTTTAACCTCCACTTCCCTCGTTGAGGGGACTTTACTGTTGAGGGCACTCAAAACAGAGTGGAAATTTTAAGGGGGTAGAAATGGGATGGGGTCTTAGTTTGCAGCACTTCGAACTCGGCGTGCAGTAACATCATCACTCCCCCTCTCATTGAGTTCACAGGAGTGATGATGTTAATGCACCAGAGGTCGGAGTGCTGCAAACTAAGTTGGTTAGTTCTCATTTTATTCACTTAAAAAATCCCCACGTTTTATTTTGTGCCACCATATTTACTTGTGTAACTACTCATGTAACAGTCTTTAAATAGGGAAAACATGGAAGTGTTTGGTGGCTTCTAAAATCAACCCTGTTTGGATCCTAAGGAATGAATGGGGCTAGGCTAAATGCTAACACATTCACGACGCACTGTGCAAAGATGAAGTGCAGGCATAGAAAAAAGATAGGGATGTATTAATTCATCTAAGTTGAGGTAAGAACATAGTAAAATATTGAAAAACGGTGGTGTTTTCCTTTAAAGAATATCCCCAAAAGAAAACATATTTGTTTAAAACGTTTCAGTGAGAGAAATGAATAAATAAAGATATACATGAAATCGTTCTTAATAAATTGCCACATTTTAATGTGAGTTTATAGCACTTGATGTTTCAGTAAAGAGTACAGACGTTTCTCAATCCGAAGGCTGCAGCCTCTGGAGGTCACATTTCTAGGCTGCATACGTCTTATTTCAGAATATTAACAATTATCAAGTTATTATTATTCTTAGTTAATTGTAAATTGTTATAATATCCTTATCACTTGCGAATGTAATGCTCAGTTAACTTAAATAAACCAGACTTGATGACTTATGCAGCCTGCATATGTGTCCTCCACAGGCTGCAGCCTTTGGATTGAGATACGGGCAACTTCTGTTCAAACCTAATTATTAAAATAATTTTAAATCCCCTTTATTGACTTAGTTGTATTATTTTGATTATAAAATGTATATGATTTTCATTGAAATTGTAAGCATACTCCAATGTAGGACTTACACGTCCGAACATGCATACAAATCTGGTAAATGACCCACCAGCCGAGGTACAGCCACTAGTGTAGTTATTTGGCCTAACTGAAAACTAAAATGTTTTATGGCTGTCTTCTGGGACTGTCTGAGGTGACCCTGACCTTTCTATAGTCTCCCTCTGATCTATTGAGTAGTAAAGAGTCAAAGGGTCATGACTTATAGACTGACAGAGCTGTAGACTCAGGGGAAATGTGTGCTGAACGTGAAACACGGCAGTGGCATACAACTCAATTAAAGCTTTATGGACTCTTTAAAGACAAACCATTAAATCTAACACTCCCTGAGAAAGTTTTCCCATTCAGCAAGAGCACTGGATGGAGGAAGTAAGCTTTTACTGTTGCATGAAATGTAATTTTCATTAAAAGCATTCATTCTGTGCATGGAAACGGTTCCTTCTGGGGTTGCTTGAAATGCTGCTGAATGGAAACCGCAGAGGCTGTCGAGTTTTCCATACCAATACTGTGGTTTGGTTAAAACAATGACAAACTAACACAGAATGTAAAACATTCATATTTACTCTAAATATGTTAAAGATGCTCAGCCCTTAACAGGCTTTATGGAAACTGAATTGTTTTCATTTTCCATACGTACCAATGCATTTTGTGATTGATGAACTAAAATTTATGTAAAAAAAACTATAAACATTCTTTAGTAACACATTGCATTAGCAATGCAAAAGGTTGTTGGTTCGAACCCAAAAAACACACATAAAACATATACCTTAAAATGCACTGCAAGTCGTTTTAGATAAAATGCATACATGTTTCGTCTGTCTTGTAAAATGCTGTGTTTGGTGCCATTTGGATCAGTCACTTTTAAAGGGGTCATATCATGAAAATCTGACTTTTTCTATTTTAAGGTGCTTTAATTGGGCACCCAATGCTTCTATCAACCTACATTAACTTAAAAAGAAACACACAGAATATTTGTTTTGGTAAACCTTTCTTTGCAAGAATTAGAAAAATCAGGTCGTTCGGATTTTGCCTGTTTTGTGACGTAGGTAGCAAGTGAAATTAGAATAATATCGCCCCTAAATCTGCACTATCCAACCACGTCACTGCCGTTTAGTTTAGAGAGAAAGAGAGAGAGAAAATAATTGACAGCACAATTACGTTTCAATTTCAACAAACCACCATCATTGCGATCAGTATTTGCATTTCACCAGCTCATTTGCATTTTAAAGGACACACCCAAAAACGGCTTTTTGCTCACACCTACAAAGTGGCAATTTTAGCATGCTATAATAAATTATCTGTGGGATATTTTCAGCTAAAACTTCCCATACGCACTCTGGGGACACCAAATATTTATTTTACATCTTTAAAAAAATCTCATAATATGACCCCTTTAAGTGACCCATACTTTATCCCAAGGCTGATGGTGCCAAACATGTTAATGTGCAGTTATGCTGCCGAGATGAGTTCAATTTCCGTCTTTGTGGCATTTTAAGATTACGTACAACATGCTTATTTATGGCATCACCAATTCTGTACTTAATGAATCAGCTTATCAACTTCTTAAGTATGCATGATTATATCTGAAATCCAGACATAACACCAGGAGAAAAAATGCACCGTAACAGAATATCTAAACGACTGAATATTTGTTATATCATGACTTTTGAAGTGAGCTTCATCATTCATGTTTATTTTTTTGTTTCAAATAATGTATTTCCAGATGCTCGCTGAATGAAGATCATAGATTTTTTCAAGATAAATACACATCATTTACAAATAAAGTGGTTATGCAATAAATACGTCGTAAAAATCTTAGCATTATACTTCATGTGCCATTGCACTTGTTTTGAAATGTACATGGGAAAAAAAACATCTTCAAAACCACTGGAAAAAGTGATCTCATTAAAATATTTATTTTCCCATTTCTCTCGGTCAACATAAATATATTCATATATATTTTTCTTCCTCCAAAATAGCTCTTTATAAGTTCTGTTGCATAAATAAAAGTCTTCATTGGGGAGAATTAGCTCTCATCTGCACCCGCAGCCCTCTACCACCATGTCCTGATAGTTTTTTAGGATGACTTTCTCGTATTCATCCAGGTAGAGAAGAGATATTGGGCTGAGTTCTGTGGGTACGCAGCAGGCTCGGGGTATGTTGGAATTGACCGAGTTCACCAGCGTCTGTACGATGGCGTGATTGGTGGAGTTGAGGTGGTCCGACAGCGGAAAGGGGCACTCGCCGTGGCAGTAGAAAGCGTGGTAGCCGGGCGGTGCAACGATCCACTCGTTCCAGCCCACGTCGCTAAAGTCCACGTACAAGGCGTGCCGTCTGCAGTTTGTCCGCTGGTTCTGTTTCCGACGCTGCTTTGGCCCTCGCCGCGCCTGTCGCTTCTCTCTGTTCGAATGCAGGACGGCGGTACCCTGACCGTCGTGACTGTAGGTCACTAGCAGGGGCCGGGCCTGCGCCCATGAGTCCTCATCAGCGTGAAGGGATCTGCTCACCCTCACGTGTCTCCTCCGGTTGCTGTCCGTCTCCTCCGGATGGAGCACCTCCACCAGCAGCCCGTGGTTGTGCCGGGAGTCACTCGCCCAGCGCGCCACGGCGGAGCCCACGTCGAAGCTTTCCCAGCGCGTGTGAGAGTCCTGCACCATGCGGGTGTCAAGAAGTCTAGTAAGGGGTTCTTTGGAGGGGTCTAGTGCTGGCCTGAACACCTCGTAAATGTTTATACGGTGGAAGCCCCCCGCGCTGGTGCCGTTGCTCGGGGAGGCGTCGCCGAGGACCTGGTCCCTGAAAATCCGCAGCTCCGCGGCCGCGATAAGTTCCTCGATGGGAACGGAGGTCAGGTTGAAGAAAAACTGTTGTGTCGTTTTTCCCTTCAGACTGGACAGTGCCTCCAAAGCTTCTGGTGAAATGACAAGAAAAAGAAACACACCGTTACACACATATCACACCGTAGCAGCAGTTTGGCTTTAACAAAAGAATATTGTTCACTGAAGAGAGGTGAATCCGAGCTTAACGCGATTAGCTTTACACTTCAGGCTGAAACCTGACTTTTTGAATAGGATTTTCCACTCAGCATTTTCTTGTCTGGTCTGAGTGAGAGAGTATACGTTAGGACCAGGTGTTAAAACGCTCTTAAAATGAAAGGCTAGCTGCGAGCGGGAGGCTGTTTGTGCTGCCGTGGAGTGACAGCATTCTCTTGTTTCCAAAGTCTTTATTCGATAAAGGTTGCAATCAGGGTAGGAACAGCTACTCCTACAACTCAATGCCTTAAAATAAAACGACTTACACCTTAATCTCTTTTGAAAAGAGACGTTTTGGAAATTCCATTCCCAATAATCCAACCTATCTGCTTCATAATCACAAAGAGCCTGTGGAAGATAAGCACGCTTTATTTGATGTGGGAAAGCCCGGTGCTCTCTTTCCCTCTTTTCGTGAGCCTTTCTTCACCTTTCCTTTCATTCCCTCAGTCGATCCGTCTTGAGGGGGAGTGACTGTACTTGCTCGGGCTTGTCTAACGCAGCCAGCCACAGTTATGAGCGTATTGACATTCCTAATTTCTGTTTGTACGTTACGCTAAAACGAGGAGGCAACAACAAATGGCAAATCGAACATTTTTGACACCTACCTGCCTCGCATATCACGCCTAAGCATCACTCCACACTTCAAACTATGGGGCCGACACCACAGCAAAGTTAACAGGTTTTGCCACTACTTGATGCCATGTGTAAAAGTGAAATCATTACGTAATATTAAAACACGCACTGCGAAAAAATGTGATGAAAATTTAGATTTCAAACCTGAGGCATGGGAGGTGCTAAATTACTACAGAGGGCATGAGCATAGATAGCATGGGTGTCAATGGAGAAACCCTTAATTTGTTTGTCTAAACGTAAACATCACAAGTGCTGTTTGCAATGTGTCAACTCAACCACTGGATGTCATCCATTCAAATCTGTGCCGTTTCACAGGACCGCCCCCAACAAAAAACCCGTAATCACTCGTGTATGGATCCCTCCTCTTAAAAAGCACTCTTTGCCACAAAACAGCATGATAGCGTGCAAATGGGACTGTGCTAGAAATCCTTTAGAAACAATACCTATGACAGCATCAAAGTAATGAAGACACGCGGCCTTAGAAAAGTGTCTCTGTGGCACAGGTTAGGTTGACCTTAAGAAACAAGTCATTTTCACACGCACAATTCATCCAGAGCAAGAGAGGACATGTTGCTTGGATCATTTAAATCACATAACACACCCAATAAACTTAATTGACACAACACCTGATCACACTTGGTTTGTTTGGATTTCGTCAGAAAAAAGAAAAAAAGGTCTTTCCAGTTAATTTAAATTTGCCCGTTCAACAAGGCCACCCACAATCATAAACTGTCTCAAGTAGTTTGGCTAGAATTACCTGGGTGTGTGATAAAGACCTGAGCAAAACTGGACACACACACAAGGAGAGAGAGAGAGAGAGAGAGAGAGAGAGAGAGAGAGAGAGAGAGAGAGAGAGAGAGAGAGAGAGAGAGTGCGCGTGCGTGCGTGTGTCTAAACACTGAGATGCAAAAACAACATATTTAATTTCTTCAGCTAGCAAACGGGCATGCAACAAATCATTTCTGTGCAATCATCATCCCGGATGTCTCCATGAGGTTTGCTACTGTAATCTGCAGATTCTTGGTAAATAACAAGCACGTGAACGCATCTCCACGCTTGTCTGGAAAACGACTCGAACACTATCAATTATTTTGTGTAATGTCGCCAGTTTTTTGCCTCTTTAATAACAGTGGGAGCTGCTTGCGGAATGTCAATAGTTTTCCAGCGGTTGCGTCACATCATTCCACGTAAATTATAGATTGAGGTTAAATAGAGATCAAAGGAAAACCGCAAACTCGAATAGTAATACACTCGAAATAAAGCTGTAATCTATACATCAAACAAATACACAGAGAAAAGCACTGATTTGCTGGTGAAAAATGAACCCTCACCTTCGTGATGAAAACTTCGTATTGTGTTCGCCCTGCTCGCCGCGCGCTCCGCGTGCTTCCCCATTGCGCTCCTCGGGCGCCGGGCGTGCGGGTCATCGCTTTCAGAGTGCATATGATACAAGTCCAGCATGTATTGAGGGACCACGGCCGATTTACTCGGTGTGGGTTTTCGCTTGAGTCCAAACATATTTAGCAGACGAAGCTCGAACTCGTTCAGGAAGGTTGTGTCGGTGCGCTCCGTCGCGTGTCTCCCCGAATCACCGTATTTCCGTCGGTCGATCTCCGGAATGAGTCCAGCGGCACCTCCCAGCAACACCTGACCGAGCAACAGCACCGTGAAAGCGCGGACCACGGCGACCATGATCAGTCAGTTCCTGTAAACAGGGAACATGAATTAGTCCTCCCATTACCAACACTGCAAACTTACAAAGTTGCCATTTAACTCATGCGTTTCATCCTAGGCGATTTACGGTACAACTAAGAGACCCTGGAGAGACCTTGGATTAAGTGTCTGGTTTAGGGGCGCAATGGTTCATGGACAGGTTTGAACCTTCAAGCACTCATGGGAGTTTATTATCTGATGTTTGCTTAATAGGGATGATCCATTCATTTAAATCCTATAAACACTTCTGAGTAAGCAAAACTGTGCGCGCTCACAACATCGCAGCTTAAAACTGTAACAACTACCTGGAATGGAGAAAAAAATCTCAGTGCGCAGTCAACCTGAGGCTGCATCAAAGCTATCCAGAGATCTGTATTTTTAGAGACGTTTTACTCATGTTTTACTTTGAGGTAATGAACGAATAAAGTTAAAGACTATCTCCGCCTCGGGCTATATAACAGATTGATCCGTGCGCGATCTCGGCGTGAGAGACTCCAAAGCGGATGTCAGACAAACGGGATGAAACAGGAAAGGGGGGAATCAAAAGAAATCGAAAGAAGGGAGTCAAGAAGACAGCAGACATGGAGTCTGCAATTAAAGGGAGATAAGAGAGCAGCGTCTGGGTGGGGGTGCACGGGTCTGCCTTTAGATCGCGCAATGCTAGGCATGAAAGGAAAGTCTTCAAAAGGTCTGGAACGAGAAATTTTGGCGAGGAGAGGGCGACTTGTGAGGCTACAGGTGGTAGATCTTACGCAAAACAACCCATGCAACAAAGACGACAAAGAGATCGGATGATAAGGAAGCGGCGAGAAGTGTTTGCTTATAAATCATTTGCAGATCTTGTTGTACAGACTTTATAAATAAAAAAAATAAGTTATGTACAAGTTGTATACAGAGGTTGTAAAACACATTTAGGCAAGCTTGCAATTAAACATTTGTTTTAAAACACTAGACATTGCACTGATATACATTATGACAAGTAAAATGTTACATAGTTACCGAGGGTGCAAGCGCTGTGCCCGGTCTTCGTTCTCGTCGTCTCTTAAATTCCTCATGAATTCGCGTTTTAATCCACAAACGATTTTTTATCCCACGACAGAGAGTCGCAGCAACTCTGCTCGCCTCTTCTTGTTCATACTCGTGCAACACTTCAAACGCAACTTTGGCACAACTTTAAAATAAAATGGGAAAAAGCTCAGGTCAACGGCAGCAATCCCAAACCCGACAGCGAAACAGCAGAGGTTCCTGGATTTGTCATTTTCTAACTTTGCGAAGTTTTCTGTCGCTGCTTGAGCAGTCGCTGTATGGGAGCGTCATCTCCGAGTGCGTCGCGCGCCGCGTCTGTGCAATTGATTGGAGAGTTGCGCTGTCCGTGCGCGAGGCTTTTTGTTGCCTGGTGATGTCACAACGCCTGTCATGTGCGAGTCCATTGAAGCGCGCCGGGTTTCTCCAGTCAAACTTCTAAACGTGTCAACGTTACGATTGTGTTAATGGGTCGGATTTGTTTTGGGTCATTACTGATATTAAATCTGTGGGCTTTATCCCACTCAAAAATGCCCACAACATTCTGGTAAGATTATCCTATAATATTTTAAATTTAAAATGATATTTTAAGAAATCAAAAACTTTAAATAACAACAACAAAATGTATCATTATTGTGTTTTTTACGTATTAAGGAGTAGGTGGAAACGTCTCGAATCTATCTATCTATCTATCTATCTATCTATCTATCTATCTATCTATCTATCTATCTATCTATCTATCTATCTATCTATCTATCTATCTATCTGTTGCGCGAGCGTGTTAGAAGACCTTAGGAGACTTTTTGCCTCATAAACTTAGTATAGTTCACGAGATCAAGGCGGGATTTACAATTAGATCCCGAGCAGACAAGATTCTGAAGACTTGTTTTTCTCTTATTTGAATAACAATATCCTTTGTGTCTTTCGTGTCGACTGGTGAGGGTTAAAAGGTTTCTATAACGCAACAGTGTGTTTGTTTGCATAAGCATGTTGTACTGCTTTTCACTTTAAACCACAGGTAACAAACTTTCAGGTAACACAGGTAAAAAAATCTAATGCCCAATAAAAAGTCCAACCTTAAGCAACACCACCAAGACATCCAGAGGATGCTAAAGATGGGGGCATCCAGCTTCAAAGTACACTTAATAAGTAATATATGTTATATAAATATTACTTATTGAGTGTACTTCTAGGTTGGATAACTTAGTTCCTTAAACAGAACCTCTGAATAAATTTACCAGACAATACCAGAAGACACGGTCACTTTTAAACCCCCTGGTCAGGGGGGGAGAGGGCCATCACATTTGCAAATTCTTTGTTAATGAGTATAATCCAGTTGTAAAACAAGATTTAATCCAGCCATTAACACATCTTGATCAATGATAAGACAGGGTTTACCTTACTCACAAATGAGTAAAGGTATTGAGCATCATCCTAGTTTAATATAGGCTAGTTATAATATACAAAAGGCGTTTGGCTTTATAATAAAGTATGTCACATGTGCATTAAAGGGATAGTTCACTTTAAAATGAAAATTCTGTTATTATTTACTCATTCTCATGTTGTTGTAAACCTGTATGAATTTCTTTTTTTTCTGATGAACACAAAAGAAGATATTTTGAGAAATGATGGTAAACACATAACAGATAGTGACCATTGACTTCCATAGTAGGAAAAAAATATTTTGGAAGTATTGTGATAAATGATGAAGAAATATTTTGATAAATGATGGTAAGCACACAGTTGACAGTAGGGCTACCCATTAAATTCCATCATTTTTTTATTCATACTATGGATGTCTATGATCACTTACCGCTGTGTGTTTACCATCATTTCTCAAAATATCTTTATTTGTGTTCATCAGGAAAAAAAATTCATATAGGTTTAGAATGAGTAGATGAGTAATTGATGACAGAATTTTCATTTTAAAGTGAACTATCCCTTTAAAGAAAAAAACAAATATGATAGTAAAACAAAGACATAAATATAAACTTGTAGCCATAAAGGTCAAATGTCAGCGATAAATGAGGTCAGACTGAAACCATTACTGTTAGACAAATCCACAGACGTCTGCTTAGTCAACAGCACGCTGTATGTAGAAGGAATCCGCATATGAAAACCTCTTATTGGTACAGGTATTCATTTCAATTATGTGTTGATGGCAAGTTTGTTTAGACAAAAGCAACCAGGCTATTGAGATGGGAGAGACAGCAGTAGATTAAACTCCATTGAGATCAAAAGATATCTTTGTGTGCTTCCAAGACAATAACATCTTATGAGGGATAATCCCTGGATCATCCACTGAGCAATTAAAATACGCCAATGCATTCCATTCCTCAGGTGATACTGGTCTCTACCAGTCCCGGCCAGTAAAAGTGTGTATGGTTATAGATATCAGATTATCACTTAATTGTTTAATGAGGTATGCAGCGTATTAAATGATCAGCTCGCTGTATTATTGGGGTGCAAACTGCGAGGTAACTTTCAGCAGTACCGGTTTCTCTTTTCATGTTGTTCGTATTTGCCACTCCCCTAACTTTGTTGACTAAACAGTAGGTCATGAACATAGTGCTCTAAGCTTTCCATCGGCCAAAGGTGCTTTAGATTCAGGGATAACACATCACAATGCATGTTAAGTAGCCTTAATTACTCACAACAAGAGGACTGCGTGGAGTGAAAAGAATGTTTATCTTTGCCTTATTGTCTACCAGTGTGGGCTAAACCTATTCAAGGCGATTGTGTCCATATGGTATACTAGTGTGTGCAAGAGTGTAGAGAAAGGCGTTTGTGCTTCAATTTTACCCCAGTGCCCCATTAAAACCTAAAGTCATTATCTGATGAATTGATTGTTGATCTAATTATGCTCTGATTGGATAAAATGTTATCTTTTACATTCTATCCCATTATTTGCTCAAAGTTATCTGTCTCCAAATGATACATCACAGCAGACCCGAGGGGGATATTTTGGTCTCATGTTGTGTTTAATGTCATGGGTCTACTTATTAAAGTTTTGACTTGTATCAAACTCTCTGTAAAATCTTTGTTCCGTAGCCGAGGAAAGCATTGACCCTTAACAATTCGTAAAGATCATCATGTTTAGAGCCGTGTGCTTCGGATCAGATTATTGGGTTTGTCTAATCGGCCCGAGTGAATTTACCTTTATGTGATGATTTTATTTAAGTTCATTTCAAATGAGAAAGCATTTAACATTTTGGCTAAAGAAACAAAATGTAAATGAGAAAATAGAAAAAAATATTTGGTCTAATTTAGTAATGCTCTGAAGGTCACCATAACTCACCATAACATATTTCGGTACCCACTCCTCAGTAGAAAGATACAAAAACTGTTACTGGGATAAAAAGTACCTTAATATTGGTACCTTATATCAAGTTTTGGTAATATATCTGTATTTTCTCCAGCAGGATACGGGATGAGGCAATACTGTCTATATCGTTATGGTCTAATATGACCCTCCTTTGCAAGAGAAGCTTTTCCAGAAATCTACCCCAAGGTCAGACGTAAGTTTTCCAACCAGCTTGCATGTTGTGCAGCTGTATATTTTCCAAAAATATCATATTATTTAATAAAAGTGATTGCGGCATCTCACGTGTGGCTCTGACTTGACCGTATGTGCTATTCATCTCGAAATAATTATACTGATATAGAAATGAATTATACCTCACAGGTACATAGTGGTACCAATGTATTGAGATATATGTACTTAAATTATACATTTTAGGATCTTTTTAAAGGGTACTGCCCCATTGACAGCTTTTGAGCATTTATTTCTGAGAGTGCATATTATCTACAACATTTTCAATGCATGCATAAGCAATACAGCACTGCATATCTACAAGGAAATACAGTGCATTTAGTGCCAACCAGAAGCACTTGTGAGCCAGGACCACAAACCATATGGGTAATTTTTTAAATTGATGGATGGTTTGTTAGGATAAAACAATATTGAGATACAACTATTTGAAAATCTGTAATCTGAGGGTGCAAAAAATCAAAATATTGAGAAAGTCGACTTTAAAGGAAAACACCACCGTTTTTTAATATTTTACTGTTCTTTCCTCAACGTAGACGAATTAATACATACCTATCCTCACTCAATGCGTGCACTTTTAATCTTTGTACAGCGTCTCGTGAATGAGTTAGCATTTAGCCTAGCCCCACTCATTCCTATGGCTCCAAACAGGGATGAATGTAGAAGCCACCAAACACTTCCATGTTTTCCCTATTTAAAGACTGTTACATGAGTAGTTACACTAGTAAGTATGGTGGCACAAAATAAAACTTTTGTTTGGAGCCATAGGAATGAATGGGGCTAGGCTAAATGCTAACACATTCAAAAAGCGCTGTACAAAGATTAAAAGTGCACGGATTGAAAAAAGATAGAGATGTATTAATTCATCTAAGTGGTGGTGTTTTCCTTTAAAGATGTCCAAATGAATTCCTTATAGCAACCACATCCACATCCAATAAATGTTTGATATATTTATGATAATATATGTACAAAATATCTGATATATTCAGATATTTCAGGATATTTATAATATTGTAATAATTTTTGGCATAAAAGAAAATTTGATTATTTTGACCCATACAATGTATTATTGGCTATTACTATAAAATATTGTTACTTGTCTATGCTTTTGCTTATGACTGCTTTTGTGGTCCAAGAAAATATTTAGCAAATAATGTTTTTTGAAGAAACATTAAACAACGCACTACTCCCTAACTACACTTATTTGAAAAAACATCCGTGTAAAAGTAGAAACAAGCCCGCCGTCCAGCCCTGGACACAAGCTATGTGTTTATAGACCCTAGTGTGAACGTGAAAGAAAGCCCAGGCAATTTAAACTTGGCAACCCAAAACACAGAACAACAGTAAAAGAATGTTGGTTTCCTGTGACGGTCACAGCTATTTCAATAAGCGCAAAGCTGCATGCAGCACGAAATCTGAGAATTCAGCCCACAAATCCGTTTGACTCCATCCCAAACCTCCGTGAACGTAGAACATGCGTTTTGTCAGTCATCTGTCTGCATGGACGAATCAAGCAGCATGTTATTGAGCGGTCCGGCTAACCGATGAAGAGCAGCCATCATTAGGAGCATCAAAGTGCCAGAGCTTCTCTCTCGTGTCGTCTGACGGAGCTGACTGCAGATTCTGTCATCGCCTACATTCCACGGGTCTGTCTGGGAAAAGACGTGGAGAGGACTTTTGGAGAGATTTTGCCCCTTACATCGTGCTAACAGTTGTTTGGCAAAATGATGTGCATTCCTCCGGTCATTGGGCAAGCTTGTCTTCAGTTCCCTTAAACCATGACCCAGACCACCCCCTTGAGCATTAACTATTCTCACTGGTCATTTTTAAGAAAGTTTAGCTGTACTTAGTATATATTCCTTTTATTCTTGTATTTCTCAATATGCCGTATACAACCCAGCTATTTATAAGTCATTTATTTATAATCCAAGACTATTCTGTGAAAATATAACCTTTACTGAGTAGGCCAAAACAATGTGAAATTGATGGTTGAAGTCAAACTTTGATGCTCCTAATCTCATCATTATATTATGAGACTTTAGCCTGGATTTCACAGACAGGATCACGCTTGATCCTTGCATTTTGGAAACAATGCATCAAAGCATGAATGTTTGTTTTTTTATAATTAAAATGTAAACACCACGCATCTGAAACAAGTTTTCACACCAGCTGATGTCACCTGTTATACCACCTGTGATTTAGAGATTTACGTTCATATAAGTGTAAAAAAAAAAAACTGAGACATCATATGAAATCAGAATAAATAAGCTTTTCATTGATTTAATTGATTTTGGTTTGTTAGGATAGGACAATAAATGGCTGAGATACAACTATTACTGAAAATCTGGAATCTGAGGAGGCAATAAAACCAAAATATTGAGAAAATCAACTTTAAAGTTGTCCAAATTAAGTCTTTAGCTACACATATTACTAATGGTAAATACATTTTTGATATTTATGGTAAAAAAATGTACAACATATCGCAGAGGGGACATTTCACAAGACTTCTTTAAGATGTAAAATAAATCTTTGGTGTCTCCAGAGTACGTATGTGAAGTTTTAGCTAGATAATTTATAACATAAACATGTTATAAACATATAACAAGTTGTAGGTGTGAGCAAAATGTGTCATTTTTGGGTGTGTCCTTTTAAAATGCAAATGAGCTGATCTCTGCACTAAATAGCAGTGCTGTGGTTGAATAGTGCAGATTAGGAGGCGTTATTATCCCCTTCTGACATCACAAGGGGAGCCCAATTTCAATTTTCTTTTTAACATGCTTGCAGAGAATGGTTTACCAAAACTAAGTTACTGGGTTGATCTTTTTCACAATTTCTAGGTTGATTGAAGCACTGGGGACCCAATTATAGTATTTAAACATGGAAAAAGTCCGATTTCATGATATTTATCACTTAAAGGAACATGATCTTTACTTAATATCCTAATGATTTTTGACATAAAAATCTATAATTTTGATCCATACAATATACCTGTGCTACTTAAAGGGATAGTTTACCCAAAAATGAACATTCTGTCATCACTTTCTCATTCTTATGTTTTTCGAAACCTTTTATAAACACAAAAGAAGATATTTTGCTAAATGGTGGATGGTAAGCACACAGCTGATTGTAACCATTGACTTCCATAGTAGGAAAAACAAATACAATGGAATTCAATGGGGCTCTTCAGCTGTTTATCAAAATATCATTTATCAAAATATTTTTTCATCATTTATCCCAATACTTCCATAATATTTGTTTTCCTACTATGGGAGTCCATGGTTACAATCAGCTGTGTGCTTACCATAGTTTATCAAAATATCTTCTTTTGTGTTCATCAGAAAAAATTAGAATGAGAAAATGATGACAGAACTTTTATTTTTGGGCGACTATCCCTTTAAGACTTGTTTTGTGGTCCAGGGTCACATATGTAAAATGATTTCCAGTTTTATGACAAAAGAGCATTAATAAAAATGTTGACGTGAATAGTGACAGTCTACTAATGAAAGACTGAGAGAAGTAAAGTTTAAGCCAATTATTAAACGGGTACAGATTAGGCACAGATGTCCATTATACGGTCGTTCTTCCTTTCCAAGACAGTTAGCACGTTTTATCGAAACCAAAAAGGGTTTTCCTAGCTCTTGCGCTCGGGCTTTTCTCTTTGAAACATTTTAGATTTGAAGAGAGCGCGGTCTTTGAAAACGCTCGACAGCAGCAGATCTGAAGAGTCGAGATGAGAGATATTACACGCTCAGGGTTCAGAGAGATTGGTAAATACAGGGATCTGCCCTTTGAATCAAACTGGCCTCGTAAAGACACCACATGTCACAGAATTATACGTTCGCATGATTAGAAGCTTGGGCTGCATAAACATCCCGTGTCAAGATTTACATTTCTCCGCTTAAGCGCATGCAGCTGTTTATAGACTCCTCCGCAGACATGAGAAGCTCTGTCTATACATAGCAGCAAAAAAAAAAACCTTTAAAACTCCCATCTCCAGGGGCTCATTTAGATAAATGGATGCAATGTCAAATTAAACGTCAATTACGGCAAACACTGCTACCGATCACCCGCTACGATGTTTAGCATTCATCAAATCGGCAGTCTACGGAAACGTGGCCTAATGACGGTGTTTAGCGCGGCCCGTCCGCTCGAGTTTCTCAGGAAAAAGCCCAACGTTCCGTTTTCCCACAAATATAATTTTCTGCTTAGGGTTAGACGTGACCTCGAAATGGGCAGTCTGCGTCTTACCTATTCCACATATATCATTTGACAAGTAGAGAAAACAAGACATTAATCTTTCCCCTCCGATCTCGAACAGCCACTTGGACTGACTGACAGCGCGTGTACAGAGGGGTATTTGGAAGCATGTGACGGTGGGGCTGTGTCTCCTGGTCTGCAGGTTTACACTTGAGGCAAACTTAAGTGCACATACCAAAGATAGACAAACCTAAACATTGCGTTTGGGTACACGTCAAACAAATAAGGGAGAGTTCGTGTGAGAGGCTTGTGTTATTTCATGGAAAGATACACAATTTACATCAGATCCGTACAAGAGCGTCTTATACTTCGGATGAGCTGGTTAAAGGGATGATTGTCGAGTGCTTCCCGGTTTAGATGGTTTTGTTTCGGCCAAATCTATTTTTGCCCTTCCGCTTACCCCTGATGGTACGCGTTTAACATAGCAGCATTTTTGGGCTAAAGGGCATAAATACAAATACCAAGCCTACGGCAGTCCTGACTTATAGCAGCTCATATGCATGTATAAAATAAATTCTTTTATTGGACTTTCTTCAACGAAGTACAAACGGATACATATGGGCATATTTATTTACTTCCAAGCTATTAAAAATAATGGGGCAAACACTTGTAAAAAGATGCAAAAGATGCAAAGTAGTCCTCATAACTTATGCGACTCTTTGTAAAAAATAAAATTGTAGTAAAGAAGGTATGTCATACTATGAGAAGATGAAAATGAATTTAAAGAAACTATTACTTAAATGTTCTTTGGGGAACCAAAAATGTGTCTATGGCACCACAGTGAAGATTGTATAGCTTTAATAGACATGTGACTAGATGTTAAAGGGGACATATCATGAAAATGTTTAAGTGCTATAATTGGGCCCCCGGTGCTTGTATAAAACTAGAAAATGTGAAAAATATCAACCCAGTAACTTAGTTTTGGTTAACCATTCTCTGCAAGCATGTGAAAAAATAAGTATTTGAAATTTGGCTCCCCTTGTGATGTCAGAAGGGGATAATATCGCCCCTTAATCTGCACTATCCAACCACGACAATGCCATTTGGTGCAGAGATCAGCTCATTTGCATTTATAAGGACACACCCAAAATGGCAAATTGTTGCTCACACCTACAAAGTGGCAATTTTATCATGTTATAATAAATTATTTATATGGCGTTTTAGCTAAAACTTCACATACAAAGTCTGGAGTAACACAGTCTCACACCCATGGCGTCAACACTTGACGACACCCGACCATGCGTCAACATGCCGACGCGGAGGGCACACCCCTCGCGCCATTCCCCGACGAACCGGGGACCTCAACACCACTAGGTACGCGAAATTAAACAGTTGTCGCCTGGCATTGGGGTTAGGGTTAGGTTTGGGTAGGGATGTCATTATGTAAATCTAACCCTAAACCGACGAATGGTAGAAAATGGTAAGAAAATAGGAAAGAGAATGCAACGGACTTAATAGTATTGAAGTCCCCAGTTCGTCAAAAAATGACGCGAAAGGTATACCCTCCGCGTCAGCATGTTGACGCATGGTCGGGTGTCGTCAAGTATTGACGCCATGGGGTGAGACTGGGTTGTCTGGAGACACCAAAGATTTATTTTGCATCTTAAAAAAAGTCTTGTGAAATGTCTCCTTTAACATATTAACTTTTGCATAATTTTTTATATATCAAGACTTGAATTTTGCTCTGTTCATGTGTCACAGGAACAATTTCCTTTTTGAAACAACATGATGACGAATAATTAATTCTAGATTTTTATTATGATTTTTTAAATAAAATAATTTTCACTATTGTGGCGTGCAGAGTATTTGTATAAAGGTTATAACGAGAGACTTTGACCGCAAGGGACAAGCTCTTTATTTAACTACACTTTGTTGTAAAGCATAGCGGTATATACAATACGTTAAATACATCATGGCTGAGCATTAACACTATGATCTATAATTCTATCACTTTTGCTTAAAGCGATATGGAGCGAGATTGAGAGTCGTAAGTGTTCAGAAGGGAAGTAAAAAGCAGACACATCTTGGCATTCGCACAGCAACATTAAAACTGTGTGGTTTCACAATAATAATAATCTTGAAAGCAGCTGTGTAAACATTTAACTGAGCACGCCTCTCGTGGCACGGTACAGGATCCTCGTGTTCGACTGTGTATTTTAGTGGATGCGATTGTGCACTTATCAACACTTATCTAAATGCCTGCGCTTGTCTTTTCTGCATTCTGCCTGTTATTGACATAACCCCAGGCCGTGATGTTTTCATAGCGACTGGCTTTAGGAATTTAACAATCTGATTTAATCCGCTTTATGAAAGTGTATCTTTACTTCCAAATATTATGTAACTGCATTCCCAGTAAGGAGCTATCTTGGGTTGCAAAAACTTTGGCTTTTCATAAAAGTCTTAAATCCATGATTTACAACGGTCTACCACTGAAGGGACACTTTACCCAATAACAAAAATGGTGTCATTATTTACTCGCCCTCCTGTAGGTCCAAACCCATTTGGCTTTTTGCCTTCTCTGGAAAGAACACAAAATGAGATATTCAGAAAAATCATGTGTCATATTCCATCTTCTGACAGCTTTGTGTTGAGAAACAGGCGTAAATTTGAGCATTTATATTTAGCATGGCACAACATAACTCGCACCTGAACCTGACTGTCCACAAGGATGTTCTTGGATGATTCTTATTAGTTCTGGAACAGCCAATCAGATTTGCTGGGTTTGGTTTTGGACTGCAGTTACACCCTTAAAAAATAGAGATGCTTTTTTTACCTTTTTATAATCTAACAGAAAGCTTCTTCGCATGCTAAAGCTTAAATCTTCTATTGCATTGTATAGCATCTTTATGTTTACCAACTACCTCCCATGGTATAAGGGGTAAGTTATGGTTAGGGGAATTGGATTTCTTGACAGGATTGTTCTTCCAGGATCAACTAAAGAGGCTTGCAGGAACCAAGTTGAGATGTGCCATCTAACGGCATCACACTTAAAGGCATAGTTCACCCAAAAATGAAAATTCTGAGGAACACAAAGGAAAATATTTTGAGAAATGTTTTCATGTTTTGGGTAAACTATCCCTTTAAATTCCTATGATTCAGTGTTCCTGTAGCTCAATTGGTAGAGCATTGCGTTGGCAGCGCAAAAGGTTGGGGATCCAAATCCAAAGGAATAAAAATGTGACCATGGACCATAAAACCAGTCATAAGGAAATATTTTTTTAATTGAGATTTAAAAGCTTAATAAATAAGCTTTCTATTGATGTTTGGTTTATTAGGACAATATTTGGCCGAGATGCAAAAAAAAATCAAAATATTGACAAAATTGCCTTTACAGTGATCCAAATGAAGTCTTAGCAATAATGATAAATAGGAAATTTACAAAATATCTTCATGGAACATGATTTTTCTTAAAGAGCACCTATTTTATTGCTAAAAAACAACATTATTTTGTATATTTGGTATAATACACTGTGTTTGCGTGGTTTATGGTTAAAAAACATTATTTTCCACATACTATACATTTTCTCTTCATGAAACGCATGGATTTGAAAAGTTCTGTGTCCCTGATTGGCCAGCTAATCTGTACATTGTGATTGGCCTGAATACCTCTGACGTCAGCCGGAAATGTGACCCTCCTTACCATGTTTGAAAGATTCGCTCACAATACACTGCTAACAGGAGTCCGAAGCGGGAGGAATTATGATAATGTTGGTCCTCTCTACATCACCAATCCCAGAAAGTAAACTGTTGCCTACAATCCGTGTGTTTGTTGTAGTCCAAGAAAAGAGATTTACGTTGGAAACAATAACTCACATCATTGTTTACTTTGGGGTATGTACCTTTTGCGATGTTTTGGCTGGCAGCGGGAGCTACTTGGTGCTTCCATGACGTGACGTCAAAGGTTTGGGGATATCAAGTTACGTTGCGCAAGTTACGTTGCTGCATAGGCCTACGTAATTTAATCTTATCAAAGAACCTAATAAAATATTATATATATATATATATATATATATATATATATATATATATATATATATATATATATATATATATATATATATTAGGGCTGTCAAAAGATTAATCGCGATTAATCGCATCCAAAATAAAAGTTTGTGTTTACATAACATATGTGTGTGTACTGTGTCTAAATATTATGTATATATAAATACAGACCCATTCAGGTATATATTTAAGAAATATTTGCATTTAAATACTGTATATACATTTATATAATTTATATTATATATGAATATAAATATTTTATATATAAATATAATACAATTTTCTTAAATATATACATAATTGGGTGTGTTTTTATATATAAATAATAATTATACACCGTACACACACATTGGTTATGTTAACACAAACTTTTATTTTGGATGCGATTAATCGCGATTAATCTTTTGACAGCCCTAATATATATATATATATATATATATATATATATATATATATATATATATATATATATATATATATATATATATATATATATATATATATATTCCCAAATATTTAATATATGCTGTAGGGAATTGGACGCAACAAACATGTTTTGTATTGTGGTTTTAATGACCCGCCCCACAATAAAGTGACAATTGCTTTACCCGCCCCAATCCAACCCGTGGGTTATGAGACGACCCGCGCATCACTATTACAAACCAAAGGAAATTTAAAATTGTGAATCGGACAATAAGTGCTCTTTTATATCCTATTTATATAAAATATAAATTATTTTGGGCATAAAACAAAAATCGATAATTTGGACGCAAAATACATGTTTTTTATTGTGGTTTTAATGACCCGCCCCGCAATAAAGTGACAATTTCTTCACCCAACCCGACTCGCGTGTTACGAAATAACCCGCGCATCACTATTACACACCAAAGGAAATTTTAAATTGTGAATCGGACAATAGGTGCTCTTTAATATCCCATTTATATAAAAATATAAATGATTTTAGGGCATAAAACAAAAATCGATAATTTGGACGCAACATACATGTTTTTTATTGTGGTTTTAATGACCCGCCCCGCAATAAAGTGACAATTTCTTCACCCGCCCCAACCCAACCCGTGGGTTATGAGACGACCCGCGCATCACTATTACACATCAAAGAAAATGTAAAATTGTGAATCGGACAATAGGTGCTCTTTAATATCCTATTTATAAAAAAAAATATTTTGGGGCATAAAACAAAAATCTATAATTTTGACCCATACAATCCTTAATTGGCTATTGTGAATATACCTGTGCTACTTAAAGGTAATGTGGTAGGTGGATCATCAAGACTATTGGTCCTCTTAGTTGTCAATCAGGAGTGTTGCGCAATTGCATTTTTTTTTTAAAAAGTGGAGAAGGTGGTTCTTTTCTAAAATTCGAGAAAATCCTCCGCTACACCTTTAATATAACCATTTTGTGGTCCAGGATCACAAATATTCTGTTGATAAAATTGTATAGTTTGGGTAAAAGCATTTGCCAAATGCATAAATGTAAATATAAAATAGCTCACTAGTAGAGCATTGCATTAGCAGCACAAAAGGTCATGGGTTTGGACCCAGGGAACACACATAGCCTACTGATGAAAAAAATATACAAAAAAATTTATGACTTGTAATAAGTCACTTTGAATAAAAGCATCTGCTAAATGCATAAATGTAAATACAAATGTAAATATATAATATATTATAAATATAAATGAGAGCTGCAGCAACTAAACCACTTTCCAAGCATAAAGGTATCGCAACAATATGAAAGCGAGTAAATATAACTCGGTAGAGTTCAGTATAACACAGGTCATTGAGTAAGACTCAGTCTGCAGTGAGTTTCCAGCCCTCTGCAGTCTTGTGACTTAATTGCCTGTTTGCTGTATTTATCTCTGTGAAAAACTGCTTCAGGTTCACAGAGTGTAGAGAATAATCAAGTGAATCAAACACTGCCTTAAATTACAGCCGAGAATCAAATAGCGACTGATGCCCATTCATCCGCATGAGTAAACACTGTAATTCACTGTAATTCTCTCTCTCTCTCCTTCCACAAACTCCATTACCGTGATCTGCCACTAAGACTGTCGTAAACAAACCCCAGATGCTGAAGTGCACACCTCTTTCATTCACGTTCAGAGACCTCCCTGAATCTGCTGGTACCCTTTCTCCATCTCAGATTCACCTGCAGAAAAACAGAGAAGTGATGTTTGGAAGCTTAATTGTGTGCAGTATACAAGCCTAATTTTGTATACTGCCTACTACTTCTTATAAATAGCAAGTGGAGTTGTAGGCATTACGCCATTGAACGTTGAAAGTGCTACGTTGTTGACACACGACCACAAGGCATTTAGTGCCGTCTAGTTGCACGGGAAAGATAAATGGTTATTTTGCTTTAACAAGTTATTTTGTCTGAAACTTTTCGCAGTCTAATCAAAATCCAAGTCAAAACAGGAATAAATAAATGAATACTGTGCAGTAATATGCACTAAACAGACTCATGTGGAAATATTTTAACATCTGTTCTGATAATGCAACTGCAGTTTTGAAAAAATAGCAATAAACCTCCTAAAAGAACATTCTGGGTTATTTACAACTTAATGCGTACGAATAGCATTTGTGGCATGCTTTTGATTTCCACAGAATTTCAACTTCTTCGTCGGTTTATTAAAAAAATGAACAAAAAACATGTTTAAAGTATAATATTTAAGACCGTAGGGTTTAACCCTTATGTAACTGAACCATGGTTTTACTACAGTAAAAAAACATGGTTACTATAGTTTAACCATAATTACTAGAAAACAACCATGGTTTGTTACAAATACCACAGATAAATTAAAGTTATTGTAGTAAAACCATAGGTTGTTACAAATACCAAAAATAAACCAAGGTTACTCTACTAAAACCATGGTTTTGTTACAAATACCATGAATAAACCAACCTTACTCTAGTAAAACCATATTTTGATTACAAATACCGTAAAAAAAACTATGTTAGTAAAAACTGCTTTGTTACAAATACCACAAATAAACCAAGGAAATACCACAGGCTACTGTGGTAAAGCCATGGTTTTGTTACAAATACCATGAATATACCAAGGTCACTGCAGTAAAGCAATGGTTTTGTTACAAATACCACAGATTAGTCAAGGTTACTCTGGTAAAGCCATGGTTTTGTTACAAATCCCAATAAACCAAAGAAATACCACAAATATACCAAGGTTACTGTAGTAAAATCTTGGTTTGATTAAAAGTACCATGAATAAATCAAGGTTACTGTAGTAGAATTATGGTTTGGTTAAAAATACCATGAATAAACCAAGGGTACTGTAGTAAAACCATGGTTTGGTTAAAAATACCATGGCTACTGTAGTGAAATTATGGTTTGGTTAAAAATACCACGAATAAACCAAGGCTACTGTAGTAAAACCATGGTTTGGTTAAAAATACCATGGCTACTGTAGTGAAATTATGGTTTGGTTAAAAATACCACGAATAAACCAAGGCTACTGTAGTAAAACCATGGTTTGGTTAAAAATACCATGGCTACTGTAGTGAAATTATGGTTTGGTTAAAAATACCATGAATATACCAAGGCTACTGTAGTAAAACCATGGTTTGGTTAAAAATACCATGAATAAACCAAGGTTACTGTAGTACAACCATGGTTTGGTTAAAAATACAATGAATTAACCAAGGCTACTGTAGTAAAACCATGGTTTGGTTAAAAATACCATGAATATACCAAGGCTACTGTAGTAAAACCATGGTTTGGTTAAAAATACCATGAATAAACCAAGGCTACTGTAGTAAAACCATGGTTTGGTTAAAAATACCATGAATTAACCAAGGCTACTGTAGTAAAACCATGGTTTGGTTAAAAATACCATGAATATACCAAGGCTACTGTAGTAAAACCATGGTTTGGTTAAAAATACCATGAATTAACCAAGGCTACTGTGGTAAAGTCATGGTTTGGTTAAAAATACCATGAATATACCAAGGCTACTGTAGTAAAACCATGGTTGATTAAAAATACTATGAATAACCAAGGCTACTGTGGTAATGTCATGGTTTGGTTAAAAATACCATTAATAAAGCAAGGCTACTGTAGTAAAACTATGGTTTTGTTAAAAATACCACAAATAAATCAAGGTTACTGTAGTTAACCAATGGTTTTGCCAATAGTGGCAGAAGTGTCTGATAATTTTATGGTGTTTTTGAACAGTGCTTATTTTTACCTTAGTCAGAATGTGTTACTAGTCAACTCTAGCTGGGTGAACATCTGGTTATGTCTTACCAACTAATCTTCTGTGGTTGGACTTTGCTCCAGTATCTCCATATGGTAAATATGGCAAATCATTATTGAGATCTTTTCTGAACCTCAAAAGGAAACACAAGTGTGACATTACGTGCAAGTTTTTATTCAAATTTAAACAGATTGCTCAATGTTCTGTGTAACTTTGTAAAAAAACGACAATTGTGCTCATTAAATGCACATTTATAAAAGATTCAGACCCACTTACAATAATCACCTCCTCATTTCCCTTCATTGTGACTACACCGCAAATCAAATAAAAGTCTCTAAAAGCATATCAGAGCGAAGTACAGCATGACTTGATTCGTGATAATCTAAATCAGGCTCACATTCAGTGTTTCCTTAATTTAATATTTTAACAGACCAGAACCGGCTCTAAACATGCTAACGTGAATAGTCAATGAGAAGTGACAGGTCTCCAAATTTAGTTTGATCTGCTTTATGAAACAAGAATGTAAACACAACACAGGTGATTCATTCTTAGATCTCGGGCCACACAGCTATCTCATATTAGACAGTAATTCATCTTTGATTAATTTCGTTTTTCCGCTCCCGAATGAGAAAAAGCCCTTTCAGTGGGTTTATGTATGGATCATTGAGAACACTGGGCTCCCTTGTCATTATGTCAAATTCGACCTAAGAACGAAACATTTTATTTTCCTAACCTGGTTAAGTAATCATATTACCTCAGGCTCCATAAAGTGGAACAAACAGTAGCATAGAAGTTCAGCTTCTTTTTGAGTGACAGATTGGCTTTCATCAAAAGGCCCAGCGTCGAACGCACCGAGTCATTTCGCTTCGCTAAGAATACTAAATTGATCCTCACATGCGGAACATCTGGTGAAAAGCAATTTCCACCCCAGTGTTTTAGTATTTCCTCATAATTAATTTCACATGTACATGACAAGAGCTACCGGCCTCCCAGAACAGGCACACAAAAGCCAGCTTTGTTCCCCTTCGTCAAAAAGTACACTGCGGTCCCTAGTTAAATTACGCTCGTTCTTTGACGCTCCGATCAATGATGAAAGGTCCGCTCGGACTCAAAATCATATCTCCTGCCTCAGGAAGCCACAGTTTACGCTCGCGTTCGCTCTACCAGCCACCGTTCTGGCACCAACGTTGGGGAGCTAAAGATAAGGGAGTGAACTTTACTTTGAAGTCTGTTTGAAGCGTTGCTCGAACCCTGGAGGAACCAAACACATTCAGTGTTGTGACAGCAAAATCAGATTATCGCACTCGAGTGCGGTACTTGTGTGTTTACAGCATTACTCATTCTTTTCCGTACACAATTTCTTTGTTTTTCAAAACATCTTCACTGACCCCTACCATATTCCACAATGCTGGAGAGAACAGAGCCCTTCAACGTGAGACATAACAGCACCTGTTCTTACTTGCCTCCAAAGAGCAAAGTGACTCCAGATAAAAGTCGCTAAAGCCACCAGGCGAGCCGGTGTCCGATCAAACGCACCTGTTTGTATAGCACATCTGGGACCACCTGCGTGTACATACAGTAATGCTTTCTTGGCAAAGCCCGGAGACGTTTGTAGGCATGTTGTTTTTTTCCGAGGACTTCCCCCTCCTTTGAAGTCGACGCTTCGTATGTAGGTGTTTGCCGATGCGAGGCGTGAAGGCGAGGTCGCTGTACACAAGTGAATAAGAATGAAAAGTATGTTGCTGTTCTGATAGCAAACTCAGATAAAAGCAGGTGTTTGGGATAACTACTGTATTTGAAGCTATGATACATCCTGTTTGCCGAGCAGATTCGGAAAGGCTTGATGTTCTTCTAAGGTTCCTCTATGATTCAAAGAGTCTTATTTATCTTTATCTATTACGTTTATTCTGCTTTGAGTCTGGCAGATGTTTTTTACCGTCCGGAAAACCACATATGAGATCTCTTTAATGTGTCACCTAGACATCAATGATTTTTATCATTTCGTAGTAATCTCATGTGTGTGCTCAATACCTTCAGATGAGATCTTAACATGATGTCTGAAACCGTGCTCATGATATCAAAAGGCAGGAATTGTAATATACGAATTTCTCAAAGAAAAATGATCTGACCTATGCTAACCACAATAACTTTACAGCTCTGTATTCTTACTATACGCCCCATTTGTGTCTATTTTTATTCCACCCAAAGAATTTTAAGAGCAACATCTGAGACAAAGTCGATACTTAAAAGAAACATAACTGTGAAGGCAATAAATTCTCCCGAGCTACGAAACGGCAATAAATTTTTCTATCGGGATGATATATCGCCATTTCAAATCTACTCCGACTTCCCTTATTTAAAAAAACAACAACTGAGTTGTTTCCTCATCGCTGCTTCATTCTTCCCAGTCTTACGTATAGTGCTAATAATCTAGTCGGTCTGTTTCACTTCCACGTTTTTAATCCACAAACGTCAAGTCTGCAACCATTGTTAAAAACGGCAGTAACCGCATTGATCCTTTAACCCCGCTAACCCCACCAATGACCTCCGGAAGGGATAGCATGACTCTCAGGTGATGATTGGAGCGGCAGAGAGAGAAAGAGCCTTACAGTCACGAGGGGAATCTTGTCACAGAAAGGTCAAAGTCATGAGGGAGGACTATTATCCAGATGAACCCTGTTGTTTGCGACTTCAAAAGCATTTAAATACAACAGTAGAGTCTCAGAGAAGCTTTTGTGACCCGGGCCCTTTGTGCAGAGGTCTGGCGGGTGACTGGTTTCACTCAGAGTCCTGACAGGTCTGCTGCTCTGAGACGCTGAAGCTTCTAATGTTACCCGGTATTACAGCCTGTTGACGCGCGAGACAAACGGCGAAGCCGCTTCATTTACCTCCGACAAAAACACAAACAAGAAAGAGCCGAAGGAAACAAGGGTTAAACAGTTCTCAATCTGGACTCACGTTATTGGAAAATAATAGCTTTGTAAAAAGGAAGTAATCTGGAGGGCCTTTAATCAATTTCTGCTAGATGAGGGGATAAAAGCTTTGGGACGGGGTCTCCAGACATCGTGGGCTGGATGGTGCAAAAAAGAGAGATGGGCTTTAATTTGTCTTTTCAGGGTGTCCGGGCATCTTTAAAGGCTTAATTGTTACCATAGAGAGCCTTGATGCCATGTGTTCGCAAAAATGGTTTCAAGGCCTACTGTGGTAAAATGACCACTGACTAAACGTTGAAACACTGTACAGTTTAAAAGCTCATTCCAACGCCATTACACAAATATGACATCGGGTTCCGGTTTCTGTGTAATATTACCCAGCCCTAAAGCAGGCGGAAATAAAGCACTCACGAAATTGTAGATCTATGTGTTTGAAGTTAAAGCAAGCTTTAAACGTTAACTTTAGCGCTCGGTGCGACTGGTTTTGCTCTCGTCGTTGTGAGGAAGATACGACAGTGCGACATTTATTTCACAACAAAAACACATCTGATGCATTCAACCCCTGAGAGGATCATTTAATCGCTCAGCTAACGAAGTCACTTTGTGCGCCATCCCGCGAGGTCCAGGGTCAGATAAACACGCATTGTCTCGCATTGTTTGGCGAGACATCATTCCTTTCTTGTGGTTATGATGTAAACTCCCATTGTGAGATTTGGCCCGAGAGGGAAACTCAGCCTTGGTTTTGTTCGCCGCACAGAAGGATGGTAATCCCTGCACCTGAAGCCATTTTTAGGGAGGTTCCTGTAAGCCGAGAGCTATCCAAAAACTAGTTACAATATCGACCTGCCAAGTTAGGATCCATTACCAGTCCCAGCTCCGACGGGAATGTGAAGAATTCCGATGCTCTTTCATTATTTAAAAAAGTAACAAACTGATTATTTAATCGTTACAGGTTGAAACCTTTACATACATAAGGAAGTAAATATGAGCAAATCCTTTGTAGTGACTATTTCGAGCAAATGGTTACGATTTCGTTTTCGTGCATTTAGTGGCAGTAACCATCTACGAACGTTTCTGAATTATCGCATCACGTTACGCTGCTTGTCATAGTAATTGAGCAGTAATCATTAGCAAATGCTTTGTAGTGAACATTTCAGCATATATGGAAAGGGGGGAAGATAAAATCATTTCCTCTCCGCAAGCCAAAGAAAACATCCCATCGACTCAATATACCGTAACCATATTTCTACTTAAAAGGACAGTGGAAGGGTACTTGAATAATGAAGTGAAATTGCGCCAAGAGGCGCTAAATCGTTTTTTGACAGGTTCAGCTAGAGGACACCTGTAGGTTTTGTTCCTCACGACTGCACTTCAAAGTTTTCCAGGCGGGCTTTAGGCAGACTAAATGTGTCTACCTGATGGACGTGTGTTCGAGGAACAGAAGAAAACAGTAGCTTCTCTGTGCATTTGAGCAACATGTCATGATCTCTAATGCGACAGTAATTGCTCCTTGATGCCTGGCCTGCCAGCGCAGAGCGAGACCTTTCTCCCGTGAGTCAGAGAGAAAAGACTCCGAAGTCGGAATGTCAACGGGATAATCCTCATGTTGCTGCGGACGGATCCTCTTGACCTTTGACCGCCAGATATGAGCTAGAGCGAGGATCTTACTGACAAGATCCTGAAATTTGAAATGAAACCTTTAAGGGGCGTAAACACGAAGGAGGTGTTGCCGGAGGCGTTCGGTTCTTTTGAAGATGACTTGCCATGCGATAGAAATATGTGGGGAGTTTTGCTACAGGTCGGCCAAAAGCATGTGGGAAACACTTGAATATATATATCCGAGTATTTAATCTCAAAACAACGTGGGACGTGGATCTTTCAATGGTCTGGATTCCTTTTCCATGTGTAAGAAATCTGCTCTCCGCAACCTGCAATTTAAAACTATAACAAATTTCTGTGGATTAATAGGCCGTAACTATGACTATAGGTACAGGAAGAAACTCAAAGAGCAAAGCAAAGCAGAACTGCAGATGATACTTACCATGAAAAGATTTATATTTACATAACACAAATTTGTCCGAAATTTCAATTGTGATCCATAAAGCTTATTTGCTATTTAAAAAATATTGAACACCAGAGTTTTTGCATCTTTGAGACTACAGCTGAAATCCTTATCTCCAGTTAAAAACAAGCATCAGTGTTACTGTTGATCAAACTTTGGGTTGAGATCTGAAAAACTGTCAAGTTACTCAATACTGGACTGTTTGTACCACAGACATAAATAATGCCCTAAATGTATTGGGTCCAAACACCCTAAAAAGTGTGCCAGAGCACCCTAACAACACCTGAGCAACACCTAAGAAATATGCTTAACACCATTTGGAACATCTTAGCAGATGTTTTGGGGCTGCATCTGACAAAAATGTATTATTCTGTATATATTAGGCCTTTATTTGTTTTTTTTTTTTTCAATAACTATTTTTTCAATCTAGAATTGTGTTGAAAAGCATGTGACCCAGTCAGTGAAATCCGGACTAATGTACTATCATTAATTTTGAGATAAGTAGAATCAAAGTTTGATTTCACATTGATTTTAATCTTTGACATGACCTTATTCAACTCAATATTACAGATATCAAGGTTATATTTTCACAAAATATATTTTTATGAGTATAATTTTATGTAAAAAAAAAAAAAAACATTAGGTCACAAAATATATATTTAGCTATGTTTTTCATAGAAATGGTCACTAATTTTTTTTTTTTTTTTTTAATACACCACAATGATGCAAGTTTTCCAACACAATCTCATGGCTCTGGCAACAGATTTTTTTAAGTTTGGAGACTTCCTGTTTCTGTTGTATTTTTAGGATAAATTTATCCCAAACACTAATTGCAAGCCCCCCCCCCCCCCACTCAGTTTTATTTTTTTCTCTTTATTATATTGCTGGTGATGTTTTATAACCATTTAGTTTGGTTTGATTATTGTTCAAATGTTTGAAAAATTCAATAAAAAGATTTGTCTACTCATGGCAATTTGAACATGCATACAACATTACATATTTTTATTTTGTATGACGGCATTTGTATGTTTTTATACAGTTTGCTTTCGCCCCGTCCCATTGTGGTTAGGGAATTTTAACGTATTTTGATTATTTTTTAATTTGTATTTGTATGTTTTTGTACATTTTGCTTATGCCTGGTGCCGTTGGGTTTAGGAAATTTTGACTTATTTTATGTATTTTTTATTTTGTACGAACGTATTCGGATGTTTTTGTTCATTTTGTTAATGCCCCGTGCCGTTGGGGTTAGGGAATTTGGACTTGTTTTACGTATTTTTTTATTTTGTACGACCATATTCGTACGTTTTTGTACATTTTGCTTATGCCTCGTGCCATTGGGGTTAGGGAATTTGGATTTATTTTACATAAATATATATATTTTTTTGTACAATGTATTTGTAAGTTTTTGTACATTTTGCTTATGCCCCGTGCTGTTTAGGGAATTTGGACTTATTTTATGTATTTTTTTTTCTTCATTTTTACAACTGTTTTTGTATGTTTTTGTAGTTTGCTTTCACCCCATCCCATTGGGGTTAGGGAATTTGAATGTATTTTAAGTATATTTTTATTTTATTACGACCATATTCTACGTTTTTGTACATTTTGCTTCTGCCCCATGCCATTGGGGTTAGAGAATTTGGACTTATTTTATGTATTTTTTATTTTGTACAAACGTATTCGTACGTTTTTGTACATTTTGCTTATGCCTTGTGCCATAAGGGTTGGGGATTTTTGACTTATTTTACATATTTTTTTATTTTGTACAACGTATTTGTACGTTTTTGTACATTTTGCTTATGCCCCTTGCTGTTTAGGGAATTTGGACTTATTTTATGTATTTTTTTTTTTTTCATTTTTACAACTGTATTTGTATGCTTTTTTGTAGTTTGCTTTCACCCCATCCCATTGGGGTTAGGGAATTTGAATGTATTTTAAGTATATTTTTATTTTATTACGACCATATTCGTACGTTTTGTACATTTTGCTTATGCCCCGTGCCATTGGGGTTAGAGAATTTGGACTTATTTTATGTATTTTTTATTTTGTACGACCGTATTAATAAGTTTTTGTTCATTTTGGTAATGCCCCATCCCATTGGGGTTAGGGAATTTGAATGTATTTTAAGTATATTTTTATTTTATTACGACCATATTCTACGTTTTTGTACATTTTGCTTCTCCCCCAGGCCATTGGGGTTAGAGAATCTGGACTTATTTTATGTATTTTTTATTTTGTACAAACGTATTCGGATGTTTTTGTTCATTTTGTTAATGCCCCGTGCCATTGGGGTTAGGAAATTTGGACTTGTTTTACGTATTTTTTATTTTGTACAACCATATTCGTACGTTTTTGTACATTTTCTTTATGCCTCGTGCCATTGGGGTTGGGGAATTTGGACTTATTTTACATATTTTTTTATTTTGTACAACGTATTTGTACGTTTTTGTACATTTTGCTTATGCCCCGTGCTGTTTAGGGAATTTGGACTTATTTTATGTATTTTTTTTTTTTTCATTTTTACAACTGTATTTGTATGCTTTTTTGTAGTTTGCTTTCACCCCATCCCATTGGGGTTAGGGAATTTGAATGTATTTTAAGTATATTTTTTTTATTACGACCATATTCTACGTTTTTGTACATTTTGCTTCTCCCCCAGGCCATTGGGGTTAGAGAATCTGGACTTATTTTATGTATTTTTTATTTTGTACAAACGTATTCGGATGTTTTTGTTCATTTTGTTAATGCCCCGTGCCATTGGGGTTAGGAAATTTGGACTTGTTTTACGTATTTTTTTATTTTGTACAACCATATTCGTACGTTTTTGTACATTTTCTTTATGCCTCGTGCCATTGGGGTTGGGGAATTTGGACTTATTTTACATATTTTTTTATTTTGTACAACGTATTTGTACGTTTTTGTACATTTTGCTTATGCCTCGTGCTGTTTAGGGAATTTGGACTTATTTTATGTATTTTTTTTTTTTTTTCATTTTTACAACTGTATTTGTATGCTTTTTTGTAGTTTGCTTCTGCCCCGTGCCATTGGGGTTAGAGAATTTGGACTTATTTTACGTATTTTTTATTTTGTACGACCGTATTCATAAGTTTTTGTTCATTTTGGTAATGCCCCATCCCATTGGGGTTAGGGAATTTGAATGTATTTTAAGTATATTTTTATTTTATTACGACCATATTCGTACGTTTTTGTACATTTTGCTTATGCCCCATGCCATTGGGGTTAGAGAATTTGGACTTATTTTACGTATTTTTTTATTTCTACGACTGTATTTTTGTATGCTTTTTACAGTTTGCTTTCACCCCATCCCATTGGGGTTAGGGAATTTAAATGTATATTTTTTTATTTTGTAAAAACATATTTGTACATTTTTGAACATTTTGCCCGTGCTGTTGGGGTTAGGGAATTTGAACGTACTTTGTATGTATTTTTTATTTTGTATGAACGTATTCGTACGCTTGTGTACAGTTTTCTTATGCCTCGTACTGTTGGGGTTAGGGAATTTGGACTTATTTTACATATTTTTTCATTTGTACGTTTTGCATTTTGCATTCACTCCGTCCCATTGGGGTTAGGGAATTTGAGTGTATTTTATGTATTGTTTATTTTGTACGACTGTATTCGTATGTTTTTGTATGTTTTGCCCCGTACCGTTGGGGTTAGGGGCGGAGTTAGGGGTATTGTTTTACATCTAAAAATCATATGACTTTGTATGATTCAATTTGTACAAATTCATACAAATTAGCCAACTCATAAAATACGTACAAATTCTCCTGATAACTAACCAATTACTTAATAATTTTTTGTTTTTTAGATTTTTAGTGGTGGTGTTTTTTGTGTAGCCCTACAGCACCGTCCACATCAAACCCTGTTTACCACATATCTCGTGTATCTCGGTGCTGAGAGGAGACTTTATAAGTGATTTACATTTCAGCATGCATGAAGGGATCAGCCAAAAAATGTCAGGGGCTTGTCAGCAATTCTTCTGATTTGTCATCAGTCTTATCAGATTAAGCAGAGCATCTCCTTCCTGAGTGTGAATGGAAAAATGGAATTCATTCATTCAGCCTTAGAAACTGTTTGGCAGCGACATGTACGTGTGTCTTCGACTCTAGCTAAACAAAAATGGGTTTTGAAAAATGCCAGATCTCTTCCAGATGGTTGCACACAACACCTCGCTTTGCAGCCTCAACCCTGCATCTGAGATCGTGGCTCGACGTGGCACTCTTTGAGTGACGTTCTGCAATAACAATTCATTTCTTACAAAGATGTCTTGTGTAGTGCATGCTTGTCGCTGATATATATAACTCATTTGTCAGTAGTTTAAACAAACCCAGTGGCTATGACTACAAGGGCCTTTAAATATTGGGCTTTGTATTACAAATGTTTGGTGCCTAGAAAAATCTTTAGTGGCAAGATGCATTGTTGGTTTTTCTGCTACTGTATGAAGCCTTTTACCGATTGTTACCACAGTCATCACAGATTTTTGCCGTAGTTGTGGTTTTAGCTTGACTGTTTTGGGACAGGAAATGTTTTAGCATCACTGGATCAGGGTTCGAACCTGCTGGTCTAAGCAGAAGTACAGACTCTCTTCATTGCCTTTCCTCACTAAGTTCACAACAGCCTAAAAAAGAAAAAAAGGAAAACAGCTCTGGGAAGAAAGGAAAACGGTTTTATGATTTAGCACACATGAGAATGTGCACATGTGTAAAAACAAGAATATTTATGCTCGAGCATGGCAGTAAAATGATGTGTGAGCTTTATATATTCACATCTGTAACATGATTCTTCAGTATATAGTATTCAACACAATTGACGGTACAGAAAAATATTTTATGAAATACGAGTTTGCAGGTTAAAGCATGGCATGAATGTGATAGGGTTGTTATGAAATACAGTTGTAAAGTGTGAATTAGAGTAACTGTATGTTATATTATGTTGAGACTAATATTAAAACAAACCCCATCCAGAGGAACGTGGGACTCAGGACGGTGCGCCACAGGAGCATCACTCACGTGCACGCACGGCATTACACGAATTCCTTCCTAATTGTACATCTGACATCTTTCAAAGGGTAAGAAGTGGCAGTCCAGAAACAAGGAATCTCGGGATAAGGCGATACGAACCACATCCGTCCCGTTTCTCCCATGGGCTATTTAAAAGTACAGTAGGCTGTATTTTCCGCTGCAAAGCCAAGCACCCACCCTTCCGTCTTTGCACCATATTGGAAACAGATGCCGTTGGATGCAAGGCCCGGCTAATTTGAGCGGACAGACCAGATGTAGCCGAATGATTGCACACTACCCCCTGTTGGCTTTCATTTCATAAGGTTTCAGAAACATGGCAGAGGTCTGCAGAGAGGCATTGAAGAATTGTTTTACTGTCGAACACTTTAGCGGGTATAGGACTGGATCCCGCGTGGGTAGACGGTTTTCCTAAATCAGGCCGTCACACGTATGGGATTTTATTGCCTTTAGCATCCGTCTCTGAAGGAACATGCAGATAAGGAAGTAAAGGTTTCTGTTATTTATCTAAATTAGCATTTTAACCTAACCGGTCGACCTAATTAAGGCTGTCTTTTAACTTTAGTACATTACAGTAAAGTACGTGAACATCATAAGCGCAGACGTACAATGTAATTTGCAGTTGTGTACCAAATAAAGACAGTTTAGCTCACTCGGTGTGGTCTGTGAAGTAATTGTACGGTATAAGCAAGCTCATGCCAACGTCACTACGGTAAACATTTAGTCGTTTAATTCCATCGTAACCTGAGCCAGGCTTTATTTTCATTACAGGCCAGTAATATTTACTTAGCCGAGCCTGATCTTTGCATACAATGTTTCCTAAGCCATGTTTGACTTGAATTAAATCTGTGGTTGTAAATAAGAAATCTACTGCGGTTCATCCCTAATGGAGAGCAGGGGCATGTAGTAAAACTTAGTTATACACAAATAATGAGTGCGGGAATGTCAGGACAGTATAAATCAGTTTTAACTAGAAAGTGCTGTGCTGCTCAGAGTCTGTTAAACATAATTCTTTGCATCCAAGCTCAGATAATTCACACACTATGCATTTACTGTCAGACATTCCTGAAAATAATATGCTAAACTAAATCTTCTTGGTTAATAATAAGTCAGTTTTATCTGTATACATGTTTTACAATACATGCATGTGTATAGTCAAAGCTGTCTTTTATATTAGTACCTGTTAAAAAAGATACAAAGTAACAGGTTGATAATAACAGGTGCTTAATGATTATGCAATAATCATTACATTCGTCAAGGTTTATCAGTGGCATCAAAGTTATGACAGGTTAGTGGGAATTTCTAGGTATATTTTACGAGTTTGCTAATTCGTATGAGTTGGAAAAAAACATATGATTAGTATAAAAAAAAACAATAAGAAAACCCCACCCCTAACCCCAACGTCACAGGGGTCAAGGCAAAAATGTTCGTACAAAAATATGTTTAAATTGTCTTCTTGAAAAGAAAGAAAACTTTATCGGTTTAAAATACAGTAATAATACTGCTTTCTCTAAACTCAGTCTGATCTCATGAGAATTTGTACATATTTTACGAGTTGGCGAATTCGTATGAATTTGTACAAAGTTAATCGTGCAAAAACTAACCATTATCATAAAAAACAATAACGAAACCCCATTCCTAACCCCAACGTCACAAAGGTCAAGGCAAATCGTACAAAAATGTACAATGTGGTCGTACCAATTAATACGAATCAGCCACCTCGTAAAATATGTTCGAATTGTCTTCTTGTAAAGAAAGAAAACTTTAACTACCGAAAAATATGTATTTTAATTAGACATGCACTGATAAAACAATTCTGTGCCAATACCGATGTTTGGTTTAAAATATAGTAATGATACTGCTTTCTGTAAAACTCAGCCTGATCTCATGAGAATTTGTACATATTTTATGAGTTGGCTAATTTGTATGAATTCGTACAAAGTTTATCGTGCAAAAACGTCTCGGTTACGTATGTAACCCTCGTTCCCTGAAGGAAGGGAACGGAGACGTCACGTCGTGACCGACGAATTGGGAACCGCTTCGCGGGTGACCTATCTACTTCGAGAACTATCAGAAACGCCAATGAACTTGGCATGCAGGTATTTGCATAATGCCGGCGCCGCCCCGCCAGGTGCGTATATAAGGCACAGGTGCATAATACCAAATCAGCTATATTATTGCTGAGAAGCCGAGCAACAGTGCCCGGCCTGGACAGCAATGGAACAGCAAACTGTGGCGACGGGACGTGACGTCTCCGTTCCCTTCCTTCAGGGAACGAGGGTTACATACGTAACCGAGACGTTCCCTTTCAGTCGGTCACTACGACGTCACGTCGTGACCGACGAATTGGGAATCCCTACCAAAACGCCACTGCAGCTGAACCCTTCCAGTGCCTGCAAAGCCCTCCGCCCTCCACATAAGGGGCGGAACCTAAGGCGAAATGCAGAAGGCCGGTCACTACCTGTTCCTTAACCCACGATAGTGAAGCAGCGAACTGGGAGAAGCGTCTAAACTGAGCGGAGCTAGAACACTGCGGAAGCCATCCCCTAAGAAGGTTAAATGGATGACATAAAAATATATGAAAAAACCGACAGGTTGCTCAAAATAAAGTCTCTGAACAATACATGGTATGTTGAGAGATACAGAGCAGGCTCTGCTAAGGAAAAACGTGGAGGATTAGAACCCCACGGACTATACACACAAATGAACCCCACGTAGGGGACAAATGTGGACGCCTAGCCTACACAGGTTTACAGAGAATACATCAGTGATAGGTTGACAGCGGATGCTCCGCAACACCAGCTATCAGGGCGGTGGAGGAGAGGCAAAAACAGTTTTTTAGACGTTTTTGCCCCGATGGCCTTCCATAATGGTGCAGATGTGCAGCACCAAAATAGAGGCTCCAAGCCGACACACGAGCCGACCCTCGGCATTCTTAACTAGTTAGTAGAAAGAACCCGAGTGGAAACCGGTTCGACACGAACACTATAGAATCTTGTGAACGTATTAGGTGTCGCCCAGCCTGCAGCTCTACAAATATCTGTTAGCGAGGAACCGCGAGCCAGTGCCCAAGATGATGCCACACTGCGTGTAGAGTGGGCACGTAAATTAAATGGACAAGGCACATTCTGCTTTTGATATGCAAGGGCTATAGTATCCACAATCCAATGGGACATCCTCTGCTTGGTGACAGCTTTTCCTTTCTGCTGACCACCGTAACAAACAAAGAGCTGATCTGAGGTCCTAAAACTTTGCGTCCTGTCTATATACACACGTAGTGCACGAACAGGACATAACAAAGCCATGGCTGGTTCTGCCTCCTCCAAAGGCAGTGCTTGGAGATTCACCACTTGATCTCTAAAAGGAGTAGTGGGAACTTTGGGCACAAAGCCGGGCCGGGGTCTCAGTGTTACGCTGGATGCAGCCGGCCCGAACTGAAGGCACGATTCATCGACCGAAAATGCATGAATATCCCCTATCCTCTTAACAGAAGCCAAAGCAAGGAGAGTTAAAGTTTTCATTGTAAGAAATTTAACACTCACACTATGCAGAGGCTCGAATGGGGCTTCCTGGAGTGATTTCAGCACCAAGGACAGGTCCCAAGGAGGAATAGAGGGGGGACGCGAAGGATTCAGTCTTCGAGCGCCTCTGAGAAATCTAATGACTAGGTCGTGCTGACCCACTGTTCTACCGTTTACGGGTGAATGGTGAGCTGATATCGCAGCGATATCGACTTTAATAGTGGATGGTGACAGCCTATTCTCCAAGCGACGCTGGAGATATAAAAGCACAACACTAATCGGGCATTCTCGTGGGTTTTCACTTCGGGAAGAACACCAGTCGACAAACAGGTTCCATTTAAGCGCGTAAGCCTGTCTCGTAGACGGCGCTCGCGCAGCAGCAATAGTGTTAGATACCTCTTGCGGTAAATCACTCATATCCTCCGTGCCCCGTCCAGAGACCACACATGGAGGTTCCACAGGTCGGGGCGCGGGTGCCATAATGTGCCCTCTTGTTGAGAAAGAAGGTCCTTCCTCAGGGGAATCTTCCACGGAGGGGCTGTCGCGAGGAGAGAGAGTTCTGGAAACCAACTCCTGGTTGTCCAATACGGTGCCACCAACAGCACGCTCTCCTCGTCCTTCCGGATTTTGCATAAGGTTTGCGCAATGAGGCTCACCGGAGGGAACGCGTATTTGCGCATGTTTCGCGGCCAGCTGTGTGCCAATGCATCCACGCCGAGCGAGTCGTCGGCTAGTGAATAGAACAGGCGACAATGGGTCGTCTCTGGGGAAGCAAACAGATCTATCTGCGCTTTGCCGAAACGTCTCCAAATTTGCTGAACCGCAATGGGGTGGAGTCGCCATTCGCCGGGACGCGCAGCCCGGGAGAGCGCATCCGCCTCTACATTGAGCGTGCCCGGGATGTAAATGGCACGAAGAGACCTCAAATTCTTCTGACTCCAAGTGAGGAGGTGACGGGCGAGATGCGACAGGTGACGCGAGCGTAAACCGCCTTGACGATTGATGTACGCCACGGTCGCAGTGTTGTCTGTACGAACTAATACATCTTTGCCCCGTAACTCGTTGCTGAAACGGACGAGCGCAAGATATACAGCCCACATTTCCCGGCAGTTTATGTGCCAATGCAGCTGGGGTGTCGTCCAGACCCCCGAAGCCGCAAGCCCATCGTACGTGGCCCCCCACCCCGTGTCTGACGCATCTGTGCATACTATCGCGTGCCTGGAGACCTGTCTCAGAGGCACACCGGCTCGGAGAAACGCACGGTCTGACCACGGAGTGAAAGTGCGACGACACGCAGGTGTAATGATAACACGGTGAATGCCGCGCAACCACGCTCTCCTCGGGACTCGATCGTGAAGCCAATGCTGAAGCGGTCGCATATGAAGCAGTCCGAGCGGAGTTACAGCTGCGGCTGCTGCCATATGCCCCAAAAGCTTCTGAAACTGTTTCAGCGGGACCGCGCTCTTGCTCTTGAATGTATTCAGGCAAGTCAGAATCGACTGTACACGCGCTTCTGTTAGACGAGCTGTCAAATCGATCGAGTCCAGTTCCATACCGAGAAAAGAGATTCTCTGCACGGGGCAAAGCTTGCTCTTTTCCCAGTTGACCCGAAGACCCAAACGAGCGAGGTGTTTTAAAGTTAAATCTCTGTGATCGCACAGCGTCTGACGTGTTTGAGCTATTATTAGCCAATCATCCAGATACGCGAGAATGCGCACACCTCTCTCTCTCAGGGGTTTTAAAGCCCCCTCCACTACTTTGGTGAATACACGGGGCGACAGAGAGAGCCCGAATGGGAGGACTTTGTACTGGTATGCTCGCCCCTCGAACGCAAAGCGGAGAAACGGCCTGTGCCGGGGGAGAATCGATACATGAAAGTACGCGTCCTTCAGGTCGATAGATGCGAACCAATCGTTTGGACGAATGCATGGAAATATGCGTTTGGGCGTCAGCATTTTGAACGGCATTCTGTGAAGTGCACGGTTCAGCGAACGCAGGTCCAGGATCGGTCGCAAGCCGCCGCTTTTCTTGGGTACAATAAAGTAAGGGCTGTAAAACCCCGACCTCATCTCGGCTGGAGGGACCGGCTGAATCGCGTCTTTCGCCAATAAGACAGCGATCTCCGCACGGAGGACATGCGCATCGGCAGCTCTCACTGTAGTGAAACGAACGCCGGAGAATTTGGGGGGACGCCGGGCAAATTGGATCGCATAGCCGAGACGAATCGTGCGTAAAAGCCAACGCGACGGGCTGGGAAGCTGTTCCCACGCCCCCAGATACCGTGCGAGAGGGACTAAAGGCACGATCGGTGTACCCGCGGCGGGCGCAACGGAGGTGATCGCCGGTGTGTGCGTAACGGCCGCACCGACAGCAGTGTTGTGTGTGATAACACTCACCTGAGTCCGTTGCTGGGTGGTTGAGTAAGGGAGGCTCTGCTGAAGACACCTCACACCACTCGATGCACCCTCTGGCGAAGGAGGAGGGAGACGATGGGTTATGAGCCCGTAGCTGTCTCCTACCGGCTGAGAGCGCGGTGGGGTTATGAGCCCGTGTGTCGCTCTCGTTCTCCTCTGATGAGTCGGAGAACGAGGAGGGGTTATGAGCCCTCTCGTATCTCCGGAGCTCATCTGAAGACCTAGAGATGGAAGTGGAATTCGCTCTTTTTGTGGATTTGTGGGTGCCGACTGAAAAGTCGGCGGAACAGAAAAATGAAACAAAAGATTCCCCAACCGGCCCTCCTCCGGTGGGGGGAGTGGTGCCTTCACCATCTCCCGAAGAGCGATCCCCTCCATCTCTAGGTCGCCCGTCTCAGGGCCGCGTTGATGTTCTTTTACCACCCTTTGCAGCGGGCTGAGCGGGCGGGGCGGGCTGCTGACGACCGGTTCCTCGCTTCTTAGAAGAGCCCCGGGGAGGAACGGAGGCGGCCGCCGCAGGACGCCCTCGGCGAGGAGCAGGCTGAGGCGCCGACGTGGATGGGGCAGGCGCAGGACGCTTCCGACGTGGCATGATCTGAGCGATGGCCTCAGTCTGCTTCTTGGCCGCGGAGAATTGCTGGGCAAACTCCTCGACCGTCTCGCCGAACAGGCCGGTCTGGGAAACCGGAGCATTCAGGAGCCGGGTTTTATCAGCGTCCTTCATGTCCGCCAGACACAGCCAGAGATGGCGTTCCTGGACTACCAGGGTAGACATCGCACGCCCGACGGCGCGTGCGGTGACCTTGGTCGCACGAAGCGCCAGATCTGTAGCCGCACGTAGTTCAGAGAACTCCGCCGAGTCGTGACCTCCCGCGTGCAGATCCCTCAGAGCCTTAGCCTGATGAACCTGCAGCAATGCCATGGCATGCAGGGCAGAGGCTGCCTCCCCACAAGCCTTGTAAGCAGCACCGGACAGCGCCGAAGACTGCTTACAGGCCCGTGAGGGGAGAGTAGGCTGGTCCCGCCAGGAGGAAGCGACACCGGCCGGACACAACTGCATCGCGACCGGGCGCTCCACTGACGGGATACCAGTGTACCCCTGGGCATCTCCACCCTCGAGAGAGGTGAGAGGTGAAGGCTGATACGGCCGGTTCCGGGCGGAAAACGGGGTTTTCCACGACCGCGTCAGCTCTTCATGCACCTCGGGGAAGAAAGGCACCGGGGGCGAGGACTGAGAAGCCCTGGCACCCCCGAAGAACCAATCATCGAGGCGGGACGGTTCAGGTGGGGGAGGTTTAGTCCACTCCAAGCCGACCGCCTCCGCCGCCCGAGCGAGCATGGCTGCCATCTCAGGGTCGAACGCAGAAGCCGCAACCTGGCCCGAAGGCGGGAGCGGATCCGGATCGACGTCCGAGGCTGACAACCCCCCCTCCGACGTTACGGTGGATATCGCGTCAGGTGGAGGCTCGACAGAGCGCGAGGACACCGTAGAACACGGGCCGCTCGTCTCCATCGGGACCTCCGCTGGCAACGGATCAGGGCGCTGGGAGCTACTGGACGAACCAGCAGACCGACCCAGCACCGTTATACGGAGGTCATTCTTCGCCAATCTGGTAGCTGCGCCCTTAGCAGCACCAGACTGGGAAGGCGGGGGCCGTTGCCGGAGGAACGACACCCGTCTCCGCAAATCCGCTATAGTCATGCCCTCGCAGACGGGGCATGAACTATCACGCAACGCTGCCTCTGCGTGCTGGAGCCCCAGACACGAGAGACAACGCTTGTGGCCATCCTGGGGGGCGATAAACACACCGCATCCAGAAACGGAGCACGGACGGAAATCCATCTTTAAAAAGACGACCCCGACCGTGACACGAATGAGTGGCTGTCTTTAAAAAGACACAAAGCTCAAACGTGCTGCTCTTTTAGGGAAATCACTCTTTTGTGCGAGCTGGTGAAACACACAGGGAGAGGCAAACGCACTCACTCGAACTCAAGTCCTAAATTAAAGAGACAGAGAGAGAGAGAAAGGGTGGAAAAAACACTGCGAGCCTCCACTGAGGTGTCTTTGCCCAACCAACTTCAGCAAGCTGAGATATCTTTTCCCACACAGCACAGGATCTACGAAGATCAGTAACAGCTTCTCGAGAGCAGATGTCTGCCGGCTTCGAAGCAATAAAGCTGATTTGGTATTATGCACCTGTGCCTTATATACGCACCTGGCGGGGCGGCGCCGGCATTATGCAAATACCTGCATGCCAAGTTCATTGGCGTTTCTGATAGTTCTCGAAGTAGATAGGTCACCCGCGAAGCGGTTCCCAATTCGTCGGTCACGACGTGACGTCGTAGTGACCGACTGAAAGGGAACTAACCATTATCGTAAAAAACAATAACGAAACCCCATTCCTAGCCCCAACGTCACAAGGGTCAAGGCAAATCATACAAAAAATTACAGATGCTGTCAATTCATACGAATTAGCTACCTGGTAAAATATGTACGTATTTGTCATGAGATAGCATTGGTAAAACTTTAACTATTGAAAGTATTTACAGTATTTACATGCACCAATAAAGCATTTCTGTGCCGATACCGATATTTGGTTTAAAATATAGTAATAATACTGCTTTCTGTAAAACTCAGCCTGATCTCACGAGAATTCGTACATATTTTACAAATTGGCTAATTTGTATGAATTCGTACAAAGTTAATTGTGCAAAAACGAATGATTATCATAAAAACAATAACGAAACTCCACCTCTTACCCCAACGTCACAAGGGTCAAGGCAAATTGTACAAAAATTTACAAATGTGGTCGTACCAATAAATACGAATTAGCCACCTAATTAAATATGTAAGAATTGTCATGAGATAACCTTGGTAAAACTTTAACTATCGAAAAGTATTTATTTTAAGTAGAGTTGTACCGATAAAACATTTCTGTTGGTTTGAAATATATTATATATATATTATTTATATATATATATATATATATAATTTTTTTTTACATATTTTACAAATTGGCTGTTTCGTATGAATTCGTACAAAGTTAATCGTTCAAAAACGTACGATTATCATAAAAACTGAAACCCTAACCCCAACGCCACAAGGGTCAAGGCAAAAATATAGGTACAAACATTTACAAATGTGGTCATACCAATTAATACAAATTAGCCACCTTATAAAATATGTACAAATTGGCATAAGATAACGTTGGTAAAACTTTAACTATCAAAAAATATTTATTTTAAATAGGCATGCACCGATACAACATTTCTTTGCAGATACCGATATTTTGTTTAAACTTTAGTAATAATACTGCTTTCTGTTAACTTTAATTATAAAGATAGATTTATTTTAAGTAGGGTTGCACAGATAAAACATTTCTTATTCGATTACTTAATGACATCTACCGATACCAATAAATACCAACAGTTAGCAATAGTTTTTTTTTTACTCATTGTTTCAAATTATTATGTTGCGAAATCCTAGAAGTGGAGAGTAAACTACAACTTTGTACAAACTATAATTCTGTTGACCATCAGATGTTTTTAAACAAAGGGGCGATGTCTTATAGTAAGGAAAAACCCTATGACGTTTTAGTTTTAGTCAAGGTTTGGTTATGTGAGACATGGCCAAAGGCGACAGACAACAACAGAAAGTTTACAAAAAGATAAGCACAATAAATGTTTTTTCAGGAGGTAATTTAATGTTTTTAATTGGTTTAGATTCTATCTATACTATCTGGTCATCATCCGCTTTGGTCAGAAGAGAAGCAAGTCCAATTAAGAATTTGGTTAACATAACCAACAGGTTGAATGCAGTTCATGTCTTGTCTTAATATCCTCTCCGTTTCCTCTGGCTCTGCGTCATCCCTTCACCGAAACTGACAGCACTGATTCATCCCGTTGTTAAATGGAGGCCTGCACGACCATCTAATTCATCCGAACCAACCTCCCCGTGAGGCCCTCCTAGCGTTTATAATTATTAAAATAACATTTTCAAAGAATCCTCCGCCAGGTTCACAGGAAGAGAAGTCTCTTTAAAGGCGACAAGAGAAAATTAAAAGGCCGATGTGGAGATGGAGAGGCATCCATCACCCCCTGAACTCTCAGGTTAAGAAGTTGTTTTGTTACGTCCCGCTCGCCCTTTGGGTGTGATTAAGCCTTGTTTTCCCTGTCCGCCTCGTGTACTTGTGCTTAAATGTCAAAACTATGGCAGGAATGCTGGAGCGGAGAGGTCAAATGAGGTCACACGGAGGATGTAAACAACAACGTTTTCTTTTCTTTTTTCTTAATGGACTGATCCACTTAGCGAAAGAGTGCACCGCAAGCAGAGCTTGATCCCACCGGCCTACGTGTGTGGATTTCGTGCTGGGATTTAGGTTTTAGATGGCAATCGGACCCGACCTGAGTTTTAACAGTGATCCAATAGTCCGCACAATGGACTCTCTATTTGACACAGGGATCAAACTATGACAAACAATAAATAATTGGTTAAGTCCAAAGAAAGCGTCGCTGGTTTAACGCTGTGTGTCGCTGTAGGAATGAGCACACAAGCGTTCGAGTGTAATTTTTGGTGTTTTCCAATAGAATGGACATGGTTTGAATTAGTATAAATGTAAAAGGCCGCTTCTCCCACGGGTGTCTGCTTTAACGGCGCATATTTAAGGTCTTTAGGCTGAGCCTTGACATTTGATACTTTGGTCAAGTCCACATTCCGTGTTAGGTTTACCAAACCATAAAACAATGTCCACTGGGAGACAGAAACTATGCAAGTCTTTAAATGAAATTGTGGCTAAACTGTGACAGTACATCAGATGTACAGCGCCATCTACTGTTGCACTGCAAAAACACAACATATATGTGTGTATGTATCTAATGTAAATAAATGTCTTTATCAATCTTCACTGACAAAATGCTGTCAATCCATGTTTCTACAGATAATTTAACAGAAACCAGATACAGAATTAATCAACATATTAAGCTGGTATGGGGCAATAAAAAACTGTGTAAATATTATCAGATGGTACTGACATAATTTAGGTACCATAGTATTTACTTCATATACTCCAGTAAGAAATAAATTTAAGAATACTACATGTGTAGGCCTACATGTTCATGTAAATTACTAAAAAGCTATGACAGAGAGTGTAGGGTTATTTAGTACCCTGGTGACTCAAGCCTGACCTCTGCTGGACGGACGATCCACCTCAACATTATCGATATTTTAAACAATTATATATTATTATGAGGGCTGGGAAAAGATTAATCACATACAAAATAAAAGTTATTTTTTTCAAAATATGTGTGTACTGTGTGTAATTATTGTGTATATTTAACTACACACACGTACATATATTCGTTTTTATTTATATATTTTTTTATTTATATATAATATAGAATATATAAAAATATAAATAAATATATATATATATATATATACACATGTAAATGTTTCTTAAATACATACATGAATGTGTGTGTATTTATATGTACATAATAATTACACACAGCACACACTAATGCCAAAAATCACTTTTATTTTGTATGCCATTAATCGCAATTAGTCTTTTCCCAGCCCTAATTATTATATACCTTTTGGTTAATTTTTGGCTAAATGGTCTTGCTGTGTCATTACATTTATTATTTTGGTGTGAATAAAATGTGTGTTAATAATAATAAGGTGGTCTATATATGTCTATAATTCTATGCAGATGTCAAGCTTTTTTTACCAAAAGTTTTTATCCATACTGATATCTCAGATATCAATATTTCATAGTTTAAATACCCATGCAGGGTCTCTTTACAGATTTTAAATCATTTTAGTTATGCCCCATAGTTAGGTTTCAGAATTTGTATGTCCATAATGGAGAAATGTCACATCCATAACAATGTTTCTTCAAAATGCATACATAATTTAAAAAATAAAATGTTTAAAAAATGTATTTGATTTTAAATTAACTTGTTTTTATTGTTGTTGTTGTTGTTGTTGTTAAAATGAAGTCATTAGGCTATTTTATGTTCTTTGAAGAGCCGCACCTTCTCAATTTTTGGGGTGTTATTGCTTCTACTTTGTGCATTTTAATTAGAATGTTAACTAAATGTGTTGTCCCCAAAAACTTGTGTTCTTTTTGTCAGATCCATAACACGTGTATTTCCCTCATCTATATGAGAAAACATGTGTATAGACTCTATCATCTGGATCATAAGGGGTTTAGCAAAATATAAACAGATAGTTCAATATATTGGTAATAAATACATTCTCTGAAAATTTATATTTCAAGATTTGACTGCAAATGTTACATACATAATGCTGGAATTTCTCAATATCAATAGCCACTGTTACACCATACAATAAAATGTCACTCTTAAAACGAATGTGTTGAAACAACACATGTTGTAGTGTTATTATTCGAACAACACACTTTGTGTTGTCCCTTTTATTTATTTGAACACAAAATCAAAATGAAATAACACATAATGTGTTAAATAGGATAACACAAAACAATGTGTAAAAATGAACACATCCTTTCTATATCATGGTAAACTTTAAAAGAATAGAAAAACAAAACCACACTTCACTATTATTATGCCAAAAAGAATTATATTATTCCATAATATAATATGATTATTAATATTATTATGGCGTGTTATGTCCTGAATTATAAATATTGTAGATTCTGGTTGGTAAAGTGTTAATCTAATGAGAAATTACATACATACATTTGTCTAACCATAGCCCATATATTTTCACATTTTCTTAAATACTTTCAATCTGGTTTTAACCTTTAATTATGCTGGTTGAAACTAGTCAACAGTTTCTGCACTATACCTACAAGTTAGTCATTACGTACTCATAACAGCTTGAGCAACAATTACAACCTGGTTAATGTTCAGGTATTTATGTGTCACTTCCGTTACGGGGCCTACCTGTCCAGACACAGCGCGAAATTACTACGGTAAAGGTTGTTGTTAATATTTATAACCAAAGACCTCGCGTCTGAACAGCATCAGCTCAACATCAGTACGATATACTTAATATTCATGAGACGCGCCTTTTCCTTTAACGTAGAACAAGACGTCATACACGCTCAATTAATATTCATAACTCAAGCTAGTTGCTAACTGGAAAGCACAATCCGTACCTTAATTAATATTTATGAGATGCGCCTTTTCCTATAACGTAGAACAAGACGTCATGCGCGCTCAATTAATATTCATGACTCAGGCTAGTGGCTAACTGTAAAGCACAACCCGTAACTAAATTAATATTCATGACGCGCGCCTTTGCGGTAGTAAGATTCGTAAAATTGGCAGACTGGGCGGGGGTTTCTTTAGCCTGCACACCTGGACATAGGTCCGTTTCGCTTTCCCAAGGGAAAAATTTACGGAGCGCATTCTGGTGAGTGTTATCATATATATTTATAGTTTTTACTCAGATTAAACTTTTATAACTGTTTCGTTTGCTTTAGTGTCTTTGTACTTTTAGATCCGTTAAGGTCAGCAATGCAATGCGAGTAGCATAATGTAATAACAGACGTTAGACAATGACATGTTACTGTCTTTAGTCGCACATAAGTAAATAAAATGAAAAGTAAAGTTTGATCGCATATAAATAACCTTCCTTTGAAAATGTTTTGGATCACATACATTAACTTATTCCATGTTTTGCCTGCTATAAAAACATATATATATTATTAGTCTTTTTTTAAACCTGCTTTTACAGATTATATATACATATTTTTCTTAGGTTGGAATACATTTTGGTTAAATCTTATTTTTTGCATGTTAGCAGTTATATCCTTTCGCTTAGTCAAATGTGTAAACCTTGCTTGTTTTGGATATTTTATTTTATAAAAGGTTTTTATCTTATAGCTACATCTAAATTCAGTTGAAGTATCTTACACACCAAATGTTTGGTGGTATTTTTTCTGTTCCCCGCGGACACGTTAACCTGCTTATCTAGGTTTGCCTTAAGGCTGCATAGTTTGTATTGTTAGTTCAATAGCTGTTATCTCTTAAAGCCAAACCACTGTTACTCCTTCACACTTAACAGTGAATGTGGATGAACCTGATTTGTAAATAGTACTCCTGGGGATTTAATAGCAAATGTATCAATGTAAATGTCACGCTTTGTGCCTATCATCTTAGATCAGACGAAGCAGTTTTTTAAAACTCAACGAAAGATTCTCAACATCTCAGAATGAACAAAGAAGTTGACTGTGATGTTGTTTTTCCATAGACCTTGGCTATATTGTTTATTGTGCAATCAAAACAATAGCATGATGAGTTTGTTTGAGTCATACTGTTGGTCTTTAGTGCCTTTGGTCTTGTCTCTGCTTGTCAGGAATGTTAAAAGCTAAAATGGCTCTTGTTCTCAAATCACAGCCCTCCTCCTCTCTGTATCTTTGTCTGGTGAATGCATACTCAGAGGCCATTGTCATAAAAAAACTCACTTTTTGTCATCTGTGTTGGACAAAAAAGCACAAAAAAAATTAGTTTGTGCAAAGCACTCAAAGTCTTGCAACTTGCAATGTTATATGATAAACCATTTGTGTGAGGGACATGATTAAATATATGCTATAAAAATACAGAGGTCTTAAAATGCATTTAGACATCTAAACTTAAAGGAGTAGTCCACTTTATGGGGCCCATTGACTTACCATAGTATTTTTTTTCTTACTATAAAAAGTCAATGGAGCCCATCTTTAAAGTGGACTACTCCTTTAAGAATATCTATATGCATTACTGAAATTTACTTTGGATTAAAGCATCTGCCAAATGCATCAAATTTAAATGTAAAGTGGGATGTCTATAGGTAATGTACTGAACTACACGTGTAGTCTGCTAGGACACCTTTGTGAACTTAAAGGTAATAGACTTACATCCATTAAAATAAGATGAATAGATTATAAGAGTAACATTAAAAGTGACATAGAAACTTTTTAGGTACCACTATAATACACCCTCAGAAAATGTGTCACTTGGGCAGTACCCTTTTAAAAAGTGCATATTAGTACCTCAAATGTAACTGTACTAAATGGTACATATTAAGGCCGTTTTCCCTCCCATTGACGGCTTTTGTACCTTTTTTTCTGACACTGTAATATTACATTAGAGCCACAAATGTCTCCTGAAAGATTGTTTCACATTGACACATTTACAGAGGCTTCAGGCTGTCAGTATTGTCTTGTATTTGTTTGTGATTGCAGGCTGAATCATGGTCACAGCAGCAGAATACGGACACAACTCCTGGGAGCTCACCATTCAGGTGGACCAGCGTGAGGGAGATGAGGGCATGAAGTTTAAGTTACGGGTGAAAGGGGATCTACACGTCGGAGGTCTCATGCTGAAACTCGTGGAGAAGATCAGTAAGTAGTTGTTGATATTTTCTGTAAATTAATCAGGGTTGGCAAACCCTCTGAATTTAAGAAATGCCCTTATTTGTTAAAGGGATGGTTCACCCAAAAATTAATAAAACCCCATCATTTATTCACCCTCAAGCCATCCTCGATGTATATGTATATATTTAAAAAAAAAACACACACACATACACAAAATAACATCAGAGTTATGTTAGAAAATGTCATGGCTGTTCTAAGCTTTATAATGGTAGCAAATGGTGCTTTTGATTTGATGCACAAAAAAGTACATACATCCTTCACTTCCAGGGGTTAATAAAGGCCTTCTAAGGACAATCGATATGATTTTGTAAGAAAAATATCAATATTTAAAACTTTACAGCCTAAAATAACTTGCTTCCGGTACTTAATGGTAGAGCTGTAACAATTAATCGTGTGTCCCATTAAAATGCCTGTCTGAAATAGATTCTGAATCGCAAGGCTGCAATTCTATGTTTTATGCACAGCTTGTGTGTGTACTACGGCATTTGGTCAGTAGGAAGTCCTTATCAATCTAAAATCATTATGAGTAAGAGTTGTTTATAACGTGCATTTAAAAAAGCAACACTCGTTAAACAAAATCATTCAAAATATTCTTTATTATCATGAAAATACCTGAAACAATTTAAAGAACAGCAAGATAAATATATCCTTATAGACATTTCCTGGAATAGTGTTTGTAATGCTACTTCTTCTGTGGCACAAAGGGAATTTCTGCACGAGAGCGCCCCTTGGCTTTGGGATGTGCCGGGATTTCACCGTAATTCATTAAAATTCGTTCATTGAGGAAAGTTTCCCGGACAGGGTTTAGATTATTAAGACTTTAAGCAGTTTTTACAAACATGGCTTCCAATAAAAACAATGGCACTGATATACTGTATGTTCAGATGTTCTTAAATTAAAACAGTTCAAACATGCATTTTAGTCTGTGAGTAGGAAAGGCCCTGTCTGGGAAACTGCCCTGAAAGTCGTGTAGTGACAAATGTGAAAGCGTAGAGAGAAAAGCAAAACACCAGTCAGGAAATCCCCGAAAAGTTAATTGTTTTAGCTATACTGTATATTTTTATTGGGCTTAAAATTGTTCGCTTTTCCATTGATCCGGGATGCGTTTCGCATTCATCACTACGCCACTACGTCTTGTATGCTAACAATTCAGGTCAGAAGCATTTGCTACAATTATGAAGCTTGGAACAGCCAGGACATTTTCTAATATTACTATGATTGTGTTAGTCTGAAAAAAGGATAATCAAATACATTGAGGATGGCTTGAAGATGAGTAAATCATGGGATATTTTTTTTTGATGAACTATTCCTAAAAATGAGACTACGTCCCTACGTCTTGTATGCTACGTCCTACCTATTGGCTTCAAAGCAGAAGCACCATTTACTACCATTATAAAGCTTGGAACAGCCAGGACATTTTCTAATATTACTATGATTGTGTTCATTTGGAAAAAGAAGATAATCAAATACATCGATGATGGCTTGAAGATGAGTAAATCATGGGATAATGTTTTTGGATGAACTATACCTAAAAATGAGACTCTGCCACTACGTCTTGTATGCTACGTCCTACGTATGGGCTTCAAATCAGAAGCACCATTTACTACCATTATAAAGCTTGGAACAGCCAGGACATTTTCTAATATTACATGATTGTGTTTGTCTAAAAAAAGGTAACCAAATACATAAAGGATGCCTTGAAGATGAGTAAATCATGGGATCATTTTCATTTTTGGGTGCACTATCCCTAAAAACCCGTATAATACTCTTTAAAACCAACCAAAGTTTGGTAAGGTTCAAACTGGTTAAAAAAACACCAGAGTTTAAGGTTATGGGAAACGGCAGTAAAAAAAAACAACAACAACAAAGAGGAAGGTACTTCATCCCACACGAAAAGCTAAAAGTCTTTATTCGTTCCTGTGTGTACTAGATCTCAGTCTAGAGTCTTAAACTCAGATTTAACTGCACAGGTACACCCATGTTTGCCTGGCATACCTTCGTTTGTATGGCCTCGAGCTCAGTGCTATTGTATTTATCACAGGTGTTGTTTGCTGACACAAAGTCTGAAGTTCACTGTTAAGTGTCACCCAGAGAGAAACATCCTGGTTTAGTCAATCCATTGACCCAGTTACTAATTATTATGGTTGTTTTTCTGAAGAACGTGCATATGGTCATACACAAATCGAAATGACTCAATTTGTTGATAATTAACTTTAAAAATGTGTTATATTATATGAGCACTACGAAATTTCTAGGGTGAGTATGAGTAAAAGCTACTCATCAAGATGACGTGATGAATAAACGTGATGGCATACTCCACTCCCATTTCCTCTGTTTCATAATATTTGTACTACTCAGCGGTGACTGTTTTGACAACCTGGTCTCAATGTTAATACGTAGTAAATAATACGTAACTTTCAAAAACACAAAAAAATTTGTATGTTTAAATAGAGGCTGAAGCGTACAATGTAGACGTATTTGCAACATTTAATCGTAGCATTTTACAGCTAAAAAAAATGTAAAATATTTTAAATCTTTTATACCATAAAGATTGCTGTAGAATTTATCTTTAACCATTTCATCGATAATGTTGCCACCCTACCCCAAACCTTACCCTAAACCCTTTTTAAACAACAATTTTAAAATACATAATATATTATTTTTATATTCTGCAACGTAATGGAGAGACATGAAAAATTTTGTAAGAATATTAACAATATAGCATTTAAAAGATATTTTAAGCCGCTAATACAGTCCTACCCAAATCAGTTTATTAAAATCATGAACTATTAAAAATAAAAAGCATAACAGTTAGCTGGTTCAAAACCAGCGTGATCTCATGAGAATACATGTGTATCTTTACGTAAAGGGTAGTTGTACCACACGTACATTTACTTATGTTTTCATACACACTTAAACGTATAATATTGACGTATTGAAGGGACTAATACATTAAAACACTCTCAGTGAAACTGAATTATAAATGTTGACTAGTTTAAACTTTGAGCAAAATTAAAATACATGTTCTTCATACAAAAAGGATAATAAACAAAAATGTGCATGTATTCATTAAGGGGACTGTTTAATTCAAAGTGAAAATAAGAATAAAACATTTTGCTTTTGCAGTCAACAATAAACGCTGTTAAAAAGATGCAGCATGAAGTTAAAACAACTTGGTTTTGCAATGCAATTCAAACTACTATTTTAGGTTTTGGCTTGTGAAAAGTTGACATAGCTTATAAATTCAAGTGCATTTTTTTTTACAGTGTGGCAGCTTATAAAAAGTTTACAAGTAAGAAGCTTCAGAAGAAAACAGAACAAAAGAGGAAACGTTTAGTAAACATAAAAAAAAAGAAAAATATAGCTGCAAGCAGCGATACCGGGGTCAAGCCAAACATGGCAAAAAATGATTCATACGTGATGACTGTCATAATTTAAGATCTAAGTTTGCATTAGTTTTATGAAAAAATAGCATTTTTTTGTATCTTGAGACCACTAGGTGGCGCTTTGCCGAAACAATAGATGGTGCCTCAGGTCATGACTGTGATGACACATACCAAATTTAGTGTAAATACAATAAAGCGATACGGAGATATAGCCTTAAATGACTTGACCACTAGGGGGCACTGACCAAACAATAAATTGTGACTCAGGTCTTGATTGTGATGACACCCACCAAATTTGGTGTAAATACAATAAAGCGATACGGAGATATAGCCTTAAATGACTTGACCACTAGGGGGCACTGACCAAATAATAAATTATGACTCAGGTCTTGATTGTGATGACACCCGCCAAATTTGGTGTAAATACAATAAAGAGATGCAGAGATATAGCCTTAAATGACTTGACCACTAGGGGGCACTGACCAAAAAATAAATTGTGACTTAGGTCTTGATTGTGATGACACCCACCAAATTTGGTGTAAATACAATAAAGAGATGCAGAGATATAGCCTTAAATAACTTGACCACTAGGGGGCACTGACCAAAAAATAAATTGTGACTCAGGTCTTGATTGTAATGACACCCACCAAATTTGGTGTAAATACGATAAAGAGATGCAGAGATATAGCTTCAAATCTCTTGACCACTAGGGGGCACCGGAAAGTTTACAAGTCCTCCCAGAACATGTTGCTGATGAACCATACCAAGTTTCATAACAATACGTAATTGCGTTTCTGAAATACTTGAACTTAAAGAAAAATTCAAAATGGCCGACACACAAAATGGCCGACCAAAAACCATTTGGTATCGTTTGACTCGGCATGCCTCACGAAATCTAACAAGACCACTCTCATAATTTTACATTCAAGTTTGCAGTAGTTATCAGCAAAAATAGACATTTTTTTATATCTCGTGACCAGTAGGGGGCAGTGTGACGAAATGGTGCATGCACCCTCAGGTCATCACTGTAATGACATATACCAAGTCTCATATTAATACACAAAAGTTTTGCGAAGATACAGGCTCAAACACATTTTGGCGTGCTCGCCCTCGCATTCTTTGATGCGTTATAAGACAACAAATAGGTCTACCGAAAAGCTTTTGATAACTTTTTGTCTAGAGTGTCTCTAGATGATGCATACCAAAAATCTAGCCAATCACACGAGCGCTCTAGGAGGAGTTCGAAAAAGTAGGTGTTCAATATAATTCAAAATGGCCGACAGGAAGTAGGTTTGACTCAGACATATTTGGTACAGTCGGACTCAGCACGAGCCAAGGAATCAATAGAGTGAATTCTTATGTCATAGTGGCAATTTAATCAAATGATATAAAGATTTTAAACAATTTATTTATATATCCTGACCACTAGGTGGCGCTGTCCTAAAGATTTATAGGTGCGCTCAGAACATGTCACTGATGAACCATGCCAAATTTCGTAGCGATACGTCATTCTGTTTGTGAAATACTGAACTTAATGAGAAAATTCAAAATGGCCGACACCCAAAATGGCCGACCGAAAACCGTTTGTTATCGTTTGACTCGGCATGCCTCAAGGAATCTTACAAGACCACCTTCATGATTTTAGACTCAAGTTTGAAGTAGTTATAAGCGAAAATAGGCATTTTTCGAATCTCGTGACCACTAGGTGGCGCTGTGACGAAACGTTGCAGGCACCCTCAGGTCATGACTGTAATGACATATACCAAGTTTCGTGTCGATACAATAAAGTTTTGCGAAGATACGGCCTCACGTCCGTTTTGGCGTGCTCGCCGCCATATATGTTGTCACTGTATACGAGAACGCATTGGTCTATCAAAAAGCTTTTGATAACTTTTTGTCTGGGGTGTCTCTAGATGCTACATACCAAAGGACATGCAAATCGGACGAACGGTCTAGGAGGAGTTCGAAAAAGTAGGTTTTACGGAAAATTCAAAATGGCGGAAAGATGTGCATGACACAAATGACATCAATGTGTGCAATTGAATCATCATGAGCAAAGGATTCAGAGGAAAGAAGAATTTAGTTTCTAGGTCTCACGGGTCAGAAGTTATGAGCATGAACATAAGTGGATTTTTGGACTGTTGGTGGCGCTAGAGGGTTTGAGTCAGACACACCAATGTTGCTATAGTAACTTCTGAGACTGTCCTCTACATGTGTGCCAAATTTCATAACTTTCCTACGTACGGTTCTATGGGCTGCCATTGACTTCAATGGCGGAAGAACAAGAAGATGAAATATAGCTGCAAGCAGCGATACCGGGGTCAAGCCAAACATGGCAAAAAATGATTCATACGTGATGACTGTCATGATTTAAGATCTAAGTTTGCATTAGTTTTATGAAAAAAAACAATTTTTTCGTATCTTGAGACCACTAGGTGGCACTGTGCCGAAAGAATAGATGGTGCCTCAGGTCATGACTGTGATGACACATACCAAATTTAGTGTAAATACAATAAAGCGATACGGAGATATAGCCTTAAATGACTTGACCACTAGGGGGCACTGACCAAATAATAAATTGTGACTCAGGTCTTGATTGTGATGACACCCACCAAATTTGGTGTAAATACGATAAAGAGATGCAGAGATATAGCTTCAAATCTCTTGACCACTAGGGGGCACCGAAAAGTTTACAAGTCCTCCCAGAACATGTTGCGATGAACCATACCAAGTTTCATAACAATACGCAATTGCGTTTCTGAAATACTTGAACTTAAAGAAAAATTCAAAATGGCCGACACACAAAATGGCCGACCAAAAACCATTTGGTATCGTTGGACTCGGCATGCCTCACGAAATCTAAGAAGACCAGTCTCATAATTTTACATTCAAATTAGCAGTAGTTATAAGCAAAAATATATTTTTTTTATATCTCGTGACCAGTAGGGGGCAGTGTGACGAAATGGTGCATGCACCCTCAGGTCATCACTGTTATGACATATACCAAGTCTCATATTAATACGCAAAAGTTTTGCGAAGATACAGGCTCAAACACATTTTGGCGTGCTCGCCCTCGCATTCTTTGATGCGTTATACGACAACGGATAGGTCTACCGAAAAGCTTTTGATAACTTTTTGTCTAGAGTGTCTCTAGATGATGCATACCAAAAATCAAGCCAATCACACGAGCGCTCTAGGAGGAGTTCGAAAAAGTAGGTGTTCAATATAATTCAAAATGGCCGACAGGAAGTAGGTTTGACTCAGACATATTTGGTACAGTCGGACTCAGCATGAGCCAAGGAATCAATAGAGTGAAGTCTTATGTCAGTGTGGCAATTTAATCAAATGATATAAATATTTTAAACAATTTATTTACATATCCTGACCACTAGGTGGCGCCGTCCTAAAGATTTATAGGTGCGCTCAGAACATGTCACCCATGAACCATGCCAAATTTCGTAGCCATACGCCATTCGGTTTGTGAAATACTGACCTTAATGAGAAAATTCAAAATGGCCGACACCCAAAATGGCCGACCGAAAACCGTTTGGTATCGTTTGACTCGGCATGCCTCAAGGAATCTAACAAGACCATCTTCATAATTTTAGACTCAACTTTGAAGTAGTTATAAGTGAAAATAAGCATTTTTCGAATCTCGTGACCACTAGGTGGCGCTGTGACGAAACGTTGCAGGCACCCTCAGGTCATGACTGTAATGACATATACCAAGTTTCGTGTCGATACAATAAAGTTTTGCGAAGACACGGCCTCACGTCCGTTTTGGCGTGCTCGCCGCCATATATGTTGTCAATTTATACGAGAACGCATTGGTCTATCAAAAAGCTTTTGATAACTTTTTGTCTGGGGTGTCTCTAGATGCTATATACCAAAGGACATGCAAATCGGACGAACGCTCTAGGAGGAGTTCGAAAAAGTAGGTTTTACGAAAAATTCAAAATGGCGGAAAGATTTGCATGACACAAATGACATCAATGTGTGCATTTGAATCATCATGAGCCAAGGATTCAGAGGAAACAAGAATTTAGTTTCTAGGACTCACGGGTCAGAAGTTATGAGCATGAACATAAGTGGATTTTTGGACTGTTGGTGGCGCTAGAGGGTTTGAGTCAGACACACCAATGTTGCTATAGTAACTTCTGAGACTGTCCTCTACATGTGTGCCAAATTTCATAACTTTCCTATGTACGGTTCTATGGGCTGCCATTGACTTCAATGGCGGAAGAACAAGAAGATGAATAATAATAATAAATATAGCTGCAAGCAGCGATACCGGGGTCAAGCCAAACATGGCAAAAAATGATTCATACGTGATGACTGTCATGATTTAAGATCTAAGTTTGCATTAGTTTTATGAATTTTTTCGTATCTTGAGACCACTAGGTGGCGCTGTGCCGAAACAATAGATGGTGCCTCAGGTCATGACTGTGATGACACCCACCAAATTTGGTGTAAATACAATAAAGAGATGCAGAGATATAGCCTTAAATGACTTGACCACTAGGGGGCACTGACCAAAAATAAATTGTGACTCAGGTCTTGATTGTGATGACACCCACCAAATTTGGTGTTAATACGACAAAGAGATGCAGAGATATAGCTTCAAATCTCTTGACCACTAGGGGGCACCGGAAAATTTACAAGTCCTCCTAGAACACGTTGCTGATGAACCATACCAAGTTTCATAACAATACGCAATTGCGTTTCTGAAATACTTGAACTTAAAGAAAAATTCAAAATGGCCGACACACAAAATGGCCGACCAAAAACCATTTGGTATCGTTTGACTCACCATGCCTCACGAAATCTAACAAGACCTGTCTCATAATTTTACATTCAAATTTGCAGTAGTTATAAGCAAAAATAGACATTTTTATATCTCGTGACCAGTAGGGGGCAGTGTGACGAAATGGTGCATGCACCCTCAAGTCATCACTGTTATGACATATACCAAGTCTCATATTAATACGCAAAAGTTTTGCGAAGATACAGGCACAAACACATTTTGGCGTGCTCGCCCTCGCATTCTTTGATGCGTTATACGACAACGGATAGGTCTACCGAAAATCTTTTGATAACTTTTTGTCTAGAGTGTCTCTACATGATGCATACCAAAAATCAAGCCAATCACACGAGCGCTCTAGGAGGAGTTCGAAAAAGTAGGTGTTCAATATAATTCAAAATGGCCGACAGGAAGTAGGTTTGACTCAGACATATTTGGTACAGTCGGACTCAGCATGAGCCAAGGGATCAATAGACTGAAGTTGTATGTCATACTGGCAATTTAATCAAATGACATAAAGATTTAAAAAAAATTTTTACATATCCTGACCACTAGGTGGCGCCGTCCTAAAGATTTATAGGTGCGCTCAGAACATGTCACTGATGAACCATGCCAAATTTCGCAGCGATACGCCATTCTGTTTGTGAAATACTAAACTTAAGAGAAAATTCAAAATGGCCGACACCCAAAATGGCCGACCGAAAACCGTTTGACTCGGCATGCCTCAAGGAATCTAACAAGACCACCTTCATGATTTTAGACTCAAGTTTGAAGTAGTTATAAGCGAAAATAGGCATTTTTCGAATCTCGTGACCACTAGGTGGCGCTGTGACGAAACGTTGCAGGCACCCTCAGGTCATGACTGTTATGACATATACCAACTTTCGTGTCGATACAATAAAGTTTTGCGAAGATAAGGCCTCACGTCTGTTTTGGCGTGCTCGCCGCCGTATATGTTGTCAATTTATACGAGAACGCATTGGTCTATCAAAAAGCTTTTGATAACTTTTTGTCTTGGGTGTCTCTAGATGCTACATACCAAAGGACATGCAAATCGGACAAACGGTCTAAAAGGAGTTCGAAAAAGTAGGTTTTACGAAAAATTCAAAATGGCGGAAAGATGTGCATGACACAAATGACATCAATGTGTGCATTTGAATCATCATGAGCCAAGGATTCAGAGGAAACAAGAATTTAGTTTCTAGGACTCACTGGTCAGAAGCTATGAGCATGAACATAAGTGGATTTTTGGACTGTTGGTGGCGCTAGAGGGTTTGAGTCAGACACACCAATGTTGCTACAGTAACTTCTGAGACCGTCCTCTACATGTGTGCCAAATTTCATAACTTTCCTATGTACGGTTCTATGGGCTGCCATTGACTTCAATGGCGGAAGAACAAGAAGAAGAATAATATATAATAATAATAATAATAATAAGAAAACTAACAATAACAATAGGGTTCTACGCCCCTTCGGGGCTTGACCCCTAATAAGAAAACTAACAATAACAATAGGGTTCTACGCCACTTCGTGGCTTGACCCCTAATAAATATAGCTGCAAGCAGCGATACCGGGGTCAAGCCAAACATGGCAAAAAATGATTCATACGTGATGACTGTCATGATTTAAGATCTAAGTTTGCATTAGTTTTATGAAAAAAATAGCATTTTTTTCGTATCTTGAGACCACTAGGTGGTGCTGTGCCGAAACAAAAGATGGTGCCTCAGGGCATGACTGTGATGACACATACCAAATTTAGTGTAAATACAATAAAGCGATACGGAGATATAGCCTTAAATGACTTGACCACTAGGGGGCACTAACCAAACAATAAATTATGACTCAGGTCTTGATTGTGATGACACCCACCAAATTTGGTGTAAATACAATAAAGAGATGCAGAGATATAGCCTTAAATGACTTGACCACTAGGGGGCACTGACCAAAAAATAAATTGTGACTCAGGTCTTGATTGTGATGACACCCACCAAATTTGGTGTAAATACGATAAAGAGATGCAGAGATATAGCTTCAAATCTCTTGACCACTAGGGGGCACCGAAAAGTTTACAAGTTATCCCAGAACATGTTGCTGATGAACCATACCAAGTTTCATAACAATACGCAATTGCGTTTCTGAAATACTTGAACTTAAAGAAAAATTCAAAATGGCCGACACACAAAATGGCCGACCAAACACCATTTGGTATCGTTTGACTCGGCATGCCTCACGAAATCTAAAAAGACTAGTCTCATAATTTTACATTCAAGTTTGCAGTAGTTATAAGCAAAAATAGACATATTTTATATATCGTGACCAGTAGGGGGCAGTGTGACGAAATGGTGCATGCACCCTCAGGTCATCACTGTTATGACATATACCAAGTCTCATATTAATACGCAAAAGTTTTGCGAAGATACAGGCTCAAACACATTTTGGCGTGCTCGCCCTCGCATTCTTTGATGCGTTATACGACAACGGATAGGTCTACCGAAAATCTTTTGATAACTTTTTGTCTAGAGTGTCTCTAGATGATGCATACCAAAAATCAAGCCAATCACACGAGCGCTCTAGGAGGAGTTCGAAAAAGTAGGTGTTCAATATAATTCAAAATGGCCGACAGGAAGTAGGTTTGACTCAGACATATTTTATACCGTCGGACTCAGCATGAGCCAAGGAATCAATTGAGTGAAGTCTTATGTCATAGTGGCAATTTAATCAAATGATATAAAGATTTTAAACAATTTATTTACATATCCTGACCACTAGGTGGCGCCGTCCTAAAGATTTATAGGTGCGCTCAGAACATGTCACCGATGAACCATGCCAAATTTCGTAGCGATACGCCATTCGGTTTGTGAAATACTGAACTTAATGAGAAAATTCAAAATGGCCGACACCCAAAATGGCCGACCGAAAACGGTTTGGTATCGTTTGACTCGGCATGCCTCAAGGAATCTAACAAGACCTCCTTCATGATTTTAGACTCAAGTTTGAAGTAGTTATAAGCGAAAATAGGCATTTTTCGAATCTCGTGACCACTAGGTGGCGCTGTGACGAAATGTTGCAGGCACCCTCAGGTCATGACTGTTATGACATATACCAAGTTTCGTGTCGATACACAAAAGTTTTGCGAAGATACGGCCTCACGTCCATTTTGGCGTACTCGCCGCCATATATGTTGTCAATTTATATGAGAACGCATTGGTCTATCAAAAAGCTTTTGATAACTTTTTGTCTTGGGTGTCTCTTGATGCTACATACCAAAGGACATGCAAATCGGACAAACGGTCTAGGAGGAGTTCGAAAAAGTAGGTTTTACGAAAAATTCAAAATGGCGGAAAGATGTGCATGACACAAATGACATCAATGTGTGCAATTGAATCATCATGAGCCAAGGATTCAGAGGAAACAAGAATTTAGTTTCTAGGACTCACGGGTCAGAAGTTGTGAGCATGAACATAAGTGGATTTTTGGACTGTTGGTGGCGCTAGAGGGTTTGAGTCAGACACACCAATGTTGCTATAGTAACTTCTTAGACTGTCCTCTACATGTGTGCCAAATTTCATAACTTTCCTACGTACGGTTCTATGGGCTGCCATTGACTTCAATGGCGGAAGAACAAGAAACAGAAATATAGCTGCAAGCAGCAAACCGGGGTCAAGCCGAAAAGGGCACAAAAGGATGTAAAATTGAGATTGGATAAGCAGATTGAAGAACCTAGGTAAACCTAATAATTTTAGATGAAAAAACAAAAAAGTAATCAACAAAAATAATTTAAGTTCTTGACTACTGCAATCGTCCTTCTGTTATTGACAATCATGGAACATTAGAGCACTGAAGGGCATGTGCGTGGTGTTTGCAGTTGCAAAACATGGGTCACATCATGTTACAACAAGTTTAATTAATCAAACGAGACCATCCCCGTGTCTCTACGATGTTGTGATGCAGAGATATAGCTTTTACAAAAACGGTTGATAAGGTATTCTCAATGGTTGCTGGGGAGTGAATTGGCAAACACCAGTGATTATAGTCAAAGCCATGAAAGGAATAATCCATGATGACTCGTGGTTTTAGATGTGTTGTTGCAATAGTTTTAGGCAAAAATACCATATTCTATCTCAAAACCAGTAGGTCGCGCAATGACAAAATTGTGCATGCAACATCAGGTCATGATTGTTTTACATCTAGCTAGTTTTATGTCTATACACTTTAGTTTAGTGAAGAAACAGTTGTATGACCATAGGGCTGGCTTGTTATCAAAGGTTTTGTTCAATTATAAGGCCATCTAGTGGTGCAAGCATACAATTTTTTTTTGTGTAGCCTCAGAATGTGCTCATGCATCAGCGTATCAAATCTGGTGAAAAAATCTCTTTTCGTTACGAAGTTACAACCATTTATGTGTAAAAAACACAAAATTTGAAGGTAATTTTTCGTTTTTTGCAATTTTCGGCCATTTCTGATGAAAATTTTAATATAACACCAATAAAACTTTTTGTTCAGAAGGTAAGGTTAGTTTCTTCCTATGGTGTTTTCGAGTCGATCGGAAAAACGTTCGCGGAGATATTCACGCGTGTTTTTTAAGCGCTATTTTGCTGCGCAGGGTTAATCGTAAGGCGAATTCTGGCATGTTTGGTATCGTTTGACTCGGCAACTATTCAGAACTCCAAAGAAGCAAGTCCCATGAAAATACGTCAATCGGAGCCAAAGTTATAGGTGTATAAATCATTTCTCTGGCCACTAGGTGGCGCTGCAACGAAACTATGCATGCACCCTCGGTTCCTGACTGGCATCTCAAGTACCAAGTGTCGTGTCAATAGGCCTAAGTTTGACGAAGATACAGCCTAAAATCTGTTTTTTTGCGCTCTACGTAAAATTCGTTAAGGCGGTATACGACAACGGATTGGTGTATCGAAATTCTTTTGATAACTTTTTGCCTTAAGTGTCTCAAGATGATACATACCAATTTTCGTGGCAATTGGACAAAAGCTCTAGGACGAGTTCGAAAAAGTAGGTTTTACGAATAATTCAAAATGGCGGAAAATTTTCATGTCGAAAAAAGACGCCATAGGGTCCAATCGAATCGTCTTGAGCCAATGAATAAGAGAAAGCAATAATTTTGTTTCTAGGGCTTACGGATCAGAAGTTATAAGCAAAAACATAAGTGCAACTTTGGACTGTTGGTGGCGCTAGCGGGTTAGACATAGAGACTCCAAATTTGCTGTGGGGACACATTGGACTGTCCTCTATCAGTGTGCCAAATTTCATAACTTTCCTACGTACGGTTCTATGGGCTGCCATAGACCGCAATGGCGGAAGAAGAAGAAGAAGAATAACTAAATATAGCTGCAAGCAGCGATACCGGGGTCAAGCCAAACATGGCAAAAAATGATTCATACGTAATGACTGCCATGATTTAACATCTAAGTTTGCATTAGTTTTATGAAAAAAAGCAATTTTTTTGTATCTTGAGACCACTAGGTGGCACTGTGCCGAAAGAATAGATGGTGCCTCAGGTCATGACTGTGATGACACATACCAAATTTAGTGTAAATACAATAAAGCGATACGGAGATATAACCTTTAATTGCATTGACCACTAGGGGTCACTGACCAAAAAATAAATTGTGACTCAGGTCTTGATTGTGATGACACCCACCAAATTTGGTGTGAATACAATAAAGAGATGCAAAGATATATCCTTAAATGACTTGACCACTAGGGGGCACTGACCAAAAAATAAATTGTGACTCAGGTCTTGATTGTGATGACACCCACCAAATTTGGTGTAAATACAATAAAGAGATGCAGAGATATAGCCTTAAATGACTTGACCACTAGGGGGCACTGACCAAAAAATTAATTGTGACTCAGGTCTTGATTGTGATGACACCCACCAAATTTGGTGTAAATACGATGAAGAGATGCAGAGATATAGCTTCAAATCTCTTGACCACTAGGGGGCACCGGAAAGTTTACAAGTCCTCCCAGAACATGTTGCTGATGAACTATACCAAGTTTCATAACAATACGTAATTGCGTTTCTGAAATACTTGAACTTAAAGAAAAATTCAAAATGGCCGACACACAAAATGGCCGACCAAAAACCATTTGGTATCGTTTGACTCGCCATGCCTCACGAAATCTTACAAGACCAGTCTCATAATTTTACATTCAAATTTGCAGTAGTTATAAGCAAAAATAGACATTTTTATATCTCATGACCAGTAGGGGGCAGTGTGACGAAATGGTGCATGCACCCTCAGGTCATCACTGTTTTGACATATACCAAGTCTCATATTAATACGCAAAAGTTTTGCGAAGATACAGGCTCAAACACATTTTGGCGTGCTCGCCCTCGCATTCTTTGATGCGTTATACGACAACGGATAGGTCTACCGAAAATCTTTTGATAACTTTTTGTCTAGAGTGTCTCTAGATGATGCATACCAAAAATCAAGCCAATCACACGAGCGCTCTAGGAGGAGTTCGAAAAAGTAGGTGTTCAATATAATTCAAAATGGCCGACAGGAAGTAGGTTTGACTCAGACATATTTGGTACAGTCGGACTCAGCATGAGCCAAGGAATCAATAGAGTGAAGTCTTATGTCATAGTGGCAATTTAATCAAATGATATAAAGATTTTAAACAATTTATTTACATATCCTGACCACTAGGTGGCGCCGTCCTAAAGATTTATAGGTCCGCTCAGAACATGTCACTGATGAACCATGCCAAATTTCATAGCGATACGCCATTCTGTTTGTGAAATACTGAACTTAATGAGAAAATTCAAAATGGCCGACACACAAAATGGCCGACCGAAAACCGTTTGGTATCGTTTGACTCGGCATGCCTCAAGGAATCTAACAAGACCACCTTCATGATTTTAGACTTAAGTTTGAAGTAGTTATAAGCGAAAATAAGCATTTTTCGAATCTCGTGACCACTAGGTGGCGCTGTGACGAAACGTTGCAGGCACCCTCAGGTCATGACTGTAATGACAGATACCAAGTTTTGTATCGATACACAAAAGTTTTGCGAAGATACGGCCTCACGTCCGTTTTGGCGTGCTCGCCGCCATATATGTTGTCAATTTATACGAGAACGCATTGGTCTATCAAAAAGCTTTTGATAACTTTTTGTCTGGGGTGTCTCTAGATGCTACATACCAAAGGACATGCAAATCGGACGAACGCTCTAGGAGGAGTTCAAAAAAGTAGGTTTTACGGAAAATTCAAAATGGCGGAAAGATTTGCATGACACAAATGACATCAATGTGTGCAATTGAATCAACATGAGCCAAGGATTCAGAGGAAACAAGAATTTAGTTTCTAGGTCTCACGGGTCAGAAGTTATGAGCATGAACATAAGTGGATTTTTGGACTGTTGGTGGCGCTAGAGGGTTTGAGTCAGACACACCAATGTTGCTATAGTAACTTCTGAGACTGTCCTCTACATGTGTGCCAAATTTCATAACTTTCCTACGTACGGTTCTATGGGCTGCCATTGACTTTTGGGTGGAAGAACGCGGAACAAGTATAATAATAATAATAATAAGAAAACTAACAATAACTATAGGGTTCTACGCCCCGTCGGGGCTTGACCCCTAATAATAAATATAGCTGCAAGCAGCGATACCGGGGTCAAGCCAAACATGGCAAAAAATGATTCATACATGATGACTGTCATGATTTAAGATCTAAGTTTGCATTAGTTTTATGAAAAAAATAGCAATTTTTTCGTATCTTGAGACCACTAGGTGGCGCTGTGCCGAAACAATAGATGGTGCTTCAGGTCATGACTGTGATGACACATACCAAATTTAGTGTAAATACGATAAAGCGATACAGAGATATAGCCTTAAAAACTTGACCACTACGGGGCACTGACCAAACAATAAATTGTGACTCAGGTCTTGATTGTGATGACACCCACCAAATTTGGTGTATATACGATAAAGAGATGCAGAGATATAGCTTCAAATTTCTTGACCACTAGGGGGCGCCGAAAAGTTTACAAGCCCTCTCAGAACATGTTGCTGATGAACCATACCTAGTTTCATAACAATACGCAATTGCGTTTATGAAATACTTGAACTTAAAGAAAAAATTCAAAATGGCCGACACACAAAATGGCCGACCAAAAACCCTGTGGTATCGTTTGACTCGGCATGCCTCACGAAAACTAACAAGACCAGTCTCATAATTTTACATTCAAGTTTGGAGTAGTTATAAGCAAAAATAGACATTTTTTATATCTCGTGACCAGTAGGGGGCAGTGTGACGAAATGGTGCATGTACCCTCAAGTCATCACTGTTATGACATATACCAAATCTCATATTAATACGCAAACGTTTTGCGAAGATACAGGCTCAAACACATTTTGGCGTGCTCGCCCTCGCATTCTTTGATGCGTTATACGACAACGGATAGGTCTACCGAAAAGCTTTTGATAACTTTTTGTCTAGAGTGTCTCTAGATGATGCATACCAAAAATCAAGCCAATCACACGAGCGCTCTAGGAGGAGTTCGAAAAAGTAGGTGTTCAATATAATTCAAAATGGCCGACAGGAAGTAGGTTTGACTCGGACATATTTGGTACAGTCAGACTCAACATGAGCCAAGGAATCAATAGAGTGAAGTCTTATGTCAGTGTGGCAATTTAATCAAATGATATAAAGATATTAAACAATTTATTTACATATCCTGACCACTAGGTGGCGCCGTCCTAAAGATTTATAGGTGCGCTCAGAACATGTCACTGATGAACCATGACAAATTTCGTAGCGATACGCCAATCTGTTTGTGAAATACTGAACTTAATGAGAAAATTCAAAATGGCCGACACCCAAAATGGCCGACCGAAAACCGTTTGGTATCGTTTGACTTGGCATGCCTCAAGGAATCTAACAAGACCACCTTCATGATTTTAGACTTAAGTTTTAAGTAGTTATAAGCGAAAATAGGCATTTTTCGAATCTCGTGACCACTAGGTGGCGCTGTGACGAAACGTTGCAGGCACCCTCAGGTCATGACTGTAATGACATATACCAAGTTTCATGTCGATACAATAAAGTTTTGCGAAGATACGGCCTCACGTCTGTTTTGGCGTGCTCGCCGCCTTGTATGTTGTCACTGTATACGAGAACGCATTGGCCTATCAAAAAGCTTTTGATAACTTTTTGTCTTGGATGTCTCTAGATGCTACATACCAAAGGACATGCAAATCGGACAAACGGTCTAGGAGGAGTTCGAAAAAGTAGGTTTTACGAAAATTCAAAATGGCGGAAAGATGTGCATGACACAAATGACATCAATGTGTGCATTTGAATCATCATGAGGCAAGGATTCAGAGGAAACAAGAATTTAGTTTCTAGGACTCATGGGTCAGAAGTTATGAGCATGAACATAATTGGATTTTTGGACTGTTGGTGGCGCTAGAGGGTTTGGGTCAGACACACCAATTTTGCTATAGTAACTTCTGAGACTGTCCTCTACATGTGTGCCAAATTTCATAACTTTCCTATGTACGGTTCTATGGGCTGCCATTGACTTTCGGCGGAAGAACGAGGAAGATAAATAATAATAATAATAAGAAAACTAACAATAACAATAGGGTTCTACGCCCCTTCGGGGCTTGACCCCTAATAATAAGAAAACTAACAAATACAATAGGGTTCTACGCCCCTTCGGGGCTTGACCCCTAATAATAAATATAGCTGCAAGCAGCAATGCCGGGGTCAAGCCAAAAAGGGCACAGAAGAAAGTAAAGTTGAATTGGATAAGCAGATGGAAGAACCTAGATAAACCTAATAATTTTAGATTAAAAAACAAAAAAGTTATTAACAAAAATAATCTAAGTTCTTGTCTACTGCAATCGTCCTTCTGTTATTGACAATCATGGAACATTAGAGCACTGAAGGACATGTGAGTGGTGTTTGCAGTGGCCAAACATGGGTCACATCATGTTACAACAAGTTTAATTAGTCAAAAGAGACCATCCCCGTGTCTCTACAATGTTCTGATGCAGAGATATAGCTTTTGCAAAAACGGTTAATAAGGTATTCTCAATGGTTGCTAAGGAGTGAATGGGCAACCACCAGTGATCATAGTCAAAGCCATGAAAGGAATCATCCATGATGACTCACGGTTTTAGATGTGTTATTGCAGTAGTTTTAGGCAAAAATACCATATTTCTATCTCAAAACCAGTAGGTGGCGGAATGACAAAATTGTGCATGCAACATCAGGTCATGATTGTGTTACATCTAGCTAGTTTTATGACAATACACTTTAGTTTAGTGAAGAAACAGTTGTATGACCATAGGGCTGGCTTGTTATCAAAGCTTTTGTTCAATTATAAGGCCATCTAGTGGTGCAAGCATACAATTTTTTTTGTGTAGCCTCAGAATGTGCTCATGCATCAGCGTATCAAATCTGGTGAAAAAATATATTTTCGTGACGAAGTTACAACCATTTATGTGTAAAAAACACAAAATTTGAAGGTAATTTTTCGTTTTTTGCAATTTTCGGCCATTTCTGATGAAAATTTTAATATAACGCCAATAGAACTTTTTGTTCAGAAGGTAAGGTTAGTTTCTTCCTATGGTGTTTTCGAATCGATCGGAAAAACGTTGGCGGAGATATTCACGCGTGTTTTTTAAGCGCTATTTTGCTGCGCAGGGTTAATCGTAAGGCGAATTCTGGCATGTTTGGTATCGTTGGACTCAGCAACTATTCAGAACTCCAATGAAACAAGTCCCGTGAAAATACGTTGATCGCAGCCAAAGTTATAGGTGTATAAATTATTTGTCTGGCCACTAGGTGGCGCTGTGACGAAACTGTGCATGCACCCTCAGTTCCTAACTGGCATCACAAGTACCAAGTGTTGTGTCAATAGGCCTAAGTTTGACGAAGATACAGCCTAAAATCTGTTTTTTTACGCTCTACGTAAACATCGTTAAGGTGGTATACGACAACGGATTGCTGTATCGAAATTCTTTTGATAACTTTTTGCCATGAGTGTCTCAAGATGATACATACCAATTTTTGTGGCAATCGGACAAAAGCTCTAGGACGAGTTCGAAAAAGTAGTTTTTTTGAATAATTCAAAATGGCGGGAGATTTTTCATGACGGAAAATGAGGTCATAGTGTCTATTCGAATCGTCTTGAGCCAAGGAATCAGATGAAGCAAGAAGTTTGTTTCTAGGGCTTACGGATCAGAAGTTATAAGCAAAAACATAAGTGCAACTTTGGACTGTTGGTGGCGCTAGTGGGTTAGACATAGAGACTCCAAATTTGCTGTGGGGACACATTGGAGTGTCCTTTATCAGTGTGCCAAATTTCATAACTTTCCTACGTACGGTTCTATGGGCTGCCATAGACCGCAATGGCGGAAGAAGAAACGGAAGAATAAATATAGCTGCAAGCAGCAATGCCGGGGTCAAGCCGAAAAGGGCACAAAAGGATGTAAAATTGAGATTGGATAAGCAGATTGAAGAACCTAGGTAAACCTAATAATTTTAGATGAAAAAACAAAAAAGTAATCAACAAAAATAATTTAAGTTCTTGACTACTGCAATCGTCCTTCTGTTATTGACAATCATGGAACATTAGAGCACTGAAGGGCATGTGCGTGGTGTTTGCAGTTGCAAAACATGGGTCACATCATGTTACAACAAGTTTAATTAATCAAACGAGACCATCCCCGTGTCTCTACGATGTTCTGATGCAGAGATATAGCTTTTGCAAAAACGGTTGATAAGGTATTCTCAATGGTTGCTGGGGAGTGAATTGGCAAACACCAGTGATTATAGTCAAAGCCATGAAAGGAATAATCCATGATGACTCGTGGTTTTAGATGTGTTGTTGCAATAGTTTTAGGCAAAAATACCATATTCTATCTCAAAACCAGTAGGTCGCGCAATGACAAAATTGTGCATGCAACATCAGGTCATGATTGTTTTACATCTAGCTAGTTTTATGTCTATACACTTTAGTTTAGTGAAGAAACAGTTGTATGACCATAGGGCTGGCTTGTTATCAAAGGTTTTGTTCAATTATAAGGCCATCTAGTGGTGCAAGCATACAATTTTTTTTGTGTAGCCTCAGAATGTGCTCATGCATCAGCGTATCAAATCTGGTGAAAAAATCTCTTTTCGTTACGAAGTTACAACCATTTATGTGTAAAAAACACAAAATTTGAAGGTAATTTTTCGTTTTTTGCAATTTTCGGCCATTTCTGATGAAAATTTTAATATAACACCAATAGAACTTTTTGTTCAGAAGGTAAGGTTAGTTTCTTCCTATGGTGTTTTCGAGTCGATCGGAAAAACGTTCGCAGAGATATTCACGCGTGTTTTTTAAGCGCTATTTTGCTGCGCAGGGTTAATCGTAAGGCGAATTCTGGCATGTTTGGTATCGTTTGACTCGGCAACTATTCAGAACTCCAAAGAAGCAAGTCCCATGAAAATACGTCAATCGGAGCCAAAGTTATAGGTGTATAAAACATTTCTCTGGCCACTAGGTGGCGCTGCAACGAAACTATGCATGCACCCTCGGTTCCTGACTGGCATCTCAAGTACCAAGTGTCATGTCAATAGGCCTAAGTTTGACGAAGATACAGCCTAAAATCTGTTTTTTTGCGCTCTACGTAAAATTCGTTAAGGCGGTATACGACAACGGATTGGTGTATCGAAATTCTTTTGATAACTTTTTGCCTTAAGTGTCTCAAGATGATACATACCAATTTTCGTGGCAATTGGACAAAAGCTCTAGGACGAGTTCGAAAAAGTAGGTTTTACGAATAATTCAAAATGGCGGAAAATTTTCATGTCGAAAAAAGACGCCATAGGGTCCAATCGAATCGTCTTGAGCCAATGAATAAGAGAAAGCAATAATTTTGTTTCTAGGGCTTACGGATCAGAAGTTATAAGCAAAAACATAAGTGCAACTTTGGACTGTTGGTGGCGCTAGCGGGTTAGACATAGAGACTCCAAATTTGCTGTGGGGACACATTGGACTGTCCTCTATCAGTGTGCCAAATTTCATAACTTTCCTACGTACGGTTCTATGGGCTGCCATAGACCGCAATGGCGGAAGAAGAAGAAGAATAACTAATAAATATAGCTGCAAGCAGCGATACCGGGGTCAAGCCAAACATGGCAAAAAATGATTCATACGTGATGACTGTCATGATTTAAGATCTAAGTTTGCATTAGTTTTATGAAAAAAAGCAATTTTTTTGTATCTTGAGACCACTAGGTGGCACTGTGCTGAAAGAATAGATGGTGCCTCAGGTCATGACTGTGATGACACATACCAAATTTAGTGTAAATACAATAAAGCGATACGGAGATATAGCCTTAAATGACTTGACCACTAGGGGGCACTGACCAAAAAATAAATTGTGACTCAGGTCTTGATTGTGATGACACCCACCAAATTTGGTGTAAATACAATAAAGAGATGCAGAGATATAGCCTTAAATGACTTGACCACTAGGGGGCACTGACCAAAAAATAAATTGTGACTCAGGTCTTGATTGTGATGACACCCACCAAATTTGGTGTAAATACGATAAAGAGATGCAGAGATATAGCTTCAAATCTCTTGACCACTAGGGGGCACCGGAAAGTTTACAAGTCCTCCCAGAACATGTTGCTGATGAACCATACCAAGTTTCATAACAATACGCAATTGCGTTTCTGAAATACTTGAACTTAAAGAAAAATTCAAAATGGCCGACACACAAAATGGCCGACCAAAAACCATTTGGTATCGTTTGACTCGCCATGCCTCACGAAATCTAACAAGACCAGTCTCATAATTTTACATTCAAGTTTGCAGTAGTTATAAGCAAAAATAGACATTTTTTATATCTCGTGACCAGTAGGGGGCAGTGTGACGAAATGGTGCATGCACCCTCAGGTCATCACTGTTATGACATAGCCCAAGTCTCATATTAATACGCAAAAGTTTTGCGAAGATACAGGCTCAAACACATTTTGGCGTGCTCGCCCTCGCATTCTTTGATACGTTATACGACAACGGATAGGTCTACCGAAAATCTTTTGATAACTTTTTGTCTAGAGTGTCTCTAGATGATGCATACCAAAAATCAAGCCAATCACACAAGCGCTCTAGGAGGAGTTCGAAAAAGTGGGTGTTCAATATAATTCAAAATGGCCGATAGGAAGTAGGTTTGACTCAGACATATTTGGTACAGTCGGACTCAGCATGAGCCAAGGAATCAATAGAGTGAAGTCTTATGTCATAGTGGCAATTTAATCAAATGACATAAAGATTTTAAAAAATGTATTTACATATCCTGACCACTAGGTGGCGCTGTCCTAAAGATTTATAGGTGCGCTCAGAACATGTCACTGATGAACCATGCCAAATTTCGTAGCGATACGTTATTCTGTTTGTGAAATACTGAACTTAAGGAGAAAATTCAAAATGGCCGACACACAACATGGCCGACCGAAAACCGTTTGATATCGTTTGACTCGGCATGCCTCAAGGAATCTAACAAGACCACCTTTGTGATTTTAGGCCAAAGTTTGAAGTAGTTATAAGCGAAAATAGGCATTTTTCGAATCTCGTGACCACTAGGTGGCGCTGTGACGAAACGTTGCAGGCACCCTCAGGTCATGACTGTAATGACATATACCAAGTTTCGTGTCGATACAATAAAGTTTTGCGAAGATAAGGCCTCACGTCCGTTTTGGCGTGCTCGCCGCTATATATGTTGTCAATTTATATGAGAACGCATTGGTCTATCAAAAAGCTTTTGATAACTTTTTGTCGTGGGTGTCTCTAGATGCTACATACCAAAGGACATGCAAATCGGACAAACGGTCTAGGAGGAGTTCGAAAAAGTAGGTTTTACAAAAAATTCAAAATGGCGGAAAGATTTGCATGACACCAATGACATCAATGTGTGCATTTGAATCATCATGAGCCAAGGATTCAGATGAAACAAGAATTTAGTTTCTAGGACTCATGGGTCAGAAGTTATGAGCATGAACATAAGTGGATTTTTGGACTGTTGGTGGCGCTAGAGGGTTTGAGTCAGACACACCAAAGTTGCTATAGTAACTTCCGAGACTGTCCTCTACATGTGTGCCAAATTTCATAACTTTCCTATGTACGGTTCTATGGGCTGCCATTGACTTCAATGGCGGAAGAGGAAACATAATAATAATAATAAATATAGCTGCAAGCAGCAATTACCGGGGTCAAGCCAAAAAGGGCACAGAAGAAAGTAAAGTTGAGTTCGGATGAGCAGTTTAAAGAACCTAGGAACATTTTTTGATTTCAGACAAAACAATATAACAGTTATCAGCAAAAGAGCTGTGTTCTCATTTAGTGAAATCTCCCCCTCTCTTCTCAACTAGCATTGATAACTAGAACACTGAAGGAAATGTGAGTGGTGCTTGCAGTGGTAATACTCAGCTTACAAAATGTTACAGTGGTGTTAATGAGTCAAAAGAGCCCATCCCCATGTCTCTACGATAATCTGATGCAGAGATATAGCTCTTGCAAAAACGGTTGATAAGGTATTCTCATTGGTTGCTAGAGAGTAAATTGACATCCACCAGTGATTATAATCCAAGCCATGAAATGAATAATTCATGATGACTTATGGTTTTAGATGTGTTGTTGCAGTAGTTTTAGGCAAAAATTACCATTTTCTATCTCAAAACTACTAGGTGGCACACTGACAAAATTATGCATGCAACCTCAAATCATAACTGTGTTGTATCTAGCTAGTTTAATGACTATACACTTTAGTTTAGTGAAGAAACAGTTGTATGACCATAGGATTGGCTTGATATCACAGGTTTTGTTCAATTATAACGCCATCTAGTGGTGGAAGCATACAATTTTTTTTGTGTGGCCTCATACTGTGGTCATACATCAGCGTATCAAATATGGTGAAAAAATCTCTTTTCGTTGCGAAGTTATAACCATTTATGTGTAAAAAATACAAAATGTAAAGGTAATTTTTCGTTTTTTGCATTTTTCGGCCATTTCTGATGAAAATTTTAATATAACGCCAATAGAACTTTTTGTTCAGAAGGTAAGGTTAGTTTCTTCCTATGGTGTTTTCGAGTCGATTGGAATTACGCTCGCGGAGATATTCGCATGTGTTTTTTAAGTGCTGTTTTGCTGCGCAGGGTTAACCGTAAGGCGAAATCTGGCATGTTTGGTATCGTTGGACTCGGCAACTATTCAGGACTTCAATGAAACAAGTCCCGTGAAAAAACGTCGATCATGTCCAAAGTTATAGGCATGTAAAGCATAAGTCTGACCACTAGGTGGCGCTGCGACGAAACGGTGCATGCACACTCAGTTCCTGACTGGCATCTCAATTACCAAGTTTCGTGTCAATAGGCCTAAGTTTGGCGAAGATACAGCCTAAAATCTGTTTTTTTGCGCTCTACCTAAAATTCGTTGACGCGCTATACGACAACGGATTGGTTTATCAAAATTCTTTTGATAACTTTTTGCCGTGAGTGTCTGTAGATGCTACATACCGATTTTCTTGGCAATCGGGCAAAAGCTCTAGGACGAGTTCGCAAAAGTAGGTTTTACGAATAATTCAAAATGGCGGAAAAATTTTCATGACGGAAAATGATGTCATAGGGTCCAGTCGAATCGGCTTGAGCCAAGGAATCAGAAGAATCAAGAATTTCGTTTCTAGGACTTACGGGTCAGAAGTTATAAGTGAAAACGTAAGTGCAACTTTGGACTGTTGGTGGCGCTAGAGGGTTGGAGATAGAGACTCCAAATTTGCTGTGGAGACACATTGGACTGTCCTTTATCAGTGTGCCAAATTTCATAACTTTCCTACGTACGGTTCTATGGGCTGCCATAGACCGCAATGGCGGAAGAAGAAACGGAAGAAGAATAACTAATAATTATAATAAGAAAACTAACAGATACAATAGGGGTCTTCGCCCATTCTGGGCTTGACCCCTAATAATAATAATAATAATAAGAAAACTAACAATAACAATAGGGTTCTACGCCCCTTCGGGGCTTGACCCCTAATAATAATAAGAAAACTAACAAATACAATAGGGTTCTACGCCCCTTCGGGGCTTGACCCCTAAATATAGCTGCAAGCAGCAATGCCGGGGTCAAGCCAAAAAGGGCACAGAAGAAAGTAAAGTTGAATTGGATAAGCAGATTGAAGAACCTAGATAAACCTAATAATTTTAGATAAAAAAAACAAAAAAGTTATAAACAAAAATAATTTAAGTTCTTGTCTACTGCAATCGTTCTTCTGTTATTGACAATCATGGAACATTAGAGCACTGAAGGACATGTGAGTGGTGTTTGCAGTGGCAAAACATGGGTCACATCATGTTACAACAAGTTTAATAACTCAAAAGAGACCATCCCCGTGTCTCTACGATGTTTTGATGCTGAGATATAGCTTTTGCAAAAACGGTCGATAAGGTATTCTCAATGGTTGCTAGGGAGTAACTTGGCAACCACCAGTGATTATAGTCAAAGCCATGAAAGGAATAATCCATGATGACTCATGGTTTTAGATGTGTTGTTGCAGTAGTTTTAGGCAAAAATACTATATTCTATCTCAAAACCAGTAGGTGGCGCAATGAAAAAATTGTGCATGCAACATCAGGTCATGATTGTGTTACATCTAGCTAGTTTTATGACAATACACTTTAGTTTAGTTAAGAAACAGTTGTATGACCATAAGGCTGGCTTGTTATCAAAGGTTTTGTTCAATTATAAGGCCATCTAGTGGTGCAAGCACACAATTTTTTTTGTGTTGCCTCAGAATGTGCTCATGCATCAGCGTATCAAATCTGGTGTAAAAATATATTTTCGTTACGAAGTTACAACCATTTATGTGTAAAAAACACAAAATTTGAATGTAATTTTTCGTTTTTTGCAATTTTCGGCAATTTCTGATGAAAATTTTAATATAACGCCAATAGAACTTTTTGTTCAGAAGGTAAGGTTAGTTTCTTCCTATGGTGTTTTCGAGACGATCGGAATAACGCTCGCGGAGATATTCACGCGTGTTTTTTAAGCGCTATTTTGCTGCCCAGGGTTAACCGTAAGGCGAAATCTGGCATGTTTGGTATCGTTGGACTCGGCAACTATTCAGAACTCCAAAGAAACAAGTCCTGTGAAAATACGTCAATCGGAGCCAAAGTTATAGGTGTATAAAACATTTCTCTGGCCACTAGGTGGCGCTGCAACGAAACTGTGCATGCACCCTCGGTTCCTGACTGGCATCAGAAGTACCAAGTGTCGTGTCAATAGGCCTAAGTTTGACGAAGATACAGCCTAAAATCAGTTTTTTTGCGCTCTACGTAAAATTTGTTAAGGCGGTATACGACAACGGATTGCTGTATCGAAATTCTTTTGATAACTTTTTGCCATGAGTGTCTCAAGATGATACATACCAATTTTCGTGGCAATCGGAGAAAAGCCCTAGGACGAGTTCGAAAAAGTAGGTTTTACGAATAATTCAAAATGGCGGAACAATTTTTATGACGGAAAATAACGACATAGGGTCCAATCGAATCGTCTTGAGCCAAGGAATCAGAGGAAGTAAGAATTTTGTTTCTAGGGCTTACTGATCAGAAGTTATAAGCAAAAACATAAGTGCAACTTTGGACTGTTGGTGGCGCTAGTGGGTTAGACATAGAGACTCCAAATTTGCTGTGGGGACACATTGGACTGTCCTTTATCAGTGTGCCAAATTTCATAACTTTCCTACGTACGGTTCTATGGGCTGCCATAGACCGCAATGGCGGAAGAAGAATAACTAATAATAATAATAATTATTATAAAAAGAAAACTAACAAATACAATAGGGTTCTACGCCCCTTCGGGGCTTGACCCCTAAATATAGCTGCAAGCAGCAATGCCGGGGTCAAGCCGAAAAGGGCACAGAAAGATGTAAAGTTGCGTTTGGATAAGCAGACTAAAGAACCTAGGGAAACCTTATGATTTCAGATGAAAAAAACGCAAAAGTAATCAACAAAAATAATCTATGTTCTTGTCTACTGCAATCGTCCTTCTGTTATTGACAATCATGGAACATTAGAGCACTGAAAGACATGTATGTGATGTTTGCAGTGGCAAAACATGGGTCACAACATGTTACAGCAAGTTAAATGAGTCAAAAGAGACCATCCCCATGTCTCTATGCTGTTCTGATGCAGAGAAAAAGCTGTTGCAAAAACAGTTGATAAGGTATTCTCATTGGTTGCTAGACAGTAAATTGACATCCACCAGTGATTATAATCCAAGCCATGAAATTAATAATCCATGATGATTTATGGTTTTAGATGTGTTTGTTGCAGTAGTTTTAGGCAAAAATTACCATTTTTTATCTCAAAACCACTAGGTGGCGCTGTGACAAAATTGTACATGCAACTTCAGGTCATGATTACGTTACATTGAGCTAGTTTTATGTCTATACACTTTACTTTAGTGAAGAAACAGTTGTATGACCATAGGGCTGGCTTGATATCACAGGTTTTGTTCAATTATAACGCAAACTAGTGGTGCAAGCAAGCAATTTTTTTTGTGTAGCCTCAGACTGTGGTCGTACATCAGCGTATCAAATCTGGTGAAAAAATCTCTTTTCGTTGCGAAGTTATAACCATTTATGTGTAAAAAATACAAAATTTAAAGGTAATTTTTCGTTTTTTTGCATTTTTCGGCCATTTCTGATGAAAATTTTAATATAACGCCAATAGAACTTTTTGTTCAGAAGGTAAGGTTAGTTTCTTCCTATGGTGTTTTTGAGTCGATCAGAATTACGCTCGCGGAGATATTCGCGCGTGTTTTTTAAGCGCTATTTTGCCACACAGGGTTAACCGTAAGGCAAATCCTGGCATGTTTGGTATCGTTGGACTCTGCAACTATTCAAAACTCCAAGGAAATAGGTCCCTTGTAAATACGATGATCATAGCCAAAGTTATAGGCCTATAAAACATTCGTCTGGCCACTAGGTGGCGCTGCAACGAAACTGTGCATGCACCCTCAGTTCCTGACTGGCATCACAAGTACCAAGTGTCATGTCAATAGGCCTAAGTTTGACGAAGATACAGCCTAAAATCAGTTTTTTTGCACTCTACGTAAAATTTGTTAAGGCGGTATACGACAACGGATTGGTGTATTGAAATTCTTTTGATAACTTTTTGCCATGAGTGTCTCTAGATGCTACGTGCCGATTTTCGTGGCAATCGGACAAAAGCTCTAGGACAAGTTCGAAAAAGTAGGTTTTACGAATAATTCAAAATAGTGGAAAAATTTTCATGACGGAAAATTAGGTCATAGGGTCCTTTCGAATCGTCTTGAGCCAAGGAATCAGAGGAAACAAAAATTGTGTTTCTAGGACATACGGACCAGAAGTTATAAGCAAAAACATAAGTGCAACTTTGGACTGTTGGTGGCGCTAGCGGGTTAGACATCGAGACTCCAAATTTGCTGTGGGGACACACTGGAGTGTCCTTTATCAGTGTGCCAAATTTCATAACTTTCCTACGTACGGTTCTATGGGCTGCCATAGACCGCAATGGCGGAAGAAGAATAACTAATAATAATTGTAAAAAGAAAACTAACAAATACAATAGGGGTCTTCGCCCCTTCGGGGCTTGACCCCTAACTAATAATAAGAAAACTAACAATAACAATAGGGTTCTACGCCCCTTCGGGGCTTGACCCCTAATAAGAAAACTAACAATAAATATAGCTGCAAGCAGCGATACCGGGGTCAAGCCAAACATGGCAAAAAATGATTCATACGTGATGACTGTCATGATTTAAGATCTAAGTTTGCATTAGTTTTATGAAAAAATAGCATTTTTTTTGTATCTTGAGACCACTAGGTGGCGCTGTGCCGAAACAATAGATGGTGCCTCAGGTCATGACTGTGATGACACATACCAAATTTAGTGTAAATACGATAAAGCGATACAGAGATATAGCCTTAAATGGCTTGACCACTAGGGGGCACTGACCAAACAATAAATTGTGACTCAGGTCTTGATTGTGATGACACCCACCAAATTTGGTGTAAATACGATAAAGAGATGCAGAGATATAGCTTCAAATCTCTTGACCACTAGGGGGCGCCGAAAAGTTTACAAGTCCTCCCAGAACATGTTGCTGATGAACCATACCAAGTTTCATAACAATACGCAATTGCGTTTCTGAAATTCTTGAACTTAAAGAAAACATTCAAAATGGCCGACACACAAAATGGCCGACCAAAAACCATTTGGTATCGTTTGACTCGGCATGCCTCACGAAATCTAACAAGACCAGTCTCATAATTTTACATTCAAGTTTGCAGTAGTTATAAGCAAAATTAGAAATGTTTAATATCTTATGACCAGTAGGGGGCAGTGTGACGAAATGGTGCATGCACCCTCAGGTCATCACTGTTATGACATATACCAAGTCTCATATTAATACGCAAAAGTTTTGCGAAGATACAGGCTCAAACACATTTTGGCGTGCTCGCCCTCGCATTCTTTGATGCGTTATACGACAACGGATAGGTCTACCGAAAAGCTTTTGATAACTTTTTGTCTAGAGTGTCTCTAGATGATGCATACCAAAAATCAAGCCAATCAGACGAGCGCTCCAGGAGGAGTTCGAAAAAGTAGGTGTTCAATATAATTCAAAATGGCCGACAGGAAGTAGGTTTGACTCAGACATATTTGGTACAGTTGGACTCAGCATGAGCCAAGGAATCAATAGAGTGAAGTCTTATGTCATAGTGGCAATTTAATCAAATGATATAAAGATTTTAAACAATTTATTTACATATCCTGACCAGTAGGTGGCGCTGTCCTAAAGATTTATAGGTGAGCTCAGAACATGTCACTGATGAACCATGCCAAATTTCGTAGCGATACGCCATTCTGTTTGTGAAATACTGAACTTAATGAGAAAATTCAAAATGGCCGACACCCAAAATGGCCGACCGAAAACCGTTTGGTATCGTTTGACTCGGCATGCCTCAAGGAATCTTACAAGACCACCTTCATGATTTTAGACTCAAGTTTGAAGTAGTTATAAGCGAAAATAAGCATTTTTCGAATCTCGTGACCACTAGGTGGCGCTGTGACGAAACGTTGCAGGCACCCTCAGGTCATGACTGTAATGACATATACCGGGTTTCGTGTCGATACAATAAAGTTTTGCGAAGATACGGCCACAAGTCCGTTTTGGCGTGCTCGCCGCCATATATGTTGTGAATTTATACGAGAACGCATTGGTCTATCAAAAAGCTTTTGATAACTTTTTGTCTGGGGTGTCTCTAGATGCTACATACCAAAGGACATGCAAATCGGACGGACGGTCTAGGAGGAGTTCGAAAAAGTAGGTTTTACGGAAAATTCAAAATGGCGGAAAGATGTGCATGACACAAATGACATCAATGTGTGCATTTGAATCAACAAGAGCCAAGGATTCAGAGGAAACAAGAATTTAGTTTCTAGGACTCACGGGTCAGAAGTTGTGATCATGAACATAAGTGGATTTTTGGACTGTTGGTGGCGCTAGAGGGTTTGAGTCAGACACACCAATGTTGCTATAGTAACTTCTGAGACTGTCCTCTACATGTGTGCCAAATTTCATAACTTTCCTATGTACGGTTCTATGGGCTGCCATTGACTTTCGGCGGAAGAACGAGGAAGAAAAATAATAATAATAAATATAGCTGCAAGCAGCGATACCGGGGTCAAGCCAAACACGGCAAAAAATGATTCATACGTGATGACTGTCATGATTTAAGATCTAAGTTTGAATTAGTTTTATGAAAAAAATTGCATTTTTTTCGTATCTTGAGACCACTAGGTGGCGCTATGCCGAAACAATAGATGGTGCCTCAGGGCATGACTGTGATGACACATACCAAATTTAGTGTAAATACAATAAAGCGATACGGAGATATAGCCTTAAATGACTTGACCACTAGGGGGCACTGACCAAACAATAAATTGTGACTCAGGTCTTGATTGTGATGACACCCACCAAATTTGGTGTAAATACAATAAAGAGATGCAGAGATATAGCCTTAAATGACTTGACCACTAGGGGGCACTGACCAAAAAATAAATTGTGACTCAGGTCTTGATTGTGATGACACCCACTAAATTTGGTGTAAATACGATAAAGAGATGCAGAGATATAGCTTCAAATCTCTTGACCACTAGGGGGCACCGGAAAGTTTACAAGTCCTCCCAGAACATGTTGCTAATGAACCATACCAAGTTTCATAACAATACGCAACTGCGTTTCTGAAATACTTGAACTTAAAGAAAAATTCAAAATGGCAGACACACAAAATGGCCGACCAAAAACCATTTGATATCGTTTGACTCGGCATGCCTCACGAAATCTAACAAGACCAGTTTCATAATTTTACATTCAAATTTGCAGTAGTTATAAGCAAAAATAAACATTTTTTATATCTCGTGACCAGTAGGGGGCAGTGTGACGAAATGGTGCATGCACCCTCAGGTCATCACCGTTATGACATATCCCAAGTCTCATATTAATACGCAAAAGTTTTGCGAAGATACAGGCTCAAACACATTTTGGCGTGCTCGCCCTCGCACTCTTTGATACGTTATACGACAACGGATAGGTCTACGGAAAAGCTTTTGATAACTTTTTGTCTAGAGTGTCTCTAGATGATGCATACCAAAAATCAAGCCAATCACACGAGCGCTCTAGGAGGAGTTCGAAAAAGTAAATGTTCAATATAATTCAAAATGGCCGACAGGAAGTAGGTTTGACTCAGACATATTTGGTACAGTCGGACTCAGCATGAGCTAAGGAATCAATAGAGTGAAGTTTTATGTCATAGTGGCAATTTAATCAAATGATATAAAGATTTTAAACAATTTCTTTACATATCCTGACCACTAGGTGGCGCTGTCCTAAAGATTTATAGGTGCGCTCAGAACATGTCACTGATGAACCATGCCAAATTTCGTAGCGATACGCCATTCTGTTTGTGAAATACTGAACTTAATGAGAAAATTCAAAATGGCCGACACCCAAAATGGCCGACCGAAAACGGTTTGGTATCGTTTGACTCGTCATGCCTCAAGGAATCTAACAAGACCTCCTTCATGATTTTAGACTCAAGTTTGAAGTAGTTATAAGCGAAAATAGGCATTTTTCGAATCTCGTGACCACTAGGTGGCGCTGTGACGAAACGTTGCAGGCACCCTCAGGTCATGACTGTTATGACATATACCAAGTTTCGTGTCGATACACAAAAGTTTTGCGAAGATACGGCCTCACGTCCGTTTTGGCGTGCTCGCCGCCATATATGTTGTCAATTTATACGAGAACGCATTGGTCTATCAAAAAGCTTTTGATAACTTTTTGTCTGGGGTGTCTCTAGATGCTATATATCAAAGGACATGCAAATCGGACGGACGCTCTAGGAGGAGTTCGAAAAAGTAGGTTTTACGGAAAATTCAAAATGGCGGAAAGATTTGCATGACACAAATGACATCAACGTATGCAATTGAATCATCATGAGCCAAGGATTCAGAAGAAACAGGAATTTAGTTTCTAGGACTCACGGGTCAGAAGTTATGAGCATGAACATAAGTGGATTTTTGGACTGTTGGTGGCGCTAGAGGGTTTGAGTCAGACACACCAATGTTGCTATAGTAACTTCTGAGACTGTCCTCTACATGTGTGCCAAATTTCATAACTTTCCTACGTACGGTTCTATGGGCTGCCATTGACTTCAATGGCGGAAGAACAAGAAGCGGAATAATAATAAGAAAACTAACAATACCAATAGGGTTCTACGCCCCTTCGGGGCTTGACCCCTAATAATAAGAAAACTAACAATAACAATAGGGTTCTACGCCCCTTCGGGGCTTGACCCCTAACAATAGGGTTCTACGCCCCTTCGGGGCTTGACCCCTAATAATAATAATAAGAAAACTAACAATAACAATAGGGTTCTACGCCCCTTCGGGGCTTGACCCCTAAAAATGCATGCACCATATAGTTTTTCATCTTTAAATATGCAGATTTTAAGAACAACAAAAATGAACTTGAATATTTTAATCCGTCTAATTAAATCTAATCGCTGTGTTCGATATGATGCATTGTTGTGCAGACTGATTGTTGTATGACATGATGTGTGTTTGTCAGACTAATGTTCTCATACTATGATGTTCTGTGTATCAAGGCTCCTCAGGATTGGTCCGATCACGCCATCTGGTGGGAACAGAGGAACTGCTGGCTGCTTAAGACCCACTGGACTCTTGACAAATATGGAGTCCAGGCAGATGCTGACCTGCGTTACACCCCACAACACAAACCCCTCTGTCTACAGCTACCCAACATGAAGACCATCAAACTCCCTGTTAGCTTCTCTGTCGTGGTTTTCAAGGCTGTAGCGGAGATTTGCAAAACACTCAGTAAGTTCATCTAGAAAATATTTCTATTTGAAATGGTTCCTAGGTGTCACTGGGATGGTACCCTTTCAAAAAGTACACATTTGCACCTAAAGAGATCATAATAGTACCTCAGAGGTACATATTAGAGCCAAATGCATACACATCAGTACCTAATTTGTACATATTATGGGTATTAAGGGGTATAAAAATAAAAGCAAACTTTTTGAAGTAGATGTTTAACTGTGCGTTCACACCAGACGGGGAAGAGGCGGCAAGTAGGGATGCACCGATATGGAAATTTTGGCCGATACCGATAACCGCTAACTCTTTATATTTGGGGGCCGATAACCGATATATATATATATAGGCCGATAAATATTCATATTATTTTCACAATGAAAAACTCCCAGACCGCGGACATCTTGTCTTTGCGCTAGACTAGTATATTCTTCTTAAGCCCGCAACACGTGTCATCTTTGTGCTATGTCACAGAAAGCACCAATCAAAACTTCACATGGCCAGCAATGAGCAAGTGAAGTGGTTCAACAAACCAAAATAATCCATCATTTATCGGCTTTCATTTATCGGCCTAATTTTGCTATCAGACCGATAACCGATAATATTAAAATAAGCAGTTATCGGCCGATAACGATATGTCGGCCGATATATCGTGCATCCCTAGCGGCAAGCGCGAGTGATTTACGTGTTAAGTCAATGCAAAGATTGAAATGGCATCCTGCGACGCAGGGCGCTAATGGTGCGGATGGGGCGTCTCGTACGAATTTAGCGTTGCCACGGGAAACATGAGTTGAACATTTTTAACTTTGGCGGATATTCGTGTCGCATTAACCAATCAGGAGCTTGCTCTAGTAGTGACGTGATTACAGGAAGCGAATCAAAATGTTTAAGCATCCAAGTACGTACAAATAGCGCACTTGTCACCTCTACCGCATCTTGACTTATTAACACAGTTTAAGAGTTGGTTTCCTAAACAGTTAGACGTGTTACAGGGTATTTCTGTGCCGAATGCACTTCGCCAAGGTTCGTACAAGTTTCGGAAAGTTTTTTTCGAATAGGAGTCCAGCTGACGTTTCAGTGGTTAGCCATATGTATCATTTATTCTTGGGCACTTCCCCTGGAAAAGCACGCCACACGTCAATCAGCGGGAGAGCGAGAACCGAGGACTCTAAGTTACAGGCATCACTTCATGCGACAGCTTTGTTTTTTATATCAAGACTCAACAATGGCACGAAAGAAGACGTGTTAAGTCAATGCAAAGATTGAAATGGCATCCTGCGACGCAGGGCGCTAATGGTGCGGATGGGGCGTCTCGTACGAATTTAGCGTTGCCACGGGAAACATGAGTTTAAAATGTTTAACTTTGGCGGATATTCGTGTCGCATTAACCAATCAGGAGCTTGCTCTAGTAGTGACGTGATTACAGGAAGCGAATCAAAATGTTTAAGCATCCAAGTACGTACAAATAGCGCACTTGTCACCTCTACCGCATCTTGACTTATTAACACAGTTTAAGAGTTGGTTTCCTAAACAGTTAGACGTGTTACAGGGTATTTCTGTGCCGAATGCACTTCGCCAGGGTTCGTACAAGTTTCGGAAAGTTTTTTTCGAATAGGAGTCCAGCTGACGTTTCAGTGGTTAGCCATATGTATCATTTATTTTTGGGCACTTCCCCTGGAAAAGCACGCCACACGTCAATCAGCGGGAGAGCGAGAACCGAGGATGCTAAGTTACAGGCATCACTTCACGCGACAGCTTTGTTTTTTATATCAAGACTCAACAATGGCACGAAAGAAGAAGTGTGTTTTTTGATGTAAGATAAAGAAAGTCAGCATTATAGAAACAGTGGATATAATTTGTTTATCTGGGGTAGTAGCGAACTTTTGCGTGTGTTTTTGTTTAACGCTGGATTTCATTGAAAAGTCTCAACCAGGTAATGAGTTGCATGCTGTAAGCAAGACTGTTGGAAATATAAGTGCATATTATAAACAACATGAACATGTAGTGAATAATCAGTTATTCAGTCAATGTTGTATAAAGTGTTGCATGACTCGCTCCTCCCGCAGCTCGTAACTCCTTCCAAATTTTTTCATACGTTATCGGAAATAATCTGTAAAGTTGATCTGTCTTATAAATCTGATAAAACTAAAGACTCTTCAGAGATATGAAGGATGTAACACCACTCTATAGGTACTCCAGATTAACATCAGATATGCAGAAACAGCTTGAGTTATGGGAGCTTTAACTTTAAATAGGTAGCTTTGAAAATGTATAATATCTGCACCACTTGTGTCACTAAGCAGATTTGGAAAAAAATAGATGAACAACTAGTCCCGACCCAAACTGACACCATTACTATGACAAATTTAAAGTGCGACAGGAGACAATACTTGAAACGCACAATAATGGCACATGCCACCTTTAAATGTTAGATTTATCCCTGAACCGTAAATGTACAAAGTTGTAAAATGTTACTAAACTGTTTATCTTTGGTGTCTCTGTTGTTCACAGACATTAGAAGATCTGAAGAACTTTCTCTATTAAAACCACAAGATGATCAAAAGAAAAAGAAAAAAGACAAGGGTACAGAGTCAAACATAGATGAAATCTTAAACATGGACATAACCAGCGGCATGAACAGAGGTATTTATACGCTCTTTGTTTATGATGGGGCAGTTTCGTTTGAATAAACGTGTGCGTCAAGAACGAACGATCATTTACAAGTTTGCAATTTTACTTGCTGTAGGAGCCCTCGGTCTGTACAGTAAAACCATGACTCCGACCTACGACCCAGACAGCGGGTCGCCTGCGTCTGCCACCAGTCTTTGGTTTGGAGATAGTCCTCTTACAGCCAGCCAGCCGAACCTGCCACCTGAGGAACTGGCCAAGTTATACAAACCTCTTACGCTGGAGGACAAAGCAGCCATTTACTCTGGGTAATACATGAACATATTTTAGCATCTGATTTCTTTTCATTTCAACACAGAAACAAATGTATCTGTCACGAATCTTTCACTGACTGTAACTAAACTGATGTCTTCAGGTGGCTCGATTCATCTCGCTCATTGATGGAACAGGGAATCCAAGAAAATGACAGACTCTTGCTGCGATTTAAGTACCACTGCTTCTTTGACCTCAATCCAAAGGTCAGAGATAAACGACGTGTGAAATGTTTGAAATGTTTAATGTGTAACATATAATTGTTATTCAAAAATGTGGAGGTGTTGATAGATTAGCATTGATGGGCCTGTGTGTGTGTGTGTATGTGCGTGCGTGCGTGCGTGCGCGTGCGTGTGTGTGTGTACTTTATTTTCACTGTAAGAAATTTTTAGCTGCCTTATGTTTTTAGGTTTAATCAAATTAACCCATACTATTTTACTCCCGGTTTTCCAAACCCCTGGTGGTTTGCGGGGGAATTGAAGGGGGTTCGTGAGCTGATGAAAAAATTAATCAATTAGAATCAAATCATAAAAATGTAAATTCATAATAAAAAAAACTTTTAAAAAACACACGGGGCAAAATCCTGGACAGGATATAAATAAATTCAGGACTAGGCCTTAGTTATATTAGGACATCATTTTTTACAAACATACCTTACAAAAAACAATAATGATGTGCACTTGAGACAAAACAGTGACTGATGTATTTTAAGATATGTCAGTGCCAGATGTTTTTAAATGAAGACAGCCCCTTACTAATAAATATATATATTTTATTTGTTTAATCTAAATGTCATGTATCCATTGTGAACAATACAATATTTTCAGAAAACGGAGAAAGTTAAACATGCAATCGTGCTATTAAAGTATTGAAATATTAACTTTAAACCTCAGGGGGTATTTCAAGTAAATAATTAAGTCAAGGGGGTTTGGCTGACAAAAAGTTTTAAACTTTCAAGTTTTAAGCCCCTGCGTTAATGTATCAGATTCGGTTCAAATAGTTTTTATTAGTTACAGCATGAAAATAAGTTGAAATTGCTTAAATCCGCAATATTATATAATATCCAATCTAATAAAATATTTAAAAATCACTTGCACATTGTGACATATTTAATGGAGTTACATTATCCCAAAATTTCCCAAGGATTTGTAAATCCAGAGAAATTCCACTTCTCCTCATAACGTCATCAAGCTTTGTTATTGTTATTGTGAAATAGCAACCTCTAGTGGGGATAATCTTACATATTGTGCCTTTAATATGAGGTGTTTCCCAATGTCAAGGATACTTCCTTGGCAGGATTGGTCCTTCCAAGTCATTCGGAGGGTCCTTCTTTTGCATTCGGAGAACACGTAAATGGAACTGGCTAGCAAGTACACATCATTGCGTCATTAAAAAGGTCTGCTTTTGGCGCTGCTTGCATAGGATTGTGGGTGATTTTAGAGCGTGAGGAGCGCCAATACACATATGCATCCTTTCCTGGATATGGGATATTTTTCGAAAGAAGGACTCAGTCCTTGGTTGAAATTCCGAGGATCCTCGACATTGGATGTCGATGACGTAGCATCCTCGAAATTCTGGCTACCGGGGATCCTTCCTTGACATTAAGAAACACCTCAAATCTGATAAAAGTTCAAATGTAGACAAAATTTAAAAGAGTAAAATATTAATAGTGGTTTCTATTTAAAGTTAGTCCACAAATAATTAAAAAGAGAGGTACAGTACTGTGCAAAAGTCTTAGGCCACCACCAAAAGACTTGAAGAGTTTCGTTGCAAAAAATAAATCAATTTTTTAACATTTTTGTCAAAACATGTTTATTATTATGTTATCATGTTATTATTTTGTTTTATGGTGCTACTTAGCTGTATTTTTTAAGTTATGAAGGTTTAAATCAAAACAAACCAACTGCAGTTGCCTTGAAATTAATTGGAATGCACAACCAAAAAACGAGATTTCTGAACAATTAAAAAAATGGTGGTTATCTCGTTTTGCAACGAAACTCTTCACTTGTTGTTTTAGAAGTTTTAATGTCCATTCAGATTTATTTTATAATTTATTTTATTAAGATACAAACAGAAAAAACAGGAAATATGTACAAAAAAATAAAAAATAAAATTTTCAGGACTAAATGTCTTTTTTAGGCATCGTCAGTGTTTAGTGTGACCTCTCTTGGCACTAAACACATCTTGAGCGTTTTTGAGCAGAATGAAGTAAAAAGACAAATTTCTTTAAAATTAGAAATTAGGATTTAATTTTATTTACGTTTAAGAGATCCTGCAGTTTGCTCAAGTGGAAGGGGAGTTTACAATAAAAACTAGGGGTGACCCCGAATAGTCAAAGATTCGATGCATCGATAGGAGAAGCCTGATTCGACTACCAATCTCACAGTCGAATCGTCGCAGATGTGTTATGAAAGGAGGATCCTTTAATTTTGGCCGTATATGGGTGCACTGTGCACAAATCTGATTTCACATATAACAGCTTTCTCCCAATATATTAATATACAGCATATTATTATAATTCTGCAAATAATATGTGAAGTATCAGCTTTCAATAAATATTTTTAAAATGCGTTAATAAATCCAGCAACCAATGTGACCGGGCTACACGTCCATAAGAGGTTCCTATGTTAATAAACCATTGCCTCTTTGTTTCTACATTTAAAAGAAAAAGCTGGCAATTCTGGCTATACTTTCATTCTTTTAATAATTTCTTTATTTTATTTTATTTTATTTTATTTATAAATCACTCTGGGTTATCTGATTTGTCTATTTGGCTTGTGTTTTGTTTCCGTGCACTTGAGGCATTTTGCACATTTGTTCTGCACTTTGTTACTTCTGACCTTATTTTATTAAAAAAATTTATTTATTATAAACGTAAATTCTGATCTAATTTAAGTCTGTACATTTTGGATTGCTTTTCGTTGTATAGATTTTGCACTATTGCGTGCTGGCCATGCTTGCGCATGCAATTTAGCCGAACGTGCTAGGTGCTCTTCGTCTCATATTTAGAAGTTCATCAGATGTTTAAAAACGGATGTTTTCGATGGGTATAAGTTTTTAAAATGTATTTAAAACATAGTGGTTATCTTGTCAAAAGTTAAACTACAAAACAGGTAAGCCGTTTCTTCAAATTTCGGTGATGAAACGGAAAATATCTGCACCGAACCTATATTTATGCCTGACACGTCTTTCTTGTGATTTAATATTAGGGTCGGTGTTCACTTTCAAATGATAGAAAAGAGATTCCTGAAATAAATAATATCATCAGTTGTTTCTGTATCTAAAGTGAATGGAGATAATCAAAGTGAAAGCAAGCAGGTATTTCTGTGCTAAATAATAACGCGCAGTGTCTATAAAATCATTAATTTCAGTGTTTTTATGAATTGTACATAAAGCTTTGTTTTTATAATTTGCAGTAACAATCACAAATCATTTGTCATTTCTCATTTGTCGTTTTTTTTGGTCATGACTGCTTTGAAGCGCTTAATCTCCAAATTAAATAAAAACACTGAATTAGCCGAGGTTTCCAAGGCAGGATCACCTTTGTTATATTTTTAGGTTTAGTTATCAAAATGTTTTTTTGTGTGATGTTCTGTAGATCGTGGCTTTAAAATGTTATGAGGAATAATTTAACAAATGTTGCCTTACATTTTACCTTAAAAATATATAAATGCATCGTCAGTTTTGTCTTCGTTCATCACTTGAAAGACAGTTTTGGTCACTTTATCAGAAACTTGTTTATGTGTGCTGCTTGTGAAAGAAAATAAAAATTATCAATTTGTACCTGGTCTGACCCCCTCCCAACCCATGCACACACACATAGATGATTCGACTATCGGTCGACTATGAAAAGATTCGACAATTCTGATTCGAATATGTAAATCCTTAGTCGAGGACAGCCCTAATAAAAACTTGACACATCAGTTTACATTTTTATACAGTTTTTAATACTATATACACATTTCCTGTATTCTGGTTGTATTTTATTAAAAATACTGAGAAACAATTATATATGATCACTATTACATTGCAAAAACAACAAATCTAATTGTGGCCTTAGACTTTTGCACAGTACTGTATATAAAAGCAATAGCAGTCTGCTGTATGACCTCATCGGTAACCATGTGTTTGTCTTTCTAGTACGATGCGGTGAGAATAACTCAGTTATATGAGCAGGCCCGCTGGGCCATACTGCTGGAGGAAATCGACTGCACTGATGAAGAGATGCTAATGTTTGCTTCTCTACAGGTACATAACATCTGCTTACTATCTTATACATTATACAGTACTTACATTTATTTATTCATTTACGAGCTGCAGAAATCCAAAAAGTCATTGGCACTCCAACAATTATGCTGTGCTAAATACAGCGATTCTCAACTGGTTTGAGCACTGCTGTAGTCATAATAGTATTTAGTGTCATGACATATTTTAAATGGTGTTAAATTACGGTGAAGTCACTGTCTTTTGTCACCCGAAGCTATGAGATAAATTACTTTGAGGACAAAGGCAGTAACATTCCACACCTACTAGTTTTCAATTGTGGTATACATGCAGGTAAAAATCAAAGTCAAAGTGAGGTTTAGTGGCAGGGCAGAGATTTTTACATCATCTGAAAACTGAAAAAATATATATTGTTTGTTAGAATAGGACAATATTTGGCCAAGATACAACTATCTATACAAATCTATACACCAATAAATAGATGGAAAGTACAGACTATGGACAATGTGCATACCTTGTAGGCATATACGAGTATGTACAGACAAAATTAAACAGAATATGCAGTCTATTAACGTACAGCTGCAGTAAGATAAGTGATTTTGAATTTGTGCAACTTGTTTGGCATTATGTAAAGGATCTGTTGTGAGGTAGTGAATAGTGCAAATGAATGTATGTGCATGCAGTATGAGATGGGAATCCTGGTCGGCTGCAGGCTCAGGCATCCTCTCAGCAGGGAAAACCTGTCTGGAATGCTGGATGAGCGGATGCATGTCTGAACACAGAATTAAAACTAAACAATCCTTGTGGAAAGCATAAAGTGTTGGACTTTACAAAGTGGATGTGCAAAATATTATGGGATTTCTTCGTTTAGCACATCTCATATTATTCTCTCTCAACGACAAATATATTCCGTTTTTCTCACGTTTGTAAGTTGCTTTTGGTGAAATCGCCTGCTGAATGCCTAAATGTAAACGTTGTGCTTCTAATGTGAATCTTTTTCAGTATCACATCTGTAAATTGACATTGACAGCTGAGCCACTAGCACAATCTGACGAACCAGAGATTGACGAAGTGGAAGCCGCCCTATCAAATTTGGAATTTACACTGGAGGGGCGGAACGCTGAGAAGATCCTGGTATCTATAATTTTATGATATTATGACAGTTTTCAAAGGATAGTTTTACATAAAGATGACAGTTTTACAAAAGTACTTGCATTGTATTAAAGGTGACATATCATGAAAATCTGACCTTTTCCATGATTTAGTGCTATAATTAGGTTCATCAGTGCTTCTATCATCCTAGAAAATGTGAAAAAAATATTTGCTCCCTCTGTGATGTCAGAAGGGGATAATACTATCCCTTAATCTGCACTATGCAACCACGGCACTGCCATTAAGTGCAGAGATCAGCTCATTTCCATTTGAAAGGACACACCCAAAACGGCACTTTTGCTCATACCTACAAAGTGGCAATTTTAACATGATATAATAAATTATATATATGATATTTTGAGCTAAAACTTCAAATATGTACTCTGGAGACACCAAAGATTTATTTTACATCTTAAAAAAAGTCTTGTGAAATGTCGCCTTTAATATCCAGCTTGTTTTGGGGTCAGTACTACATGTAGTTTTTTATTAACAGAGTAAGTTTGGCTGAGATTTAGGGTAAATACCCGGTATGCACTGAATGTTTGGCAACCAAAATTATTTGGCCGAAAATAGCTAAAAACACATTTTTAGTTATGTTATGTTCGTCCCGAGCACGTGAAAAGACGAATGAATTTGACCTATTTTACCGAAATTTTACAATGAGGTCTTTGATGACACAGTTAAATAGCAACCAGGGCCGAGTGAGAGGCGCGCACGCTTCATAAATGCAGCAAACATACAGCACGCAGCATTACAAGTTTTATTAATCATTAACAAAACATCCTGAACAACATGCAACATATGAGAAAGGCACGATGGCGATTCTGGGTACTTGAGAGCGAGAGACTGTTTATAGATGAGAAGAGGAATGACAAAGAGTGAAGGCAGTATGTAAAAAACTTTTTAGAACGAGTAACGTCCTACAATGACAAAGACGCTTATATTAAATGAAAAAATAAAACATTTATTAACAAAAGCATTTTGTTGGACTTTTTCCTCTGTCATCTCCTGTTATCGCGCCATAGTGTTATTGCGTTTTGTGCGGGAATAAAAGATCAAATTAATATGATTTAAGTCAAGACTCTCTTATGTGGTTGAATGTAAATTGAACAGTTTGAACAAATCAGATAGCTATCCAATCAGAGAAGTGACCAAGTGTAAAAATGCCCTTATAATTTTTAAATAAAATGTGAAATAAATACAGTAAAAATGACATTCTGAAAGTGTTACTGTACTTATGCAGTGGTAAGAAAATTGGCAAAATAATTAGGAATAAGAAAAAAATACATTGTGGTTGTTTGGTATTCTAAAGAGCCCATGGAGAAAAAATTTAATTTAAGTTTAGTTTCGCGTGCGCACGTGAAACTATCGCATGCGCTCGTGAAACTATCGCATGCACACGTGAAACTATCGCGTTTAGTTTCGCGTGCGCACGTGAAACTTTCGCTTTTACGTGGGCGCACGAAAGTTTCACGTGAGCACGCAAAACTAAATTAAAAAAATTCTGCACATAAAAGTTTCACATGAGCACATGAAACCAAACTTTAGATTGTTTTTACTCAAATGTCACCTTAGGGGCTCGATAGTATTCGGCTCAGTGTTTCATTTTATTCGACTTTGAATAAATGCAGTTCTTATGTATTTCAAATTGAAACTATAAGTACTACCCAGGCATGATGTAGCTCAATCTCTATGCAATTTAATTTTCTTCATACATTCATATTTTAAGTGGTAAAAACAGGTAAACTTGCTAGGAGAACATCCATGACATCAGTATTTATTTATTAACTTTAGCTTTTCTTTTCCCAGGAAGATATCACAGACATTCCAAAGCTGGAGGATACACTTAAATTGTTTAGGTAGGTTTGAAATTGTATAAAATTTGTGTGTTAAAAAAGGCCGTCTGAGGGCAATCAATGTGATTTTGTAAGAAAAATATCAATACAGTAGTTTCCGGTAACGCCCGACGTGCGTTCCTGAAGAAGTGCATTTATATTTTATTTATTTATTTAGCGCTTTTCCCATTTTCTGTGGGTTGTTTTCTTCTTTCATGTTAAGCTGCATTTGAACAACTTTTTTCGTATCCATTTTTTTTCCCTACTACAGGCCCAAACGATTGACGTTAAAGCCGTATAAGGAGTACTGGTTTGTTTTTAAAGACACCACCATTTCTTATTACAAAAACAAACAGGCCGCTTGTAAAGAACCCATTGAGCAACTTCATCTACGAGGTGAGCGACCAATCAGAGAGAAGATAATCCATTTTATTACAGATGAGCTATTAGGGTGATAACACACCTTACAAATTATACAGGATGTGAGGTCATCCCCGATGTCAACGTGACTGAGAGGAAGTTCGGCATGAAGCTTCTGCTCCCGGTGGCCGACGGAATGAACGAGGTTTACATTCGCTGTGAAAACGTGAGTTGGCCTTAAACTTTTAATGTTTTATATGCATATCCAATAGAAAAAAAATATGAGTTTTTAGGATTTGTAGTTGCATTTCGCGGCTCCTGATTATTAGGAAATTTCACCTCAAAACGAAACGCAGTACGCCAGATGGAAAGCTGCCTGCATGTTGGCCTCTAAAGGAAAGACGATGGCCTACAGTTCGTACCGCACAGAGGTGAAGAACATCCAGTCATTCCTGCAGATGAAGAGTTTAGCGCCCCCTCCTGGCCAAGCAGCACCTGACGTGGAGTCCATGGAGATGAACGCGGAGTGTTTTGTTTCTCCTCGATACGCAAAGAAGTACAAGCCGAAACAGGTACAATTACAGTTTTGGTGCACCACCCTTGTGTATCTGTACTAGTATTATTCATACAAAAAATAATTTGTATTATCCTCATATTCATCTAATTTCAGCTGACATCACGAATCTTAGAGGCACATCACAACATTTCCCAGCTCTCACTTATGGAGGCCAAACTGCGTTTCATCCAAGCATGGCAGTCCCTGCCAGAATTTGGCATCAAGTATTATATTGTCAGGTACTTTTGCTGAAAAATGTAAAGTTCTTGCCATTGCTCAGCATTGGGTAACTTTTTTTATAATAGGGCATCCTTCATTATTACACAGTGTTCCTGGTTGTCCTGACTATAACCTTGGCAAATGGCAGTTAATTCTTATCCAGGTCATGGGAATATAAAAACCCATTATTTCCAAAATTCTAGAAATGTCTGCAGGTTCCATCTGGGTTTGGTCAGAAAATCATTAATGTCATTTATCTTTGTTTTTATGTGCCACAGATTCAGAGGGAGCAGGAAAGATGAAATACTGGGAATCTCCTCTACCAGGCTGATCCGCATTGACATGTCCACTCGTCTGCCGGTGACCACCTGGAGGTTTGCCAACATGAAACAATGGAACGTCAACTGGGAAATCCGACAGGTAAAATAATCCCTTGTGAATTACAACTTTATAAAGTGTCTGTCTGTGACTATTTTACTGTCAGCAGCTGTTAAGAAAAACTTGATTTGTGTCTGCAAATCAAATACAATCCGTGACCGCTTCTTTTTTGGGGGGGATTTGTAACAGGTGGCCATCGAATTTGATCAGAATGTTTCGGTGGCTTTTTCCTGCCAAAGCTGTGACTGCAAAGTGGTTCACGAGTACATCGGAGGCTACATTTTCCTTTCGACGCGCTCAAAAGACCAAAATGAAACCTTAGATGAAGAACTCTTCCACAAACTTACGGGAGGACAAGACTGACCGCATTATCACCACTGTATTTGAAATGTAATTAATCTAAATGGATGTAGGATTTCGTGATTATTATTTGTTTCAGTGACTGACCCTTTTATGATTTGTTTGACGTTTAAACATTGTACACTGCCATACACCAACATTGATGTACAAACAAAAAAAGAGTAGCTACATTTGGCCAGAATTGCATCAGTAATGAAGGAAAATTAAGTCCTGAGTGTTAATTGGCTCAAATTTTCAAAATACAGCTTCAGGTCAAATTGCACCAAAATAATTTATTTTGTGCAATTATGCTCCATAAGATGAGCAATGAGAATGGTACCACACCAGTCATTATAAATGTATCTTTTTATTGATACCAAAAACTTGTGATGCACCGATGTATCGGCCGCCGATATTTATCGGCCGATTTTTGATGAATTTGAAACCATCGGCATATCGGCAATAGCACGAGAAAGACCGATACCGATTGTTTATTACTTAACTGCATAAAGAAATCCATTATATGTAAAAAAAAAACCGAGCTAATGTTGTTAATAAAATAAATGCTGAAGAGCAAAAACCACCTTTGAAGGTTGTCATGCAGTCTTATTATATTTGTTTTAGCTTAATTTGTGCCTCTCTTATTATGTTGGTCAGTTGAATGTTAATTAGATCAAATCCATTTTTAGTAAAAATAATTTGATGCAGAAATAAACTAGCTAATAGACCAACTGTATAGTATTGTATTAGTAGTGTTTAATATCGGTATCGGCCAGAAGTTGTCTGTTTAAATCGGTATCGGCCCAAAAATATAATTGTCTATTAATTTATTGGTTTTATTTCATGTAAGATGATACTTATTTCACAAGCCTCCAAATGTAACTGTATAATGAGTATCTGGCTAAGACAAATGTCCTCTGCAATAAAAGAGCAGTAAATTACAATAAGTTATTCATCTTTAGTGTTTTATCTTCAATAAATCTTTCATATGGTACCATTTTCATCGTTCTAACATTTGTCGAGAAGTTAGGATGCATCATGATGATCAGACACTCCCCTCCCTTGTAGACAAATACTCACCTGTGTATAGATCATTATAAATCGTCATCTTGATGAAGATTTCATAATATTTCTAATCGAAATATGTAAAAATTAATACTTTTATCTCAGAGGTCGATAGTTTCCCAAAATTTGTAGATCAGTGATGTTTTTGATATGATATACAGTGGGGTTCAGGTGAAACTTTAGTAAATTTCTTTAAAGATTTTTCTAAGACCAAGTGCTTTTAACAGTTTGATGTCTACTTTATTCACAACAACAATGTGTCACATTGTAATTTTTTGTTCTGTTTAATGTAATTTTTTGTTTATTGCCTATGTTGACATGAAAATTAAATAAATATTTCATGTGTAGGACCGCTTTTGTTTTATTTTTCATTTCATAGTCAGGCAGTAAGCATTTAGGATAGATCGACCTGATTTTGCCAAGTGGTTGATGTCCTCAGGGCAATATATTGTGTTGACCCAAGGACAATATTTAAAAAAAAAAAAAAAAAAACTAAATAACTAAACCTTAAAATCAGAGGGAAATGATAAGTGAAGAATAATGGTCTAGAACATAGGTCTCAACGTGGTGCCCGCGCCAAAACACATTTTATTAATAATCTCAATTGTAATATTTATTTATAGCATATTTTTTATTAGCTTAGCTTCTTTTTACGTATGTTCACATTTTAAACAATACTAAAACATATCAACAAGTAAAATAAAAAAGTTTTGAGTAGACTATATAGGTCTCCAAATTGTTTTATCCATCGTGGTAGCCCTTGCTCACAAAAAATTGGAGATCCCTGAAGCAGCTAATCCTGGTTCTAAGCTTAAACTTGAAACAAACTGTGAACTTATTACTAAAATCTGATTGGTTGATTGAAATGTTTTCCAGGGTCAAGATAATGTTGCCCTGAGGACATCAACCACTAGGCAAAATCAGGAGAGCCTACGGGCTCAATAAAGATTATGTACTTTAATGTTTTGCATTATTTAGTTGTAAATGTAAACATATTAGTCTGTTTACCATATAATTTATAATTAGTTAAGTTGAAGTTGAGTTGAAATCATATAGTACTTAATGGCATTGCATTAAAATATAACCATATGTAGCCTATTATGTCTATGGATGTGTGGTATTTGCCAAAATGTGCGCATGCGCAGTAACTATAGTGACCTTGGGGAGAAGTGTTTTGGGCAATTTGAGCTTAAGAAACAATATTAATGGTACAGCTGATATCAAGTTAAACAGCTGGTGAAAACAGTACTGGTATATTGTAACACTAGCAAGCTTTTGGAAAAAAAAACTTTTTTCCCTGTTCAAGTGGACGTATGACTAAAATTGCTGCCCAGCGCGCGGTGCAAATATCCTACCGAGTATGAATTCTGTACTTAAAGTGACTTTTATTATGTATGTTAAAAAAGGTACCGTTGGCAACATGGTAGCTATGCTTTGCCACATCATGTTTGTGTAAACCCAGTGTACAGTTTATAATTTTTCATTAAGTGTAATTCTTTGTTTATTTTTGCGTTTTAATTATATGTTTTTTGTTGTTGTTGTTGTTATCGATTGATCTTCCTGGCTGTGGCTCTTCAGCGATCGATTAATCGGCCTATTCGAGCAGGAAGTGACTGTACACACGTGCAGACGGGAGCAGCGCTTGTATGAAATTATTGTTTTGTTGCCCCTCTTTAAATTTACTACATTAGTGTGAAAACATCGTGCCAGATATTTTCAAAAATCCTCTCAGCCCCGTTATTTATTGTAAATGGCGGAGTGCGTAGAAGACAACGATGCGGAGAGCAAGATCAGTTATGGAGATTATGTTATGCTAAAGAAAGGAGAGGTCTTCAAATCTGTGCAGATCGAGAAGAAAAAGTGAGTGTGACTGGTGACCTGTTCACAACGTAATTATTGTCACTCTCATAAATTTAGCTTTGCCACATTCATTGTACAGACAGACAAGGCTTTGATGTTATAAATGCACTGGACTCCAAAAGTCACGTTGAAAATCTCATTTGATTTTGAAAACGAAGCGCTATGACGCAAAAAAGATGAATAAGTATTAGAAAATATTCAGGTTTTTATGTCACTAACCAGAAGGAGGAAATTTGTGACATTTAAAGCTTTTAACAAATGTCGGTACCAGCTCACGTTCAGCTGTCATTATTATAAGATTATACCTATAAAAGTATTTGCTGTCAACCTTTTGCTGAACGTTTCTTAAAATCTTTTTACTAAAACTGTAACATAAATATTTAAATTGTGATTTGAAAAGTGGTTTTATTGTTGGGATGTTTATAATGCAAATACTGTATGTAATAAATTATAACACTAAATGTAATCAAGCACAAAAGATTGAGGGTATTATATTTGTCATTGATGAAATAAAGTACTAAATAATATTACTCTTAAAGGGATAATTTACCCCCAAAAAAAGTAATTTCTGTCGTAATTTACAAGATATTTTGAGCAATGTTTGTAACCAAACCATTTATTAGCATCATTGACTTCCATATTATTCATTCTTCCTGCTATAAAAGTCAATGGTGCTTCTGTTTCCTGCTTGATTACAAATATCTTCCTTTATGTATATATTGACAGAATCAAAATTTTTGGGTGAACTATCCCTTTAAGTGCCTGTTGGCATTATTCTGTGTTTTTCAGGAAAATGATATTTGAGAAGCAGTGGTTCTTCTTGGACAATGCAGTCGGACATGTGTACGGGTCGATATTTGAGATTGAGTCCGGTGGTTCGCTCAAACTGAAGACAGTGAAACGCGCCGGAAGCTCTTTGAGTAATGACGGTAAGGTTTTTTGTTGCTGTGATCTTTTAATTTCATTTTTTCTTGATGAGATGAGATGATGTTTGTCTTTTTGTATGTTTTAGATTCTAAGGAAGCGGGCCAAGATAACCGGCATATAGTGGATGATGGCCGATCTCAAAAACTGACCAGAGATGATATTGAAACACTAAAAGAGCAAGGGTTAAAGGGCCAGGTGTGTTTCGTACAAATATCTCAAAATCATTAAAAGTACAATATGTACGATTTTTGCATTAAAATATCCAAATATTAATAGCACAGTGTTGCACACGATGCACACATGCATAGCCAGTTTTATATGCTTAAGACCTAATTCACATGTACAGAGTATATATATACATTCACCAAAAACAATTCACATGCAAAAAAAATACAATTATATTCTCATTAATTATGTTTCATAAACACTAAATATAGATGTACAACTATGCACAAACATTTTGAAATTTACAAGTTTATCATGCAGTTTGAATGTACAAATCGTCAATCATGTGTCCACACACAAATTCAATGAGATTCACACGCCAGTGAAGATTCACATCCCAAAAAAATGTGTAAATTTTAGAAAAAAATTCTTCATTTTTTTCATATCCATCCTTTCTTAAAGGGGACATTTCACAAGGCTTTTAAAGATGTTGAATACATCTTTGGTGTCGCCAGAGTACGTATGTATTTTAAGCTCGAAATATCATATAGATAATTTATTTATGCCATTTTTGGGTGTGTCCTTTTAAATGCAAATGAGCTGATCTCTGCACTAAATTGCAGTGCCATGGTTGAATAGTGCAGATTAAGGGGCATTATTATCCCTTTCTGACATCACAAGGGGTGCCAAATTTCAATGATCTATTTTTTGACATGCTTGCAGAGAATGGTTTACCAAAACTAAGTTACTGGGTTGATCTTTTACACAATTTCTAGGTTGATAGAAGCACTGGGGAACCAAATATAGCACCTAAAAAAGTCAAATTTTCATGATATGTCTTTTAGCCCTCATTTGTGCAAGCGTCGCCGCAAACTTTTTCCCAACAGTCAAAGCGACGTTACGTAACGGAAGTGCAAACTTGTAGGAAGACCGCATGGTGGCATTTGGGACAGGGGCGTTGTGAGAACCATTTGTGCCCTACTCGTACCCTGTGTTTATATGTTCATTCATGTGTTTTAAGGAGATTGTTCAGCAACTAATAGACAACAGCACGACATTTAAGGACAAGACTGAATTTGCTCAAGCAAAATACATCAAGAAAAAAAAGAAAAAGTGAGTTTAAAAACTGAAATATTTGATGATTGTATAATTACAGTAAAACATAATTGGTTTTCCTTCATTTGTGCAGGTATGAAAGCGATATCACAATCCTCAAACCTTCCACTCGACTCCTGGCCTTGATGTACCACGGCAGAGAACCTGGGAAAATCTGGTATGTAGTTTGATGAAACCAAACTGAACACACTGTATATGCAAATTAAATTAATTTAATAAATAGTTTCTTCTACACACCACTTCTAGTCATCTGCGCTATGATACTTTGGCTCAGATGCTCACGTTGGGTAACATTCACGCTGGCAGTAAGATCATTGTTTTTGAGACCTGTGCTGGACTTGTTCTAGGCTCTGTAATGGAGAGGATGGGAGGTATTCAACCTAGTATTCATTCATCTTTCTGTGTTATCTAGATGTCATAGCATTTATTGGAACCAGTGAACGTGACCGTGTTTCATTCTCTCAGGTTATGGCTCAGTTATTCAGATGTATCCCGGTGGTGGGCCGACAAGAGCCGGCATGGAGAGTTTTGGTTTTCCGTCACACTTTCATGAGACGCTGCATGAGTTTCCTATGTGTAAGGTTAACGCTCTGCTGGCGGGAACTTTGGATTTATCCGAGAAGGACACAGACTCTCAGGCTGATGGAGGCAGGAATGGACAGGTGGAGTCTTCTCAGGAAACTTCAGGTGTTTTGGAGGAGAGGAACTCAGAAACTCACAGCATGGAAGTCAGCATTGATCCAGAGGAGGAAATAAAGAGAACAGAGAGAGAACAACTGCGACAACAGCGGGTATGAGTTTTTTTTTTTTTTTTAAGATATCTGTGTATTTCTATCCAATAAAATGTTATTTATATAGCTTATTTTTAAAATGTGCATTGTTGCAAAGCAGCTTAAAAGAAATGTCTAGAAATCACAAAATTTAATATACAAAAAACGATTGGTCAGAATAATGATATAGAAATAATTGTGTAACATACAGTCCATTTATGATATTTGTTTTGATATATGTCAGTTGAACTTTATTGTATTTTTATCACAACGTGAACTTCTGACACTTTTGTGTCCCAAGAACTGATTTTTCTCTTTATTTAAAAAAGTTGCCACTAAAACTATTTTATCATTACCATTTTATGTTTAGTTATATAGTTCTGCTTATTTTTATATATTTTATTATTTCAACTTTGACCTATCTTAAAATATGAAAATCCAATAATCTAAACAAAAGTGTAAGGAAAAAAACGAAAAATATGATAATCTTAACAAAAAATTAAGAAAAAAACGACAACTATAATAATCTAAACAAACAAATCAAATAAAAAAATAAAAAAAATTGTTTGATGTTAATCTGAACAAAATTTACAAAACGAAAATTATGATAATCTAAGCAAAAAAATTATAAAAAATAAATGAAAACTATGATAAACCAAAAAATGTAATGAAAAATAACAAATGAAAAGCTATAACCTAAACAAAAAAGATATATTAAAAAATATATAATCTGAACAAAAAATGTTAATAAAAAATAAATGAGAGTATAAATGAAAACAAAAAACTACGATATCTAAACAACAAAAAAACGATATCTAAACTAAAGAAATGAAATGCAAAAAAACACAAAAAACTATGATAATCTTAACAAAAAAAATGTAATTGTGAAATAATAAATGAATACTATGATAATCTAAATAAAACAAATAAAAAAACTGTGATAATCTAAAAAAATAAAGAGAAGTAAACACTAGACATTTTAAACAAATTTAGTGAGGATCAGTGTGATTGTAAAATAAATTGAGGCAGCAATTTATTTCTAGTAAAATACATCATATGAGATGTATTTTTAAAATTTGTGCTTAATATTTCAGTGGGGAAAAACAACCAGACATGACACTAGGGCTGCACAATTGATCGAAAAACTAATCCGAAATTCAATTACTGGTGAAACAATTACATATTGGCCAAAAGCCTCAATTACAGCTGCTCATTTGTGCTTATTTCTATGCGTTTCACCAGTATGTTTGTGCACCGAGTACAGTGGTGAATAAGAGATTTTAAAATTGAAAAGTTGACGTGTCCTTTAGCCATTTTGTTTTGGATTTTTACTAACCACATAACTCCCATAATTATTTGTTATTTACAATATATTATTTAGCTTTGGATGTTTAAGAATTTCCCATGCAGCTGTGTCACAAAAAGTTATAAAACATTCAAAACTTCAATGTAAAATCTATTAATCGACACTAATAATCACAATATCAATGATATTTGTAACGATTTTTGTCATAATTGTGCAGCTTTGCATGACACTGATCTCTGGTGGTGCATGCTTACTGTACACACTATTGGAGATAAGTAAGCAGATAAACTAGTTAAAAGTGTTAAAAGGGAGTTTTAATTAATTCCAAAGGGCCAATGTCATGAGATCTGACCCAAAGCATATGAATAAGATTCAAAGCTTTTGTTTAATTGGTGTTTTTGAATCTTACAGGCTCAAGAGAAGAAAGTGAAGTTGGAGGAGAAGAGGAGAAAATTAACCTCAGCTTCAGCTCTACTGCAGGGTCAAAATGCAGATGGGTATGTTACTTTAACATTATACTCATTTTAATATACTTATTTATATACTAAAGGATTAGTCCAAAAATCCAGATATTTACTCACCACCATGTCATCCAAAATGTTGATTTCTGTCTTTGTTTAGTCGAGAAGAAATTATGTTTTTCGAGGAAAACATTCCAGGATTTTTCTCATTTTAATGGACTTTAATGGACCCCAACACTTAACAGTTTAATATTAAAATACTAATTAATGTCTTTGTGTCAGTTTATTGTTTAAAATGGTCCGCAAATGTGCATTTCATATATGTAACACGTGACCTTTCCACGGCATTACGCAATTACGTAAGGTCGCGCAGGTGCGTCACACAACTGGAGGAAGAAGAGAAGTTGTGGTTTAAAAGTGCATATTATTTATTTTTCTTGCCAAAAATGACAATCTTTTTGCTAGATAAGACCCTTATGCTTCGTTTGGGATCATTTAGAGTCCTTTGAAACTGTAATTTTAAACTGCATTGGAACTGTTAAGTGTTGGGGTCCATTAACGTCCATTAAAATTAGAAAAAAACTGGAATGTTTTCCTCAAAAAACATAATTTCTTCTCGACTGAACAAAGAAATGACATGGGCTGAGTAAATTATCTGTTTATTTATTTATTTATTTTTTAAGACTAATCCTTTAAGCCGTCTTTGCTTCTAGTGATTGACAGGAGCTTTGACCCACTGGTTTATATTGTGATTGGACTGTTTGTTTCAGGTTGGTTATTGCAAGTCGCTTCCATCCATGTCCTGTATTAATGCGTTTGCTGAAGTTTGTAGCACCATCACGACCGTTCATTGTCTACTGCCAGTACAGAGAGGTAAAAACCGAGTCTTATAATCTTTGATTGTAAAACGAAGACAGTTGTGCGTGTATGCTTTATATAAAATTAAGATGATGTTCCTTCTCAGGTTTTTTCTTTATCTGCTTTAACATGTTGTCCTGTTTAAGACGCCATTCTTACAATATCCATCCCTTATCATGTATTGTAACATTTATTAGTTTTTGGTTTTTAGACTTTTTGTCAGCCTCATATATGCTTTGTTAGTTTGTGATTGATATTTATGTTTTTTATCAACTCACGAACCCCCTGCAATTCTCTTGCAAACCACTAGGGGTTCCCGAACCCCATTTTAGGAATTCTGCTATAGGAATAAAATGAATTGTCTTTTTTTACCTAAAAAACAAAGCATATTGTGAGCAGGAGCTGCCGTTCTACAAGAAGTCCCTTTAAAAGGTTTTTTAATAAAATGAATCTGAAGTTTGGATTCCTGCTGTATTTAGTATGTGATCTGTCTTTCACAGCCTTTGATTGAGTGCTATACAAAACTCAGGGAACAAGGAGGAGCGATTAACCTCAGATTAACAGATTCCTGGCTCAGACATTATCAGGTAATATCACATACATTTATGTGGTGCAGGGTTCCCACAAGTCCTTTAAACCCTTGAAAGTTTGTGAATATGTGGGAAGAAATTCAAGGCTCTGGAAAGTTTTTGAAAGTGCTTGAATCAATTTTATGCAAAAAGTTTCTGGAAAAAAATCCATATTATTCCCTGTGTAGTGTAGAATAATATCATACAAATTCTAGACTTTTTAAGCACACGTGCTAAACTGTTCGCTTTAAATGCTTATATCTTCTGTATGCAAATGCTTTTTGGCATAGTTGTGTTTGAGACATGAAAACGTCTCGGGTTACAAATGTAACTTTTGTTCCATGAGAAAGGAACGAGACGCTGCGTCTCCCTTGCCATACGTTTTGAGTCCGTGTAATGCCATCTTTGGCAATATTTCAGATAGCGATATACTTCTTAAACATCTTTTTCGTTAAGCCTCACCATTGGTTGAATTTGATATACACATTCAGATGCACTTACCCCTGGAGGCGTCCCCAAAGTGTCCCTTGAAAGGGAACTGTAACAATGTATCTTAAAGGGTAACACGATGTAACCTTGCTCTCACTTGAAATGTGTCCCCACATTTAGTCCTTGAATTTGAGGGTATTGGACCTGGAAAGTCCTTAAAAGGTCCTTGAATTTGAAGTTAACTAAGGTGTGGGAACCGTGACGGTGGTAAATACTGTATATCTACATGGCTGCCAGTGTCTGCTTCATGTCATTTACAGACTTATGTTAAAAAAACGTATAGTATTATGCCCATTATTTCATGCTGAATGAATGTTTCAGGTGCTGCCGAACAGAACTCATCCAGTGCTGCTGATGAGCGGAGGTGGAGGATATCTCCTATCCGGAACCACTGTGGACAAATCTGGGAATCGGCAGAAATCGGAGGAGCCCGCTGCCAAGAGGATGAAACTGGATGAGAGCAGTCCATCATGTGACAGCTCAGTTTAGCGGCTTAACTTATTTAAGTGAGAAGAAACCAAATTGGTGTTGAATCACACATTCAGGCTTCATAGGTTTAAGACTTTATTTAAAGTCGTCATTTCTTTTTATATTTTCCAAGATTTGAGCTAAAGGGATTTCCCCCTCATCTTATTTATTTTTTAACAGGATATTACTTTTTCAGAAACATCAAGTTTTGTTCACAAAAAGATGAAGCACCTGTAAACACAGTATATGTGTTTTTAATAATGTGTTTGAAAGCATGCCAACATCACATACATCAGCTTTGGTCCCATAATAACAGATTTTATTAAATGCAAACAGTCATTAAGAACAACAGCAACCGTAAAACACGTACTGTAACTTTAACATCGAGAAGCATGCTATCAAATGCATCATTTCAGATTGCAATTTATAATAAGCAAGCAATTTGTTTTCTATGTTCTTTTAGGTTATGCAATAAAGAGAGAAAATATATTATCAAGCATTAAGTGTCTGTAGGATGTTGTCTTTTATTCTCAGACTTTTCTTTGTTTCTCAGACTTTCACAGTAAACATACACTGACTTGCATCAATAGTTAAAATCTAATACAGATATGATGTAAAATAATGCATTGAAAGGAAAGTCGCCCAAAAAAGTTTAGTTCCCCTCTATTCACCCTAAAGGCAATTGCACTGAAAATGATTACATTTTTGGGTGAACGATCTTTTTAATATCTAAAGTAGCCCATGGCGGCACATGTCAAGCTGATAGGAAGTAAAACGAGCAACGGAGAAAGATGATGGTGTTGAAGGTTCATGCCTGGTTCTCCTTCATCTGTTGATCCACAGAGGCAAGTTTCTCCAGTTCTTTCAACTAAAGGAACAAAAGAGAAATTTTGTGATGCTTTGTCTCGTAACTTTAATCTTAACAGCTCTTTTCAATAGAAAACATCCCTTGAAATTGGTGACCTTTCTCAACATCTCTGTGGTAGATTTAGAGATGGATCAGGATGTTCCTGTAGCTTAGTATAGCATTACGTTAGCAGCGCAAAGGTTTTTTAGGCTCGACTATCAGAGATTACAAACTTTGAATGAAAATGTCTGCCAAATGCGTGAATATAAATGAAGAGTTAAAAATCAGATGATGATGTTAAAGGGACATTCCACTTTTTTTTTAAATATGCTCATTTTCCAGCTCCCCTAGAGTTAAACATTTGATTCTTAACGTTTTGGAATCCATTCATCTGATCTCCAGATCTGGCGCTGGCACTTTTAGCATAGCTTAGCACAATCCATTGAATCTGATTAGACCATTAGCATCGCGCTAAAAATAACCAAAGAGTTTCGATATTCTTCCTATTTAAAACTTGCCTCTTCTGTAGTTACATTGTGTACTAAAACCGACGAACAATTAAAAGTTGCGATTTTTTTTTTTTTTAGACAGATATGGCTGGGAACTGTGCTCTCAAACTGGCGTAATAATCAAGGACTTTGCTGATGTAACATGGCGGCAGCAGGCGTAGTGATATTACGCAGTGCCCGAAAATAGTCCCCTGCTATTGAAAGTAACCAAGGGGACTATTTTCAGGCAGTGCGTAATAGCAAAGTCCTTGATTATTACGCCAGAATGAGAGTATAGTTCCTAGCCATATCTGTCTAGAAAATCGCAACTTTTAATTTTCCGTCAGTTTTAGTACATGATGTAACTACAGAAGAGTCAAGTTTAAAATAGGAAAAATATTGAAACTTCTTGGTTATTTTTTAGCGCGATGCTAATGGTCTAATCAGATTCAATGGATTGTGCTAAGCTATGCTAAAAGTGCTAGCGCCAGACCCGGAGATCATGTGAATGGATTCCAAAATGGTAAGAATCAAAGCTCCCCTAGAGTTTAACTCTAGGGGAGCTGGAAAATAAGCATATTTTCAATAATAAGTGGAGTGTCCCTTTAAAGGTGGGGTGCATGATCTCTGACATTTCTGGCTGTCCTTCAATGTGATGACCAGCCGATGCCCGACCAACGACCACCAGCTAAACCAGTTTAATCCGCTTACCCGCCTCCTATCCCTACCGTATCTATATATAAATATATATTAATTCCTCCCAAGGGTTTTTGTTCTTCTAGGAGTTTTTCCCATTGGGTTTTTTCGTCCCAGGGAGAGTCAGCCAACTTTGGCTTAACTTAGCACTTTACTGTATACGTTACATTATTAATATGCTCGCTTGTATGGTTTAACCTTAGCCGCTATCTCTACTTCTTATATTATCTATTGATTTTCTGTGTCCTCCTCTACATCTTCTCATGTAAAGCTGCTTTGCAACAATTAACACTTGTGAAAAGCGCTATATAAATAAAATTGAATTGACATTTGAAATCACCTAAACAAACACACCCCACACATACGCAACCCAGGTAACGATGTCGGTTATTAAACACGCCCCTTACTGCTGATTGGCTACAAGTGTGTTTTGGTACCAGACCCTACTCCCTTTTCAAAAGTGTTTTTCAAAAATCATGCACCCTGCCTTTAAATTCACTATAGCATCAAATCCGCTTAATCTCAGCCTCAGGTCGTTCAGAAATACCAGTTTGTTGGTCGAATTCATTAGGAGTCTCATAAAAAAGTGCTAAATGTCAGACGCACTTAGAGGGTTTTGCATTTGAGCGCTTCATTTCTTTTGCATTGGTTGACTTGTCCCTGCATACTTTCTTTATTCACGTACGAAATAGTTTAATACCAAACACAAGTACAATCCCTGCATTTGTATATTTGCTATCTAGTAACAGAAACTACAGAACAGTTTGTTTTATTGTGAAATGTGAGAACATTTAGGCCATGAATATACTGTTACCGCAGTTCTCAGTAGAGAATTGCTGAAAATTATGCAATTTCCTTGCCACGATGTGAAATGATTCTCTTTGCGTGCCGTGGAGTTAAACTGTCTCTCTAGTCTATACTTTTATATAATTGTGATTTCTGCATAGTTTGTTATAAAGACTTATCGAGGTACTTAAATGTCCTTGCATCAGGGGAGCATTTGGCAGAAGTAGTCATCGGAGAGATATTGATGTGAGAAGGTAATCACCGCTAAAGGAGATGGAGAGTTACAGCCTATCCACATCCACGCAGAGATACATAAACTACTTCAGGCAGCAAATCTGCCCTTGATTTTCTGTCTAATGGTTACAGTTATTTGCAGTTATAGCATGCATTACATTTATAATTCATGTCTAGTCCCGACTATTGCTTGTTTTTTTAACTGCTCGATGTAGTAGGATATTGATGTTTCGCTATATGATTGTCTTTTAATGGTTTTCTTTCTTGTGTGGAAGATGTTTAGCTTTGTTCTGCTTTTCTTTTTCATTCATTAAGAGCAAACTGCTTTAGAAATGACCAAAAACTACACAATGCAGTGCTTTTGTGTAAGGGATGAACAAAGGTCTGAGTCAATATCCATTGATCATATCATTTTCTCACCCATGGTTCCATATTTCCAATTATTTTGAAGTCACATCAGGTTTGACGTCAGTGAAGCAAATCATGGATTTTTTTGTCCTGTGATCACAACACGTCAAATGCAGATGTTTGAATGCTTTACACAAAGAAAGCCATATGACTTTGAAAGACTATGGGGACAGGACTAGACCTTAGTTATATAAGGACATTTAAGTAGTTTTCAAAAACAAACCTTACAAAAAACAATACTGATGTGCATCTTGGGACAAAACAATGGCACTGATATGGGTGATTCTCACAAAATTAGACTTATGATGTGTCATAACATTGTGATTAAATAACGTAAATGCAAAGTAAGAGTATTAAAAATAAGAAGCATACAGTTATAAACATCTCTTCACGTACTATTTTGCACATGATTTCAAATGACATCATACAAACCAATTTTGTTGTTTTTTCCTCATTTAAGGGTAAAATTTTCATTACCGCAATGTGTCTATGACTGGATTTGGGTTCTTTGACATGGAAATATTTATAATTAAAAAATCTTTAAAAAAAAAAAACGCTTCAGTGCATGTTATAATATAAACATTTACAATAAAGAAACATGGTATTTGGTGATCATTAGTAAATGTAGAGACAATAATAAGGAATATAAATGTGTCCAAGACCAATTTTCTCATCCTCCACAACAATTTTCAATCATTGTTTAAGCCCTCAAGGGAACTAACATTTTCAACAAAAATAGTTGGAAGGGACATAATTGACTGTGACACTCAAGAAGGCTACCAGGTAAGCAGTTCTTATTTTTTCTCTCCAGATAAAAGTTGAAAGTTTGTTTGTCATAGTACCTAGACAACTTTTTAGTTCTCATTACCGAAACTCATATATTTAATGCAATATCATGTTGCGGTAATGAGCATTTTGTATAATAATAATCTAAAAAATGTAAATAATTCTATAGGAAATATTTTTTAAATCCTCTAAAAATAATGGTTATGGTAAGTTCAGAACTTAATCTTATATGTTCAAAAAATTGGCTTCATAGGCTTTTAAAAAAATCTGATGCAGGACACCTTTTAAGTCTGGATTTCGTGAGAATCGCCCATATATGTTAGGGCAGTGTTTCTCAACCCTGGTCCTCAAGGACCCCTTCCAGAATGTTTTAGATGTTTCCTTAATTAACACACCTGATTTAAATTATTAACTTGGGAGGGAGACATTCTGGAAGGAGGCTAATGAGTTGGTTCAGGTGTTTTAAATAAGGAGACATCTAAAACTTTCTGGAAGGGGGTCCTTGAGGACCAGGGTTGAGAAACACTGTGTTAGGGTACGTCAGTGCAAGATGTTTTTAAATTAGGAATCTCAAACATGCATTTTAGCCTGGGACAAGGATAAGCACTGTCCGCGAATGTATGTGACCCTGGACCACAAAACCAGTTACAAGTAGCATGGGTATATTGCCTTTAAATTGTAGATTTTTTAATCCCAAAAATCATTATATTAAATAAAGATCATGTGCATGAAGATATTTTATAAATTCCTACTGTAAATAGATCAAAAAATTATTTATTCTTAGTAATATGGACAACTTTAAATGTGATTTTCTCAGTATTTTTAATTTTTTGTACCCACAGATTCCTGTTTTTGTTGCCTCTCTGCCAAATATTGTAACAAACCATGAATGGAAAGCTTATTTATTCACCTTTTCAGATGATGTCCAAAAAATTGACTCTTATGATTGGTTTTGTGGTCCAGGGTCACATGTGGATTCCTAGTAAATTTTGGAGCAAGGCATTAAGCTTAACATAATGCTATCACTACAAGCACGTGTCAAAATCTGCAATCAGGGTCTCTCATTGATGGAGTAAGTTGCTTTAAAATAGTGTATGCTAAATAAATAAATGTATTTGATACTGTACCTCTTCGGGTGTGGGAAGCCTCTGGTCAGGTGACTCCTGAGAGTGCATGCTCCTTTTGTACCGAAGGGTCTCGGCGAGCTCCTCTAATTTACGATAGGGATGCTGGTCGCTCTCCTCCTGGTTTCTCTTGTACCAGGCCGGATGATAATATCCTCTGTAAATCCAGGGCGAGCGTTTGTCGTAAACGTCACCCTTGTCGAGTAGACGTTCTTCAAGCTCTTTCTTTTTCTCAGTGAGATACTTCAACGCTTCCTCCCTCTCCTTCTCCTCCGCAGAGCTCTGGTGATTCCTCAGCTCGTCTTCCTCCGGCCTCCAGATCCGTTTGTCCGCTCCTTCGTTCTCCTCTCTGCTCTCATACGGTTTTTCATAATCGTCTTCAGATGAGTCTCCACTGCGTTTGTGGTGCTTCTTATAATGGTATCTGTGCGTGGGTTTCCAGTATCTTTTCTCAATGTCCTCATCCACCTCCTCAGACCTCTTTTCCAGAAAGTCGGATGTGCCATGGTTTCTTTTGTGGGGGTAGCTTGGGAAGTCTTCTTGACTTCTTTCATAGTCTTCATCTTGTAAATCCTGGTTCTGTAAGTCATCGCTTCGTTTGTGGTGCTTTTTCTTGTAGTGGTATCTGTGGGATGGTTTCCAGATGCGCTTCTCTCTGCTTTCCTCCTCCTCTTCCTCCCCCTCAGGGTTTCTTTTGTGGTTGTAGCTTGGGAAGTCTTCTTGGCTTCTGTCATAGTCCGGATCTTCACGCTTTTCTTTGGCTGTCAGGTGACTTCTTTTGTATGGGTATGAGGGGAAGTCCTCCTGACTGCGCTCGTCATCAGGGTTATCGCGCTTTTCGAGGTGGAAGATGGGGAAATGTCTTTTCTGAGGAAACTCCTCTTGGCTTCTGTCATACTCTGTATCTTTTTTATATTTGCTGGTTCTTTTGTACATGCTCGGAAACTCTTCCTGGCTTCGTTCATCTTCTGGTTCGTCAAGCTTTTCTCTGATTCGTCTCTTGACAAAACTCGGAAACTCTTCCTGGCTTCGTTCGTCATCCGCTTCCTCACGTTGGATATTTCTTTTAAGAAAACTTGGAAATTCTTCCTGGCTTCGTTCTTCATGCATGTCCTCCCGTTTGTATGCGTGAGCTTTGAGAAGATCCTCAATTATATCTTCCTCCTTGCCTTTAGACTCTCCTCTTGGTTTGATCTGCTCCCCCTGAGATGATTCAACAGTTTTATCCTCACTCATTTTTACAGCTGAGGAACGACCTGAACCTAAAATCAAAAAGAAAAAGCAATGGGAACAAAACACACATGCATATTCAGATACCTCGAGTCATGACCCAATTTTTTTCCATTGCTTGTGCTTGGCACTTATTCGACTTAGAGTCAAACCACTGACCCAGCCAGCAAGAATGGTGTACTGAGTTTAGTAATGATGACGATAATGAAGTCTGACTGTTCAAACACTATATGTCCTAATGAAAATTGAAATACATTTACATGCAAGATTACACTACAAAGAATGTAAAGGTGCAGTCAGATAGGATTTTGAGTTACGTTTCATTTAAAAACATCCAGATTCACAGATTGACCTACAAAGGATGCAAAGACGTGCAATGTTGCATAAAAGTGAGATGCATTCTAACCAAAATAAATAAATAAAAACTTATTGTAGTCTGACTGCACTTTTATGGCAAAATAATGTTGATAAGCAAAAAGAAAGTCTCAAATGTGTTCAAGTATTTAAAATATCTTTTTTTACAGTAAGCAATACACCGCAAACTGAGCAAAGTACCCACAACATACCTGTCTTAAGGATGTTATTACATTCTGGATGCAGTGGAGTAGTGTCTGTTTTATACAATGCCGTAGAAAGGATCTGAACCAAACACTTGGTAAGCTGAAATGAAATTATAATAAACTTTTACAACTGGAAAGAGAAATGCATTGTATAGTTAAAAAAAAATATATAGATTTAATTTAGCTTTATTGGCATAGTAAAAACATTGCCAAAGCATACTATACTCCAGCATACCAGGTCATCTCTCCTGACGTCCTGCTCAACTGGTACGGACTCTCCATCTAAAATAGTACGAATGTGTGGAAAGGTTAATGCCATATATTTAATTTTTATCGTTTATCATCAATATATTTTCAAGTCAATAATAATTTTCCATAATAAGCTACTATTGTATTTCTTCTGCAGCAAACTGGCGCGCGCGCGCTGCTGACCATGGTGCTGAAATGATGGTTAAATAATGATTAATGTGCACGAGTCTCGCTTACCTGCAGAGAGAAAAACGACCAAAGAGACCAAAACCACCAACTTCATGGTGCACACCGATGTTTTCAATGTTGTCCAGATGGGTTTCGGTTTTCTTTGTAGTCTCGAGCAGAAGAGAGGATCTCCGCGTACTGCTGCTCCGAGCGTGCGCTGCGTCTGTTTTGTGCGATCCCTGGGACACGCAGGACTTGAGCTCGTGAGTTCGTGGGCTGCTTACGTCACAGCCCATGTGAATTGAATGACCAAATTGTTTTTGATTTGCCACTTAACCTACGCGTGATTAGGTTGAAGACGAAACATTAGCCTTTAATGGATTTAACCTTCATGTTATGTGTGATTTAATGTGTTTAGTTACATAAAACAGTAAACGGAGAATGGGGCAAGTTGTCACCGTGCTTTACTAGGCTAACGTTGTTTAGGCATCTTTTACATAAAACGAAATGTAGCCTATTGCATAAATTTTTATTTTATGTCGTGTATCATAATATTTTGCAATGTTAATATCCTTTAAAAGTTAGGAAATTTAACCATGCTGTACACTGTTAAAAATTGTAGACCAGCTGTTTGCCAGTAACTATACTGTAGATTTAAATGTTTGTTATTTACTGGCAACATTATGTTTAAAGTTACATTAAACATTAACAACAATTCTGTGTATTTACAGAATAAAACTATAAAATAACAACCTCATGCAAAGCATTCTGGGAACCAAAATCTGACGGAAAAAACTGAAAAGGGTTTATGATGATTTCTGGTTCCCAGAATGCTTTGCATAAGGGCTGTTATTTTATTCTGTAAAGACAAAGACTGGTTAATGTTTAATGTTTATTTAACTTTGAACAAACTGTTGGCAGTAAATAACGTACATTTAAATCTACAGTAAGTTGCTGGCAAACAGCTGCATAACTACAGCACATTTTTGACAGTGAGTGTAGTAATATCAAAAATATTCTTTTTATATTGATTACCATTTTTATAAAAGTCGTTTTTATTACAAATATCATGGTTACTGTAGTAAAACCATTGTTTATATGTGGTTACTATAGTTTACAAATTAAACAAAAAATGTTTAAGTGGTATAATTGAGTCCCCAGTGCTTTTATCAACCTAGGCTAGAACACATGAAAAAGAACAACCCAGTAACTTAATATTTGGTAAACCATTCTCTGCAAAATAGGTCATTGAAATTTGGCTCCCCTTGTGATGTCAGAAGGGGATAATACTGCCCCTTAATCTGCACTATCCAACCACAGCACTGCCATTTAGTGAAGATATCAGCTCATTTGTATTTAAAAGGACACAAAGTGGCAATTTTAACATGCTATAATAAATTATATTTTATATTTTGAGCTAGAACTTCACCTACGTACTCTGGAGACACCAAAGATTTATTTGACAGCTTTAAAAACTCTTGTGAAATGTCCCCTTTTATTTACTATAGTATTCTTTAAAATATTCATAGATACTACACTGATTTTGAACCTTACCATGATAAATATACTTTCACTACAGTTTTATCAATTCATTACAGTTAATACTACAGAATATTAGCTATAGTATACATAAACAAAGTTTAGTAATTATTGCAATACAATACAATATATAGTCCTATAGTTGGCTAAATACTAAAGACAAACCAAATTTGTAATGTAAGAGTCTAGTGTTGTGATATTTCATTAAAGCTATAGCAGTTTTACAATGTGGCAATAAAAAAAAATTAAATGCAGCATGAAGTTAAAACAACTTGTTTTTCAAGTCAATTTAACCTACTATTTTGGGTTTTCACTTAAAAAAGTTGACATAACTTGTTAAGTTAAAGTAACATAAAAATATATGTTGACTTGACAAAAATTATGCATTTTTTACAGTGCAGGGATGCACTGATATATCAGCCTATAATTAGTATCGGCCCACTAACGGACATTGGCTGATTTTTTTAAACAGCTGCGATGATCAGGGCAGATTATATCTGGGCATCAGAACTCATGTTATTATTTTGAATTGAGTGACAATTAGGGCTGGGTATTGTTAGGAATTTCACAATTCGATTCAATTTCGATTCTTGAGGCTTCGATTCAATTCGATATTGATTCGTTTGCTTCGATATCGATTCAATAATAAGTAGATGCACAAGCAATTAAGTATCTGAGTATATTTTTAAATAATGTGTGTAGTATTACTAATGTTTGATCACGTTGATGATGCAGGCTTGATGGCCATCTTTGATCTTTCTGTTTTGAAAAAGTACGTCTTGTACAACGCTGAACGCTCTCACTAGAGTGTTGCGCACAGCGCCGCCACTGGCCAGGGGGGCTAAATCGATTCATAGGATTTGATGAATCGATATTGAATTGAGAAACAAATAATTGCAATGCATTGATGAATCGATATTTTTACCCAGCCCTAGATAACAAAAATTAGAAATTCGTACGCTCGTAAAAAGCAAAACTATCGGTAGAAGATTCTGAATAATTGATTCTGAAATTTTGTAGCGGTGCATGCCCAGTAAATACATTTAAATGTATTGTGGGTTTTTTTAAAGGTGGTGTGTGTAAATTTGAGCGGCATCTAGTGGTGACATTGCAAATTGCAACCAACAGCTAACCTCAATTTCAAAACACATATGGTAGCTGCCATAGGACAAACATGTCTTCGTCTAAGACGACGTAAGGACGAAACGCGCTTTCTAGATCAGTTTGTCCGTTTAGGGCTACTGTAGAAACATGACGGAGACTTCCATGTAAGGGGACGCGTGGTGTATGTAGATAAAATCGTCTCATTTTAAGGTAATAAAAACATTACAGTTCATTATATAAGGTCACCACTAATAATTTAGTTATTTATATTATATTGCATTTCTGTCAAGAGATCCTTCTAAAAGTTACACAATGCACCTTTTTCATTGCCACACTGTAAGACTGCTTTGTAACATCACACTGTAAAAAAAATCGTAGAAATTGCAGATGGGTTGTCGGTAACTTACCGTAGATTTTAATTTATGTTATTTACTGGCAACATTTTGTTCAAAGTTAAATGAACATTTAACATTTACAAGTATTTGTCTTTACAGAGTAAAACTAAAAAAACAGCATCAAGCAAAGCATTCTGGGAAACAAAATCTGAAGCAAAAAACAGAAAAAGGTTGATGATGATTTCTGGTTTCCGGAGTGCTTTGCATGAGGCTGTTATTGTATGGTTTTATTCTGTAGGGATAAAGACTTGTTACTATTTAAAATGTATTTAACTTTGAACAAACTCTTGCAAATAAATAACATAAATTTAAATCGACGGAAAATTACTGGCAACCCAGCTGCAATAACATTGTAATTTCTACAGATTTTTTTTACAGTGCATGTAATGCGCTGTGTGAATAAAATTGACTTATGTAATGGAAGTACAGTATAACATTTAAATATTCATAACTGGGAAAGATTTTATTACGGTGCAATACAATATTATTCATTCAGTTCACTAAAGTTTGTTTATTTGTTTACAAAAATGAATCGAAAGATGAATTTTACTTTGTGCAATTACAGTGAAACTGTAGACAACAGGTGTTGCAAATTTCAGCAAAAGTACTGCACCTGGGATGTTGTAGTTGCTGTGGTAACTGGATGCTGCAGAACGTTAGAAGAAAAGATTTACTGTACTATGAAAAGCAAAGAGGGAATTGGCCAACATGTTCAAAATCAAACAGAGGAATATGTGACTACATTTCCTTTTCATGTATGATAAATGATTTGCAAATAAAATCTTGCATAATTTGTTCTTCTGTAATCGCTCAATGCGTTGTAATAAAATCTTCTATTGAAAAATAATCTATGATATTGTCAGACCAAGCAATGATAAATGCATTTAATTAAAAGACAACATCATAAATCTTTTGAATCATACAGTATGCATAGCCCTGACTATTCTCACCAAATAGAAACATCCACTTGTTTGCTGCTACATGATGCCGGTTTACCCCACGATTAATATTTAAACCAGATTAGTTTCTGCAGCGTCTCAGTATATTTTATCATGGTTATTATCAACCGGACTCTGTCACGCTGTGGTGCATAGCGTATCCATCATGTTTCTCCTCTGCTGTGAAACTTGTAAAGCATGAATCCAATGAATTATAAAGGCATCTTTCCTCTAAATCCCTGCTCATAATTTATTCAGTCAACGGGTGTTGAAGCTTTAGACTGTCACTGTGCATATGTAGACACATAAACAATGGAAAGAATATGGGTAAGCACTATGTACATTTACATTTATGCATTTAGCAGATGCTTTTAACCAAAGCACTTAAAAATGAGAAAACATAAAAGAAGACGACAAAAGCAGAGTCTAACACTATGTTTACAATTAGGTATATATAGCTGAAGTTAGGGGAAAATGAACAACATACAACTTTAAAAAATAAAGGTGTTAAAAAGCAGTGCACTCTTTTAAGGTCTCTTAAAAGGGTGCACTACAAAGACACACGACTGCAGCCTATTATATCGCTCACAAGTGTTCCTGCAGGTGTGCATTGAAAGCGTTCTGCTTTTCATTACAGTTTATGCATAAGAAAGGCTGCTGTGAATGACTCGCTCTTTGTGTGCCGTTGGATGAGCTGTCTGATGCACAAATATAGTCGGGACTAATGCTACGTGTTTCCAAACAAACCCATCATCTGAATTAAAGCTGGAATAAAGGTCTGTCCATCCTAGCAATTACTAATAAAAAGTATGAGATGGTTTTGCATTAGCGTAATGAAAATTGGGGCATGATAATGCTTCATAAAATGAAGAATAGAGAGTCATTAAAATAGTTTTCTTGGACCCTAATTTAACAAAGACTTCAGTACTTGAGTTCTGCTCTCATTGGGAAAGCTCTAGAGATGCTTATACTGTACTGTATGTGTGAAAATAAAAAATTTCAGACAGAATAGATAACAGAGACTGTAATAGAGACTGAAATGTTCAGTTCTTTCTCACTTCATTCAATGAAACAGCTTTATAATTCATCAAAGCATGTTTCAGGCCAACCAAAAAGTCTTTTGACGCAGTACATCACAAATCTTTAGCTGACTGTAGGTGTTATGTAAGACCGATTGCAAGTTTTTATACATTGCATGCACTTTGGCACAGATGTAACCGAGAGATTGTGAGAAATAGACAGTTTTACGTTAAAAGGATAGTTCACCCAAAATTCTAAATTGTGTTATCATTTTCTCACTCTCATGTTGTTACAAAACTGTATAAATTTCGTTGTTTTGATGAACACAAGATATTTTGAGGAATGTTTGTGTTCATGAGCCCCATTCACTTCCACCGTATTCTTTTTTCCTACTATGGAAGTGAATGAGGCTCATAATTGGTTTGGTTACAATTAAAATATCTTCTTTTGTGTTCATCAAAAAATATATATTTATACATGAGAAAATTATGACAGAATTTTAATTTTCGGGTGAATATCTCTTTAATACAATGATGTGAATTTCTGCTGTATCTAGAGGAACGGTTCCTTAAAGAAGTGTTAGCTAGCACTTATATTTTTGAGCATTTTCTGAAAAACGACAACTCCAAACTAAAACATCTGCAGCTCTTAAACCCTATGGTCTATATTCATAATTCTGGTCTTGTTTGAAACTAGACACTTGACATATTGTTGCCTAATAGTCATAACAACTCAGAGTAGTAAAGAAACAGAGTAAAACAAGGTAAAATATACATTAAATTACTTCCGTTTTTCTTTAAATAACATTCACTTAGCAAAAAAGGTATGAAATGGTCATGTGAGACACCTGGGGACACCATATAGGTGAACTGAATGTCTGACCATGCTGTGATTCAAATTTGAGAATGATACTCCAAAAAATGTTGTTTCTGTGAGCTTTTATTTCAAAAAAGTCCAGGCGTCCTTTCAGAAAAAGTGCACTTGGAAACTCCAAATATACACATGATAACAATATGACATGATTATAAAAAGAAAATGAGTCAGGACTACATATTACATTATGTATATCAATTCAGAACTTCTCTGCCCACCAAAGCACATAGAAAAAACTATTTCAGAAAAAAACATTTGCACATTATATCAAAATACTTGCTATTTTGAATATGGTCGCTCATGAATGCACTCCAGATTCCAGTCCTCCTGTATCAGCTGAAGTCCTGTTTTACATCACATCACATCACACACACACACACACACACACAAAGCAAGAGAGGATTTTAGTTTGAGTCAAAAGTTAGAGACATACAACTATTTGTATGAGAAACTATGATGTAATATACATGAACATAATACATATACACAAACACACACACATTACATGAATATATTTATTTATAATTACAAATGTCTTATGTTTGCCAAATAACCTATATTTCTCAGCTGGTAATACTCATATTTTCCACCACATATCTTATTTTCTAGTTTTTAGTTTGTATATTCTGTGCATTTGATTCATATAGCTATAAATATGATGCATTTATATAACATGTCATACAAAAACGAAACCATGTAAAACTCGTATATTAGTCATCTCCAGTGTTACTTTATAATCGAAACAGCTAACATGAAACAAGAAATGTAACGTAAATCAACAAAAGAATCCACTTACTTTATCCAAGCGAGCGCAGCTGAGCTCATAATCCGGTCCATCTCTCCTCGACGACGCGCTTTGTTTACATCCAGTCTTGCATTGTTGATCCGCGATCATGCTCTTTATCAACTTCTCCAAAACACTTTCAACACAAAAAAGTCATCTGTAGTCCACGATCCACAATGGAGATGTTATATCTAACATTTGAAGAGGTTTCTCAGCGGCTCCGGAGAGCTTAGCCGGCTGCTATGCTACCCAAACAAACAAACGCGCACGGAGGGGGCGTGGGCATTTCTCTCCATGCGCTTCTGTAGATTTGCGCAGAAGTACACTTTACTGACGTAAGTGGAATCCTTGTAATCGTTTCATGATTGGTTACTTCCTCTGTCAATCAAAGCTTTGCTCACTATGCATTGGCTGGCTTTGTTTTGGTGTAATCCAGTCAAAAGCCTATGGTAAACTGAAGGACATCTATCTAGGCAAATCATTGATCGCATGAGATTTTGAGTTGTCAAACCTTTTCTGATAGGACAAAACAGAAAAATAGGGCGGGATATTTATCTGAACAGTCTAACGAAGCAGGAAGAGATGGATTTTCACTGATAAAAATCGATATTTGATAGAAAATAAACATGATCGATCATACTTAGCGGACGCGCGGATGTAAACAAAGGAGGATATTGCTGGATTTCTCACTATTTTTCATTGTTTTGGATTTAAACGTGGGATGCTTTTTGAAGAGTGGACCCTTACCTTGCAATGTACGTTGAAGTTTTTGGGAATTGTCAGAAATTGTCAGAACCATATGGCAAGCCATGTGAGTACCCACAAATTTTTTTATATGCATTCCGTCTGCATTTCATTTAATTTTTTCCACACCAGTGTATTGATTGCAAAAATAAGCTCAGAACATGAATTTGGAGTGTTTAAACTTTCAAATAATGCAAAGTTTATGATTGTTGATTGAATATTTGATGTTAAACAAAGTACAAAAACACGTAAAAACGCCCCCTAGGGCCCGTCGCCGGGCCGGTGCGTGTTAACAAGTTTTAACAAACAAAGACTTTGTGTTTATTTGTAGTGATAAAAAGTTTATTTGATTATCCACACTATTCCTGGGGGCGCTGCTGTAGAAATGATTATGGGTGGAACTTCCGGTTAGAGAGCGGAAGCAGAAGTAAGCGAGTTAGTCACAGGTGTATGGTGCGTAGCTAACTGTTATAAGCCGTTATTTTCTGAAGTAAGTGTTTCTAGATTGAAAAGTACTGCAATTTGACAATTTCTGTTTTATTTTGTTTTTATTATTTTCGATGGCGTTGCGTTCCTCTGGTACCTGTTGCGCTGTTCGCGGCTGTACGAACAACCAGACTAAGCTAAATATGTGGCTTCAACAACAGTGTGTTGAACATGTACCAAAAACAAAAAGAGATTGTCCTTGTGACAAACGGTACAGTTTCCATCGCCTACCAACAGACGAGGAATTCAAAAGAATCTGGCTGAAAAACCTAAACTTGAAGAAACCGCCCAAAACACTGTATGTGTGTTCATTTCATTTTGTCGACAAAAAACCAACGGAGGAAAACCCGCATCCTACTTTGTGGTTGGGCTACGAAAGACCACCAGAGAAGAAACGCCGGGTTCTCAAAAGGATTTACAGCAGTCCCACGAGAACATCAGGTATGATTTCATATGTAGGGAGAACACAGTAGTGCTTGTCAGTAAATGGCAACCAGTTAGTTTGACTGATTGATACAGTTTGCAGGGCAGTATGTTTACAGTGGACAGTTTTTAGAATGTAGAAAAAACGCTGATGGAGTTTTAATAGAGAAAGAAACAAGAAACAATTCTAGTTTCACTGTTATTTATAAAATTGATCGACCTACTAATCTCTGTGTAAAAATAATATGATGCTGCCATCTTTATATAGTCGTTTTTACACCCCTGTAAATTTGCTCCTATTCTCAGATTTTAAAAAAATGACCCCCTGTACAAAATAGTAGATTATTCAGAAAATATACATCTGTGACATTTAATATTTTTACTTTAATCACTATTTATGTTTTTGTTTTCTTCAGAAAAAAATATTAACAAAATAAAAAATTGAGCCGGGGAAGTTTCTGAAATTTGGTTGATTTGATACAGAATGACCCTTCTCAAAAACTAAAGCTAAACTGCATATCATAAAGCACAATCCAATAATGATGAATTAAAAATATCTGTAATACCCTAAAACTGTAAACTGTATTGTTACCCTCAGATGAGCGTGATGGGTCGGAAGAGATGAATGGAGATGAGGAGTCGTGCACTACATTAAAGCCCTCTTGTGATGTCCAAACACAGTGGTTAGACCCAGAGATGGAGGACCACACCTATTCAAAAAGGCAAACCATCATCTGCAGAGCAAGCACTACACCAATTCCAAGATTATCATGCCCTGTCGCAGATAGTATTTTGAAGAGTGATGCAGACTCCCTCTTGTATACAGGGATTCCACACATTGCGTTTCAAACCCTTGTAACCTGCCTACAACCATTTGCTCCTTCTTCTTCATCCATGCCTGTTGTGGACCAAATCCTAATGACCTTAATGAAACTTAGGCTAAACCTTGTCATGGCTGATTTAGCACGCAGATTTAAAACATCGCAAGGTCAGGTAAGCAAGACTGTTGGAATCTGGATAGACATAATGGCTGAACACACCAAGGATCTTGTTATCTGGTTGCCTTGTGAAACAATCAAAGCTATGTTGCCGGAAGCTTTTAAAGAACACTTTTCCAACACAACCTGTGTAATTGACTGCTCGGAGACTGTTTTACAGAAAGCCAAAAACCTGGACTCTAGAAGTGAATCATACAGCCACTACTATGCCAACAACACTGTGAAATATTTAGTGGCAATTTCTCCCTCTGGAATAATCATGTTTATTTCAGATGCATATGGTGGCAAATGCAGTGACCGGTACATAACACAGAACTCAGGGTTTTTGGACTATTTGCGTCCTGGAAATGAGGTTATGGGGGATCGGGGTTTCACAATCAGGGATTTGCTGGAGGAGCGTAGAGTGAACTTAATCATTCCAGCATTTACACGCAAAGGATGCCAGCTGACCAACGAGGAGGTAACACATACACGGCGCATTGCTCATGCCCGCATTCATGTTGAACGGGCAATAAGGCGTCTGAAGGTGTACAAGATTCTTTCACAAACAGTGCCAATTAGCTTGATCCCAAAAATTGATAAAATTCTCAAGATCTGTGCTGGTCTAGTGAATTTAAGAAGTGAGCTTATTTCAAGTGAAAAGTGAGAACGAGAAGATATTTATTATTGCATTTCAACACACACACACACACACACATTCATTTAATTTTTTATGACACAATGTATAACTTTTGTATCTTACATATGTAATTAATATACCTTTCTAATGCCTTGCATTTTTAATACTTATTTTTGTAATACTAATTTTTATTTTAAAGGGATAATTCACCCAAAAATGAAAGTTCTGTTGTCATTTACTCATCCTTGGGTTGTTTTAATCTGTATGAATTTCTTTTTTCTGATGAACACAAAAGTAAACGCACATCATATAGTGTCAACGACTTCCATAGTAGGAAAAACTATTTTGTAAATATTGTAATAAAGGATAACATTAAAAATGAAGGTAAGCACACACTTGATGTACTTCATCATATTTTTTTAATTACTACTATTGGAAGTCAATGGACACTATATGCTGTGCGTTTACCATCATTTCTCATACTATCTTCTTTTGTGTTCATCAGAAAAAAGAAATTCATGCAGGTTTGGAACAACATGAGGATGAGTAAATGATGACAGAACTTTAATTATTGGGTGAACTATCCCTTTAACTACATTTTTGTTTTCATATTGATGCTTTCATTCAGTACTCTTAATGTTTGTGATGTATACTAGTTATAACACCTGGTATCTGCTTACTGTATTTTCAAAAGATCCAGGTATTTGGGGCAGAGCTTCAATTTCTTTGCAACAAAATCATCCACTAATCTTGGAAGCATGTGTAAAAAATAAAAATTCTGGAGGTGTTTCATGTGTGCATCTGTATATTTTTTGTCAAATGAAATGTCTAACTCCAGGTGCTCAGTTGATGTCCAGATAACCAGCTTGCAGCTCTGCAGCCCCAGGCACATCATTGTCAGCTGGATCTGGAAGAATAAATGTAAAATAAAATAGCTTACATTTTGTTATGAGTATCAACAAGTATTTCTCCCAGTATTTTAAATCTTTAAAAAATAATAATAATTTCAGCCACCTGGAGGTAGTATCCACTTTGCCCATTGGGAAGGATGAGATACTTCCCATCACTTAAGCATCTGATGTCACCATTTGGCCGACTAAGAAATTCTGCAAGTGACGTGGCACTCTTTAGGGGACACTTTATCTCAAGAAGCTGTGTGGAGTCCAAAATTCCATCTGGGCTGGCTGCAAACCAGGGATGGTCAGGACACACCACCAGGCCTTTCCTCTCCACAGTGTGCCCATGAGCCTCCATGAGCTGTATGGCTATATCCTCATTTTCTTTTCCATATTTAGTTGCAGTATTGCCAGTGAAGGTGGGATGCAAGTGTTCATTCAGGAATTTTTGTGGGTTAGTAGTGCTTCGTTTAGGGGCTCTCTTTGCTGTGCTCGCAGTTAATCGCAGTTTCCTTGCATCATGCCAAAGTTGTGATGCACTCTGGACCTGTGTCTCTTCGGTCAACTTTTCCATCTGAGCAGGGCTTAGTTGAATATAGGTTTCATAAAAAGTGAGACACTTCTTACAGGTTAGTGCTGTTTCATGTTCTGTATGTGGTATCTGTAGATCACACTGGCTCTGAGAAGAGTCATTATTCTCTACATCTAATCTATAACACAGCTGAAGGAGACCATTTGTCTGTAGATTAAAAAGTGGGGCCATCACAGAAGAACTGACATAAGTTTTAAATTCTGAGTGATTCTTGAAAAGTTTGGGGGCTGCTTCTGTGGATGACACACTTAAAGGATCTGGTGCTGATGAGCCTGGATGAATGTGGTCTGTTTTATGACGTTTGAAATTAATGTGCTTCACTTTTTTCTGCTCTACATTCTTCCTTGTGCCTGCATTCCACTTCCTCTGCACATCAGTACATGATATCCCTGTCTTTCCCTGTCTAACTGCATTTTAACCTACATTAGCAAATGTTACATTACAAAATACACTCAGCAGTTGCAAGCTGATTCAATTAAATTCACATTTATTTGTATGTAAAATCCACATTTATTTATTTATTTGCCTTTCACAATACAAATCATTTAAAAGCAGCTTTACAGAAAATGCATGCCTGCATTACAATTTAGAGTGAGCTTTTATCAAAGGTGACTGTGTACAAGTAATGTCTTTCATAAATGTGCATATACATATTTAATGCAGAAACTGAGCTCACTTAAGTAATGAATACATGTTTGTTGATAAAATTATTTTTTAATTGTTAACATTATTAAGATTTAACAGGCAAACTGACATTACAAAACTATCAGAAGTGTCAACATTTTACCTTCCAAAGTATTGCAGCTGCGTGGCTGCAAGATCGCCCTCGTCCCGCAACACATGAACACCCTGCCGTTTGTATTTCACCTGACGATGAAACTAAAACCCAGGCCTGGTGATGTGGAACTTTAAGGCTCTGACTAGGCACTATGTCTGCTTTAAGATAGACAAGATTATGTCCTAACTCCTTTAACAAAACGCGACCGACTTTATTGCTGTGTAAGTACTGATAAGCCTCGGAGCTTTTCAGATTGTTCATTGCTTCACCGTCCGTAGCAACGGAGTCAATAAAGTAGCTAAATATACTAGTGTATGTTATCTGAGGCCACTTCTTCAGGTCGTCCTCCCAACCCTCAACAGAAGAAGGTAGAGGTATAATAATATTATTATTTTTGAGGTGTAACAAGCTATGTTCCCACATTTTTAGGTTAACGCTTGTGACCGTGACCATGAAAAACGCCGGTTCCGGTTAAGTGACAGAACGCGCCGGAAGTCGCACCCACAATTCGCGCAAAGCGTCATGGGGCGTAGGAATACTGTGGATAAAAGGGTATGAAAGAAATGGTGGCAGATATAATTTAGCACTTCTGCAACAAAAATAATGAGGAATATACGAGTAAAATATTTTGATGATAAAAAAACTTTTAATCAACTTTTCAATCATAAAGAAAAGTTTTAATGTTATGTTTTTTGTTTTGTTTTTCTCCAAAACAAAAATATCTATTACTTTGGGAATTACATTTTTATGGATTTTATAACATTTATAATTTGTTTTTGTTAGATCTGTATCATGTTATTATACTTTTTGAAATACAGCAGAAACTATCTCTAAAGTCACAATCTATCATGAAGAATTGAATGTTTGACGTTTGTTATTTTTCTTATGCAGAGTAGATTAAACATATGTTATCAGACTACTGTATGACAAGGCAATTTATCACCAAATACTAAGAAGTGCAGTAAAATATATCTGTACCCTAGTTTTTACTTTAGTGTATGACAGTAGTCTTATTATCTTTGTTTTGAATACAATTTTATGCTTAGATGTATCATAAGGTAAATATTTTTGAAACTATGCTTAAGAAACATAAATTCAACTTAAAGAATTTGGTTCCAAACCACGATAAACGGCACTAAAAAAAAAAATAACCGCCAAAATCGATATTGTATCAGGTCAGTATTAAAACGCCAATTCTTCATTTTACGCAAAATCCAATATCCGCCGCCTTATTCTGTCATCTTTTTTCCATTTTTTCCAAACCGCAATAAATGGAAGTCCTCCTTCTCTGCAGAATGCAATAAATCTGCTTAACAAATCACAGCGCACCATTTCATGCATTGTAAACAATAATAGCTGCGCTTTGAATACACACTGAATCCTAGTTCTTCTTATCTACTTTTAACTTCATGATCAACAAACAAACAAAAACAAAATAATACTTTTGATGGCGTTGATAAACCTGTGGTGGTTTTCTGTGGTGCAGAAAAAACGTAAGCCATCAAAATCAAATAATTTACATGAGAGGCACTCAGGCAAAGGAAAATGCCGGCTGTCGCTTGTTCTCCCGACAGCATCAAGCTTCTGTCATGCTAACACATTGACCTCAGGGGATCTTATGAAAAACTTTACATTATTTTACGTGAAGTCAACAAAAATCGAGCAGAACCAAAACATTTTACAGCTGATCGCTGTCAAAGTTCATCGACGACGTCCCAAGGATTACAGCAGCAATGACAGTGTTTTTAATATGACAAAGTAAGTGTTTTGATTAATGCCATTAATGTTATTTTTTTTAATCAGTGTATACCACTAGTCAACTAAATGAATATAACATGGCAAAGATGAATGCACATTTATATTGATTCAATAAATTTATAGCATTTTGGAAAAAACATCATGAATTTATTGCATTTTGCGGGAAAAAAAATAATCAGTTTTTATAATAAATCTTTGAAAATCAAATTATGGATTTGAATTTTTAATGTTATTATAACCTAAAGATGCTATGAGAAAGTTTGTAACAAATAGTGGTTTTCATCATGTCACTTTCTTGGTATAGAAAACACATTTTTCCCCAAATTGGTCAAAATGAATTTATTGCGTTTTGAAACTAAACTCTTCATTTTATCAACCCAGCTTTGGATCAAAAAGGGATGAACCCATACTGTAAAAAAAGTCCGTAAAAATTTCAATGTTATTGCAGCTGGGTTGCCGGTAATTTACCATAGATTTACATTTATGTTATTTACTGGCAAGAGTTTGTTCAAAGTTAAATAAATTTTAAATATTAACAAGTCTTTATCTTTACAGAATAAAACTATACAATAACAGCCTCATGCAAAGCATTCTGGGAACCAGAAATCATCATCAACCTTTTTCTGTTTTTTGCTTCAGATTTTGTTTCCCAGAATGTTTTGCTTGATGCTGTTTTTTAGTTTTACTCTGTAAAGACAAAGACTTGTAAATGTTTAATGTTCATTTAACTTTGAACAAAATGTTGCCAGTAAATAACATAAATTTAAATCTACGGTAAATTACCGGCAACTCAGCTGCAATTTCTACGGATTTTTTTTACAGTGCAACCTGCCAGCTTGTAATTGAAACCACACTATTAAAAGTGAATTTTGGATCTACTTTACAAAACATTTTCAATTGGTAACACCTAAAATATTTGAGATTTATCAAATTAAAATTTTCACATAAATTGAGAAATTTAAGTTGAAAAAATGTCAATTTTTTTAGGTGTTATCAATTGTGAATTAACAGTGTGGGTTGTGTAATCAAAATGCAGTGTTGTTTTAACCTATTGTTGGGTCAAATGTAAAAAAATTCTGGGTTAATTATTTAACCCAATGGCATGGGTTTGTCCCTTTTTATGTTTAAGCATTTTGAGCACTTCAAGTGAAGTTGTATATAAAAGGGAAGCTATATAATTGAAGTTATATAAAAATGTATGCTTAATAGAGATCTAATCCATGAATACATTACTGCTTAACCTACAGGTTTAAAGAAAACGTTGTATAAGCAAACCTCTGATGCAAAGGTCAAAGACTTGTAAAGAACCATGTGAGAATTGACAAGCTAACTGACTGATATCAGACATCTGATGTCCTCCGCCTCCGGTCATTCAGATAATCTGATGAATTCAGTTCTCTAGAGACACAATCAAGGAAAAGTAAAGTTGATACCTGTTGTCTGCCTTGACAGACAATATCAGCCAATGATTTGACTTAATTCAATCGTTCCCAAATGTTTCCACATCAAAATGACCTACTGATCCACTTTAATTCATTAATGAGCCCATGGGCCATGTTTGTCAACTGATCGTACCCAGCTGCCCTATCTGAAATCAATCAGACATCACAGGTACCTCTGTTCTCAATGGATCACAATGAGAATTCACTGTGACAAAGGAGTTGAACTGTTCAGCAGACCGAACCCACAGGGCGATGCATGAAGCATAAGTCTCCAGTTTGGATAATATGGTCTGATGGTGGTATAAACATTCGGGTGACCTACAGCACTGTGGAAAACTAAATGAGGACAGAAGAAAATGTTAGACTTCATCATTCAGTCATGTGCCAAGATCTTTTGGTGAAGATGAGGATTGTCAGTGAGTCTGATCCAATGTGCTGTGGTTTCTTTAAAAAGAGAAAAGGATTTAAAGTCAACAATGCTATACCATCAGGTAAACATTAAACTTTTAATACAAGGATCATTCAAGTCTGGGACTCAAATACTATAACACAGATATCATTTCTTAAAGTCAATGTTTAACACTGACCCAAATAAAACGACTCTTGCCTATTCAACCTAACCTACCAAAACAAAATTAAGATTGAATTTAGCCCTGCTGGCTTTTCTTATTGATTTCATTACATGTATACAACTGATTTTCATGTAATTCAGAGCATCAGTTAGTCCTAAACATGTAAATGAAAACATTCAGAATGAATCACATCACTTGTTGATGTAAATTAAAGTAAACTGTATATAATAAGATCTTTCATTAAATCTCGCATATCTGTTTTTGTAGTTCTTCTTTATATTGGCCACCTATAAGAAGAGCAAAGCACCTGTGCTTTTATTTCGGTTCTGTGTTATTCTGTGTAGGGCGAACATGTTTGTTTGTTCGCAAGCATAGTTTAAAGCCTCCTCTCCGCTCAAAATAATCGAAATGTGAAGGTCTCATATGTACAAAGGCTCAACAAGGCCCAGCGTCTGATGTGCAAATGAATGGAACCGTATGCGGCCCTGGACATTTTCAAATGCAAATGGCCCACAAATGATGTCAGATTCATTATAATTGTTGCAGTCTGATTTACATTAAACTCTTATGCTGCTGTTCACACGGGTGGAGCCCCTGATGTTATTATGCACATCGGTCCATCAGTCTCATCTATGAATAGCCTGTTAAGAGTTATAAAGTGGTTTTGGATATTTGTAGCTTAGACTGCACTAGAATGATCTGGTTCATTTTAAATGTGCGTCAGGAAAAATTGCATGTATAATTGCTTAGAAAACTAATAGCAATAATAATAGAATTATTAATGATTGCTTGGCAACCCCTAATTAAGCAGTGAAGTTCAAGATCAATCACGCATAATATTGTCTTACACCGAATATACTTAGATTGTTTGTTTACATTGGCCTTAAGGGAATCTTTGATATAACTAAATGCATGGGCTTTAATTGCTCCCATAAGATTTCTCTGCATTGTAACACACCAAATAAATCTAAAGAGCTTAAACACACAATAGTTCACTTGAAGAATCGCTTTAATCGTACTGTTATTGTTTATCTGTTGAAAAATGGCCTAACACACGCAGACACACACAAACACACACAATGTCTAAGAGCTTTTTGACTGTTTCAGCATTTTTTTCTTTACATTTGAGAACTGAAAGTCTATCCAAATTTGCTTATCCCCAAAATGAGGATATGTGCTTACTCTCTTATATATTGAAAAAAATCTGCGTTATTAGAATGACTCAAATAGTTGACTCAAATAGTTAAATCATATTTTTACCATCTCATTTGATATTTTTAAACAGCAGAGATTTAATGGAATTAGTGACATTCACATCAGGCCACTAGGCGGAGCTGTTTCACTGTTTTTACCAGTGCATGAAATGCATAGGCCAATGGTCAAATTTATATTTGTTGAATTGCAAATGATGGTTTTGAACATTCAGAGAAAATGTATTTAAAATTAAATACAAATATTAAAATGATTTTGCATGCATTGTTAAATGATTTTAAACAAATGCAACTCTTTCATGTTCACACCAATTTTTTAATTTTCCACTTGCTACATACAAAATGTGTATTGTCAAGTCACACTCTAAGGTTTTAAGTTTTATTGTATGCATTTAATTTCGAAATACAGAAGTTAGCTAATAGTAAAAAAAGATAATCTATCAGCTTTCTGAAGATTGCTGAAGATTGTTGAAGAAAAGAAAATTGCACACAACTAGTCAAAATTCTTTATCACACAAAGCTTCTTTTACAGAGAAAACATAAGGTTTCTATTTTACTTCTCTTTTTGCAAAATACAAATAAGCAAGGAAAACCACCAAGTGTTTTTGAAAAGGTTTGTGTTTTCTTAAGTGTTGATTTGGGTGTGGGGGTGTAATGTACTAAAAGCTGTTCTAGACACATCAAGACAAGGATAAACCAGCATGAGGAAGATTCAGCAACAAACTGCCTCATTAAATATGTATTATACCGCATTCTCATTCATTCAGATGTGCTAATCACTTTCCAAATACCCAGCATTCACCATTCTGGGAGCAATAGGATTCAGTTCAAAAGATCCATTGTTTTATACCATTCAATGGCTCACCCAGGCAACAGGAAGACCATGGCAGTAAACATCCATCTTAAAGAAATTAAGGGCAACACAAATCCAAACCAAATAAAACAAAGATTTGTCTATGCTAATGTGTTGTGTTGTTTCCTCATTATCACTATATATTCCCTAAACTTTTTCTGAAGCACGTATCTCTGTTATGCAATCTGTTTTAGAAGGTGTTGTGTGCGATAAACCATTATGCAACTAGTTCAAAACCAATAGTGAAAGTTAGTTCACTGGAAAAATCGATGCCCCCACTTTCATCATTTCATGGTCATTTGAGCTTTCTGACCTTTGACTTTTTTTAGAATATTTTGGTAAAAACTGTAAAATATAAATAGCTTTATTTTGCTTCTCTGTTTGGGTCTGTTAATTTATAAAATAATTATTAAAAATAGTTAATCAGATTCGCTGATTTTATGTATTTACTATGTATTTATATTTTTTCTGTTTAATAATAATTAACAAATTAATCTATGTTCAGTCATCATAAAAGTGTCAAAAACTATGAATCAATAAAGTAAAAAAGATACAGAACGTATTCAATATTTTTTAACTAAATCTTTAAAGTTTATATACTTCACTTCAGTCACTGTGCCCCTGTAGTCTGTATACTTTTCTTAATAAATTATTTATTAATATATAATTAAACAATAAAAAATGTGTTAAAACTTATTTACCGTTTTGTACTATCAGACTTGCAATGCACGCTGTTACCTATGTACGTGACGAGAACCCGCCCACTACACGCCGATCGCCTCATTGTCCAATCACATTCCTACAGAAAGCGCAAAGAGGCGGAGCCGCATGTTCCACTACTCTGCCCCACCTTTACCGACAATAACAAAAAACAGTTTTTTTCTCAGTTTATCTCAATTCGTAAATATATTTATTTTTTTCTAGCATACACAATACAGATGTATTTTCGTAACACTTTAAAGCCTCAAAGCTCAAAAAACATGTCTAAGTTTACGTCTCACAATGGTTTCGTCCACCGGTTAACGGTGTCGCATTACTGAGGCGGGCACGCGCTTCCATGTAAACATGGTCACGTCAGCGCGTTTAAAGCTTTAACGACAAAAGATGAGCGATTAATTTTAAACTCAGGTAATAAATTACTTTGTACTGCTGTTTTGTTTAGTTATTTTAGCAGTCGTGTGCTTTAGCACGCGTACCCTTATCGTTACATTACATTCGCGCGGGCAGTGGCCGCGTGTCATAAGCCAACTAAAAAAACATTTCTAGGAACTTTTAATTTCAAACGTAACAGTGCTGTCTGGAAAGACAGATAACCAGGGTTTTGAGACACAGCCAGCGTATTTTGTTTTCACCGGGTGTGAGTGGTTTGTTGTCACTGACAGTAACCGGCTACAGCCGGTTTTGGTCATGTTGACATCGCTTCCTCCATTCCGACGGGTTTCTCATCATGTGTTAAAAGAAACCGGTTGACGTCTCAGATCGCTGGCAGCCTAAACACTCTGGACACATTGTTCTCGCAGTGCAGTCCGGATCGGCTAGGGTCCGTTACGCGTGTTGATATTTGAAGCAAGATTGAATTTGTTACGTTACTACAGATGTGTACTGGATTGTTAATGAAGGAGAAGGTTTAACGTAACGTACACGTCAGATCAGCAGGTAACGTTAGCGGAACACACGAGATCCAAACACTCTTTGCAGATCCCATGATGCGGATTTACATGATTTGTTTTGTTGAATTTTGCTTTGGGTTCAAATGAGTTTGTGTTCATCTGTCTGTAGGTTCATCATACCCCTCAGTGTCGGTCATGGAGTGCACTAAAGTCACTCTGACTGTGAGAGGGACGACAGCATTGGGTGAGTGCACTTGGATAGATAGTTTTGGATAAAGTAATTCTGTTAAAAGTGTGTTTTATATAGTATTAAAAAGTGCTCATTTTATGTGATCGAACCATGTAATGGACCATGTAAATAATTGGTTGTTATTTAAATAGGAGTAATTGCCAAAATCTTTATTAATTGTATCAAATACACACGGCCCTACTATTTATTATACCTATATGCTGGACTTATCAATAATTAAACAACAGAAACAGCATTCGACTTTTGTAGTGTAATGCAATTCATTTATTGCATGCATTTATTGATTAATAATTTCATGCAGTACAGTCCGGACTTCATTTAAGTTATGATTTAAATAAATGGTGGACAGTTGTTATTGTTAGTTATTATTATTTTACTTTTTTGTGTGCCCTAGGTTAGGTCAGCAGTAAAGTTGCACCAAAATCAAATATGTTATTTTTTGTAAAAAATAGTGTTAAAATAAGTTATTTAGTTTTAAATAAGTCGACAGTTCATTTAGGAATATATACATTTGATCAATATATGTGTTAACTGGGACTTAAACCCATGACCTTGACAGTGCTTGTACAATGCTCTACCAGCTACAGCAACAAATGAAGCGTTGTTAACCTATACTCTTGTTTTACCCCGGTTGTAAGTAAATGTATATACACATGTAAATGTTTCTTAAATACATACATGAATGTGTGTGTATTTATATATACATAATAATTACACACAGCACAAACTTATATGTTATGCAAAAAAATACTTTTATTTTTTATGAGATTAATCTATTCCCAGCTCTAATATATATATGAAGAGTTTTGTTGCAAAACGAAATAACTTAGTTTTTTAAATTTTTCAGAAATCTTGTTTTTTGGTTGTGGATTCCAATTAATATCAATTCAACTGTTGGTTTGTTTTAATGTAAAACCTTCATAACTTAAAAAATACAACTATAACTTAGGGATGCACCGATAGGATTTTTTTGGGATGATACCGATTTAAACAAACAACTTCTGGCCGATACCGATATTAAACACTTGTGTACAATACTATACAGTTGGCCAATTAGCTTGTTTATATCTGCATCAAATTATTTTTACTGAACATGGATTGGATCTAATTAACATTCAACTGACCATATAAATATTGCTACTTCAAAAAAAGTACTTCTTTTCCCCCACTAAAGTGCAGTTTTTCTTTTATTGTCCCAGACATTTGAGCCAGCTCAACAAAGGTATTCTGTCGGTGCTTAAGTATAGTGCACACCAGAACATTAAATCATTTTAAATGAACAACAGACATGCAACTCATTGCCTTTATGCGGTTAATTAATAAACAATCGGTATCGGCCTTTTTCGTGCTATTGCCGATATGCCGATGGTTTCAAATTCATCAAAAATCGGCCGATAAATATCGGCGGACGATACATCGGTCCATCCTTACTATAACTGGCACCATAAAACAAAATAATAAACATGTTTTGACAAAAAATGTTAAAAACGGAGTTATCTCCTTTACATATATACATCCTCAATCATTGGCCAAAAATAACCTATAAAATGTCCTGTAAAATCAGTATTTCTTTAAACTATAATATCTGCCTATAATACAGCATCAACAATATCAGTGTGTACACCATGTATCCATACTTTCTTAACATTAAGCGATGTATTATTATTTTTGGATCAGGTGAGGTGATAGCAGTAGTTGGCAGTTGCGAAGCCCTGGGAAACTGGTGTCATCAAAAAGCAGTAACCTTACATCCAGCAGAGGAAGATGGGTATATATTGCATGCCATTTTATATTTGGCTTCCTACCCCATCACATTCACCTTTGACACAGTCCTTTAAATGTTGTTGTTTTGCTTGTTTTGTCTTGTCAGCACCCTTTGGAGAACTACCATTCAAGTTCCACGAGGAGCTGAAATCAAATATCGCTATTTCAAAGGCTACTTTTTAGAGGCTAAGGTGAGATCGGATGTTTTTCCAAGTTAACATTTAGGAGAAAGCTAGTGAGGGTTCACATAAATTGATCTTTACGGCTTTGAAACGGTTCACGAAACGAAAACCAGAAACTTTTGATATATTGCAAGAAACAGAAACGAAACCAGAAACTTTCAACAAATATATGTTCCGGAACAGAATCGTTTATTTAAAATGATGGTAACCGGTTAATACCGTTATTTTTTTGGTCTTTGACAAGATTTTGTGCAATATGACTCGGTGGCTCGCATGCGATTCGCGGATCAGTACACAAATTTAAATAAGGTGAAAGTTGATAATTTGCACGTGTTTCAAAGGCAAATGTTAACACTTTTTAAACTATTGATTTTAAACTATTTAACCACAAAAAGGCGCTAAAGTGAGCAATTTTCTGTATGCACAGACGCACATGTGGTTAAATGTGTCCGCTCCAACTCCAATCAAACGTGATTATCCCTATGCCCTTCAAAGATCAGAACTCTTGATGTATAAACTTGAGAGAGAGTTGAGCTACAGTGTCTTATACTGTAGTTCATTAAAATACATTTGGCGAATAAAACAGCATGATTTTCACTTTATGTGGAGCGACTGTTTATGCTGCGTCTTCTTCCCGATGCGCCGTTTGGAATTCGTCCTCCGTCTGTGTGTGCACGTGTTTAAGTGCACTCAAAAGTGCATACATGGAGAGACGCGTTTCAAATAGCAAGCAAACTATTTTTCTGTTCTTGACAGGACATATACAAACAAAATGATCTAGAAATACCACAGTATTTTTTTTCCAATAAAAACATTTGTTTAAGTTGTTTGCCAATATACGACATGGCAGAAATTGTCCTTGTCTTAATTCATGTATAATGCTGAAACAAATATAGGCATGTCAGAATTACAGTTATGTCGCTCACATAATGTAGCCTTTTTTAATTTTAGATTACAAGATAGAGATTTAAGGAAAATTATGTAGACTAATGATCAGCCTACTTATTTGTATGTCCCACAGCTGACATTGAACGTTATTAACCGGTTCGGGAACTTTATTTATTTTTTGCTCTAACCGGTTCAGGAACATCAATTTTAGGGTTGAACCGAAAACCGGAAACGTTAAAATACTGTTTCTGTTCGGAACGAATTAATTGGGGAAAATTTTGGTTCAAAGCCCTGGTACAAAGTTCTGCGGTACGCCAGCCCTCGTGTAACAACATGTAAAAACGAAACAATACTAGCTTAAGGGATGTGATTGTGTGGGATATGTATTATTGTCTTTTAAAGGTTAGTTTTTTTATTTGATGTTGGTCCTTAAGGATATTAGGTTATGGGATTTGGGAGTAAATCTCTATTTGAACTCAGCTTAGCTTGTTTTTCTAGAAAATGTAGTTTTCTACAAGCCACCCAGCAGGGCCTCACCCAGGCATGCAGTGTTATATCATGGTCAGAAATAATAATTGTTTACGTGTTTGCATTAGCCAACATGTTTATAAGAATTTAGAACCAGTTTCTTTTTAGTTATAATTTAAATCTCATAACTTCCTAAGCTTGTAAACCACCTGGAGAGCTCTAGTTAAACACTGTCAAAAATGTAATGCCAATGTTGTCCTGACTAACCAATCCAATTTACAGATTGCTGGCAGAAAAGTGGTGACTATACCAACTCGTATTCTCTTTTCAGAAGTGAAACTTTGGTTTAAGTGACCAAAATTGGTTTTGTTTTTTGCAAATTTGTCCAAAATCTTAACCCCCATTTGGAATTACAGAGCGCAGGTGGGCCATGTCAAGTCGTAGTCAATAGATGGGAGACCCATCAACTGCCACGCTCAATGAGCCCCTCAGGTATCTTACCCCGGAATAGTGCACACGTTTGAGTACACCTCATAGAGGCCCTGCTTTCAGATCAGTGCGCCCACTTAACTCCAGGATTATATGTTTAATACATGCAGTTATTACTTTATTTATGGTTTTGCTTTATTTGAAAGACATAAAGGACTCAAAATAACCCAAAATAACTAGTTTCATTTAGTGTGCTATTACCCCTCTTCAGTTTAGCTAAGTTTCTGTTGTGTTGCAAACCTCTTACATCTTTTATGCACTCATTTATTTGAACAGTTAAGCTATTTCAAAACTTCACATTTTTATTAATAAAAGCAAAAATGTATCAGGCTATTTCGCTTTTTTTTTGTTAGGCAGGTTTTATACAATTTATCTTTTTAAGCTTGTTTGCAAAAAGTTTTTTTAAAATTTATTTTTTGTGTGTGTGTGCTTTGAAAACTTTAACATTTTATTTTTGGCAACTTTGTTATTGTAAATTGTAAAAAAAAAAATATTGCATGTTCTTGATGATTGCACCATCAAGTACAGAGCAAAATTTTGCTTTATTTGATTTGATAAACCAGCATGTTTCAGTGCTGTTGAGATCTCTTACAGAAAAAATCTCAAAGTATAGGAGTAAGTGACAATTGCTCTGTATCAATGACCTTTCATACTAAATTGTGGTTTTGTCTTGCAGAGCCAGAATTTGTGATTGACGATGGAAATTTTGGATTTCATAGTAAGTTAAATAGGATGATGTTGTTTTGCATTTTCATTCTCTGAAAGCTTATCTGTACTGTTATGTTCTTCTATCCCGAACTGAAGATAAAATGTCATATCTTTTCGATTAAACTTGCAGTTAAAGCAATTGTGCATGTCTGTGATCTGCAGATGGTGTTGAATGTTTGGACTCTGGCTGGTTGACGTGCCAGACAGAAATTCGTCTCAGGTTGCATTTCTCTATGAAGGCTCCAGTATCTATTACTAAAAAGAAGTTTAAGAAGGCTCGATTCAGGTAATTTCACAAAAAACTAATTAAAGGGACACTCCACTTTTAAAAATTGGCTTATTTTCCAGCTCCCCTACAGTTAAAAATTTATTTATACCGTTTTGGAATCCATTCTGTCGATCTCCAGGTCCGGCAGTACCACTTTTAGCATAGCTTAGCATAATCCATAATCTGATTAGACCATTAGCATCGCGCTAAAAAATAACCAGAGTTTCGATATTAAAAAGAGTGCCCGAAACGAGAGTTACGTATGTAACTACGGTTCTATGAATCCCGGATGACCGCCAGAGGCGGTGCTTAAGCACTGAATGATCCATCTCGCGCATGCGCAGGTCGAGTGTTTATACCAACAAAGTCACCCGTGACCCCTGATGCCTACGGAGAGTCTATAACTTCCGGTGACATCAGAGGATCTGTTCCTACAGAATCTTCTCGCGAGTACACGGGAATTCTGAGTGACAGAACGCTCTGGCGGTCATCCGGGATTCATAGAACCGTAGTTACATACGTAACTCTCGTTCTATTTCATCCCTACTGACCGCCAGAGGCGGTGCTTAAGCACTGGATGACACATACCAGAAAAGTCACGAGGAATTTAGCACGTACCTTATTGAGAGGACAGCGCAGAGTCTGGCAACAGGACCACCTCCAGTGGATGGGGGGTGGCGACATTCACCCGGTAGAACCTGGAGAAGGTACTCGGGGATGCCCATGATGCCGCCTCACAGATGCGCTCCAGGGGCACGCCGCGCAGGGCCGCCCATGAAGTTGAGACTGCCCTGGTAGAGTGGCACCTCACCCCGGATGGCAGGGGGTGACCACCTCGTTTATATGCCTGGGTGATTACATCCACCACCCAATGAGGCAACCGCTGTTTGGAGAGAGCACAGCCCCTCCTAGGACCACCATAGCAGAGGAAGAGCTGGTCTGACTGCCTTATACTTGCAGTCGCGACAACGTAGGCTCTGAGAGCCCGTACGGGACACAGTAGCTGTAATCTGTCCTCCCCTTCTGGGGGAGTAAATTGTGCCAGGTGGATAGGTTGGTTAAGGTTGGTTGATGACAAAACCTTCGGAAGAAAAGCTGAATTCGGCCAAAGGGTAACCCCCGAGCCATCGGAGTTCCACCTCAAACATGAGTCACTCACAGAGAGCGCATGAAGGTCCCCAACAAGCTTCGCTGACGTGATAGCAAGGAGAAAGGCAGTCTTAATAGAGACCCACTTCAGCTCTGCCTGAGCCAGGGGTTCAAAGGGAGGTGAACATAGGGAATCAAGCACCAGGTGTAGATCGTAGGCTGGAGCGCGTTGTGCTCGTGGGGGGGCGTAACCGCCATGCACCCTTCAGAAAAAGGGACACCAATCTGTGACACCCCACCGTGTCGTTGTCCACCCGAGCATGTCGAGAGGAAATGGCTGCCACATATACCCTCAAGGTAGCCGGGGACCGGCCGCCATCCAAGAGTGACTGGAGAAACTCTAGAATCTTTGGAACTGAACAGTGCACAGGGTCCACATTCCTGTCTGAGCACCATGTAGTAAACAGCCGCCACCTGTTCTCATACTGCGCCCGGGTAGAAGGCGCCCTTGCATTCAATATGGTATTGCAGACGCCATCTGAACACTCAGTCAGCAGCGGGTCGGGCCCTGCAGCGACCAGACCCACAGCTGCAGGCGGTGAGGATCGGGATGCCAGATTTGGCCCCGTAACTGAGACAGGAGATCCCTCCTGTCTGGGAGGCGCCACGGTGAACCGTTGCAGAGACTGTACAACAGTGGAAACCATGTTCTTCCCGGCCAGAAGGGGGCTACCAACAGTAGCCTGTGACCGTGTTGGAGGACTCTCTGCAGTGTTGGAAGAATCAGAGGGATTGGTGGAAAAGCATAGAGGAGAACCTCTGGCCAATCGTGTGCGAGAGCATCCTGGCCCAGAGGGCTGCTCTTCTCCGTCCAGGAGAACCAAAGGGGGCAATGGGTCGATTCCTCTGAGGCAAAGAGATCCACCCCTGCCCTGCCGAAGATGTCCCAGATGCTGAGGACCACATCCGGATGAAGCCGCCACTCCCCCGGCGGAGGCTTGCAACGGGAGAGTAAGTCTGCCGCCTGATTCTGCTCCCCAGGCAAATACATCGCCCTCAGGCTGGCCAGGTGTGGCCCTGCCCACAGCAGGAGATCCTGGGATGCCTGCAGCAGTGGTGCAGACTTGGTGCCTCCTTGGTGGTTTATGTGAGACACAGTCGAGACATTGTCTGATCGCACAAGCACATGCCGGCCTCCCAGGAAGGGAAGGAAAACCTGCAATGCCTTGTGCACAGCCCGCAGTTCCAGGACTTTGATGTGCTGTGAGCGCTCCTGCACAGACCACAGCCCCTGAGCTGTTCGATTCTGCCACACAGCACCCCATCCCGAGAGGGAAGCATCTGTTGTGAGGATTTCCCGACGAGATGCGATGGAACCCAAGGGCATGCCCTGCAGGAGAAATGACCTTACTCTCCATGGGGCCAGAGCAAGAAGGCAATGACGTGACACCTTGAGTTTCCTGTGCCGGTGCCACTTGACATCTAGGTGAAAGCCGTGCAACCACCTCTGGAGGGGACGCAGCGACAGCAGTCCTAGAGGAATCACGGTAGCGGCAGCTGTGAGTTTCCCTAGGAGGCGCAAAAACTCCACATAGCATAACTGCCTGCCCCCCCGAAACAGGAGGAGGCGGCGGAGGATGTCGTCCACCCGCTGTGGTGATGGGCGAGCCTTCATGGTGATTGCATCGAGAGTCATCCCGAGAAAAAGCGTGCCCTGCGATGGAACCAGGCAACTCTTTGTAAAATTCACCCGGAGGCCCAGGCGGGCCACATGAGAGAGAAGACACGACGTGTCCAGTGCCACCTGAAACTGGGATGGCGCACAGATGAGCCAGTCGTCCAGATATGGGAGAATCTTCATGCCCCGCGACTGCAAGTGCGAGAGGGCTGCCGTCACACACCTGGTGAACACCCGAGGGGAAAGGGAGAGACCGAATGGGAGCACTCGGAACTGGAAATGACGCCCTTGAAAGGCAAACCGCAGAAACTGCCGATGGTGTGGAGCTATAGGGATGTGGAAGTAGGCATCCTTCAGGTCTACTGACGTAAACCACTCTCCTTTGGCAATTGTACGTAGAACCTCTGCAGTGGTCAGCATGTGGAACCTCAGAACCTTCAGGAACCTGTTGAGACCCCTTAGGTCGAGGATAGGACGGAGTCCGCCATCTTTCTTTGCTACCAGAAAGTAAGTTGAGTAGAACCCCCCGGGGTGCAATAGGGGATCTACTGGCTCGATGGCGCCCTTGTCCAGGAGGGCGGACAACTCCTGGGTGAGGGCTTGGGCTTTTGCCGGGTCGCTTATGATGGTCATCTTGACCCGGCCATGGGCTGGGGGCCGGCGTCGGAACTGAAGTTTGTACCCGTGGGTTAAGGTTGAGAGCACCCATGGGTCCCTGATGGAAGCAGCCCCATAGCTGAGCTGCTGCTGGGAAAAACAGCCGACGGCCGACCCCCGGGCTTCAGCGCCGGGGTCCCCGGCCTCTAAAGGTTCCAGAGGCACGACGGGTTGGAAAGGACTGAGGTTGTCCTGAGGGCAGCCGGTCAGGCACCCGAAAGGTCGGTGCCTGCTGCTGAGCAGGCTGTGGACGTGGGCGCAGAGACCTTAGGTAGCCCCTAGGGTGAGCCTGTGGACGAGAGCTGCGCTGTGGGGCAGCTGGAGGACCTCTAGGCCTGCTAGGAGGCGGAACGCTTCTTTGAAGCCCGGACAGCTGCTGTCGAGTCCGTCCGGCTTGGACCGTGCGCTCAAGCGCTTCCAGAGCTGCGGAACCAAACAGCTCCCCTGGTTCCACCGGAACACTGCGGAGGGTTCTCCTACAGGCCTCAGTGAGAGGAGATTGTGCCAACCATACCTGGCGGCGAGCCTGCACAAGAGTAGACATCAACCGCCCCAAGTCCCTAGACATCAATGCAAATGCCTGTAGTGAAGCATCGCTAAAATTGTGGACAGAGGCATCCAACTCAGTCTCCTGCAGGGAAGTTGACAAAGCGAGCATCAGGTGGGACATGGAGTTACCGATGCGTCCCATGCGGGCCGCTGCATCATAGGCCTTACAGAGCAGGTCATCTGTAACCCGGCACTGGGGACGAGGGCACCTAGCATCCGGCCTCAAAGCCTCATCAGGTGAGATGATAAGAGCCGCTATTGTCGCTCAACTGCTGGCATGCGGTCCAATCCGAACTTCTGGGCGTCCTGCATGGCTGCCAGGGTCCGGCCATCGGACGTTGCATGAGAGAGGGCCCTAGAATCCCTCCAACATGCCTGCAACTCCCTCAAATACTCCTCCGATGGGGGCGCAGTAAAGCTGATGGAGGCTGGGACACGCCTGAAAAAAGCACTGGCCGGAGCCGGCTGAGTTTGCGGGACGTCCAACTGGAGACGAGCAAGAGCCATACGAATGATGGCTCCCATAGAGCAGTCCTCAACACCACCAGTAGAGCTATGGGTTGAAGAACGGGAGCAGGCCCCAGAAGGTTGGGAGGCTTCCATCTGTGGAAGTACCTCTGGCTCATATTCATTAAACTGGCCAGCTGACGCTGCCATGGAAAGCACATCGTCCTCCGACTCCAAGGAGGCTGCCGAGGGGACAAAATCATCTGGCGGCTCTGCTCCAGTACCGGACTGGAAAGCCAGGAAGAGGGACTTCATAGTATTGAGCTCCGCTGTTAGTTGGTCCACTTTAGAGGCAAGCCGGGGTCCCTTAGCCTTTTTTGCAGGAGTGGGGCCTGCAGCCTCAGCAGCCCGACGTTTAGACTGCCCAGACTGATCTGGAACCAGTCGCTGGGCTGGGGTCAAATGTCCAATCGACAAAGTAGAGCCCAACAGTTGCTCCACCTCAGCCAGTCTAGCTACCCTCACTGCCCGAGGCATGATACCGCAGTTCATGCAGGGGTCGTCAGAAAGACCCTCCTTTAAATGTTCGAAGCCAAGACATGAGGGACATAAATCATGGCCATCCTCAAGCTGCAGAGGAGCCATACAGGCCGAGCAGGAGTGGTTGCCAACCATGCTGGCAACTGAGAAAAAAGGTAGCCTCTGCGGAAACGCTGCCACCAATTAGTCACAGGGGCACACCTATGCTGGGAGCGGGAGCGAAAACACTACCTTCACCAGCTAAGGGTAAACTATCCCAACGAAAAAATAGACACAGAATGCAGTACAGATGCCAGGAGAGGGAGCGAAAGCACAACCTTCACCAACAAATGTAGCAAAAAAGAAAAAAGATTAGCTTCAGCGGGAACACTGCCACCAATCTAGTCACTGAGGTACAAATATGCTGGTAACGGGAGCGAAAGCACTGCCTTCACCAGCTTAGGGTAACGAAAAAATAAGACACTAAACGCAGTACCGGTGCCGGGAGCGAAAGCACAACCGTCACCGCAAACGTTGTGAAGCCAGTTAAGGGTAAGCGCTATTAACAAAAACCCGCACAACCGAGTTGGCACGAATACACAAAGCGCCGTTAAGCGCCGAAACGATTAACAAAAAACTGGCACAACCGAGTTGTTGCAAAATACACAAAGCGCAGTTAAGCGCCGAACGATTAACAAAAAGCTGGCACAACCGAGTTGGCACGAATACACAAGCGCAGTTAAGCGCCGAACGTTTAACAAAAAACCGACACAACCGAGTTGGTACTAAATACAAAAAGTGCAGTTAAAGCGCAAAAAGACGTTTAACAAAATAAACCGGCACAACCGAGTTGGCACAAAGTAACTACACGAGCGCAGTTGAACAATCAACCAAAAAACTCGTCCGTGTTACAACAATAAATCGCAGATGAATCAATAATATAAAGGTAACTGTTAACGTTAGATTACAAATGTCGGGAGAGGGAGCGAAAACACAGCCGTCACCAACAAATGCACCAAACGAGCAGTTATATAAAAAGTTTGTAACTCACCTGTCGGTAGATTTCGTTGCGGCCTTTGGAGGGCGAGCAACTCGCTGTTCCGACAATAAAATGTCACAAGGCCACCAGCAACGAATGAAACACAATATCCTGTAGTCTTTTGCTAGCGCGGAAAAAACAACCTGCGAAGCGAGAAGATGAAAAGGAACAGATCCTCTGATGTCACCGGAAGTTATAGACTCTCCGTAGGCATCAGGGGTCACGGGTGACTTTGTTGGTATAAACACTCGACCTGCGCATGCGCGAGATGGATCATTCAGTGCTTAAGCACCGCCTCTGGCGGTCAGTAGGGATGAAATAGAAATAGTCCCCTTGGTAACTTTCAATAGCAGAGTACTATTTCCAGGCACTGCGTAATATCACTACGCCTACTGCAGTCATGTTACGGCAGCAAAGTCCTTTATTATAACGGCAGAATGAGAGTATAGTTCCTAGCCACATCTGCCTAGAAAATCACAACTTTTAATTTTCCGTTGGTCTTAGTACACAATGTAACTACAGAAGAGTCAAGTTTTAAATTTGAAAAATATTAAAACTCTTTGGTCATTTTTGAGCGCAATGCTAATGGTCTAATCAGATTAAATGGATTATGCTAAGCTATGCTAAAAGTGCTAGCGCCAGACCCAGAGATCAGCTTAATGGATTCCAAAACGGTAAAAAGCAAGTGTTTAACTGTAGGGGAGCTGGAAAGTGAGCCTATTTTCAAAAAAGTGGAGTGTCCCTTTAACAAACCGCATGAAATCACCTGACAGTTTACTGTTTATTTTATATTGAATAATTTATTTACATTTGGGTAAAATGTATAGAAGGCTTTAGGTGTTTCACAGCCTTGAACCATATGGTGGTGGTGGTTAGAGACCCTTTGACTGTACAATTTTGATTATTGTGTGCAAAAAGATTTCTTATTGATTAATGGTGATTTTTAGGTTGAAATTGATGATTGAAGGTATTGAAGAAGAAGAAGAGGAGGAGGAGAGCCCTTCACCATGGCATAAAATGGCCACTACATTAGAGATCAGTATGATCAGCAGTGACGGATACAAGTCTCGTCATTCCCAGCCGGAATGTGGCTACGCCCTGGACCCTTCACATTGGACCGAGTACATCATTCACACCATGGACCCTGACAACCTGGAGCTTGTTTTTGAGTTCTTTGAAGTGTGTGAATGTCTTTGTTTTACAAAAAAGAGAAATAATTAATCATCTTATCTTAATGTTGTTCTGAACCTCTTAATAAGGTGAAATTTAGTAATTATGATGCATGTGTCCTAAATGTGACTTTGAATAATATTGAAGAGAGAGATTTTCATGTCTGTTGCTTACACACAGCTATTACATGGCTTAAGAATGCTATGTATAGTATTGAATATAATATATATTGCAGTAGTATTGAAAATCTACATAGACATCTACATTGCAGTGGTGCTTCTTTGTATTTTTGAGGAGAATAAATTATGATAGATGTTGGTGAAATGCCCTTTTAAAATCAACAAGTTTAAAGCTCTAAAATGACACAATCTCTTCATGAATATTGCTGGTTATTCATTAAAGTTAATGGTGGCATGTCTTTGTGGTTTAGGAGGACCTGAGTGAGACCGTGGTTCAGGGAGACGTCCACCCAGGCCACGTGGGCACAGCGTGTCTCCTGTCATCTTCATTCAGGGATAACGGAAAAGATTTTGGTGCACTTAACCTTCCCATCATGAGCCGTAACTCCAGACAGACCCTTGGAAAATTTCAAGGTATCATAAAATCTTAATGTCCTGCTGTTTAGAGTCGAAACCTTTCATTAGTTTTACCTCATGGGTTCCTTCCGCCTATGATGTTATGTCCTTTCTGCTGCATTTGCTTCTGTAAACCTGTTACAGGCTGGCTGTGTAAATAAAGGTGAAGTTACTCGCCACAGTAAATAGTTAATGTCTGCATTGTTGCCTGGTAGCTAGATAATGTGATTTTCATTGATGTGTTTAGTAATGTAAATGCTTTTATTCTTGATTGGATTTCAAGTGGATTATCTGGTGATACGGCCAATCCGGGGCCTTCAGTGTGACATGAGCCGATCTTTCTCAAAGTACTGGAAGAAGAGAAGTGCACTTGATGTTGGACATAGAGGAGCAGGCAGCACACATGCCGCCAAGTAAGTACGGAAAGCATAGTAAAAAGAAAAAGAAATCAATCAATGTCATGCAAAAATAACTTGGTGTCATGCAAATCTTATTGTCAATGTTAGAATAAGCATAAATGTAATTAATTTCAACAAAAGCGCCTACAGAAGTACATATGTGACCATGGACCACAAAACTAATCATATGTAGCACGGGTATATTTGTAGCAATAGCAAAAACTACATTTTATGGGTTTTATGCAAAAAAAATCATTGGGATATTAAGTAAAGTTGGATGTATTTAAGATGTATTTTTCATTAGTAATATGTATATGTTGCTAAGGGGTTTCTTTGGACATTTTTAAAGGTGATTTTCTCAATATTTAGATTTTTCTGCACCCTTAAATTCCAGATTTTTAAATAGTTGTATCTCTGCCAAATATTGTCCTATTCTATCATACAATACATCAATGGAAAGCTTAATTATTCAGCTTTTTTTAATCGCAATTTCAAAAAAGCGACCCTTAAAGGGACACTTCACCCATTTGCATTAAGCTGTGTATAGTTAGAACCCCAGTCATGTGTTTGAATGGTCATGCATAATTTTCTCAGTTGCCGCTGAGACAGGAGAAATATAGATTTCAGTGTTGCACTTCATTCTTTCCATGATGCAAAAATCATCATTTTGCATCATTGAAAGAAGGAAGTCCAATATCTTTGTTGAGGGAGTGAGACTACAAACACCCCTTTTCTCGGTCAAATAGCCACCAAATTCTAAATGTATGTTACATTTCGACTACAAATATGACACACTTTCAATAAAGATTAATGTTTGTATGGGTGAAATGCTCCTTTAAAGGCGGAGTGCACAATGTTTGAAAAACGCTTTGGAAAAGGAGACGGGCCGACTACCATAACACACTTATAGCCAATCAGCAGTAAGGAGCGTGTCTACTAACCGACATACTTGCCGGGTTGCATATGTGTGGGGCGGGTCTTTTAAAAGAAGGTCCAGATTCTATTGGGGTTGGGGCGTGTTTGTTTAGGTGATTTCAAATATCAACATTGGCTTTCAAACATTGTGCACTCTGCCCTTAAGTGGTTTTGTGGTCTAGGGTCACGTGTACTTTTTGCAGTATGGAGGACTTAAAGGAATAGTCTACTCATTTTCAATATTAAAATATGTTATTACCTTAACTAAGAATTGTTGATACATCCCTCTATCATCTGTGTGCGTGCACGTAAGCGCTGGAGCGCGCTGCGACGCTTCGATAGCATTTAGCTTAGCCCCATTCATTCAATGGTACCATTTACAGATAAAGTTAGAAATGACCAAACACATCAACGTTTTTCCTATTTAAGACGAGTAGTTATACGAGCAAGTTTGGTGGCACAAAACAAAACGTAGCGCTTCTCTAAGCGGACTTAAAAGAGGAACCACATTCTATGGCGCAACAGCACCTTTGTGAGCACCTCGACTCGGGGCAGTAACACCCTCCCTCTCCCATGATGAGAGTGAGAAGGGGAGCGGACTTTTCAGGCGAGTCGAAGTACTCCCAAAAGTGCTATTACGCCATAAAATATAGTTCCTCTTTTAAATCCGCTTAGAAAAGCGCTACGTTTTATTTTGTACCACCAAACTTGCTCGTATAACTACTCGTCTTGAATGGGAAAAGCGTTGATGTGTTTGGTCACTTCTAACTTTATCTCTGATTGGTACAATTGAATGAATGGGGCTAAGCTAAATGCTATCGAAGCGTCGCAGCGCGCTCCAGCGCTTACGTGCACGCACACAGATGATAGAGGGATGTATCAACAGTTCTTAGTTAAGGTAATAACATATTTTAATATCGAAAATGAGTAGACTATTCCTTTAAGGATGTTTCAAAACATGGCAAGTATGGTGATGTAAAGGCTTGTGGATTTATTTTAGCTGGCTTTGCCTGAACCTGTTTGTGCACATTGTATAACACACTGTTTATACAGTAAAGACAGATGTGTACTGTATAAAAAAAACATTGCATGTGTTGAACAAAAACAAATGTGTTTCTTTTGAGTTTGGTCATAAATGTTTTCTTTTGTTTCAGACATCACAAGATCAGGGAAAATACAATTGCCTCATTTCTAAGTGCAGCCAGCCATGTTAGTATAAATAAAATCACTTAATCTTGGTACATTACTATTTTTACAAGATATGAAGACTCAAACACATCCTCGTTTTTTTATTGCAGGGAGCCGCTTATGTAGAGTTTGACGTTCATCTCTCCAAGGATTTAGTTCCTATCATTTACCACGATCTCACCTGCTGTATTTCTACTAAGAAGGTAACAACATCACCTAATAATAAGACCAAATGTTAAAATTTTATTTCATTTCCTCTAACAGGCAATTTTTCAGTCTACTTCAGTTGTTTTGGCTCAGATCAGAGATTGAATGTTCCACATAAATTGTGGTAAACACTGATTAAAATGAACAAATGCTTTGCATTCCCTGTGTACTTTTCTAGAAAAATGACAAGAATTCAATGGAATTGTTTGAAGTTCCCGTCAAGGATCTGACTTTTAATCAACTTCAGCTGCTGAAAGTAAGACACCTTTTGGATTGATTGAGTAAATGATGAATTATATACAATTTGGTATTCTGTGTGTGAATTTGTTTGTCTTTCTCAGCTGGCCCATACAGCTGCCATGGTAGTTGATGACCATAATGGTAACATGCTTAATTTTCATATCCATCAAACTAACCATGATACATATTTAATATTGACTGACTAAAGCCCAGTGCACACTGTGAGATTTCAGCCACGATTTAGCTGTCTGGGACAAATTTTGAAATCCTAAAAGATTTCTAGTTTAACTTGTTCACAGACAACCGATTAATGACCGTTGCGATAAAAAATATCCTCCGACGATTTTGAGACACAATCCTGTGTGACATCTCCCTACGACAACCGGCAGATCAAGAATCAATAGAAGCACAGAACTCGACGCAATAAGTGCCACAACAACAAATCAACGCAAACAAATGTCAAAAAGAGCCAGGTAGACTGTACAGGAGGAGGAGAAACTTTTGGAGTTATGGAAAGATAAAGAGTGTTTGTGTCATCGCCACTGTACCATGATAGGATAAAAATTAAGCAGCCTGGAGAGAAATCGCGCTGGAAAGACAAATTCCAGGTACTCGTCTCCTTCGTTTTTTTTTTCTTTTTATGATTCAATATGAACGGTAGAAAAGCGTGTGTTTGCCCAGCTGTCGTCGAACGATGACGTAAAACTTCGGACACGCCTGTTTGCGTGTGTTCGATTTTTAAAAATCTTTAAACTCGTACAGTCTGAAACTGAGATCATACAGTGTGACATGGACATAACTACGATCTTGATCGCACATTGTGGCAAGCAAACAATCCTGAGGGACTATTTAAAATCGCACAGTGTGTACTGGGCTTAAGATCATGTCAAAGATAGAAATAAAACTTTAATGCTTCTAATCTCATCATTAGATTATGAAACTTTAACCTGGATTTCACAGACAGGGTCACAGATCATCAAAATTGTGTTGAATGCTGACGTTTTGCATTATTAACCAATCTAGAGAATTGACTCTTAAGCCCGAAGTATAGTTTTTTTTACGTGTATGTAAACGTATGTGCACGGTCGAACGCGAAGCATAGTTGATTTGACCCATTTGTGTACACAGATGTTTGGCACATGCGCAAAACCTCTTCTGGGCTATCGATTTTTTTTATTCAAATGATTACAAAAACAAGATAATCGAGGGAAACGATTAATGTCGCTCATTTTGGCTGTTTCTCAATATGCGTTCTTCAGCGATATTGCGGCCTTTTGTTCTTGCTTTACGTCATCATTAACCTTCAAAGTTCAATTCTCAAGAACGCAAGTACAGAGGATGCATGAAAATACCCGGATGTGTTATCAAGGATGCATTGAGTGCAGACTTGTGCACTGAAATCGCTTTACGCCCCAGAAGTCATTGCGGCAAAACAATGGCGGAGGAAGAAAGTGCCACGCACAACTGTAAATGTTTGTTTGTAAACATTTTAAGTATTAAATACATAAAAAAACGCAAATTTGATATTTAAATGTATGTTTTAATTGCAAAGAACAACTAATCTTAATTGAGTTTCTTATTTTAGATTATATTATTATTAAGGTATCTGAAATATTTACGTATTTCCCATTACAAAATGACACAATAAAATATAAAATAATGTACATAATAATGCAGATAATGGTATGTTTGTCACTTTATGAATGTTGCGATGTTGAATCTGGGGAGGTCCAACAGGATATTGCACACATCTCAATTCTGCCAAGTGCGTTCTGTGTTCTCGCGACCTTCTGAGTTCATTCTTTTAAGGTCGCCTGGCAAAACCGATCTCCACGAGAACGCAAGTCCGTTCTTTGCGTTCTTGGAATTGAGAAACAGCTGTTTTTGTTGTTAAGCTTTTATTATAAATGCAGTGCGTTGACCAGTGCGTTCAAAACAGGATATTTTCCCCTCCAAAGTGCACTTCGAGAAGGAGATGGCACATAAACAGTCACTCCGGATAAAGAGAAAATGATGTTGTTTTTTATTACTTTGTTTGCCAAGTGTATTTTTACCTGTCAAGGGAATAGGGATGATCACTTCCAATTGGAATTTTCCCTTGCACTCTCTCTCTCTGTCTCCCTCTCTCTCTCTCTCTCTCTCTCTATCACTTCACACATACAGCAGCTGCGCTCTAGCATTTCTCCGAAGTCAGATTGCTAAGTAACCTATTTATATTTGTAAAGTTTTAGCAAGCTGAGGCAAAACTATCCCTATGACCGATGTGTTTGTGAGGCACTTCTAAAGGCACCACTGCTTTGACACATGTAGCCTATTGCAACAACACTATACACATTTATAACGGATGTGTTAAAAGCAACACAATCAGTGTTGGTTTGGGGACAACACACTAAATGCAATGTCCCAGAGTCCATACATACAGTATCTGTGTTATTTTTGGAACTTTTAACACAACTTGTGTTTTATTTTAACACAAAATTACACATAATGTATTAGCATAACACAAAAAAATGTAAAAAATTAACACATCCTTTCTTAGAGTGAACAAGTACTAGTAGCACAGAGATAACCTTTTTCTTTAAGTCCCCCCTGAACTTCATAAATCCCTCTAGTCATCAAGCTATTAAAAAAAAAAAATATATATATATATCCCCTACACAAAAGGTAAAATAAATGCTTGTTTTCAAAGTCATTGAGTAATCGTGTTAAATAATCGTGATTAAGATTAATACAAAAATAATTGGGATTATTATTTTTACAAAAATAATTGGGATTGGGATTTTTACAAAAATAATCGGGATTGTGATTAATACAAAAATAATCTAGATTATTTTTTTTTACAAAAATAATTGGGATTATGATTTTTACCAAAAATAATTGGGATTATGATTTTTACAAAAATATTCGGGATTATAATTTTTACAAAAAATAATCGGGATTGTGATTTAAAAAAAAATAATAACCAGGATTGTGATTTTTACAAAAATAAATAAATAATTGGGATTGTGATTTTAACAAAAAAATTATAATCGGGATTGTGATTTTTACACAAAAAAATAATCGGGATTGTGACTTTTACAAAAAAAAAAAATAATAATCGGGATTGTGATTTTTACAAAAAAAAATAATAATCGGTTTTATGATTTTTACAAAAAAATAATAATCAGGATTATGATTTTTACAAAAAAAATTCTGGATTATGATTTTTAAAAAATAATAATAATCGGGATTATAATTTTTACAAAAAAATAAAATAATCGTGATTATAATTTTTACAAAAATTAATCGGGATTATGATTTTTACCGAAATAATCGGGATCAAGATGTTTAAAAAAATAATCGTGATTATGATTAAAAAAATAATAAAAAAAACAATCGTGATTATGATTTTTACCAAAATAATCGTGATTATGATTTGTAACAAAATAATCGGGATTTTTTTTTACAAAAAAATAATTGAGATTATTATTTTTACCAAAATAATCGGGATTATGATTTTTACCAAACTAATCGGGATTATAATTTTTGCCAAAAATAATTGGGATTTTTCCCATAATTAAGCAGCCCTATCCAGGGCTACATATTACTTTCTCCTGTACATATGTGACCTACGCGTACAAAGTAGGTTTGGCAGGGCGTGTACAGTACGCGCATACTATTCTGATGATGAAATGTGCATCATGCGGACATTGGGTATGCGTAAAAACTGAACTATACTTCTAGCCTTACTTTAAAAATCTCCAAAGGATTCACTTTCTACAGGTTAATGGAACATATCTAGGTGTTGTTTAGCTAGCATTTTTTTTTAACCTAAGTTATGAAGTTACTTTTAGAATCAAATGTCGAGCTGTATCAGAAATGCATTCCTAATAAAGGAGTATGTTTAAACATGTTTTTTTTCCGGTGTTTCTTTGTCCAGACTTGCAGGATGAAGAGGAGTACATATATGAACACCAGCCTTTCCCGTCACTTTCACAGGTATCCCAACCTTTCCTTTATCAATTGTTCAAATTGTTATAATAGCAAATAAACAGAAACTGATTATATAAACCTCTCTTTTATCTGTTTCAAGATATTTCAGGCTCTTCCAGAACATGTGGGATTCAACATTGAGCTAAAGTGGATCACTCAGTTCAAGGTTTGTTTGCAAGCAATGTGTGCATTGGTTTGATCTCAGTTTCAATGGAGAAGTAAACCTCCTTGTTTTTGATGTCTTCTCAACAGAACGGCTCCTGGGATGCTAATCTCTCATCCTACTTCAACATGAATCAGTTCCTGGACATCATCCTGACATGTGTGCTACAGAACGCTGACAACAGGAGGATAGTCTTCTCCTGTTTCGATCCTGATGTTTGCACGATGTAAGTCTACCATGATAAATAAACATCTTGGGTCTTGCTAAGGAAAACATTGTTATAACATTATAATATACCTTTAAATGTGGTATGTCTAAAGAGGGTACGCGTTTATACTTTCTTCTGCAGGGTCAGGCTAAAGCAGAACAAATATCCCATCCTGTTTCTGACCCAGGGAGTGACGGACATCTACCCCGAGTTTATGGACATCCGCTGTCAGAACACAAAGATTGCCATCAGCTTTGCTCAAAGCGAGAACATTCTGGTGAGATCACACACGGCGAGATGGTGTAGTAACACATCTGTGGTAGCTAATATAACAGAACAAAGCTGTGAAATTGTTTTTCTACTGAAAAATGTTGCTTAAAACCGGTATGAGTTTCTTTATTCTGTTAATAGATGAGTTTTTGCATCTTCTCACAGGGAATCAGCGCCCACACAGATGACCTCCTACGACACATGGAGATTATCAGAGAAGCTCAGTGCAAAGGGCTGGTTGTCTTCTGCTGGGGTGATGATAACAATGACCACGAAAACAGAAGGAACTTAAGGGAACATGGCATTGATGGGCTCATATATGACAGGTTAGTGTCAAACAGCTTTTTGCAAACAAGCGTGACAGCAGCTTTGACAATCTGCCAATGTCAGATCTGATTGTTTTGCTTTGCACATTTCCAGGAGTCAATGTGCGCAGGACTTTATCAGTTTGCCTGGAGACAAAGTCATGTTTACGAGATTAAACTTAGATCGATAGTGTCAGTGCTTCTGAGAAAGGGAGTTTGCTGAAATGCGAGTTTTATTGCATTGGAGCTGCTTTTGTACAGGGTTCCCACGGGTACTTTAAATATTTGAAAGTTTGTAAATCTGGGGAGGAATTCAAGGCCCTGGGAAGTTTGTGAAAATATACATACATAGATACTGGTCATTGAAAGTGCTTGAATCTTATGCAAGGAGTTTTCTGGAAAAAAATCCATATTATTCCCTGTGTAGTGTAGGATAATATCATAAAAATTCTAGACTTTTTAAGCACATGTGCTAAACTGTTTGTTTTTAATGCTTTTATCTTCTGTATGCGAATGTTGATTCATACCACAATGCTTTTTTGCATAGATGTGTTAACGTCTCAGGTTACGTATGTAACTGTTGTTCCCTGAGAAGGGAACGAGACACTGTGTCTCCCTTGCCATACTTCCTACATCCCTGTAACGCCGTCTTTGGCAATATTTTAGATAGCGACATACTTCCTGGTTCCTGCGTCACCCTGTCTTTGTCGTTAAGCCTCACATTGGTTGAATTTGATATAGACATTCAGACGCACTTACCCCTGGAGGCGTCCCCAAAGTGTCACCACAGTGACGCAGCGCGAGTTCCCTCGAAAGGGAACTGTAACAATGTATCTTAAAAGGTAACACAATGTAACCTTGCTCTCACTTGAAATGTGCCCCCACATTACGTCCTTGATTTTGAAAGTATTGCACCTGGAAAGTCTTTGAAAGGTCCTTGAATTTGGAGTTAACTAAGGTGTGGGTCCCTATGCAAGGCAAATGGCAAAAGGCTTCAGTCTGATGTCTAGTAAATCTTTGTCAATATTAGGGCAAAAACATTTAAAGTAATGACATGTGACTATGGTATTGTGGTATGGTTATATTTTTAAACCATAATGCATTATTACGGGTGACGTCTTATAGTTGTTGACTCTTTAAACATCACGAGTGCTCATGTTATTCAGTTCATGTGGATTTCTGGGTAATTGACACTGCCATTAAATGCTGTGGGTACACTGGCGTATCAGCACATTTTAATGTGAAGCCTGGCTAAAGGTTAAACTGATCAATGATGGTCTGCATTCGAGGAAGACAACAGATACCATGTATTCACATTTCAATAACTTACATTCAGTACTGTAAGAAATATTTGGTAACACTTTATTTTACGGTGTCTTTGTTACACATGTTACATGTAATCATTATAGTAATAACAGTTAATTATGCATAATTACATGCAACTAATCCTAAACCAAACCCTACAGTAAGTACATGTTGTTGATGATTATTACTTGGTACTTAAATATATAATTACAATGTAACAGTGACACCTTAAAATAAAGTGTAACCAAATATTTTTATGTAGTCAGGATGTGCAGCAGAGTTAATTATAAAATCTTTTTAATGTTATGTTAAGATCAACTAATATGACTATTGATTAAGACTGCCCAAATATTGGCATGTTACCTATGATAATTTCTTATTACTATATTAAAAATGTGTAATACTAATCATATGTTTAGATTTCATAATGTCTATTTTAAAATATTTTAGACCTACTTAATAGTGATGATAATGATAATGCTACGAAGCAAAAGTTTGCTGAGATGAATACATCATTGGTTCAAGGGTCATTGTTCAACAAATCAATCTGGAAAACCATTAAACAGTGATAAAATTGGTGGTTATTATTTACTTATCTTTTTAGTCATGCTGTGTTAGCAGATAAGATTTATATTCGCTTATTTCAGAGCTGCGAATGTTTTGTGTGTCTAAGCACAGGTTGCTTAACCTTAAATGTAAATTACCCATGAGTCATTTAAGCACTCAGTTCTGTGTGGTGGCTTGTGGTGAGGTTCATGAACTTCATTGATTTTTTTATTTTTTTACTTTAAAGGTTCAGTGTGTAATTTTTAGCGATGTCTTGTGGTGAGTTTGCGAATTGCAACAAACGGCTCAGTCCACCGTTCACCGAAACGCATAGAGAAGCTACTGTAGCCGCCACAGACAACTTAGTAAAGAAAGTTTGTCCTGTTGTAGAAACATGACGGCACAAAATGGCGACTTCCATGTAAGGGGACCCGCGGTATAGTGGTGTAGATAAAAACTGATTAAGGTAATAAAAACATAACGGTTCATTATGAAAGGTCTTTATACACCTCTGATATATAGTTATATAGTATGTATATTATATTGCATTTCTGTCAAAAGATAGAACTTCTAAAAGTTACACACTGCACCTTTAATTATTAGTTTTTTCTAAATGTGCACAGGTTATGATGATATTAACACCAAGCAACCTTTCACTCCTATCTATAAGTCACCAAATATTTACAAGCTTCATTTACATTGTCATGTCATTTTCTGGTCATTTTTTTTTTTCAGAATAGATGAATGCTTGGTGCCCAAATTCAATGCTTCAGCTTCCTCTGATCCCAGTAATGTCTTCCTGTTGTCTTTGGTCTTTGTCATTTGGCTGCTGCCCGACAGATTTCACTCACAAGCTAGCAGGGAGAAAATGTTATAGTTTTTAACAGAAATGATGTGAGGCAGTAAAACTGTGAAAACAGTGCAGTGGAGCTAAAATACATGAGCGTCATGCCTTTTTTTAATGGCTGTAAGCTTTCAGGCCTGTATTTACTGTTCAGCTGCTCGTTGCATCATTTCCTCTTTGTCTGGGTGACCTATTTTTCCTGCCAAAACTCAAATTCTCAGGAACATGTATTTTTATGTCCATTTGTATGCTAATTTTGTCAGTATTTGCTGAGTTTAAAGCCCAAAGTATACTTCGTCCGTCCGCCTTGGCGTGCCACCCACATGATGTGATTTTTTGTCATCATCAGGAGGGTCTGTGGTTGCCCAAATATTCAAGGTAGAAGTGAAAAATGATGAGTCCACTATACACATACACAATACATAGAGGTGGCACACATCATCATCTTTTCTTTCTTTAATTTTTATTTCCTGCCGGGACAGAAAGCTAAAAAGCATTTTCTTTTTCTGTAATGTTTGATCCCATTTCCTTGTTTTCCTGTTGTTTGTTACTAACTTTTTTGCAATGGTGGATGATCTGCTACTTTTCTTTATCTATTCTAAATTTACAAATGTCCTGTAAATTATTTATAGTGTAAAAAAATCATTTGTACTGGTTAATTATAGCTGTGCGGGCTAGATGGACGCGTATATCCGGGTATTAAAGTGCATTAAATCACTTAAAGGGGACAGAGAATGAAAAAACATTTTTATCTTGTCTTTGTTGAATAATGGTAGTCTACCCGCATTCACAAACATACAAAAAGTGCTAAACATGCTAAACATCTCAGTCTCATAGAAATTCCTCTTTTAGAAATGTCAGCCAGAAAACGGCCCAATCTGAAAAACTGATGCTTATGACATCACAGGCATCTAACTGCCCTTCCATTTTAAAATAATTGGCTACATTTTTTTGAGTGGCAGCAAAGTCAGCCAATCAGTAATGAGATTGCAAGTTAAGCCAGTAGGGGGAGCCAAATAGGTGCAAAACCACTTGTTTAAAATCCCCCACCCTAATAGAGCTATCTGGGAGAGGTTTTTAGGAAGCTTCTAAGGCATTACAGACCCAAACAAAAATGTTTTTGTCTACATGTCACATCACAGAACAAGGATAAATACTCCGTTTAATCATTCTATGTCACCGTTAAAGGGGACAGACTTTTCCATGTTTAAGTGCTGCTATTAGGTCTCCAGTGCTTCTATCAACCTTGGAAAAAGTGAAAAAGAAAAAAACATGTAACTTAGTTTTGGTAAACCATTCTTCCCAAGCATGTAAAAAATAGCTCATTGTAATTTGGCTCCCTGTGTGATGTCAAAAGGGGATAGTCCCGCCCCTTAACTGCACTATCCAGCCACGGCACTGGCATTTAATGCAGAGATCTGCTCATTTGCATTTTAAAGGACACACCCAAACGGCACATTTTTGCTCACATGTACAACGTGGCAATTTTAACATGTTATAATAAATTATTTATGGTATTTTAAGCTTGAACTTAACATACGTACTCTGGAGACACCAAAGATTTATTGGACATCTTAAAAAAGTCTTGTGAAATGTCCCCTTGATGGGCCTCAATTATTTAATCATTGAAGAATGAATGAAATAAATCACTTCTGCTTTCAAAATCAGCATGATTGAGTTTCCTTATAACGGCATGACAGAAAAGAGTTATTTCCTTTGGAATGCATTTATCTGATATGAATGATTTTGCTGTAAACTTTATTGCAGTGACAGTGAAACTTAATTTATATGGTTTATTTATCATTTTAGATTTTATAACATTATTATTAAAGCCCTTTCACACTGAGTGCAATAAAGCAATGCTGTTATGGGATGCGTCATCATGGTCATTCTGTCCTCCCAGTTATCAAGAGTTTAATTAATCAGTTTTTTTCTGTATCCACAGAATCTGCGAAGACAAAACCGAGCAGGCAAACATTTTCAAAGTAGAGGAACAGAGTTCTATAAAGGACGTCATCTCTGAGGAGACGCTACAAACGTGTGCCTGCTCCACCTACAGCATTCCCTGCTCCTCTTCACCTTGTGCGGGAAAAAGCCGGGACGCAAACGGGGAGTCGGACTCAAGCCTCAGTTCCTGTTGAGAATCACTCATCTCATCCACTTTCTTTCCGACAATGCAACTTAACCAATGCACCAATACACTCCATCATTTAGCCAGATTTTACTTGAATCTTTTTTTATGGTAAAAGATAGATGACTAAATGACATTGAGAAGTAGACATACACTAGCTTTCACAACCGGTAACATTTTTTGCAACATTTTATACATATTGCTGGATATTTGAATGCAGAAATGCTGTGTGTGTGTGTATATATAAATAATCTGTTTTTTATATATACACCGTATATATAATTTAATTTTATTTCAAAAACTCTTAATATTCTGATGTGTCTTGAAAACACCCACCAGTTTCTTATCTGTGGATATTTATTCATTTCTCTTCATTTTATTTGCAAAATTTGTATTGACCATCAATTATGCAAGTAGTATTAAAATAACAAGAAAACAAATACGTTATATACGGGTATTAATATTTACATGCTATGCTTGAATACAAATCTGACTGAAATGTTTTCAAAAAGAAACATAAATATTAATATTTAAACATTGATTTACAAGAACTTGTTTTATGTATTAATGCTATAATTTGGCAATTTTCAATAGCTTACAGTGAAGTTGGTTTTTGTGGCATTATAAAAACTAAAAATGCAGACGCACGTTTGTAAATGAAACGATGGTTTCATCAGAACAAAATTTAACCAGTGCAGTTGACAAACTGTATACTGAATATATGGTGTCTGTTTAAATTAAATGAATGTGCCTGTAATCTGTACATGTATCTACTAAGCTTCAGTGTGACTGTATGCGCATTGTGCATGCATTAATCTTGCTTTCCTCAATGCAGAGAAATCGAAATCATTCATATTTGCTGGCAAGCACCACACTGGACCAAGCAACTTGCTGCATGAATTCAACCAAACTCACAATAGGCATACATCACTGTGCCAATATAGAAAACAGAGAGCCATAATAAACGTATTTAATACAAATTCTGGTTGTCTTTCATAAGTGTGTGAACTAAAATGCTTTTCGGGTACAAACATTTCATGAAAAGAATGCTTTAAAACTTTTAGGTGTTGTGACACTAGTTGCAAATTAATGAAGGGCAGTAGATTGCTGATCTTCAAAATTTTAACACTTTTATCTTAAACAGCTGAAGTGGTCTTCAATGGTTAATGTGATTCTGCAGCTGTGACATGGTCTTTACTATTTAACGTTTTCCTCTTGCAGCATTCGAGCAGCTCATGTTTGTTTTCCCACTTTATACATACGCATCAATGGAAATTAACCAACAAAAACTCCCTTTTACATAACACACTAAGCTATGAACATTCTGGACGTATGGGGCGGTTTCCCAGACTAAAATGAATATTTAAGCTGCTTTAATTTCAGAACATCACTATATTTTTCACTATATTTTTAAAAACTACTTAAATGCATACTTAAAAGACATAGTCCTGATTGATTAATCTAAACCCTGTGCAGGAAACTGCCCATAAGCCAGGACTATAGGCCTTAATATTATGACTTTTAAGTAGTTTTTACATAACTTATACAATTTTGACCAGTGTGCATCTTGAGACAAAACAATGGAATTGATATATTTTATGATTTGTCAGTGCATGATGTTTTTAGTTAAGGCAGCTCAAAAAAAATGCATTTTGGTCTTAACCCCTGTTTGGATAACTGCCCCATAATGCAAGGTAGGCAGGTCATAAGGTTTTGAGACACAGCCTACATTAAAGGCACCTGTAATTGTTTTCCACACAATGCAACAAAGGCGAGAACAAAGGAAACAAAGCAAGCCACCCTTTCCTGAAATGAAATGTTTTAAATATACAAAGGAAAATGTGATGCTTTTATTGTACTTTGGAAACAATTTAAGTTTTCGTAGATCATCTTACCATCAACACAATTTATTTTACTGTTGTGTCTTTAGAACTAGAACTAAAAAAATTGAGATTTTTCAGGTTAAATTAAGTGACACGTGCTATGAAATATTTCTTGAAGCTCAGTGAATGTCATTTTTATTATTTCTATTTTATTAGCTATAGTTTTTTATACTGCACCTGTATGCATACATTACACCAGTGGTTCTCAAACTTTTTCGGCGTGCAGCCCTCCTTGTATATGGTGCAACCCTACGTGCCTCCCGCCCAAAGAAAATATATATGAGATAAAACATTCCTAAACTTAATATCTGAATTAAATGTAGTGATGTTGGTTAGTAGCCTTACATTTTTTTATTCAATTACACAGAATTTATGACACATTCATTTATTTGATAAAATGTTATAAAACTGGGGCCCCCCTTGCACCATCTCAGGGCCCTGCAGTTTAAGAACCACTGCATTACACAGTCAATCACAGACGGTATATTAGGTGGTAAAGTATGACGCCATCTAGTGTTGAAAGAGAAATATACACTTTATGCCCACTATTTATTTATTTTGGTCGTTTCCTACAGTGCAGGTAATTGTTGCAGATTATATAAATTCTGTGTTTATTTTTAATATAAATACAATTGATTATAAAGTTATTTGATCACACTCAGATTTTTATACAATACTTCCTTTAATACAGTGTTGATGTGTCTCGTGATATGAAATAAATAAATACAATTAAAGTAAAATTAAATCTAAACAAATAAATAGTTAAGCATTTAAATAAAGCAAAGCACACTGCACCACAGCTAAAAATGTATTTAGATTTATTATAAAATATTAAAGTAAATATAATAATACATTTTCTGTTGTTATTTTTGTGACATAATTAAAAAAGGCAGATTACAGTGAATAGTGTAATCCATTCAAAGTCATCATAATGTCAATGCTTTTTTTTATTAAATAACAACATCAAGTAGGCTATAAAACACATGAATGCCACATGAACATGAGGTATTAGTCACATATGATACCAGAAAAGAAAGAAGAGAGAGAATAAAAAAATGAGTACCTATAAAATATGTTTTCAGAGCTTTTTTGTTTTTATTTTTTCGAAATGGGTATTGTATAATTTGAAATCATTCACAAAATGTGACAGGTTTGGTTTACAAAGGGCAAATTTTGTTTTGTGTATATGTTACTTTATCAATACAATGAATAACTGTATAATATATTGTAAATCACTTTCCAAATATAATAATTTTAATGCTCTTGCGATGTAAACATCGCAGTTTTACGTAAGAGGTTTTGTGTTTGTGTATATATGGGAGTTGTAGTTTATTTGTTTCTGATTTCTCTGAAAAGCGCTTGTCCCAGCGCGGACTTTAAACTCCAAATCCCATGATGCAATGCGTTAGTGTTTCGAACGCCTACGCTTAATAAACCGTCTGACAGTAATCCCGCTGCCATAAACGGCGAGAGAAGCGAGCAAATAAACGAAATATATATTTTAGTGCGCTTTTGCTTCATTTATCGCTATAAAAATGGACAGTTCAGGAAAGGAAAAAGAGGCGATTCAACTTATGGCTGAAGCTGACAAGAAAGTGAAGTCATCGGGCTCCTTTTTAGGAGGAATGTTTGGGTAAGATGTTCTCTTATTGATTTGATCAATGCTAATGCTTTTATATTAAACAATTTAGCAGGATAAAACATTGCAAACTTTAATTTTAGATTTTCCATGTCGTCCTTTCCATTCATAAAGAGAAAGCACTTATTTGCTGTCCGGACCCAAACTGTGACAGGCCGATTTGCGCATTAGACCATAGAGAAGGCCTATATATAAACATGTCTTGATGAAATCGTATTGCATTGGTTAGTTGTTTAGATATCTGTATATAAGGTTATAATAGTTAAATAATATTTTTTCTATCTTATGTTACGGTGTTGGATCTGTGAAAGGGTGTTTGGTGCATTAGTGGCGCAGGAGCGCTGCGGTATTTACACCGGCTTGTCTTGTTTAAATCTTATTTTATTCCTCTTTGGTAAAATCCACGTGTAATGCATGCAGTCAATAATAATTAAACATGAATAATTTCTTATAAGTATGTCAGTAAATTCCCTGTTGCATCCAACAGCTGGATGGAAATCAGACACATGAATAAAATCTCAAGGACCACTTTTAATTTGAATGTAACGTTATAAACATTTATAAGGAAGTAATTGAAAAACATTACTGCTTTATGCTTGCACAACAATTCACTTTTTAACAGATTAGTAAATAATTAGTAAATTAGTAAATTAGTAGTAATTAGTAAATTTCCATCCAACAGATTATTAGTCAATCTTTATCTGACCTAGTAGTATGCTGCAAAATAAAATGTATGTAAATAGGTTTGATTAAAATTACATGAGACACTGACCCAATAAAATAGACCACCAGGACTCAGTTGGGACTTTTGTGTGAAACACCAGCTAAAAGTGTTCATAATTTAACCCGATATCCTATATACGCCAGTGTCATCTGCCAAAAGATATCAAATTTATGCAACCATTATATTTTGCAGCATAACTGTGATATTAAAACCCTGATAATATGTAGCATTATGTAAACAAGGGTGCACAATAATTATCATTTTAAATCTAATGACTGTTTTCACGTCTTTCAGGGGAAATCAGAAAGTGGAAGAGGCGTGTGAGATGTACGCCAGAGCGGCCAACATGTTCAAAATGGCTAAAAACTGGAGTGGTATGTACTTACTTCACACAAAATAACACAAAACCCAGTGGGAAGTTGATCAAATACAGGTCAAATATGCAAATCAGAATGAGTTTTATTGGTGGAGAGTCAAAACATTGATTTAATGTAAATCACATATTGACCTACATACATTAAACCAAATTTCAGTGTGGGATTAACTTCCTGTTTTTACCCATTCTGATCTTAAAATGATTTTATTGCATCTTGATTAAGTCCAATATTTGACATCAAATAGATATCAAGATGCTCACTGGGAATAAAAAACAATGATTGAATACTGTAACTTGCAGACTTGATAACATCTCAAAACCAGTTTGCTCAAAAACATTGACCAAGTTTGCATGTAGAAGATAAAAGCATTTGAATCTAAAGGTTTCCAGGGTTAAAAACGTTTGTTTTTTTAAAGCAGATGTCTGTTCTTTCATTAAATTATGAATATATTTAATATTTTTAAAGAAGAACATTTTCTGTAAGGCATTAAACTTTTGTGAAAATCTTAAAAATGCTGGCGCTGTGGCTGGCAATTTTTTTAAAAAAAACGCTGGCGGGGAAAGAGTTAAAATACACTTGGTGAATGAAGCAATGATAAAAAAAGTCAGACAATGTTTTTTTTCTTTATCTGTAATGACTTTTTGTTTGTGTTCCTATTTCGATGTGCCCTCCAAGGGTGCAAAATAGCCATTTGAAATTCACCCATATCAACGCATTAAACAACACGGCATGTTTCAAGACATTTCAGTGGTTATTATTTTAATATACAGAGTCAGAGCTTCTCAACTGGTCCAAACGGGGTGAGTTTAGGGCGGGACTGTCTGTTGGACTGATCAATAATATATACTAGAGGAGTGTCCAGGAAACCTTTTTTAAACCCTGTCATTATGCAGAAGGACACGCTTTACCTTTAATGAAAGTTATTGTCAAATGCTTCCTGGAATAATAAATGAGCTTTGTTTGTAAGGGATGAATTGATGTACTGTTGTGTTTGTATATAGCTGCAGGAAATGCTTTCTGTCAGGCGGCCAGACTTCACATGCAACTCCAAAATAAACACGACTCGGCCACAAGCTACGTTGATGCGGGAAATGCCTTCAAAAAAGCAGATCCACATGGTGAGACGACCAATTTTTTTTATAAATTTTTTGATGCTGTCATGTAAACGGGTTCTTGATTCTAATTACACAATGTGTTGTAGGCTACTACTCGATTACATGACTGTGAACTATAGCAGATGTTTAAAAAATGTGAAAGCAGTGGAGATAATGCTGTGTGTGATATATGACCTTGGACCACAAAAACAGTCATAAGGGTCCTTGTGAAATTAAAATGTATATACCAGCTGAATAAATAATGTATGGTTTGTTAGGATAGGACAATATTTGACAGAGATACAACTATTTGAATATCTAGAATCTGAGGCTGCAAAAAATCAAAATATTGAGAAAATCGCCTTTAAAGTTGTCCAAATGAAGACCTTAGCAACACATATTACTAATAATTAGTACATTTAGATACATTTTAATATGTTTACGGTAGGAAATATAAAGAAAATTAAAGATAAATAAAGTTCATTTTGACCCACACAATATATTATTGGCTACTATAACAATAACAAATTGGGATGCATAACGATTAATCTATAGCAGAATAAAGGTTTTTGTTTACATCATATATGAACTGTGTATAATAACTTTGTATAAATAAAAGCACACACATGCATGTATATAGTTAAGATATGTTTACATGTGTATATACATTTATGTATAATTTATATTATATATAAATATAAATACTTAATAATAAAATATATTTTTTTCTTTACATTATACATGCATGTGTGCATATTTATATATACATAATTATTATACACAGTTTACACACTAATATGATGTAAACAAAAAATTTTATTCTGCTATAGATTAATCACGATTAATGGTTATGCATCCCTAATAACAAATATAATCGTGTGACTTATGACTGGTTTTGTGGTCCAGAGTCACAGAAGAATACTGTATTGCACATAATATTGTGTCGGTTTTGCCAAGGTTAGTCAGATTATACTGATAGAGGGTTAATAATGATGCCATTGGGCACTCAGAATTTTTTTGCAAAAAACAGAAATCTAAAATATACCGTTTCTCAAAGATATGATGGTTAACATGCCGCTTTATGTCTGTGTCAGAAAGTACATGTGTAACCCTGCAGGTTTCTAAGCATTACATCTGTCTAACTCTCTCCTCCCTCTTCTCTTTAACGCTTGCGATTAGAGGCTATCAAGTGCTTAAACGCAGCCATTGATATTTACACAGATATGGTAAGATGCTTTTGCAGGTTTGGTTTCTGTACTTTTTCATCTGGAAGTGTTGTATTTGCGCTCTGCGAGACCTCCGGGACTTCACCAGCTGTTATAGCAGATCCTCTCACCAGGCAGTAAAACAAAATGTGCAGAAATGAGTATGTGCAGAAATCTGTATTCCGGGGTGCCTAAACTAGGTCTTGAGGGGCCGGTGTCCTGCAGAGTTTAGCTTAAACTTGACTCAGCACAACTGACTGGAAGTTTCTAGTATGCTCAGCAAGACCTTAATCAGCTGCTCCAAGTGTGTTTAATTCGGGTTGGAGATAATGGCCCTGTCCCAAATGGCACACTTCGGACTTGTGGACTTCCTTATAGTCCACGCTTTGATGACATAATGTAGTGCAGACTTTAGGGACCCTTGATGCGAGTCCACTGGAGTCGAATTTTGGGACAGACTCGAGCGTCACGCCGGAAATATGAAAAGAAGTTGCCCATCAGTGTGAACTCCTCCCATCCTTCGTCTGATTGGTCTTTTGCAAGGACTTCTGGGTTGACTTCTGCAGCAGTGCGGGCTTTGCCAAAGACCACATCAAGGGTGCAAAGGGGGCACTGATGAGCACACTTCGGAGCGTAAAAATAACAGATGGGACAGCCTATGGACTCGTAAACTAAGCGAGCACGTGCAATTGATGGCCTAGAGACCGAAAGTCCACATGAAGTGAGCCATTTGGGACAGTGCCAAACTCTGCAGGACACCGGCCCTCCAGGACCGAGCTCGGGTAGGAAAATTAACCATGGTTTTACTACAGTATCCATGGTTAACCACGAAAATACCATAGTTTTGTTGACAACCATGGTTAGTGTAGTAATACCATGGTTTGCTTATAGTAATCAATACACCAAAAAAGCATGGTTACTACACTTTTACCACAAAAAGCATGGTAATTTTCGTAAGGGCCCTGCTGAATTGAGAGCTCAGCCAGCCACAATCATATATTCATTCATATTAAATCATTGCTGTATGTGTTATACATACACAATTAAATATTGTTGTTTTATGTTTCTTTTGTTTTGACTATAGGGAAGATTCACCATCGCAGCCAAGCATCATATCACAATCGCAGAGGTGTACGAGTCAGAGCTGGTGGATATTGAGAAGGTATAAAACCGCACAATATGTTAAATTATTCATACTTATGAAATAGTTAGTTTTAGTTCTTGATTCTGATTGGTGAATATTGTGTTTTATTTATAAGTCCCCTGCACCTAATGATTCAGTTTATCACAGCACCCTTAGCCAGTGTTCGAATTATTTCAAAGATTATGGGGGTCCCCTAGCCAAGCCTCCCTCCCGTCATTATAGGGTCGCCGGGATTTTACAAAGTACGATGTGATCCTGGATAAAATTTTTGGTTGGTCCTGGATCCACGTTTTAATCAAAGAATCCCAAATTACCCTTAACTCAAACCCTAACCATTTTTACCCCCAAATTAGTGTAAAATAATAATAGTTTGAGAATAATTTTTTAAAAGCCCCAACCCAATCCTAAATCTAACAATCTGTTAATTCCTCTAGAAAACCGAAATCTTTTGGATTAGTTAATTGCAAAATTGGGACAAATGTACAGTATCGCTTTGTGGCAGCGCAGCACAAGGATATTAAATTTATGTAGCATTTTAATTTAAATAAAAACCAGGGGACCCCTGGCTGAGACCACCCCAGCTCCCCTCAATTTGAACACTGCCCTTAGCAAAATAAACATATGTGAAACATTATATCCTAGTCCCAGACTAAAATGCAAGTTTGAGCAGCCTTCATTTATAAACACCGTGTTCAAAGTCGGTCAGGGACTATTTTTTTCAGTGAAAGGAAGACTTTTAGTGATTTTGTGTCATGAAAGATATATTGATACATATTTATTTTGCTTTATACCACGGGTCTGTTGAATGCTGTATTCAGATTGGTTGAGAAATAATCATGAGTATGAATTATGAAGTGGCACAACCAACTTGTCAAATGTCTTAAAAATAGCCACCAGAGCAATGTTTGTGGTAACCGTGGCTAAGCGTAATAATTGACTCCGGTCCTTTGAATCATTTGAAAATACCACCTTGGATGTGCATTATTTTCTTATAATTCAATGGCCCGTCGTCAATGATTCCTTACTTAATATTTGTATTGTGTGTTAACTATTTTATAAAAGCAATAAAGTACTCGAGGTTGTGCTATATATATATATATATATATATATATATATATATATATATATATAAACCACAACTGAAGGGGTTGCATTGATCTTTTATGCTTTTTGTCGTGCCTAAAAACAATAGCATTTAGCGTTGACTTATTTACAATACAGCACAGCCTCTCGTACGTTCTTGCTTGCTTAAGGTGATAAATAACTATAAAGTTAATAAAACTTAGTTCGACATGGAAATGTAAAGACCAAACAAAAACACTTTTTTGTATCTAAAAGCAAACAAAGGAAAATCCCACACACTATCTGCTTGCAAAAAACGTATCAAAATATCTTTATTGGCAATGTTTCGACTGTACAGTATGATCTTTATCAGGCATCAACACCTGCAGGTGAAGATCAAGCCAATAAAGATATTTTGATACGTTTTTTGCAAACAGATGGTGTGCGGGATTTTTATATTTGTTTGAGTCTATATTTGGACTTCAGGTGTGCGACATATATAAATTAAATACCAACAAAAATTCTCTTGTTGGTTTATACATTAGCTTATACATGCTCTTAATACTTATTAAACTGCTGCTATAGTTGAAGTTTGATGGCTATGAGCATATTGTTCTGTTGTACTGCACATGAGAACAGAATATCATTCGGCCGGTTATGATTATTCTGTGTTTGGTCACCTACAGGCGATCGCACATTACGAACAAGCTGCTGACTATTACAAAGGAGAGGAATCGAACAGGTAAACTTTCTCAACCAATGATTTCTCCCATTGCTTTTGCCTTTACAACGTTTATCCTCTTTCAGCGCTTTTTAATTGCATAGCACCCCACGGTTAGGTTTGGGTCAAGTAAGCAAATTTTTGGGGGCTTTTTCAATGGGTACAGTACGTAGTACCAATACTTTTTCTTAGTATCACCTCGATTCTAAGCGAGCTGAGCTGATACTAAAACGTGATGTGAAAACATTATAGATCACTGATTGGTCTGAGAGAATCGTCACTGCCAGCGTCATTGCTAACGCAAGATTAGCTTTACCTTTGTGCATGTGCTGCCAAAGTAAGGTGAGCTGGCATGATCTGACCCGTGGGGTACTATGCAATGGAAAATTCCCCATTTGGTCCCGATGACAGTTTACTTGTAGCACATTAAATGATGGTTTATGTTTTGACACGGTTCGTTTAATTTATAGCTCTGCAAACAAGTGTCTTCTGAAGGTGGCGTCATACAGCGCTCAGTTAGAACAGTACCAGAAGGCAATAGAGATTTATGAGCAGGTATACCATCTGTTGATCTCCAGCAGACTTTATAACCTTGTTTCAGCATAACTTCCTCATCCACGGTCACCAAGTCACACTGAAATTACTGTCCGTAAACAGGTCGGAACCAACACCATGGACAACCCCCTGCTGAAATACAGCGCCAAGGAATATTTCTTTAAAGCTTCATTGTGTCACTTTATCGTCGATGAGCTAAACGCAAAGGTCAGTCGGATGGTCTGGATGTTTGGACCGATGTGAGGAGTTGCTGTAAATGACACCGACTTTTCTTTCTCTTGTAGCTCGCTATCGCAAAGTATGAAGAGATGTTTCCAGCCTACTCGGATTCAAGAGAGTGCAAACTTCTGAAGGTTTGTCATGTGACTTATAAATCATGTTTTATCATTTAAAGGTCCAGTGTGGGTTTCTTAGTGGTGAGATTGCGAATTGCAACCAACATCTCCGTCAACAGCTCACCCCTCAATTTCAAAACGCAAAGAGAAGCTACGGTAGCCGCTCCAGGACAAACATGTCATTGTCTTATGGTACGTTTAAACCAACCACGATAGAGGCGTGAAGCGCGAGTGATTTCAATGTTAAGTCTATGTGCAGACGCGTTGACGCGCGTCAGGAGGTCCCGCGGCCCGGAAGAGGCGTTCGGCGCGGAGCAGAAGACGCGTTTCCGCCTCATTCGCGCGTGAAGCTCGCGCGAATTGAGCGTTGTATGCGCGAATGATGCTTTTGTGGATTTTGCGGTTCACGCGAATTTGCGGCTGATGCGCGAGTTGAAAAATTTGAACTTTGGCGGAATTTTGCGCCGCGTTAACCAATCAGGAGCCTGCCTGCTGCTGTGGTGGCAGCCCCGCCCGGAGTCACTCACTCAAGCAGTCACTCGGAGCTATATGACACAAGTTCTTATTTCTATAGGATACAGGAATAAAAAGGACCTCGCTTTGAAAAGTGTCAGTAAGGACTTTGGGCAACCTGCTAAGTTGTAATACACACTTCACTTTTGAGTCACGTGACGTTTATCGACCCGCGCCGTTTATTTTCCCCCTATAGTAAGGTTACCCAATACAAACTGGTAACTCTCTTGATAAATGCACAATCAACATCAGTCATCTTGCAAACAGACACTCGCACAGCAGTTGCCCCTCCCACAGGAAGCGGAGTTTGCCTCGGACGCGCGTCAAATGCTTGCTTTTTCCGCGCGTCTACTCCGCTCTACACGCGCGAATGCATTCAAAGTGTTCAAGCGTCAAACTAGGCGCGGTAGACGCGATTTTGACGCCCAAAACGCGTTTGGTGTAAACTCGGCATAAGACAACGTAGGGAGGAATTGCTGTAGAAACATTAAGGCGACTTCCAAATAAGGGAACCTGTGTTGAACAAAAAGCTGAGATAATTGCATTTATGTAAAAGACTTTTGTTAGAGATCAGATTCGGAGCAATATTCAAAACATACACCCGAGTATTTACTGATTTTGGATTCGTAGATAATTTTATGTTTTACAAGTTGGGTAATAGCCCCACCTAGTGGATAATAGCGGAAATATAGATTGCTGTAAAAACTCGTCATTAGCAGGAAAGCGTTTCTCTTAATTAGTGAATGGCGGGGAAAGAGTTAATTTGTTGCTTTATACTCAAAACGGTTTTGTTCACACAGAAACTTCTCGAGGCTCACGAGGAGCAGAATGCAGAGGCTTTTACAGAAGCAGTAAGTCCTTTATCATCAGCAACATCCATTTAATGCTATCATGGTTTCGACGTGTCTTTCAGTTGTTACTGTGTCTCTTAGGTGAAGGAGTTTGACTCCATCTCGCGTTTGGACCAATGGCACACCACCATGCTTCTGCGTATCAAGAAAACTATTCAGGGAGATGAGGGTGACCTGAAATGATCCACACAGTGGGATCATCACCCACTGCATGGCACCTTTCTCCCCCCTCCCATTTCACTTCAGTTTTGTGCAATGGCCAAGTCCAGGTTTCCCAATACAGTATGTCCAAATGTATTGCTGCAGATATTTCTAGACAATATAAATATATATAAGCCTGTACTTCATTGATATATTAAGTAATATAGCACATATCAAAATTTAGCACTCCAGTTCAAAGATGTGCTTTGCTTTGGAACCTCGAAAACTTTTTAGGAGGTTCAGCAGAGAGAAACGTTTAAAGATGCGATAAGGATTTAGTCCTCGTTTCTTTTGTAATAGTCATTGGATTGCGACATGCTAAAGACGCATGAAATGTACAGATGTAATCGAGTGCAAGAGAATTGTGTATTGTTATTATTTAAGACTATAAGTTGTTTAATTTGTGTTCGTGCGTTGGGCATGCAGGCCTCTACATGAAGCTGTTTTGTTCTACAAGATGTTAACCAAACATCCAAAATGTCCACATGCGATGTAAATTCTGAAATGTCTTGTGTGCCGAACCCCAAGATGATTATTTTTGAATAACTCTGTTGTTTTAGGGTGTTGTTTTCTTATTTAATAATTATTAGTAGTCCCAAAAAAATTTTTAATACACTATTGAAGACAAACCATCACTTCATCGGCACTGAAATGAAGGCGTTTACAAAATCCATATGTAACCTTTAATGCTATGCTCTATATATGTTTGTAATGTTATGAATGCGTAGCTCATATTCTTCACTCATGTGATCTTTAGCAGCGCATGTCATTATGTGTGTTTAACTGTTGTGTGATTGTCTGTGTTTTATCATATTCTAGAATTTTTAAGAAGCCATTAAGACTTACCAAACAATGTACTTTCACACAGAGCAACTGCTGTCTTCTTTGTATATGTCTGTGAGAATGTACAGAAATAATAAAAAACTACACTCAAAACGCGTTGAAGTATTAATTTTTTTTTTATATAAAACTGGTGCTCTCTAGCTGTCATGCAGCTTTGCTAGACTGTGCCATAAACAAAATGCGATTTGTTATTTTAAAAAGTGGGAGGGTCTACTTGATAGTTCCGCACTGACTTCCTGTTTCAGTGGAAATTATGTCACCACATTGAATAATGCTGTGCGTTCCAAGGCACTTAAAGGATTAGTCAATTTTCTTAAAAAAATCCAGATAATTAACTCGCCACCATGTCATCCAAAATGTTGATGTCTTGCTTTGTTCAGTGGAGAAGAAATTATGTTTTTTTAAGGGAAACCTTTCAGGATTTTTCTCATTTTAATGGACCCCAACACTTATTAGTTTTAGTTTTAATGCAGTTTAAAATGGCAGTTTCAAAGGACTTTAAATGATCCCAAACGAGGCATAAGGGTCTTATCTAGTGAATCGATTGTCATTTTTTGACAAAAATAAAAAATATGCACTTTTTAACCACAACTTCTCGTCTATCTGTGGTCCTGTGACGTGCCAGTGCGACCTCACGTAATACGTCATCACGTCAAGAGGTCACATGCGAAACTACGCCCCAGTGTGGAGAAAGAGGAGAGTTATGATGTTATTTTATGTCAAATGAAACTAATTAATGTTTTTGTGTCAGTTTATTGTTTAAAATGATCCGCAAATGTGTGTTTCATATGTAACACGTGACCTTTCCACGGCATTACGCAATTACGTGAGGTCGCGCTGACTCGTCACACAGCAGGAGGAAGACGAGAAGTTGTGGTTTAAAAGTGCATATTTTTTATTTTTCTTGTCAAAAATGACAATCGTTTTGCTAGATAAGACCCTTACACCTCGTTTGGGATCGTTTAGAGGCCTTTGAAACTGCAATTTTAAACTGCATTAAAACGGTTACGTGTTGGGGTCCATTAAAATGAGAAAAATCCTGGAATGTTTTCCTCAAAAAACATAATTCCTTCTGGACTGAACAAAGAAAGACATCAACATTTTGGATGACATGGTGGTGAGTAAATTATCTGGATTTTTTAAAGAAAATGGACTAAAGGAATATTCCACTTTCATAAACAAAATCTGATCATTTACTCACCTTCATGTAATCCAAGATGTTTTGTCTTTCTTTGTTCAGTCAGAAGAAATTTAGTTTTTTGAGGGAAACATTCCAGGATTTTTCTCCATATAGTGGACTTTATATAGTTTACAGTTTCAATGCAGCTTCAAAGGGCTCAAAACTATCCCAACTGAGACATAAGGCTCTTTTCTAACAAAACACTTCTCATTTTTGCCAAGAAAAGAAATCATCTCATCTTGCATTAGCAGTTGTGATGCTCCAGCTCCAAGTTGAAAGGTCACGCAATGAGTATGCAAAACTACCACTCCAGTCTTTACAAAATAACTAAGTTCACACCGCCGCAGACTTGAGCTTCCAAAGCTGGCTTCTCTCAGCTGCAAGGAGCATTAAATCCATCTGTGTCGCGTTTTGAACGACCAAGCGTCAATCAGAAAGTTGAAAGAAGCTCAACTATATGGTAATGAGCTATGACGCAGTGCAGCAGCAAGATGCCAGCAACCAATCGGAATATAGACTAGATCAGTGTTTCTCAACCCTGGTCCTTAAGGACCCCCTTCCAGAAAGTTTTAGATGTCTCCTTATTTACAACACCTGAACCAACTCATCAGCCTCCTTCCAGAATGTCTCCCCATCAAGCTAATAATTTAAAATATAGCTGCAAGCCGAAAAGGGCACAGAAGGGTGTAAAGTTGAGTTTGGATAAGCAGACTAGAGAACTTAGGTATACTTAATGATTTTAGATGAAAAAATGCAAAAGTAATCAACAAAAAAATCTATGTTCTTGTCTACTGCAATCGTCCTTCTGTTATTGACAATCATGGAACATTAGAGCACTGAAGAACATGTGAGTGGCAAAACATGTGTCACAACATGTTACAACAAGTTAAATGAGTCAAAAGAGACCATCCCCATGTCTCTACTATGTTCTGATGCAGATAAAGCTCTTGCAAAAACGGTTGATATAGTATTCTCATTGGTTGCTAGGGCGTGAATTGATATCCACCAGTGATTATACTTCAAGCCATGAAAGGAATAATCCATGATGACTTATGGTTTTAGATGTGTAGTTGCAGTAGTTTTAGGCAAAAATACCATATTCTATCTCAAAACCAGTAGGTGGGGCAATGACAAAATTGTGCATGCAACATCAGGTCATGACTGTGTTACATCTAGCTAGTTTCATGACTATACACTTTAGTTTAACAAAGATATAGTTGTATGACCATAGGGCTTGCTTGATATGAAAGGTTTTGCTCAATTATAAGGCCAACTAGTGGTGCAGGCATACCATTTTTTTGTGTGGCCTCAGACTCTGCTCATACATCAGCGTATCAAATCTGGTGAAAAAATTCAATTTCGTTGCGGAGTTCTAACCATTCATGTGTAAAAAACACAAAATTTAAAGGTCATTTTTCGTTTTTCGCAAATTTCGGCCATTTCTGATCAAAATTTTAATATAGAGTCAATGGAGTTTTTTGTTCAGAAGGTAATGCATTGGTCTTCCTATTGCATTTTCGAGTCGATCAGAATAACGCACGCGGAGATATTCGCGTGTGTTTTTTAAGTGCTGTTTTGCTGCGCAGGGCTAACCGTAAGTCGAAATCTGGCATGTTTGGTATCGTTGGACTCGGCGACTACTCAGGACTCCTAAAAATCAAGTCCCGCCAAAATACGTTGATCGCAGCCGAAGTTATAGGTGTATGAAATATTTGTCTGGCCACTAGGTTCCTGATTGGCATCACAAGTACCAAGTGTCGTGTCAATAGGCCTAAGTTTGACGAAGGTACAGTCTAAAATCAGTTTTTTTGCGCTCTACGTAAAATTTGTTAAGGCGCTATACGACAACGGATTGGTTTATTGAAATTCTTTACCAATTTTCATAGAAATCGGCCAAAAGCTCTAGGACGAGTTCGAAAAAGTATGTTTTACAAATAATTCAAAATGGCGGAAACATTTTCATGACGGAAACTGACGTCATAGGGTCTAATCGAATCGTCTTGAGCCAAGGAATCAGCAAGAATTTTGTTTCTAGGACTTACGGATCAGAAGTTATAAGTAAAAACATAAGTGCAACTTTGGACTGTTGGTGGCGCTAGCGGGTTAGACACAGAGACTCCAAATTTGCTGTGGGAACAAATTAAATAAATTAATCAAAATGTCTTGATGATTGAGAGAAATCATGCAAATTAAACTAAAACACAGAGTAATGAAGAGTATATTTTAAGGTTTAGGTCAAGTGTACTAATTTATTTGGGTTAAAACAGCATCAGGTTAAACATTGTGTCTGATTGGATGTACTATGTTAACTCCCAGTATTTTATACCAAGGTCAAAGGTTTGATATTGCATATGAAAAACATTTACACAAGCAACCCAAGTTAATCAGTTTGATCAAATAAAAAAATGTAAAAAAGCAAATTAAAACATCTGCTAAAGAAAAGTCTTCCATATTCAATTCAATTACATTTATATACTGTAGCACTTTTCAGAATTGTTTAATTATTTCAAAGCAGCTTTACATTAATAAAAAAAAACAGAAAAATCAAGGGACAACAAAAGTTGCAAAGTACAGATTAAACTAAACTAGCGAGCGTTGTGATAATGTAATGTATAGAAGAGAGATCTAAGTTAAACCTGACTCTCTAAACTCCTAGGACAAAAAAAACCCTAAAGAGAGAGCCAGACATAGCTAATTCTATAGAGGACTTACTATGTATTAGAAACTATATTATACAACTTTAAAATATAAAAACATTAAGAATTAAATTTTTTTTTAATGTGTTCAAGGATGAGACAGGATCTGCATCAGACGTTCAGCCAGCGGTCTGTGTTCATGAAGTCTGAGGCTGAAATAAAACCTGAAGATGACAAAAAAAAGGAAATGTCAACATTTAATTTTAGTCATCATATTTATAGTATATCTAGAACCTTAAAGCCACAATATCAGTGCCGGCTCGTGACTGCTCATCCGAGGGACGCTAATTCAAAATAAGTGATCGGAGTGTCATGTGTGTTGCTTGCGTTTTTAAAATATTTGTTTGTTGCGTCATGTGAACCATGTGCATCACGTGTTTTGCCAAAATAAGCTGCTGCACAGGTGTCTAAACCATTTATGATAAAAGAGACGCTCATGTTCACAAAATACAAGCAAGACACTCCATTAACAATAAACTTTGATTATGAACGAGATTTTGCGATTATAGTTAAAAAAGCATTCATTCATACCTCCTTCAAACTCCATATGTCTCAGGATGATGAAAACAGCATCTCCAATCATTCCCCTCTCCTTCAGTCATTCAGCTTCATCCTTTTTATATTTGTGTGGATAGTGCCCTGTAGTGATGAAAATGTACATTTAAAACAATCTTACTATACAACTAACTTCACAAAATAAAAAGCATGTAATCTGTAAAATGTAGTTTCCTACTTGGTCTGTTACCTCATTTAGTATACGAGTATCTCTTCTTAGTCAGACTCAGTTTTAAACCAATCATGATCTAAGATCTGCTTGAGCGTCGGACGATCACTTGGATTCAGAGCCAGGCACCATCTTAACAGATCGCAGATTTCTGTACAAGATATAGGAGGGAGCTTGTTAGTCATCATGACACACAAATGGCAATAATGATCAGGGCATAAAGAGACGCTTTTGTTGTCATTTAGTAATACTGCAAAAAAGTCTGTCTGTCTATCATCTAAAGGGTCACAGACAGACAGTACCTCAGGTTAAGATGATGGCACAGTGATGTAATACATCGGCGAGCCACTAAATGACTGATTAGCTAAACACAATAAAATCTAACATCTTGCCAGACAGACCGTATCCTCTGATAATATTTATTGTGGATTTGATCAGAGGCTTTGTGTGTGCATGTTGATCAGTCATTTTCACCCACCCTTTGATAAATCCTTCTCAGTTGTATTCAGATACCCGGAATTAAAGTCGTCTAAAAGACTGGGAAAACATCCAACCACCATGAAGTACAGCACAGTAGCTAAGTCCCTGACGCTTGCTGGCACGATGTCCAATTTCTTAGCCGTTTCGATCTCAAGAGGTGTGCGACATGGAGCTCCTGTACACAAAACATCATGTTGAGTCATTTTGTAAAAGAAACAACAGATTTCAATACTCCACTATATAAAAAATGCAGCTCACCCATAAAGTAATAGGAATCATAGGAATTATAGGCGTCATGCGACAGAGTATATCCAACCCCAAAGTCAATTAACTTCAGTGTCATTGTTGACTCTTGTACCAAGAAGTTTCCGGGTTTGATGTCGCTATGGAAAACTCCATTATCCAGACAGTGTTGCACTGCCAGTACTGCCTGACGCATGAGATGTCTTGCTGTATTTTCACTTAGTTTTTCTTCCCGAAGAACAAATTTCAACAAGGATTCGCTGTGCAGTGGGTACTCCAACACGAGCATGTAACAGTGTTTAGTCTCGTACCAGTCATACATCTGTATGACATTGGGGCAAAAGGGCGCATCTCCTAACTTAAGCAGCAGCACCACTTCTGTAATAGGTTGTTTGGGGTATCCAGGCTGGAGAAAAAATGGTCAACAAATTACAATTAGATAAAACCAATATCTTGTATTGGTGCGTAATCGCTATACTGTCTATTTTCTGTTTAGTTCACTTCATCAAATTTTATGACAACTTACAATCTGAAGACTGCATTCATTCTTTCGTTTGATTATTCGCTTGATGGCAACCTGTAAAGAGAAAAACAAGAAAAGTTCATTTCTCTTGAGCTGACTAAAGCGGTTCACCTGACACTGCACAGAATCTACAAACTTTAAAACATGGTTTAGATCAAGTGAACATACAAATTTTAGCAAACACTGTGTTTGATAAAAATACGAGTGCATTACCGGAGTGCCATCCGATATAAGGAACCCTTTGTACACTTTGCCACAGTAACCTTGCCCAAGCAATTCATCCTCCAATAGTTCATATTTAGAATCAAAAGGCTCTGAAAAACACACAGACAAATCATGAGGTGACAGTACATGTTAACACTCATATACTCACAGATGAAAGGTACAGCATACATTTCCAGATACAGAAGAATATGATGAAGAAACCATTTCACATATTGGTGCAACCCACCGTAGGAGTAATGAAGTCAGTACACTCACCTTTAGGCACTGAGGGATCAGCTGGTTTCTTCTCGCTTGGAGATTCAAAAGCTTGTTGAACAACATTTATAACTTTTGGCCTGACATCTTTATCATCTTCTGGCGAGGGATCTCTGGGATTTTCAAAAGCTTTTGGCCTGAGATCATTTTATTCTTCTGGCGACGGATCTCTTGGATTTTCAAAAGCTTTTGGCCTGACAACTTTTTCATCTTCTGGCGAGGGATCTCTGGGATTTTCAAAAGCTTTTGGCCTAACAACTTTTTCATCTTCTGGCGACAGATCTCTGGGATTTTCAAAAGCTTTTGGCCTGACAACTTTTTTATCTTCTGGCGAGGGATCTCTGGGATTTTCAAAAGCTTTTGCCTCAGGATTTCCAACATCTCTTGACTCAGGATTTTTTGCTTTATTTGGGGCAGGATTTCCACCACCTTTTAACCCAATATTCTCTGGAATGGCACCTAACATCTGTAGCCTGGCATTAGCTACAGCGATGCCACCAAAACTGGCCAGATCCGCACCTTCCATGGCATCAGGAATGGCTGGATCGGCATCTTTTTTCACTTTACTCTTCCCTTTTTTTCCCCAAGGGTTGTGAAATGAGCGGCTCTTTGAAGCCTTTTGTTTTTGTTTCTTTAAGCCAACACTATTCGATTGAGAATCTGCCAGATCAACAACTTCCCTGGCATCAGGGATAGCTGGATCGGCCTCAATCTGTGAAGTCGGCATTGACTCCACTTTGCCCCTCCGGGTGCATCCAAAGATGCATTGCTTCAGTGTCTTGCGTTTATCCGGACGAATCTTTGGTTTTGATTGGGGGCCGGCCAGAGCAGGAACATCCATGCCAACAGGAATATCTGAAATAGCCTTGGGCTGTTGAGTTGGCACAACAGTCACTTTTTCTCCCTGGAGGTTAGATTTGCGGCTCTTTAAAGCCTTTTGTTTCTGTTTCTTCGGACCAACGTAGGTCTTTGACTGTGATGCAAGATCAACAACTTCCCTAACATCAGGGATAGCTGGATCTGCTTTAAGCAGGGGAGTCGGCACTGACTCCACCTTGCCCCTCCAGAGACAGTCAAAGAATGCCATTCGTTGTTTTTCCGGTTTTATCTTATTGTTTAATTCAGAGCTGGCCAGACCAGCATCATCCTTTAGATTAGGATTAGCTGAATCCGCATTAAGCTGTGGAGAAGACCAGAGGTGGGTCAGACAGACAGACAGACAGATAAATGTTTCCAGCCATGTTTAGAAGCCATGTTTCCATCCAAGGCTTTTTAGCAAAAAAAAAGCTTTAGCACATAAACGCAATGTCAATACCTCAAAAAAAAAAGCTTTAACGCAAACAAATGTGATGTCACATGATAGATCTTCATCACGCGCAACCTCTGAAGGGCATAAGAGCAAAGAATAGGCGCTCTTATTGCAACCTGAGACTTTCTGTTTTGATTTGCAGAGTCGATCCTCCATATACACAGAGGGTACGCAAGCTGCACTGAACTTACTTCATGAAGCGCTGAAATGTCAATCACTTATCCATAAAATGATTCATGTTTATTCTCCAAAATATTCAATTTTTTCTCCTCATAATCGTGTCTCTTTGGTGAAAGCACATTTATTTTAAATTACAGAGACCACAAACATCAGACTCAACCTCGCTAAGCTTTTATTCTAAGAGCATTAGTGAAGTTAGGTAAATAATTTGCTCAAGGTCAGATTTTTTTGCGATACACCAAAACGTATGTGACAATTTGCTTTCATCATTCGTGACATCACCACGGACACCATTTTAGCACTGTTTGAATAGAAAACCTTTTTTACGCATATTCACTTGGTCGATAACAAAACCTAGATGGAAACATGTCTATAAATGGAGAAATAGTTGTAGAAAATGTAATGATGTAACAAACCTCTGAAGGAATCAGTGTTTCCACTTTATCATTATGAAGGAATGGCTGCTTTACTTTATTCCATCCCTTCATTAATGATTTCAATATTTTATTCTTGCATTTTTCTACACCAAAAAATAAAAACAAAAACAAATGATTCATTATGACAAAAGAGAATGACAAAAAACCGTGGTCAGTAATAATCCTTAATAAACACATTTAACAACCAGTCCACCCAGATACTATTTTATCAAATTCCTAAAAATACATCAATGATTTTTGCATTAATAATGCTGTTAAAATAAGAATTTAAAACACACTAGAAAAATGGTCTAAACTTAATTTCTTATTGTAAGATGCTTTATTTTACTGACTTTAATGTAATAAGATATCAGTATCTGCAAGGGCCAACACAACTATTGAGGAACAAAGATGGTACAGATTTAAAGATTGTCAAGAACACAAAATTTCCATCTGACCTGTGGGGCTGTTCGCCTCCTCAAATGCAGGAGTAAACTCCTTTACTCCTCCTCGTGGATGTGAACTCCCGGCGCGTCTGTCTAACAAATGTCCGTTGTTCGCGACAATGTCAGGGACAGCACTAGGAAGGACAAAATCCATTCCTCCATCATCACATCTCCATCCCAACACTGCAATTCAATAAATAATGTTATGAAATGAATGCTTTAACTGAATTGATCAATATATGTCTAAAACTTGTCACTTATTTTAATGTATTATTTATTTAACTGTATAAAATAAATATCACATTTGCAATCATGCTGATATATATATATATATATATATATATATATATATATAAAACAAGACCTCATACAGACCTAACAAGACCTCATACAGTGGCAATTCTTATTTTTAATTTGGGGACAATTTATTCATGTTAACGTCTTGTTATGAAGCTGATGTATTTAAAATCTGTATTTTAGTTTAGTACTTTTGCATTTTCAAAATATAGAAAATCTCTTAGATAGCAGAAATGATAAACATCAGACAGTAACATAAAGGCATGCAAACAATGACATGATGTTGTGTATTGTGTTATTGTAAATCTGATGAAACAATAACAATAATAAAGCTGTTTTAGCATACTAAACATAAGATAAAGATTGGATTTGTTTTTATATTGAGGCTTTGTCAAAATTTGGCTTTCTGTTTAGGTGAGAAGTGATGTCATGTGCCAAAGGAAAAGTAAAATGAGGTAAAAAGTACACGAGCACCACCCAGTGTCTATATGTGCACGTGCATTAAGAATAATGTATGTAAACCTATCAGCAGTAAAGCCACATTTTGCTTTCATTTTCATCTTACTTGTTGGGATTTTCTCCTTTCCTCCTCCACTTGGATTCAAACCCCCGGCAGCGCATCCGACCTCTGACGAAAGTCCGATTTCAGAGACAAAGTCACAGGTCAACACAGCATTCGGTAGGAATGAATCCATTTTTCCTCCAAACACTGCAATTACAATTCAATAAATTAATGCCTTCATTTGAAATGATCATTTTTCTTTTTGTCTAAATTGTATTGAAGCCGAGAGAGACCATGCATTACTATTATTTTTGCTTGCTTGTTTTCTCATGATCATGACTTGCACTGACATATCTTAAAATACATCAGTGCCCTTTGTTTTGCCTCAAAATGCACACAAGTAATGCTTTTAGTAAGGCAAGTTATATTTCCTAAATAAATGAAGGTCTAGTCCTGAATGAATGAATGTTTGTTTATTCGGTTACTAAACAAAATATATGTACAGAAAATTCATTACAGACAGACAAATATGGCAACCGAACAGGTGTAGGCTGAAGCCGCGGCTTATTGCGCCTACCCTATTTACAAAACAACATCTACCCATCAAAATTAAACATAAACAATACCTGCATAAACATATACGTACATACACACATACATACACGTGTATATATATATATATATATATATATATATATATATATATATATATATATATATATATATATATATATATATATACCTGTATATACATACATTTATACAGATATTCATTTACATACACATACATTGCTTGCATTGTTTTAATTTATGCACAACAATTATACATAAAAATTTTCTTAAGTATTCATATATTTATCAAAAATGATATGATTTTAAATTGTTTTTTTAAATAATGAATGGAATTGCTCCTCTTGAGTTTATCGGTGAGACCATTCCACAAGTTGACCCCTTTTACCGAAATAGTATTTCTTATAAGATTTGTTCTGACCATTTGTTTTTTAAACATGTTCTCCCTCTTAGGTTATATTTCAGGTCCCTATTTTCAAACAAACATACACTGTAAAAAATCCAACTTTAAAATGTTCATTCAACAAAGAACATTAAGTAACTTGAACAAAGATTTCTTTGTTGAAGGGCGTCAATTGATTATTTTGTGTTCACTGAATGAAAAGAGAATAATCATTCAGCTAACAAATATTATTTTTTTGACTGGACTTAGATGTATAAGTTTTTGTCCAATTCGTTCACCCAACTTGCCAAACTGAGTATTCTGAACAAGCAATTTATAAAAAACAATAGTCGGAATGTTTCCCAGCATGCATTGCAACATGTTCACTTCTTTGGTTAATATTTACTAAAAAAAGATGACTGTTTTAATGTTTGCTGGATTTATTTATGTTGTTATGTTGTTAATATTAGTTATATGTTGTATTTAGAGTAATTTTTAAAGAATTATGTTTGTTCATTGTTACCATGATTGAGAAGTGTGTGTTCAGTGTAGAGGGCAGCACAATGAGTTAGCGCGCATCATTGTTGCCTAACAGCAAAAAGGTCTCTGGTTTAAGTCAAAGACTTAGTTAATGAGACCTTTCTGTGTACACTCCCACAGTCCAAAACATGTAGATTAGTTAAATTTGGATATATTAAATTACTCTTTACCCAACTTAGCCACTAGTTGAGTAAACATAAAAATTTGCTTATTACCTAATCAGTTTAAGTTGGTTCAACTTTTTGGTGTAAGTTGACATTACTCAGTAAATTGAGTTAGGTGAACTACATCATCCAAGAGTTGAGTAAACTCAAAAAGCTGTGCAGCAAGTTGCCTTGAAAATTTAAGTTAAGTCAACTTTTTATTTAGTATAGTATATTTTCAGGCACTACTTTCCTATTAACTTTGAACATAAAAACAACAGTATTCAGACTAACTAAATCAGGGAATTTTATTGCTTTAAATTTGCAGAATATTGGGTTTGTCGGTTCATTATACGGTGAGTGATTGACTATCCTTATGGCTTTTTTTGTAAAATAAAAATAGGCTCTGTGTTTGTGATGTAAGCATGCCCCCATATTTTAACACAGTAAGACAAATATGGAACAAAAAGAGAACAATACAGGATATACAAAGAAAATGTATTTAGAAGATACTTGGTTTTATGTAATATAGCAATTGTTTTGGACAGTTTTGATTGAACATGAGCGATGTGTGGTTTCCAGGATAATTTAGGATCTAATATTATTCCAAGAAATTTGTTTTCATTCACCCTTTCTAGTGCCACATCATCAATCTTTAAGCTCATGCTAGTTTCAATTTGTCGATTACCGAATATAATATACTTAGTTTTACTTGGATTAAAAAATCATTTATTTCGGTCAAACCATTGATTGATTCTGGATAGTTCTCAAGTCACATCAATAATTATTTGGTGAAGATTATCCTGGTTTAAGATAATCTCTTCCTGGAAAACCACCCCATAATGTGCGTGAATTTCGGGACCATCTTTAAAGTAATAATGTACACGTTTCTATCTTCAATAGTATTTAAGAGTTTATATTAACAAATATATAAAAAAAGTAAAAGTGTACATTATAGCCGACAACCATATGAACACGGCTGGGTTTGTGACTGTTTGTTGACTAAAAGTCATTCCATTTAAATGCTGTATAAAGTAGAAACGTGTATATTAAGGAGTAACTTTAGAGACGGTCCCTAAATTCACCACTATCAAATTTTCAACTACATACTGTCGAATCGATTTCATCTTAAACGAATCCCTGATCCAAATAAAACGTAATTTGTTCATCCACTTATTTAACAAAATATACCTCTGCTGTCTTCAAACAATACAACCCGTTCATGTACATACATATAAAGTACACACAGCTTTCATCACATCACAAAAAATACAACTTTTTTAACTTGAGATAACGAGAAATAAAGTTGTGATCATGAGAAAACAAGCAAGCAAAAATAAAAATAGTACACAACCTCGGCTTCCGTAAATGAACAAAACAGTCTGGATAACAACAGTCGTATGCACTGCTAACTATTTATTATGTTATACATCACTTATGAAAATTTAACATGGTTTTACTACAGTTACATCTAACAAAACATGGTTAACTGTACTGTAGTAAAACCATTGTTACCACAAAATAATAATAGTACTCAATACACCAATAAACATGGTACTTTTACCACATAAAACCATAGTTAATTTTCGTGAGGGATATTAAAAAACAATGCCTCATTAGGCGTAATTCTTATCTTAAATTGCGGGGATGTTTTATTCATTTTGATCGGTTTTTGTTAAATTAATGCAGTCAAAATTTGTCTGCGTATTCTGCCGGTCAAGAAAAACGGCGGGTAAAATGTCAAGTACACGAGCACCACCTGGTGTGTCTACATGTACACGTGCATTAACAACACAATAACTGTATGTCAGGACTAGTCAACTGGCGGCCCGCGGGCCAAGTGCGGCCCGCCAATCATCTTTATCCGGCCCGCCGGTCACCTTTGGCCGTTTCTCAATCAGAAGGCTGCAGCCTCCGGAGTTCGCATATGCAGACTGCATATACGTCATCAAGATTAAGTTAACTGAGCATTACATTCACAAATCATAAGCATATTACAACAATTTACGATTAACTAAGAATAATAGTCAACTTTATAATTGTTAAAATTCTGAAATAAGACTTAATGACGTATGCAGCCTGGAAATGCGACCTCCGGAGGCTGCAGCCTTATTGAGAAACGACTATAGTCTGATATAAATTCAGCGTGGTTACTTTTACCTTCCCACTGTACAAGACAACACAGAAAGGGGCTGTGTGGGGTGCCAACCATCTGCGGGTGCGTAATTATCTGATCCAATTCGAGCTTTGGATGCATTCAAGAAAATAAACTTGTGCGACTACACCGCATGTGACGCGGCAACCGGAAGTGATGTATTTCAGTGTGTTCCAATCAAAACTGTGTGCAAAGTTAAAATTATTAATTATTGTTTGTTTTACTTTATAAGTAACACTTGAATCTTTTAATTACTGGTAAGTAAATTATTAACTATGCATATTTTCGTAGATTAAAGGTTCTCTCCCATGACAGATTTACGATTAAACTACATTTTCATTACGCCACTAGGGGGCGCACTCCCGACAGTTATATCTGTATGTAATGTACAATGGAAAGGCTGTTTAGCCTATATATCTATAAAATATTAAAAAAGAAAACATCTAGTGCAATTTTAGTCATTAGGAGAAGACTGGCTATATGTTGTGAGTAGTTGACATGTAACAATTAATGAAAGTAAACAGTTATAAACAAAATATGTTAAGGAGTGTTGATCTTTTACACCTTTACTATTAACATTTGGCTCTTACATGTTAAACTGCAATTGTTTTAAAATATTAATAAACAAAATATGAGTTTTCAGTAATTAAAAGGCTTTTAAAATTCAATTTTTTTGAAAATGCATGTTTTTAATATGTTTTTTTTTTTCAAATATACTACAACAAAAGTAACAAAAACGACAACAACACACACACACACATATATGGTAAAAGTAAAAAATATATCAAAAGTAAAAATAGGGGTAAAAGTTTGGCCCGCGTCATATTTACGATTTTTAAAATCTGGCCCCCGAAGAAAAGCAGTTGAAGACCCCTGCTGTATGTAAATTTATCAGCATGAAAGTCAGACTTTTTGCTTTAACTCGCATCTTACCTCTTTGGCGTTTCGCCTCATGTGTTGGATAAACATCCACCATCTCCTCCTCCTCCTCTTCTCCTTCAAATGGATTTAAACCACCGGCAGCGCGCCCGACTTGTGACGAAAGTCCGATATCAAGGACATAGTCAAAGTTCAGCACAGCATTCGGCAGAATAAAATCCATATTCTCGACATCTGTTCCTTCCATGTCCTTGTCGGACAATGGTGTTACAGGACGAAACATGATGTGAAAAGATAACTGCAGACTTAACTGTGCTTAGACTCGGTTCACAGATAGTTGAAATCTAAGTAAACTGTCTGTCCGTACACAGTGCGTCGAGCAGTTTAAAGTTGCGAACTTATGCAAAGTCTGCAAATTCACTTGGTAATCTGTACAGTAGCGTTCGGAGTCAACCAAAGGCAAGCGTTCAGATCAGTCAAATGATACCGGTCTCATCTGGCTGAGCCCTTTTATAACCATTATGTGATGTCATAATGTTATGTGATGTCATAATGGTTCCATGACAACGGCGCGTTCTATATAGATGTCATTGAGTTCAGTGATTGTTCTGTGATTACTGCTCAACTCTGATGAGTTTTTTTTTATTGATTTTTTATGTCCCCTGTGATGTTTAATTAAAACTATTAACAACTTTTGGACTTTTTATTGTAGATATATATGAATATCATATCAAAACTCTTTAACATGTCTTATTTAGCTTATTACTACTTTTTAAAATGTATTTTACAGTATGTATAGATGCTATTTTGTATTCATATATTTAGACCTATTGTGTTATTCATATACAACCACTAGATGGCGCTATGTCAATTACCAGTAATGTTAAAAGAAGAGAGTATTAGTCGAGAGTAAAACACAGACAAGCTCAGATTGTATGGAGATTTTATTTAAATCATCAAAAAGCATCAAATGTCATATATGCATGATACATACGAACGTTTTTTTCATTGTTCAAAATCCTTCACACATATCAAATATTTAAACACAGGCAGTCAGTCAAAAACAGACATTAGGTTAGATAATAATCCCTCATCCCTTACAGCAGTTAAAGCATCAACCTAGTTACATATTGCTGGGTTTACTGCAGGGTTAAATTCACTAAACACTACTTAATATTAATTCCCAAACACATTAAAGGACATTTGACATGAAGAACCACCACAGACACTAAAGGGTCATGGTGGTGGACAAAAATACTGTATGAGATGAGAGGAAAAGATCTTAAAAAATGTTTCCACTACCAAAATTATTTTGTCTGCCCCAAACCAATTTTATGCAACAATCTCCTATCTTTGGTTAGATATCATAAAGCCTAAATTAACCTCCTGAACCCGAGCTTTGATTTGTCTTTTTTTTTCAGATTTCCACCAGCTATTTTTGGGAACCAATAAATATAATAACCAAATATTTTTCTTTGAACATGAAGCAGTGTATTTGTCCATGTTTGTGTATAACAGGTTCCAGTTACACAGAATTAAGTATTAAGGTGCAAACAACAAAAACATTGATGTCCACATATGTGACATCCAGATCTTAGGAGGTTAAATGTGGCATAATACAACTGTAAATAGAGATAGACCTTATTTAAAAATGTTACCTTATTAAAGATATCAAGATTATATTTTTTACATTATAGATTTTATGTAGATATCTCTCAAACTTGCTTCACTGATACTCTAAAAGATATTAAACTACATCTAAACACAGTTTAAGAATTATCTTCATTCACTGTTATATTTACCTTTAAGCAAAGACGACTGTACCATATACCATTAATCTATATAAAGCACTGTACCATCCCAGCAAACACAAAAACGTTATAAAAACTTTTTTCACGTTGTGAAAAGATTGTGATAACGTTATTTTCCGATGTACTTAATATGACCAAATGTCGGGTTTTTTGAACGTTATAAATACGTATTTTCACAATGTTGCAAAAACGTTTTGATAACGTAATCTAAACGTTTTTGCAACGTTGTAAAAATACGTATTTATAACACACAAGGCTTAGCTAAAGCTAGACTATGCCTTAAATTAAGATGTTTAAATATATTTAATAAACATGCCTTAGAAAAAATTGTTACTAGTGTCTATCTTAAGAAAATTCAGTGAAGTCTCTGAGAGTGTAGGTGTCATCTGATGTCTTTACAAGTGAGGCTGGATCCATACTGGAGCTTCTGTAACCTGTATGGGTATCCTGATGGATAAAAACAGGAAAGCAAAAGAATTACCATAGCTGCTGTTCATATTATTTCAAGCAAAAGATGATCATGTGCACTTGTTTAATACTTTTCATTACTTAAGAACAAGGTTATAAAAAGTGTTATGTGAATGCTTAGCTAAAAAGGTAGGACTTTTTCTAGATTTACACTGGAAGAGTTTGGGAGTAAAAGGTGAAAAAGCTCTGCCTCCTTTTGTGGACTTTGACATCCTGGGTACTACCAAGAATTTTGTGACATTATTAAGCAATTATCTGGTTCAAATCACAATCAGATTTTTCTGGATCCCTTAGTAAATTTGGCCTCATCATTTGGGGAACCGAGACAGTCTATATGGAACAAACTGCATATGCAATAGTATCGTTAAAGGTGGAAAAGAGGATGTTTGTTTAATACATTTTTGCAATATTACTTAAAAATGTCTTTACTAAAAGGCTATTTATTAGGTGCACTGAAAGTAATAAAATTAATATATGTCATCTGTGCATAAGGTAGGGCCTTAAAAACATCAGCCAATCGTTGATGCAATCATCACATCAACGATTGGCCCTCTGGCTTGTCAATCACTGCCATTACGTTCCTTGTGAGAAACGTGCAAGCTCCAGTAACTTTACACGAGTGACGCATGCGCATGAAACTCCGTCTTTAGTTTCGGTTTGTTTTCATTGTTGCTCCTGCTTTCCTCCTCGAATTTGCCGAAGGAGGACATAAAAGAAAGAGTTTTTAAGTCGCTGAGAAGAGGAGAAAGTTGTCAGAATAACGTAAACAAACCAGAGTCGTTATTGGAGAAACATTTCAACGTTAGAGAGAGCAATGAAGGAACAGAGAGGTATCAAGACAGACGCACATATCGCAAAAATTCTCTTTGACAGGTAACAGTGATTAATCTTTCTTTGTGGGATTAATTATTGTTGTACTGTTATTCCGGTATATCGAAGTTGTTCTTGTACTGTAGTTGTAAGTGACCAGTCTGCTACATGCTAGTTGAAATGGGAGTAGTGTTGACCGATCTAACGTTACGTCTTATGTGTTTATTATCATATCATTTCACATAATGAATCCACTGACGCGAGTCCCGACACAATATGCCAGTGGTAAACAAACACTTGTGTTCAAATACTCGTGCACGACTTTTGGAAGGTGTTCCCTAGAAATGAGCTGTGAAGGAGGGAGGGTGTTCTTGCGCATGCGCTTATTTAAAAAACTCAGTAACGGTCTTTGCATTCTCAGTCGGTGGAAACATCCTCTTTTGCGCCTTTAAGTTGGAGGAACAAGCCATCATAACTATAATTTACAATACCATTCAAAGGTTTAGGTTCAGATTTTTTTTACGTCTTTTATTATATGAATATATTGTAAGTTGTAATTTATTTATAGGCGTGATTAATGTTGAATTTTCATCATCATTATTCCAGTCTTCAGTGTCTCATAATCAATCAAAGTTCATTCTAATACGCTGATTTGCTGCTCAAGAAACATTTCCAATTATTATCAAAGTTGATTGTTGTGTTAAGAAATATTTTAGTGTTATTTTAGTGTTACCTTAAAATGGTAAGTTGGACTTCTGTTTGTTATAAGTGAGAGTAAAGATTCTGTTTTGCATCACAGAAATTACACTTAACTGCATATTCACAAAGAAAACAGCTCATCTAAATTGTGATAATTTCACAACATTTCTGTTTTCACTGTATTTTTGTCAAATAAATAAATCACAGCCTTTTGAACAGTAGTGTTTAAGTTTGAGGTCTTACTTACTAGCCATATGGTTCACACATAGCCCCTTAGAGATGCTTTCTGACAGGTTTGCTTGAACTCTGCTGCATGGCCATCAGCATGGACAAATCTACAAACATAACATGCAACTTGTCACAGAGCAAACATTATTTAGGATGCAGTACAAAAGGAACCAAGCAAGAGTAGAGTTGAAACGTTAAAAAGGATGGTATAAAAAATAGAATATACAAAAATAGCTGAATTTTGTGTTTTAGGTTGACTTATTCATTTAATATTGTGCAGTGTCACTCATGTTTGTCAAAACCTTCTTTAAAAAACTGTAATACAATTTTTAAAGGAAAATAACAAGATGCAAGGTTACGTAGCTTTTTCAACTCACCTGAGTTTTCAACATCTCTGTCAGCAGCTCCCTTCGAAAATGCTGAAATCTTGAGCTTCTTTTTTTATTATAGAGGGGTTATTTTGTCACTCCTGAATTCAGAGAACAACTTTTATCAATATTGGTTTACGATACAACATTGATTGTAATTCTTTCAGCTAATTTTGACGTCCCATGTTAGTACATCCATAGACTGTGTGAGTACATCGCATATTTTTAGGATAAACAAATTAACCTACTTCCAATAATGCATTGACACCATTTACAACACTTTTAAAACCTCCCAAAGACACGTTTAGATGTTCTCAATCGCCCAACCTTTCGCTCATAAACAAGCGCTAAGCGTTAGCGCCATGCTAACGGAGATGCTAACGGACTTTTCTCCAAGACACAAGCAATTTCAATGAGGTAAATATTCAACAAAAGCGTATCAATTAGGTGTCAACCACAGTTGTGTGTATTATTTTTGTAATTTGAGGGACAAAACTTACCCAAAAGTGAAGAAAACCATAAGAAACGCGGAGCTTTGCCGCTTTCTGTTGCTCCTAGTAGTCTCGTTTCCATGGTAACTCACGTCACTTCAACGGATTTAAAGGAGCAGCACCCGCAGTGCACACACAGCATTTACATAAATAAACATCTTAGAAAACTACATAAACAATTTAAATCGCATTAAATTATTATTGAATTGTGAATTTAAAACGTTTGGTTGTTCTTTGTCATATAAGATCATTTAAAATTTTTTATTAAATCTTTTTATTTAACTTTTTTTTTAGCTATTACGCTAGTATTTTATTCTAATCCTAAGATTCTAAACTTGTATAAATGTATTTGCTCTAATAACCACGAAGGTATTTTGAGGATGTTCGTAATTTAACCGTTCGGGAGCCACATTCACTTATATACTTTTGTCCTACTATGGAAGTGAATGGGGCTTATTAACAGTTAAATTACAAACATTCCTCAAAATATCTTACATTGTGTTCATCAGAACAAATACATTTATACCGGGTTGTAGCAACACGAGAGTGAGTAAATGATGACAGAATTTTCATTTTTGGGTGAACTATTCCTTTACTGATCAATGTGTTATGGAGCCATATGCACATGTTGTTTTTCCATTTCTGAGTTGGGTGTGTAACTCACCAAATCCAACTTTATATTATCGTTTTATCTAAAATATAGTACAATTTTGTTCTATTCAAAAATCCTACAACTGCCTGACTTGAAAACTTTTCTTTACAAAGAAAAGTTAAAGTAACACAGTGTTACAACTAATCCATAAGTTTACAAGATAATGAAAGAAAACAATGTAAATTTCATTAATCAAAATGTAAATACAATATCACATAATTGGCAATTATGAATTTGTGTGTGTGTGTGTGTGTGTGTGTGTGTGTGTGCGTGCGTGCGTGCGTGCGTGCGTGCGTGCGTGCGTGCGTGTGCGTGCGTGTGTGTGTGGCCCTTTCAAAAAAGCTATTCATATGCAATGATCCAAGGATGCTTATGAGGGAGACATGGATCGCTACAATATGTGGATATCTGTTATAAACAAAAACATCATTCACATCTAGCATGTATAGAAAAGTATTTCATTATTTTTAAATATAATTTTCCAGCAAGTGTTACAACCCTTTTAATTACCTCACCCATGGGGTTATCTGTAATGTTTGCACTTCTGTCAGTTTAGCTAAATAAAAATATATCTGGACTTTATAAGGACTAAGGAAGCACACGTATTAACGTACAAAACTAATTAATGTTTTTGTGTCAGTTTATTGTTTAAAATGGTCCGCCAATGTGCATTTCATATGTAACACGTGACCTTTCCACGGCACTACGCAATTACGTGAGGTTGCGCTGGCTCGTCACACAGCTGGAGGAAGAAGAGAAGTTGTGGTTTAAAAGTGCATATTTTTTATTTTTCTTGTCAAACATGACAATCGTTTCGCTAGATAAGACCCTTATGCCTCGTTTGAGATCGTTTAGAGGCCTTTGAAACAGCAATTTTAAACTGCATTAAAACTGTTAAGTGTTGGGGTCCATTAAAGTCCATTAAAATGAGAAAAATCCTGTAATATTTTCCTCAAAAAACATAATTTCTTCTCGATTGAACAAGTAAGACAAAAACATTTTGGATGACATGGTGGTGAGTAAATTATCTGAATTATCTGACTAATCCTTTAAAGGAATATTCCACTTTCATAAACAAAATCTGATCATTTACTCACCTTCATGGGATCCAAGATGTTTTGTCTTTCTTTGTTCAGTTGAGAAGAAATTAAGTTTTTTGAGGGAAACATTCCAGGATTTTTCTCCATATAGTGGACTTAAATAGTTTAGTTTCAATGCAGCTTCAAAGGGCTCTTAACAATCCCAACCGAGACATAAGGCTCTTATCTAACAAAACACTTCTCATTTTTGCCAAGAAAAGAAATCTTCTCATCTTGCATTAGCAGTTGTGATGCTCCAGTGTAACCTTAAATATTGCGTAATCAAGTTGAAAGGTCACGCAATGAGTATGCAAAACTACCACTCCAGTCTTTACAAGATAACTGTACGTTCACACCGCCGCAGGGTCTGTCCATACAAACTTCCCTCGTCCCCTTGACAAAGTGGAACGCACTTCAAAATGACCACCAGCTAAACCAGCATCAAACCAGCATAATTCCCATGCTGGTTTGATGCCGTTTTTTTCAGCAGGGAGACCAAATGTTGCTAGCCATGCTTTAGCCTAAATGGCTGTGTTTGGACCTCTATTGGACGTCTTTTAAAGGTGCAGTGTGTAAATTTTAGGGCATCTAGTGGTGAGGTTGCGAATTGCAACCAACGGCTCAGTCTACTGCTCACTCATCACATTTGAAACACATAGAGAGGCTACAGTAGCCGCCACCGTGCAAACATGTCATTGTCGGAGACAAATTAGTTAAAACATTTTGTCTGTTAAGGGCTTCTATAGAAACATGGCAGCCCAAAATGGCGACTTCCATGTAAGGGGACCCTCTCTGTATGTAGATATAAACTTCTCATTCTAAGGTAATAAACACATAAGGGTTCATTATGAAAGGTACACCCCAGATAATATAGTTTTGAATATTACTTTGCATTTCTGTCAAGGTATCCTTTTAAAAATTACACACTGCACCTTTAAATGCAAAATTGCTTCCTGTGCACCTAGAAAAAGCTGTTGTGGCACTTTTCTTCAGACAGTTAAATCTACTTTAATACCGTAATACCTGAACTATTAAATCAATGTTTCAGTTGTATGTATTAAAAGCAAGTAAGAATCAGATTACATCTATACACTTTATTAATAAGTGATGTTAAGGACAGTTGTCATTGAGCAAATTCATTATGCGACAGGATACTAAAAAGACTATAAATATTGTGTTACAGAAAGATTTAGCGTTGATCTAAAACATAATTACTGTAATTAATAACAACAAAAAAACAAAGCAATTGGTCTATAAAAAACATATGATGTAAAGCCCACAATCATGAAACCAGAGTTAAATATCTACATAAATTACTAAATCAAATCAAATTGGGCATCTAACATTTTTGCCTTCGTCTCTTAAAGCTTTCTTCACAAAAAAGCAAAAAGTATTTACAGTTTTCATTGATTATTCAATGCTATGTCACATGATATGTAAATGTATAACAGAGCACAGGCTCAAACTACTCGACACTTTCTTCTATTGTGATTTCTATGTTGGCTGAAGCCTCTGCGGTCTCTGTGCTCTCCGTCTCTTCCTGCTTAATATCTGACACGTTCATCTCCTCCATACATTCATCAGATACAGAAACCGCAGCCAGAGCGCTCTCTGTAGTTTCCACTGCTCCTGTTGTCGTGGACACGGCTGGAGTCAAGATAACCTCCGAACCGTGGACAGACGTGGACATGGATGGAGATACTGTGATGGAATGTGCGACGGAGATGGGAATGTTGAACGAACCGCTAACCGCAGAACCATCCAGCGAGATGATGCCGGAACCGTCTACGGTGACTATTGGCTGTAGCTGCGTACCTGTGGGCACATCGGTCTGGATAACCGTGAGGCCGCCCAGGGAGGGGTGGCTCACCAGCGCGATGGTGCCGGTGCCGGACCCGGTCCAGTCACCAGAAATTGTCACGGGCTCTCCGGACACAGTAACCACTTCTTGGGGTTTTCCTGCATCACTCTGGGGTTCAGGAGCGACGGTCGGGGTCTTTTCCTTTTTTTGAGAACCTTTTACCTTCTTGACTCTATCTTCAACATTTCCCTTCAGAACGACAAGGTAGTTCTTCCACGGAGTTTGTTTGTCATGGGTCTGCATAATGAAATAGTTGAAATCATGTTTGAGATGTTGCATTTGGCGTTCGCAACAGGGAATTATGTGCATATAGCAAGAAGCATGACTGCATAAATCTGGCATCTTTACACTGGCTACAGGTTAAATAATCGCATACATTTTAAAATATTGCTAATCACATATAAAGCATTAAATGGCCTAGTTCTGCCGTATTTTTGAGAACTACTATCAGAATACAATCCATTGCATACATTGCAGTCGCAATACTCTGTTCACTTAATTATCCCTAGAATATCAAAAGTGTCTAAAGGGGGTAGATAATTTTTCTATGTAGCCCCCAAGTTATTAAAATTATTGAAATAATTTGGGTCAAGCTAAAAAAAGTTTGAAAACCCCTGGTATAGTTTGAGTCCAGGGATTTAAACCCATGGCCGTCAAGAGTAATGATTATGGTAACCCTTTATCATATGCATATCGGTGCATATAAAAATTGTACATCCCTGGACTGTTTTTTGCAGCATTTATATGTAGATATATCATGATATGTTGTAATGCAATAAAATAGGTGAATATTTTATAGGCACTATAAAACCCCTATTAAAAAAGTTCTTGTACTTTACCAGTGTATGTCGGCGTACGGTGGATTTGTCTGTAAATGTTCTTCCACACATGCTGCACATATACGGCTTCTCTCCTGTGTGAATTCTCTGATGTCTCTGAAGGGCATTGAGTTGAGTAAACTGCTTATCACAGTCTGTACAATGATATGGCCTTTCACCTGCACAAAGAACAGTGGCAAAACTGATTCATTAAATATGCAAGTGTTTTTAAATGCATAAGGTTAGGTTAATGCCTGTGAAAACACAGCTAAAGTCATTTACTGTTTTTTACATAAAATCATCCTACATAATGTAAAGAACATTCTGTGAAAATATAAACTTGATATGACTAGCTCAGATGGAAATTTGTCGATTCGTTGTCAGAATCCGCTAAACGGCACGTCTATTTGTTGGCAGAATCTGCTAAACGGCACTTCGATTTGTTTGCAGAATCCGCTAAACGCCAGGTCAATTTGTTGTCAGAATCCGCTAAACGGCACGCCGATTCATTGCCAGAATCCACTATACGTTGCGTAGATTCGTTGTCAGAATCCCCTCAACGGCACATCATTTTGTTGGCAGAATGCGTTAAACGCCACATCGATTTGTCATCAGAATGAGCTAAACGCCACGTTGTTTTGTTGGCAGAATCTGCTAAACGTCACATAGATTTGTTGTCAGAATCCACTAAACGCGATGTTGTTTTGTTGGCAGAATCCATTAAATGTCACGTCATTTTGTTGGCAGAATCCGCTAAACGCCAGGTCGATTTGTTGGCAGAATCCGCTAAACGCCACGTCGATTCATTGCCAGAATCCACTATACGTTGCGTAGATTCGTTGTCAGAATCCCCTCAACGGCACATCATTTTGTTGGCAGAATGCGTTAAACGCCACATCGATTTGTTGTCAGAATCCACTAAACACGATGTTGTTTTGTTGGCAGAATCCATTAAATGTCACGTCATTTTGTTGGCAGAATGCGCTAAAAGCCACATCATTTTGTTGGCAGAATGCGTTAAACCTCACAGCGATGTGTCAGCAGAATCCCCTAAGCGCCACGTCGATGTGTCATCAAAATCCGCTAAACGCCACGTCGATTTGTTGTCAGAATCCGCTACACGCTACATCGATGTGTCGGCAGAATCCGCTAAACCCCACGGCGATGTGTCAGCAGAATCCCCTAGACGCCACGTTGATGTGTCATCAGAATCCACTAAACGCCACATCGATTTGTCGTCAGAATACACTACACGACACGCCGATTTGTTGTCAGAATCCGCTTAACGCCACATCGATTTGTTGTCAGAATCCGCTACACGACACATTGATGTGTCGGCAGTATCCGCGAAATGCCACGTCAATTTGTCTTCAGAATCCGCTAAATGCCACAACGATGTGTCATCAGAATCCGCTAAATGCCACGGCGATTTGTCGTCAGAATCCGCTAAACGCCACGTCGATTTGTTGTCAGAATCCGCTAAACTCCACGGCGACGTGTCAGCAGAATCCCCTAAACGCCACGTCGATGTGTCATCAGAATCCGCTAAACGCCACAGCGATTTGTCATCAGAATCCGCTAAACGCCACATCGTTTTTTTGTCAGAGTCCGCTACACGCCACATCGATGTGTTGGCAGAATCCGCTAAACCCCACGGCGATGTGTCAGCAGAACCCCCTAAGCGCCACGTCGATGTGTCATCAGAATCCGCTTAACGCCACGTCGATGTGTCATCAGAATCCGCTAAACGCCACATCGATTTGTTGTCAGAATCCGCTACACGCCACATCGATGTGTCGGCAGAATCCGCTAAACGGCATGTCGATTTGTTGTCAGAATCCGCTACACGCCACATTGATGTGTCAGCAGTATCCGCTAAATGCCACGGCGATTTGTCGTTAGAATCCGCTAAACGCCACGTCAATTTGTTGTCAGAATTCGCTACACGCCACATTGATGTGTCGGCAGTATCCGCTAAATGCCATGTCGATGTGTCGTCAGAATCCGCTAATAGCCACGTCGTTTTGTCATCGGAATCCGCTAAATGCCACATCGTTGTGTCGTCAGAATCCGCTAAAAAAAACACGTCGATTTGTCGTCAGAATCCGCTAAACGCTACGTCGATGTGTCGGCAGAATTCGCTGAATGCCACGTCGATATGTTGGCAGAATTTGTTCTGACTTTCAGCGTTTGCAATCTTTCTAGTTACATCTTTAGTGACTTTCCAATTGTTTACCATGTCTTGTCCACATAAGTGGATTTTTTAAAAACGTTTTTGCCCCAAAATTTTGCAGGCACTTAGAGGGTTTTGCAGCTAAAGATAAATACGAATAAACATGTCAAATGCACTTTGTGGATTTTGCTTTGAACTTCTCATGTCTTGACTGAATAAGGCCAGTGAAATCAAGCTTTGATGCTCCTAATCTCATTATTAGATTATAAAACTTCAGGCTAGATTTCACAGACAAGATCGCATTAATTATGATTAGTATTTATGATTAGCACTGAATTGTTATTTAGTTAGCAAATCATACCTGTGTGTATCTTCATATGCTGGTGAAGTGAGTTTCTCTGAGCAAACGCTCTATTGCAGGTTTCACACTTGTAAGGTCTGAATCCAGAGTGAATTCTGTTGTGATGTTTCAGGTATTCTTTAGACGCGAAGCTCTTGCCGCAGTTCTCGCACATAAACGGCTTTTCACCTGAAGGGAAAGAGATGTGGATTAACATCTTCTGCTTATTCTTTAAACACAAGGTGAGTGAGATATCAGTCCATGTACCTGTGTGACATCTCCTGTGGTAGGACAGCATGTGGTTCTGGGTAAATCGGGCATCGCAGAGGTCGCAAGCGAATGGTTTCTCTCCGGTGTGGATCCTGGAATAAAATTAGAATAATTTAAACCTCTGTAGGAAAAAGTAAGATTCAAGATGACTGGCTCACGTATACATAATCAGATTATTATTGCTTTTAATAAATATGTACCTCTGATGTGTCTTGAGAGCTGAACTTTGAGAGAAACTAGATCCACATTCATTACATTTGAAGGGTTTGTGCCCCGTGTGCGTCCTCATGTGTAACGTGAGGGCCGTTTTGGAGCTCAGAGATTTGCCGCAGATATGGCAGAAGTGCCTGTCTGTGCCGCCCTCGTGCACCTGTCGCCTGTGCCGGGTCACGTCCTTCTTGCGCTTAAAGGATTTGTTGCAGATGTCGCAGGGGAAGAGCCTCTCGTCGCTGTGAACGTGCCGCTGGTGGATCTTCAGGTTGCAGCGGTTGGCAAAGGTCTGCTGGCAGACGTCGCAGCGGAAAGTGGTGTCCGTCTGAACGCCGTGGTTGACCTTCAGATGTTTCAGGTAGCTTTTCTCGTAGTAGAAGGACCGGCTGCATTTTTCGCACCTGTACTTTGCATTTCCTCTTTTGGTTTCCTTCTCATCTTCGTCAGCCTCGTCCATTTCCTCAATGGGGAGGAAGTCAGAATCTTGAGGTTCTTCATCGTGAACAGAACGTGGCGAATCAGTTCGGCACTCCTCACCAGCCTCTTTCTCTCCCAGTGTTTCTCCAGACGCATCCTGTGACTCCATCTCAGGATCTTGAGATGTTTGTTCTTCTTCTGCTGTATCTGAATCTTCAGGAATCTCCATTTGTTTCTTTGATCTTTTTTTCACAGACACTGTGCGGCTGGCTAACCTATTGCTCTTCCTGCTCTGCATGTCCTGGTCCTTCTCTTTAATATTTTTGAACTTCTTTGGCGTTTTGAGTGTTTTTTTTCTCTTTAACGCTCGTTTCACACGTTCACGTTTCTTTATTCGAACATTTGAGGTTTTTGAACCCAATCCATCTTTCTGCAGAGATTCGTCTGAAAAAGCACTGGGATTTTGTGTATCGTTAACCGAGATTTGGGAGGTGCAGGCATCCACTAAGTCCTGGCAACCCAGCAGTTCAGCCATTTGTAATACAACATTGACGTAACTTTTGTCCACCTCCATTTTCCCAGAATACACATATTCCAGGAATTTTGCGAATGCGCTTGCTGAAATGTTGGACACAAATATTTTCTTCACTTTTTCATCGGTTAAAAGCAGCGCTCTGAAGTAACTACTGGATGCAGCGAGGACCACCTGATGGGCTTCAAACTCCTCCAGCTCACCTGGATAGTCGACCTGGACTGTGATGTCACACAGATTTCCCATGGTCCTAAGCTTCCGCATGGCGTCGAGTAGATTTTTATGATGACAGGTGGATTGGAGTTGAACCAATCCATCACACATTTTCTCTGGTATTTGCAACTGTGAGCAAGACAAAGAGTATCGTTAGCACTAGTGCTGCCTCACGATTAGTCGCGACTAATCGTTTGCAGAATAAAAGTTTTTGTTTACATAATATATGTGTGTGTACTGTGTATAACAATTATGTATAAATACACATACACACATGCATGTATATAATTAAGAAACATTTGCATGTGTATATACATGTTTATATTTATATATAATCTATATTATATATAAATATAAATATTTATTATATAAATATATTTTTTTCTTAAAATTATACATTTATGTGTGTGTATTTATATAAACATAATTATTATACACAGTACACACACATTTATTATGTAAACAAAAACTTTTATTCTGCAAACGATTAGTCGCGACTAATCGTGAGGCAGCACTAGTTAGCACTGCACATTTATACAAAACTTTTTTTTTTCAGTAATGCCCAGCTGGTTGTGCATCTTTCCTCTCGACTTTAAACATAATTTAAAAAAATTAGTTTCATATTCAAGTTTAAATGGTTTATTATGCGAAAAGTGATACCAGTGATATGAGAAATATATATAAAAAACTAGAACTAGACTTCAGAATGACTAGCCATCTGTAATACATATATGTAATATAAAATATATAAAACTGTTACAACACAATACAAATATTAAAGCAAAAAATATGTATCAATGCAACTTTCATGAATTAAAATAACTAAAAGTCTTTCTTCCGCTGGAAAAAATAGTCCCTCGCCGACTGTATGTTTACGTTGGTAACAGTGCTGCGCAGTGATACACAGAATCGTTGGGTGCAGCGGTCATATCTGTGTTTTATCGTGAATGAAACACAGCTAACGTTATTGACCAATCAGAATCAAGGACTGAGATTGACTGTTTAGTAAATCTATACAGTATTTTATTTGATATGATTTGATTTTAAAGTATTAAATAAAAGTACAATCATGTACTAATTTAAAAATCCATTGTAAGAAAACCAATTGTTTCTTTAGCATTGAATTTGTTTTAATCACTTATTCACTTTTACAATCAGTTTTTAAAACCCATATATTATATTATCGTATTATTGGACAAACTGGTTTTCATGAAAAACGTCATCCATCATATTAATAATAATACCCTAAAGCCTAACAACACATTAAAGCCAGTAAGTAAGCCTGCAGGCCATGCTAGCCGTCTAACAGAATAAACAAATCAAGACTTTACAGTCTTCTCCATCGTATTATATTTACATAATATTTGGTAAGTGTCGAATCTAACTGCCTTTGTTTGGGTACAGAATAAAATACTAGCAGAAATATAAAGGAATGCTAAAAACGGTTAGCATCATTAGCCTATCTTCGGGTATGAGATATGTGCACTAGTTTCACTTCTGATCAATTCTTATGTTATTTCTCTGATGTCTTTAATATCATCTGTGACATGCAATGAAAGGAGGGTTTGAATAGGAAGCTGGAGGTTTCTTACCGTAAGCCCAGTAAAACTGCAGCCCTGTACAAATCTACAGGCACAACAAGAGCGTTTCCGGTAACCCAACGCAGTCCGAGCGCAAAGCATCACGGGAAATGTAGTTTAAATACCGGATTTTTACGAAATATGACTAATGTATTGTAATATATACCTTGAGAAAATAATACTTTTTTGTAATTTTCTGTACATATTTATGTATATTTTATATTTGTTTTTAGATTTTACCTATGTTGCCTATTTTATGTTTTTGTCTTGTTTATATAGTCTATGGAGAAGCATTCAATAAATAGACCGTACATGACAATAAACAACTTATAATAAACTAAACGTATTTATCTTAGAACCATACATTTCAGAAATCACCTCTGATGAGAGATTTTATTAATTCATAAAAATTAAGAAATACTATTTTAATATTCAAAATATTCAGAATTTAGGTCAATGTAAGGTTAAGAATGTTACTTTGAGTAAAAGGTTTGTTTAAAACTAAGACCAGTTACTTTAAAACAAGTTGTTGAAAAAGAGAGAATAAAGTTTTTTTTTTTTTGCATTATTTGCAAAATTGTGTCATTCATTTTTATTAAAGGGATAGTTCACCTTAAAATAAAAATTCTGTCATCATTTACTCATCCTCATGTTGTTCTAAACCTGTATGAACTTTTTTCTGATGAACACAAAAGAAGATATTTTGAGAAATTATCTTAAACACACAGCAGATAGTGTCCATTGACTTCCATAGTAGGATAAAAATATTTTGGAAGTATTGTGATAAATGATGAAGAAAATATTTTGATAAATGATGGTAAGCACACAGTTGACAGTACTCATTAAATTCCATTATATTTTTTTATTCCTACTATGGAAGTCAATGGTCACTATCTGATGTGTGTTGTTTACCATAATTTCTCAAAATATCTTCTTTTGTGTTCATCAGAAAAAAGAAATTCATACAGGTTTGAACCAACATGAGGATGAGTAAATAATGACAGAATTTTCATTTTAAGGTGAACTATCCCTTTCATTTAAAAGAAAGTAAAAGGTGAATATTCAGAGCTCAGGTGCAGGGCTCCTTTCGAGACAGCAAGCCAAGTTTGTTTACCATTAATCCTTAACATCTAAATGCGCAGGCAAACTAGTGAATCAGTTATCGGTATCGGCCGGTGCATGTTTAAGTGAAAGTAAATTTAACTTTTTTTTTGTATATGAGGTTTGCTTACCGGTTGTTTTTTGTCATTTAAGTTGCAATATTTGGCATCTGTGCCATATAAGGCTGATTGTAATATGCTATGTATATTACAGTAAATACATTTTTATCATCTTTATACATTTAAATTTGTACTATAATCCACTAAGTATCTGCAGTCTGAAAACTGAAAAACTGTTTGTAGATTTAAAGTGCTAAAACCATGTCAGTGCCTACAGTAGGCTGTTAATACAACAACCCACATTCTTGCCTGTGACCTTATAAGATAATAGTGCTCCTGAAATACTTAAGGGCACCTGAGTTCATGAGTCAACTGCAACTCGGTTGCTATTTTGGTTTGTAAATGTAAACATATAGCCATGCAGCTGCAGTTTGCATTAGTTAAAAATGTATTTTAAGGGCAGTCAGCAGTTCTTTCCCCCCAAGATTTGTGCATACCTAAAGCTCACTGGTGTATTAGGGTTCCTGCAGGCATCAAATACATTTTGAAGTACCAGCCACACAGATTTACATAAATAATCATATTTCAATTTATTACAAAACTGGATCATTGTTGCCTGACTAAAATGAGTGTACCAAGAATTGTTAGAAATAATTATGCAACATCATTAGCAAAAAATGAGGCCAAAAACAGATTCATAAGCATAATTATATATGATATATGTATCATTTGCATTTTATAGGCCCTCACTATTAAACAATATATAATTTTTAAAAGCATGTTGTGAAAAACAGGCTTAAAAACCTATCATACACGCCATTAAAGAACCATTTTTGGCTGAATGGTTCATTAAAAAAATAACTTTTCAGTATAGTGAAAAAAGTATCTTTAGATTATTAAAAGTATGAAAGAAATTGTTCTTCTTTGGTATCTTTATTTTTAAGAGTTTAATTACTAGTCATTCTGCAAGTAAGCAGTTTGTAAATTTCTGTATGCAACAAATACCTAGAGAATACGTAATTATTAATACAGTTTATTATGCAGTTTGCTATTCCATTTTATAGCTCGGTAATGCTTTCACTATCAGTCATACTAATTTATGTCCACTTGATGCTGCTGTTGCTTGCAATTTCAAGAAGAGAGTTGGGCCAAATGGAAACTGGACCAATTCAGTTTGATCTTCTGCATTATTCTGACATCTCTATCAAAATCTGGACAAAGCAGACTGAAAACTACACAAACATTACAATGCCGTGATGCGGAGTACCTCTTTATTGACTGTATAAGGCCATGAAAACACATTTAAAGTGGCGTTTTTGGAAGACAGCTTTTCCTTCAGTCCCAACAGACATGTTTCATCGTTCTACTGATGATGTATTCAAAAAGCGGACTTTTTAATTTTCATTCATGTCATGTTCCATCATGCTAATCTGATGCAAGTTTAGACTCATGGTTCTTTGCTGCCGTGCATGTTATTCCTCCAGGATTCACCAGGGGGTTTGCGTGGTCTGCCAAGGTCTTTTTATTGACATAGGAAATCCATATGCCTCGCATTTCCCCTAATGAGTTCTGCAAGTACGCGGCTCCTCTCAGTGACTCATGCAGCACTTGTGTGGACCGGAGACTGTGGTTTTCCATTTACCTCTGGAGCTGAGCCACGGTGTCTGCGCTGCTGTAACCCGGCACGCTTGCAAAACCAGACGGCTACGAAGAGGCCTCCCTTTCTTACAGTGCATAACAATGGAGCCCCGATGCATTATGGTATAGCTTGTCTGGAAATCTTGTTGAGAGTGAAAGAGAAATGGAAACTTAAGGTCACTTCATGCTTTAAATGAGTTCAATTCAGTGCCATTAATCCTCTTATGAATGCTCTTGAAAAGAGGAAGTGGTGTAGAGAAAAGCTTGCAGCAAATATACACTCACCTAAAGGTTTATTAGGAACACCATACTTATACTGTGTTTGACCCCCTTTTGCCTTCAGAACTGCTTTAAACCTACGTGGCATTGATTCACTGAAAGCATTCGTTAGAAATGTTGGCCCATATTGATAGGATAGCATCTTGCAGTTGATGAAGATTTGTGGGATGCACATCCAGGGCACGAAGCTCCCGTTCCACCACATCCCAAAGATGCTCTATTGGGTTGAGATCTGGTGACTGTGGGGGCCATTTTAGTACAGTAAACTCATGTTCAAGAAACCAATTTGAATTAATTTGAGCTTTGTGACAAGGTGCATTATCCTGCTGGAAGTAGCCATCAGAGGATGGGTACATGGTGGTCATTAAGGGACGGACATGGTCAGTAACAATGCTCAGGTAGGCCGTGGCATTTAAACGATTCCCAATTGGCACTAAGGGGCCTAAAGTGTGCCAAGAAAACATCCCCCACACCATTACACCATTGCATTAATGAGAAATTGAACAAGTGTTCCTAATAATCCTTTAGGTGAGTATATAGATGTAGGGAATATTGGGGCTATTTGTCGCAAGAATTGAGTCATGGTTTGAGTTCAATAAATGCTTATTTTTCTATAACTGTGAATTTTGTTTGTGTGGAGGTGTTTTGTTTGTCAGGTTAATATTATTTTAAGACAAGGACATTTTTTATGTCTGATTATGATGACACATTTATTTTGAGTGCTTTATATGTCATTGCAATTATTTTAAAAGTTGTTTTATTTTGTTGATTCAAAGAACTGCTAAAGTGTTACAGGTGATAAAAGAGTTCATTGCAAATATGGCAACAGACTTTTCCATATGTTATGTGGTGGGTAAAAGAAAAGCAAACACACAGCTCTGAAAATATCTTGTGCATTTGTAAGATGCCACAAAAACCGAAACAAGCAGTTGGTGTTTATATGCCCTGTTTATGAGCTGAATGTCAGAGCTGTTTTACTCCAATATTCCTGGATCGGAAAATTTTGTCCTCGGATGACCCAGAATTACCCCGAATTCAATCCTATTTTGCTGGGAAGCAATAGAATGTTGGACTGTAGTGACTTTTTATAAAATAACCACCCAAATTTCTTGCCTAGTTTTTAACCACATAGTTAATAGACTTCAAGTCAAACGTGCATGCTTCCAAGCCAATAGTCCTCGGTGGTTGATATTTCTTCCATCTAATTTCAAAATAAATGTTATCATGGACAAAGCTTGACTTGAAACTCAATACGCGCCGCAAAGATGACCGATTGTTGTTTCTCCGGATGCTATGCGAGTGTGTAATGATGATGATGATGATGCATTGGATGGGGTAACTCAATACTCCAAAGAGTTTAAACTTCCCGAGCATATTTCTGTCCATTTGAATTTACATGAATATGGCACTTTTTCCAATACAGCTGAATAACCTTACAAGTCTTCTGAGATTTTCCATCCATTTTTATTGTCCATAAATTACTAAGCTGATCTTATGAGAATTAGTACGTTTTTTTAACGAGTTGTCTAATTTGTATGAATTCATACAAAATAAATTGTACAAAAACATACGATTATCAATGACGATACCACCCTTAACTCTCCCCTTAAAACCAATGTCACAATATTCAGCTACTGCTTATAAAATACAGAATAGAGATGCCTATATTTTGGATGAACAATTGAATACTTGTTCGATTGATAAAATGATGGATACAGTATCCAGCTTTGGGAAACAGTAAAGTGATTTACCACACTGAATGGAGCCCATGACTCACCCCGTCCGAGTTTCTCCTTCAACTGACCTTGCATTTCATCCAGCGTGTAACACTATACAGGCTTAAACAGCTCTCAACCTGAATAGGCAACTCAAGGACAACCACAGGCTAAAAACAGAACATTTGTATGATGAGTGCTTGTCGATTTCACTCTGTTATGGGCAAAATTAGAACGAGATGTTTAGTTGACAGTCATTCAGGTCACAGTGTGTAGAAAATGAGTATTAGCAGTTTAGATTCCTGATGTTTGGTATAGGAAGGTTTTTATACCTCTAATTGTATTTTGTAAGGGCCTATAGACGGTTTCAGCAGTAGCAACATAAACAAGCGGCTGTCGCGGTCCGCAGTAACTTCCGGTAAACTCCGCTAATAATAAATAACAACAAAGTACTTTAAACTTAGTTTATTTATATGACAAGCAAAACAACAACACATAGATTACCTAGGAAACCAAAACATTTGTTATTTTTGACGAGGCATTTCTTCAAGAGATCAGTTTAGCAACTAGTTAGACCATTAAAAAAAAAAAAAAACGGAAGTAAGGTTCGGATCCAGACGTGTATCACGTGCGTCCGATGAAACGGTCTATAAGCAGGGTCCAAAAGTAAATGCATTGTATGAAAATACACACCTTTAAAAAAAAGTTTGTTTGTTATCTTAATACCTTTTCTCTTAAATAGTTTAGGAACAAATGTATAATGCATCTTTATATCAGAGGAATAAAATAAATCTTTAAATAAAAATATGCCAAGGGAGGTAAGACATTATAAGACTATTAAGAACAATTTTGAACCCTGTGTGTTTGTTATCAATATGAATGTTGTAATACCGGTAAATCATTTTCAAAGTTACACGGTCCTTCTTGTGTGATTTATCTTAATGGAGTCTATGTTTAGTACTTCAACTGGAGATAAGCACAGATATGAGCATAACCTTTGCCTTTACATGAGTAATACTGCCGTTATGAATGAAGCGGATTTATCAATGAACTCGCAGCCCTGACTATGATGCCATTATCCTGAAATAGATATTGTCATCCAATCTGATATTGTCTGTTGGATTGTCCTGAGACTATAATTTTTTTCTTGTGTCCTTGGATAACTTTGATGTTTTGCTTTTGCATTGATTCTCTTGATCTTCAGCCAGTTGGGAGGTTTGATTGCATTGGTGATGCATTACAAAACTGCAGTAATAAATGCCTATTGCACTGCAAAATACACTCTAAAATAGGCTGGGTTATTTTCAACTGGTTATTGTTCATCCCTTTTTGACCCAACGCTGGGTTCAAGATATACCCAGCATTTTTTAGAGTGTAAGCTTCAGAGAAATGTTATGTCAGCAATTTTGCTGGTTCACGTTCCAAAATATAATGTTTTGAGTTTTGCATGCATGCATGGCAGTTAAAAACACTGGCTTTCCGAAACAGCATGTCACTATTTTTGCATGCATACATATGTGATAGACATGTTTAATCCAGTCTAATTCCATTGTAGCAAAATGTTTAAGACAATACCAGATACCATTCAAACATAGTGAGGTCATGTGACCAGTGTGGGCCAGTAGTGAGGTGTTAGGGCCGCTTTAAAAAAAAAAAGCTTTTCAGTAACGTTACATTAGTTATTTTAATAAAAAAGTAAAATTGTTGACAAAGGACACAGCTTTGCATTTCCCTAAAAAAATTCTAATTTTTCTTGGCGGGTTACAGAAGAGGTGCCAATTTCTAATTCTATGCAGAAATTTTATTAACAAAATCCAGTTGATTGTTTCCTTTATCTAAAATATCTTTAATATCCTATGTTCTTCCTGATTTGATAATATTTCTTATAACAGTTTTGTCTTACAAAACAGTATGTTTATTTCTTTTACATTTGCGTATATACCTCACTTTTTAATGTTGTCTTTTCAGAGATATGCGTTTTCTGTTGGCAGAAATAGTGAATTACCTAAACGAATCACTTTGAGTCGATTCTTGTCTTTAGATTCTTTTATTGGTCATGGTCGAAAGTGGTTCAAGATTCTGTCCGAATAGGTTTGGCGATTCCTTCTGAATCATCCGCGGAACTGACGCGAATCAGTGAATCCTTTGGCGCGCTTTCTCACTCAGTAAGACATTAACGCGGTGTTTTAGAAACATAGAACCAACAACCCCTGGAAAATTAGCTTTTTTTACACTTGGTTGAAATTTATCGTTCAAATGCAGAGTGATATTTGCCAGTAATCAAGTTCAACCCCTGCGCGTGAGGCTTGTGAGTGACGTCGTGCAGGTAAAACATCACACAAGTCTGAAATAGCATTGGCTCCTTGAAGTACAAATCTAATAGTACATGCTTATACTAATAGTAATCACTTATTGATAGTTACATTTTCACAACTACCTACGTGATATGCAATACCGGTATTTAATTCCAAACATTTGTTAATTGTGATTACGTGATGCCACATTGCTGGGTGAATCGTGGGTCAACGGCGCCGCCATTTTAAACAGGGCAGGACTGCCTATAAACACATGCACATGTTTTCTGGATGAAAAGAACCATTACATTTACATTTCTCAACTAGTTTCAATACTTTATGATCTGTGTGGAGTACAAAACGTTTATTTAATAACTTATAATTTCAATCAAAAGATTTTTTATTTAATCCTGTATGTACCGTAACAGTAGGCATATGTGATTTGTGTTTCATTTTGAAGAGACCCACTCATCAGCACATTCCTGATGAATTAAAAAGCAGTTAAGCTTCATCTTCTCCCTGCGTTCCTCTGTTTATGTTAATTAGATTGCATCACTGTGTCTTAGGATTACATGCTGCCCTCCTCCGTGCTTGTTATATGTGGGATGTCCTTTCTTTCTCTATATCTCTTTCTATCTCTCGAACTCTTACACATACAAAAAAACACAGCTTCGTTTTGCTTATTGCCGCAGGAATTTCATGCCTGGTTAGCAAAGGGAGGAGCTGAAGGCCCAGCGTCTTTCCAGCAGTGACTCTGCCTGGTCTCAATAGCAGGCTATCATACGACTTCTGCACTGTATAGTTTGTTATTTTTGCAAGTAGTGCACTATACTTGTTAAGTTGTAAACTAGTATTCCATTCCAAAGATAGCCATTAGATTCTTTGGATGGCATTCCATCTACTATTTTTGAAAGAGTGTAGTATGGATAGAATAACAAGATGGCCTACTACATTTGCAGTACACAATATGCAGTGCACACTGTATCCCATCATGCAATGTGCTACATTTATCAGTTTAACATCTTTTTCTTGACTCATTCATTAAATGGATGTCACTCAGAGCGGATTAAAGCGGGGGGTTGAGATCTGGCTGGTTAGCTATCCCAGTTACTCCCTGCTGGTAAAATACATATCACTTTTTCTTTAGCAAGCAAGCAACATATAAATTGCAAACATTTCATTATATTACAGTAGATGTTTCACCAGTGATTGATTTGTTGTTTGGTTGCTCTAAACAGCGTGAAATAGACTTGTGTTTTTTCCCGCCTGCCGTATGGAGTTCTAATATAGATTCATTACTCACATGGGATTTTTGGCTTCGGTGAAAAAAATTGTGTTTAGGAAATGTAGTTATGTTAACGTTGTACACAGTATTCATATGTGTTGCAGAAATGCTAAGTGTAGTATGGTAGTATGCCATTCTAAACATAGGCACACTATTCACTCACTGTTCACGCCACCTCCTGTCCTCAAGCTAAAAAAATCCCGTGGTTGAGGTCTGATCTTTCCGGATATGCTTTTATATAAAACACATGCCAGGCTCAGTGTTCTCCAGAGATTTCTCCACCACACAATTCAGTCATTCTCTCTCTCACTTAATCTCGCTGTCTCTCGCTACCAAGGCTTCATTGAAACAGCTGTCTCATTGGAAACGACCGTGTTCCCATAAGAAGGGTTTACACGTCTAAAATAAGGTGCTGTGGCGTTGACAGGTTAACCCTTTTCATAGAGCATTGCATAATGTGGTCGAATTCCAGACGCTTATGTAAGCACCCAGTTGAAACAGTGCCTCTATAGTCAACTCTCAATCCTGTCCATGTTTCTGAAAAGAGCTCTCATGAAACAAAACCTGTAAAAAATGCTGGTCAGCAATATTTGTTGACACAATGATCTTCACGGAGAATATAGAGATATGCTGATGCAGTCATTGCCGACTATAATACATACAACATGTTAATAAAACATTAATGATATGTATTAGTAGAGTATACCAAATCTTTAGCATAAGCATTTAATTATTCATAATAATAGTTTACGTTATGATCGATTCCTGATTTGATGATTACTAATGATATAAATTAGACCTGCAAGATATGTCAGGAATATTAAAATGTGCATGTCAATACTTAAAGTTATGTGTCGTTTTAAAGTTTTAGGTCGATGCAGATGGCAAAGAGACTGGTGAAAGAGTGATGCTTTTTTTCTCAGAAAGAGCACTAAATGATTTCCAACCCAGCGTTTGGTCAAAAAGGGATGAACCCAACACAATAGGTTGTAATTTAATCTATGCTGGGTTGTTTTATGGGGTGCACCGATAAAGGCCAATATACACTAATAATACGTGGCCGATAACTATTCTTAATCGCACAGCCGATAATATTCACAGCTATTTCTTGTACTACAGCTTTTGATTAGTAAATCCTTATCGATCTGAAATCACTGTTAGTTTGACTCGTTTATAACATGCATTTGAAAAAGCAACACTCGTCAAACATAATCATTATACATATTCATTGAGAAGCATAGCAAGCATTATCGGCCGATTGATCGGAGCATTCCTAGCGAATATATGTATTTTATCAGGCACATGAAGTGGGAGTATGTATATGTGGCGATATATAGTTTATTTTAAATGCATAAGATTTCTGTGGTGATGTAACCTTCACTCAGGCAGAATGAAAGGGAAATATCTCTATTGACCTCATAAGGTCAAGACGTTGCCGCCTTACGTATAGCAGGCTATTCATAAAGTGACAAAATTTCAAGTGTGTGGTTATACATTAACCACCCTGTTTTTTACACCCTGGTTCTGTTATATTTGGCAAATCCTGTCTGTTTGCTATTACAAGGTAAATGCTTTCATTACTGTAAACCGATATGTTCTTTTAACACAGCTACAGAAAATAAAATGTGCCATTAAATATGAAAATTTCAGAATTTCGCCAGGAGAAATGGTGGTTGTTTTGTATTATTATACAAAAGGTATAATTTTTATTTCCGGATTTCCATGCTTGTACGTCAACCGTGCATTTATGATTTCAGTAACATTTGTCTCGCAGGTGCACGTTTAAGACGATTTGCCTAGAGAGTCTCTTTCCCCCTCCTGTTGAAGCCAAACATGTTTGCTGCTGTTATCCTTTCCTCTTCAACTGCCAAGTCATAACCGGCCTGGGTGATTTTAGTTGAAAGATTTAGATATCACGGATTATCCAGATTTTGAAGGATTTGCTTGAAGAGTTATTAACTTCGACATTGTATTTGGCTGGCAAAGTCAAGACGTTCACACCGTTTGCAGCATTTTAGATGTTTCATTTGTCACGATTTCAAAAGGCAGTTTAGAGTTTTTGTGCAAAGAAATACATGAATAATATCTGTTATTGTTGTGATAAACAAAATAATCACAGACCCCTCCTTTTGCCAAAGATGACATCATCTATAAATGCGGGGGAAGCAGGCACGATTACACCTCAACAGTCAACAGCAGATTAAAAAAGACTGCGTTGTTGCATTGTTAAACTGTTATTTTCAAAACCGTTAATTGGTAATGCTCCACACATTGATTTAAGGGGAGAAGTGTGCAGTCCATCAGACTGTTTATGATGCTCGTCTGTAACAGGCTGGTTTTGATCTTTAAACAGCAGGAATAAATGTTTTACATAACACTGACTTTAAAAATTGCAAACGTCGACATCGCAATACACATATAAGAGTGATTTGCATTAAGTAAATGATTTTAATACTTAAAAAAGTTGTAGATAGTTGTTTGTTATTATATAGAGTTTGGTTCCAAAACACAGCTCTTTGCCTTAAACTCAATTTATTTCAATGGCTCACTATGAACTTCCAGGAACTAACTGAAGTCTCCACGAATCACGTGACGGCCGAGCTTTTTAGACTTCCAGTGGGCAAAATCTCTTCTTAAAGGGACACTCCACTTTTTTGAAAATATAAAAATTTTCCAGCTCCTCTGGAGTTAAACGTTTGATTTTTGCAGTTTTGGAATTTATTCAGCCGATCTCCGGGTCTGGCGCTGGCACTTTTGGCATGGCTTGGCATGGTCCATTGAATCTGATTGGACCATTGGCATTGCGCTAGAAACTTACCAAAGAGTTTCCATATTTTTCCTATTTAGACTTGACTTATCTGTAGTTACATGGTGTACTAAGACCGGCAGAAAATTAAAAGTTATTCTGGCATAATAATCAAGGAATTTGCTGCCGTACCATGGGTGCAGGAGACTCAATGATATTACGCATTGCCCAATAATAGTCCCCTGCCATTGAAAGTTATTAAGGGGACTATTTTCGGCTGCTGCGTGGTATCATTGCGCCTGCTGCAGCCATGTTAATCGCAACTTTTAATTTACTGTCTTAGTACACAATGTAACTACAGAAGAGTGAACTTTTAAATAGGAAAAATATCTAAACTCTTTGGTTATTTTTTAGCCCGATGCTAATGGTCTAATCAGATTCAATGGATTATGCTAAGCTATGCTAAAATGGTAGCGCCAGACCCAGAGATCGCCTGAATGGATTTCAAAAAGGTAAAAATTAAACGTTTAACTCTAGGGGAGCAAATGAGCCTTTTAAAAAAAGTGGATCGTCCCTTTAAAAAGGGCTCTGCATTAAAACAATCTCTCTTCACTTCCTGTCAAATTGTATGGCAGGTGGGCGGGGTCACAACAATTAGCAAATAGCAACATGACCCAACTTCAAACGATCCAATCAGTTCATGGACGAATTCAAGTCCAGCCCTACATTTTTTATTCGGATATATGTCACCACGGGCAAAATAAGACAATCGCTACTTCCGTTTCATGGCGACTTCAAGGTCATGTCAAAGATTGAAATTATTGTAAAATCTAACTTTGATGTTCCAAATCTTATCATTACATACCAATGTCTCAAACTACGTTAAAAATGTGTTGTAGATGAAAATGAATGAGCTATCCGCATCAAAAAAAGCACGTTTTCTGACAGCACAACAGAGTATACGATCAGTCTGGTGTATATTGAAGTGAGAAGTGACACATTGTTGTTTCTGTCTGACAGTATTAATCAGCAGGTGCAGTGTTGGACTGAACGGTACAGTGAGCGGCTGCCTCGAGCGGATAGGGAACACTGTGTATCTCTCATTAGGCGAGCGTGCTCTCTGCAGCTCAGCCGGTTAGGTTGCCTTGGTGATGAGCACGTTGTCATGGTTGTTTTTTTTCACGTTGAAGTCTATGTACCCGAAGATGAGCACAGGTCGATTTGTTAGCCACAAATGGGAAGTAGAACAATAGAGATTTTGATGTGTGTGGTAGTTTGCATGCATGAAGAATTATTGGCCAAACTGTTTATTAAAAATTACTTTATTATACTAGAATAAAACACCACAGTTTCATGTATTTTTGTAGATCACTTGGTAAAGGTCATGGGTTCGATCCCCAGCGAACACGCATGGTCAGTGGCGGCCGGTGACTTCTCTTCGGAATTCAAAATATATGTTCGGAGTGTCATGTGTGTTGCTCGTCATGTCAAAATATGTGTTCGTTGTGACATGTGTGTGAACCATGTGCATCATGCGTCTTGTCAAAATATGTGCCTGCTGCGTCGAAAGGGTATGATAAAAGAGACGCTCATGTTCACAAAATACTCGACACTAACATGACACAAACTCTTGGGGGCGGTTTCCCGGACAGGGATTAGACTAGTCCTTGACTAAAATAAATGTAAGAGCTGTCCAAACTCAAAACAACGTGCACTGACATATCTTAAAATACATCAGTGCCCCTTGTTTTACCTTTAAAGGTGCAGTGTGTAAATTTTAGCGGCATCTAGTGGTGAGGTTGTGAATTGCAACCAACGGCTCAGTCCACTGCTCACCTCTTGCTTTTGAAACACATAGAAAAGCTACGGTAGCCGACACCGGACAAACATTTCATCGTTGGAGACAACTTAGTAAAAAAGTTTGTCTGTTAAGGGCTTCTGTAGACACATAGCGGCACAAAATGGCGGCTTCCATGTAAGGGGACCCTCTGTGTATGTAGATAAAACGTCTCATTCTAAGGCAATAAAAACATAACGCTTCATTATGAAAGGTCTTTATACACCCCTGATAATTTCGTTTTGTATATTATTTTGCATTTCTGTCAAGAGATCCTTCTAAAAATTACACACTGCACCTTTAAAATGCACACCACCAGTAAGGTTTTTAGTATAACGTGTTTGTTAAAACTAATTATATTTCCTAATTAAATTTAGGCCTAGTCCTGGTTTAAGCTAATCCTTGTCCTGGAGACCACCCCTTGATTACACAAGATTTTTTTGGCAAACGCACTCTTTCGAGACGTGTACAGCAGGCTTGTGTTTTGATAAGATGCATTATGAACATGTTTCAGATGACGCAACAAACGCATATTTTGACATAACAAGCCACACAAATGATGGGCTATATGTTGAGATGAGCTTCACATCATGCGCCCTCGAAAAAGAAGTCACCGGTCATATGTGTTCCTATAACTCGGTGGTAGAGCATTGCATTAGCAGCCCAAACATTTGTAGGTTCAATCCCAGAAACACACATACTCATAAAAAATGTATACCTTATAATGCACTGAAAATTGCTTTGGATTAAAGCATCTGCCAAATGCATGATTGTACAGTTAGTCTAAATGCAGGTTGATTTGAATGAAAGCGTCTGTCAAATGCAAATGCAAAATAACATTGATCCAGTTTGGGAATTATGCTCTTTTTATAATTTATCCAAGACAGCATGGGAAGTTTAGCATCTCAGAAATCTACATTTTTTTTACATTGTTTACCACACAATGTAGGGTATACTATTAATGTGGGTTCAAGGTAATAAAAAGCCTCTAATGTACTCCTTCCTCCAACAGGAATGGGTTTTTAACATGTTTTTCAGCACTTCTCATATTATTGCCTTCTTAAAAGAAATCTCTTTACCGTTTTCCTCAATTTTGTAATTCGCTTTGGATAAAAGTAATGCAAAAAATGTAAATGATTTTCTTTAATCAAACAGGTATGAGATATCTTAATGTATCTCATGTGCAATTACACTGTAAAAAGTGAAAAGTTGGATTAACTTAAAAAATTACGTAAATTGGTAACACTTCCAAAATGTAACTTAAAATTTCACTTAAGTTTCACATTAGTTTTTTTTTTTAAAGATACCAATTGAAGTAATTTTGTTACTTCAGCTTTTCACCTTTTACAGAGTAAATGCAAACATTGTTTTAGCATGCGGTACAGTATTTATAGCATGTGCCACTGACTGGGCCTCAGGGTGTGTAACCAGCTTGGTCTAACTTTAAAGAACTAACTGGGTGAAAAGTACAGCAGACGTGTCAAGGACAATCATAACCGGGACTGAGACTGCATTTAGAAACATCTGCAGACAGTCAAGTGAGATCAAGTGGTGTAAAAACCACGGCCTGTCTGTTTTTCTGTTCGGTGCATACTGTACATCCAAGGCCTAAAACTAACTTTTTGCCACACCTGCCAATGGCAAAATTTACTGACCATAAATATGTTTTACTGGCCATGAAAGTGTTTTTTCAAACTACATTTGCAAATAAACATATAAGTAACACAATACAATAAGATATGAAGGATTACTCTACTTTCTTAAAAAAAATCCCAATAATTTACTCACCCAACATTTTACAGTTTAAATGGAGCTTCAAAGGGCTTTAAACGATCCCAACAAGGCATAAGGGTCTTATATAGCACAACAATCATTCATTTTCGGCAAGAAAAATAAAAAATATGTACTTTTAAACCACAACTTCTCGCCAGCGCGAGCTCACGTAATGCGTCATGACTTCAAAGGTCACGTGTGACGTATGCGAAACTACCGCCCAAGTGTTTACAAGTGTGAAGAAAGAGGGCCGTTCCGACGTTGTTGTATGTGGAATGATATTAATTAATGTCCTTATGTTATATTTATTGTTTAAAATGGTCTGCAAATGTGCGTTTTACATATGTAATGCGTGACGTTTCCACGCATCACACGGCTAGTGCAAGACAAGAAGTTGTGGTTTAAAAGTACATATTTTTTTCTTGCCGAAAATTACAATCGTTTCGCTAGATAAGACCCTTGTGCCTTGGTTGGGATCATTTAGAGCCCTTTGAAGCTGCATTGAAATTGCAATTTTAAACTGTTAACTGTTGGGGTCCAATAAAGTCTATTAAATGAAGGAAAACGTAATTTCTTCTCGACTGAACAAAGGAAGGCATAAACATTTTGATGATATTGGAGTGAGTAAATTATCTGGATTTTTTTAAGAAAGTGGAGTAATCCCTTTAACATTAGTTAGCAACATTAGTTAACCTAAAGTGACAGTAAATAATACTTATACAGGACTTATTAATCATAGTACATGTTAATTAGGGATGGGACGGTATGAAAATTTCATATCATGATTATAGTGACCAAAGTTATCACGGTTATCAATATTATCATGGTTTTGTTAAAATGAGATGGACATTTTCAAAAAGAACTTATACACACACTGAATTTTTTTTTTATATATATATTTTTAAAAATCACAATTTAATACAGTATTTCATGTCCCTGAATTTATTTCTGTGGTAAAAAAAATAAAAAAAATCTGTCTAATAAGTTTACTGTGAATGAATATAATACATTATCCCTTGAATGCTGCCTTCTGCAAAAAAAATATGTTGCATGTGCGTGCCTGCGTCAAACTGATTCTGGCTGGACAGGATTTAACGCGAGTTTTTAAAATCACGGTAATCAAACACGGTTGTAATGATAATTACATTTTAAACGATAATCGTCAGGACATTTGATCATGGTTAATCGCGAAACCGGTTATCGTCCCATTCCTAATGTTAATTTACATCAACCTAAACATTTGTAACTTAAAACATTAGTTGACGCACATAAAAAATCTCTTTAATTTATCGCCATGAAAACACAGAGCGCTGTCGTGTGTTTCTTATGATTGCACATCATGTGTCCATTTTGGTGGAGTTCGACTTCTCGCAGCATTGCGCAGAACGTTTGGATTATGACGTTTAAGTACCGCGATTCATAAGCATTGTTCTCGACTCGTTCTACCTATAACTTGATAATCAGAGATTGGTCTATGTAGCACGGCATGAAGTCGACAATCCTCGTTAGCGCTGCACCTAGTTTTTATAAAAATGTTACTGGCCAATTGGCGATTGACAGTTTCATATATTTGTCAGTGCCGATTGTTCATTTTAGACCTTTTTGCATTATAATGTTTAAAAATGCCTTATAAACCTAGAGTGCTTTTGAGAATAGGAGATCTATTACTCTGATGCAGTGTCCATTTCAAAGCTTTGCCAGGAACTTTTGATAGTGCAATGGTTGATCTGGAAGGATAATTGCAGATGTCGATCCAAAGGCTAATGCATCTTCTTGCTCAAAACCGTACACATTATTATTGCAGGGTGGAAGGCATTACCTCGGATGAGCTCAGTGGGAATGGCGACCCTATGAAACCATTCAGAGAGTGATTCGGCTTTTGCTTGGTATCTAAAAGCCTCTTAATGACTTCTGATGATAAATGCATGCAGTGATGTGTGAAAAATTACAGCTGCTGTTGCAAATGAGGATCTTTTTGGATGCATTATGCATCTTGAGCTGTGACATAAAATGCATAGAAGTGCCTATTGCACGGCCGTACAGTAAAGGTTGGGTATGTTTTCGATGTGGGCCAGACCCGACTGTACGGTGGATGAGTCATCGTGCAGATAAACCGCCTGAAATGTCAACATAGCTGGTCTTCATCCGTCTCACGTGTGGAAGTCAGGCATGCGGAGAGGGGAATCCCGCCTGAGACGGAGCCGTGTGTGCGTGTGTGTGTGTGTGTGTGTGTTTCCACGGTTGTGCCGATGTTCCCGGATAGCCGACTTTTATTGTGGATGACTCATCTGCAGAAGCCCTCCTGGATGGGTGCGAAGGTGATTCACCCTGCAATATACTGTATGTGTGTCTGCATATGTGTGCCATTTCTAAACCCGAGAAGATTCACGAGACGATGGTTGGTGTTTCTTTTCAGAATTTGTATAGGCACACGAGATTTGAGGTCACAATCTGCTTGGGGTGTTTTTGTTCCCATGTTTCATTAATTAGCAAGAATCTCAGTTTACAGCTTTGCTTTTTATTTATGGCTATTTTAAGGATGTCATACATTTCTGCAGTGCCCACCATACGCCCTCTAACTATATATAATTTACAGCAAGCTCTTGCTTTGTGCTCGAGAAATGATTTATTTATAGTCATAAAGCTATATCATGGCAGAAACAAGTTTTCATGCCTTTTTCTGAGATAAACATGCATTGTGCTTGCAGCATGGCCTAAGGTTTAATTTCCAGAAATTACATTTTCTTAATGTTTTTACATGCAAGAGTAGCAGATTTTGTTTTTCTCGGTAGATATACTAGATACGTTTACAATGCAAAGCTTTCTCAGTCCTTTCATTCCTTACATTTTTTCTAACCATGCTCTTGATGCGTAAATCATTTGAAACAAAGATCTCCTTAAAGGGGTCATATGATGCAATTTCATGTTTTCCCCTGCGTTTTTGGAGTGTTCAAAGCTGTTTGTGCACATAGAAGATCCGTAAAGTCGCAAAGATTAAAGTCTCAAAACCCAGAGAGATATTCTTTCTAAAAGTGAAGAGTCATCCTCGCCTTCCTACGGGCCTGTTTACATGAGAACGCTCGAGGGTGAAAACGTAAAAATATTTTATCGGATGTGCCTTTCGTTTACATGGCGATGGCGTTTTGGGGGCTTAAAAACGCTAAAAAGTGAAACCACCCTTCAGAGTGGAAATCTTAAAAACAATCTACCGTCGCGTTCTCGTCTAAAGAGTAGCAAAAGCAAAAGAGCAAAAATCTGCTAACGGTGGCTCTCGTCGCGTACGCGTTTACGTCACAGGCATGCGCCAGTTCAGGAAAATAACAACAAACATGTCGGATTATTTCTATATGTTGGACCTTTAAGTTGCCATAGCAGCTCTGATTAATATACAAGTCTTTCCAGCAGTTGTACGAAATATTCACAGCTAGTATTACTGATCAGAGAAGGCGCATTAATTACTTCAGTGAAACTGTTGATGCGCCAATTCGTCGGAGACAAACCAGACGGATTTGGACGAGACCTGGGAGAAACAGGAAGATGGTTGTACGCAAGCACACGGACTTGGTTTTGTTGTTTGTCAGTGCTTCACATTGACACTTCGCCTCCTGGAGTTCATACTACATCGAATATCACACACTTTTGCGTCACCATATGCACGCAGTTTTCCCCCTCAAAATGCTCGTATAAACGCGAAATAAAAAGTGATAACGCAACACCACTTTTGAGGTTTCTTTTCAGATCGTTTCCATGTAAACGTAGCCTAAAACGCCTCATTCAAAAACGCCCCCACATATTTACGTCACTGTGGGGAAAGATTTGCACAACACCACCCAAATATAAACGCAAAGAAAAAGGCATAACTTTTATTCTCGCTCTAGTATTGTTCCAAATATGGTGTAATATTTCCATCACACGATATTCGGCTAATCACACCGCACTAGATAGTTGGCCAATCGGAGCACACCGCCCTTTTCAAAATGATGAGCTTTGTAAAAATCGGCACATTTCAGAAAGACAGGGTGTAAAGGAGCAACAAATAATGTACAGTATGTGGAAAATAATGTGTTTGTTAACCTTAAAGGAAAGCTGATCCACCCTTTTTTGACTTTGGGCGCAGTAATATTGACAGAAGTTTGAGCGAGAGGAGGAGTAGTCAGCAGTGATGATGTTTCTGCGCGGCGAGGTCGAAGTGCGGCAAACTAAGTGCTCTTCCACCATATAATATAGTTCTCTTTTTTCTGCTTAAAAAATCGCCACGTTTTATTTTGTAACTACTCATGTAACAGTCTTTAAATAGGGAAAACATGGAAGTGTATGGTGTCTTCTAAATTAATCTCTGTTTGGATCCTAAGGAATGAATGGGGCTAAGCTATATGCTAACGCATTCACGACACGCTGTACAAAGATTAAGTGCACGCATTGAAAAAAGTTAGGTATTAATTTGTCTAAGTTGAGGTAAGAACATAGTAAAATATTAAAAAACAGTGGTGTTTTCCTTTAAATCGCGTAAACACGTGGCATTACACCAAATACACAAAATAATGTTCTTTTTAGCAACGTCATATAACCAATTTAAGTTTTGCACTCAAAATTCGTTACATTTTAATATTTTTTCTTAAAAAAAAAGAAGGATCTTGCAGACATTTTGGCTCATAGACCTTTTTCACATTCTTCATATAAAAGAAGAATTCTGCTTTACAAACCTGCTAATGAGGTTTAAGTGAGGCAAAGCCAACAGTCCGCCATATCAGGAAGTTATCACCGCTTAAATCAGTCATAAAGATGATGTCTCAGCATAGACAACATGTGCAGCATACAGTATAGCTGATCTATATACTGTGGGAATCAACTTTCCTTTCCGGAGAGAATGCATGGTAAGCACTTCACATTAAGATCTGATCTGAGCCCAGGAGTCATTATATTCAAATGTATTCAGAAAGTCCCTGCAAGAAGGATGTATAGTGACTTTATGTCAATATTCCCTGAAATCCACAGATGCTTGCAACTGACAGGCTTGGTGAAATGAAGTTTAGACAGAATTTGTGCCTTCTTTATTGCATTCATCTGCCATTGTGATTAACTAGATTCATTTTTCCATGAGGTCTTCATCTAACCACCCATTTTAACCCATGCCATGAACATCAGCATATACACACTGTGCAAAAGTCTAAGGTTAAAACACTGCACATATTCTCCATGGAGATGAGATCTTTGTGTTGTCAAATGAGTTTGTGCCAGGCTGTCTAACTGGAAAGCCTCGATTTACAGTAAATGAAAAGCTGCAGAGTTTGTCTTGTGCGTGGTAATCGAATTGTTTGGTTTTCCATTCCTGATTTGTATGAATGGGAGTTCTGGATTTTCCCGTTGGGATTTAAGGAATCTACCTCGGTAAAGATATATTGATCGCTCTGTATTTGTGTCTCTGTTTCAGTGTCACTCATCCTCTCTCACATCCTTGTCAGGCAGCACAAACAATGTCCGCGTCCTGCGTCTCTCTCCGGCTGTGTTACCATAGCAACTGCAGTGATGGGGAACACTGTGTTCCTTCCATCTGCAAGTGGGTCACGGACAGAACGACACGTACTGTGTCCATATTGAATGGCTGATGCTCGGCACGACATTGCCAGTGACCTATATCACAAGTCCAAACAGGAATTCCTGTTGGCGGCAATGCCAACCGATGGACTCAAAAAGAGTTTGTTGCATATATGCACAATGCCAAATTTAGTTGTGCAAGGGAAAAAGTTGCCAGTGGTTATTTACAGCATTACAACAAACATGTGAGCGACTCAGAAAAAGAAGCATGTAAAGCGAGTTCAAACGTGTGAAGAGAGAAAATCCCCAAACTGCCTTCAAGGTACAGCTGGGATAATTTAAAGAAAAATGCAAAGTATGCAACAGCTTAAATAGTTAGGCAATAGTCAGATAATGACATCTGTGATCCATAGCGTGATGCTTGGTGATTTAAAGGAACAGGTCACATCAAAAAAAGCTTATTCTGTCATGATTTACTCACCCTCATGTCACTCCAAACCGGTATGATGCTGTTTTCTCAGTTCAAGTCAGTGAAACAGAATAAAATCATTGCATAACTTTTTCATTTTATCGTGCCAATTTTATGCAGTTGCATTTATGCATTTATTGAGGTATTTGCTTTACCAATTGAGCTACATGAACACTTTCGTTTTTAGGGGGTGTACATCAAACACTGAAAAAAATGATTAATTGAATTTAATAATTTTTTTTAAGGTAAGTGGTTGCAATCAATTTATTTAAGCTACATTTAAACAAAAGTTTTATATTTTATTCTACTTTACTAATCGTTTATGTTTAAATGTAGCTTACATAAACTGATTGCAACCATTTACCTTAAAAAAATTGATTAAATTCAATGAATCATTTTTTTCAGTGAAGCGTTTAAACGCGACTGAAACGCCAGCCGGATGCCGAGTGTAGCCGCTTTTTCCAGTTAAGCGCTTTGTTTGCTATGATACTTCTGCCTTGTTTATCAGTTGTTGAATGATGCGGCGGTTGGTTGTTGTGATATTTGTCCCGCCTCTCCTTCACCGTGATTGGACGTCAGAGTAAGAAGTGACATTAACGAGCTAAGCGTTTCGTCAAAGTTGAACATTTTTCAACTCTCGCCGCTAAGCGTGGACAAAACCAGCCAGCTGCTGGAATTTTTGAAAAGCGTGGCGCTTCTATTGGAAAAATTTGAAATCATAAACGCTTTGGTGTGCACACTACCTTATTGTTTTTGGACCCAAAAATAGCAGTACAAGCTTTTAACTCTTTCCCCGCCATTGACGAGTTATCTTGTCAATTAAGAGAAAAGATTGGAATAAAAAGTGTTCCTGATAAATTTTTATGTTAACTCTTTCACCGCCAGCGTTTTTAAAAAAAGTTGCCAGCCAGCGCCAGCGCCTTTCATGATTTTCACCAAAGTTTAATGCCTTCCAGAAAATGTTCTTCTTTAAATATATAAACATATACCAAATGAAAGAACAGACCCTCTGCTTTCAAACAAAAAAAAACGTTTCATCCTACCTTTAGTAGTTATTTTGTAATCAGCTTTTGAATATGAGTAGGTTTCTGCAAAAACACCACATTTTGAGCAAAAAGCAGAGATAATTCCATTTCCATTTTTGTGACGGACTTTTCATAGAGATCCCATTCAGAGCGATCTTTAAAACAGACACGGACATGCAGCAGCTTGCCATAGGGCAATACTTCCGGTTTTAAAAAGTTGCGGAATAGTGGATAATAGCGGTATTGCGGAAAGACGGAAATACTCGTCATTGGCGGGGAAGCGTTTTCTCTTGATTGACGAGATATCTCGTCAATGGCGGGGAAAGAATTAATCTGCAACACCGCGATTATCCACTAGATGGCGAACTTGCCCAATTTATGAAAAAACTGAAGCCAAAACGTTAACTTATTTAAACTCAATGTATGTTTTGATAATCGTTCTGAATCTGATCTCTAACAACATTCCTTTCAAAAATTTCAATAATTTAAGCTTTTTGCTAGAAAAAAATGATTTTAAAGAAAAATACCCATATGTCGAAGCCGATGGTGTAGTGGGCAGCTCCGACATGTGGCGCTTTCGCACTTTCGGCGACCCGAGTTCGATTCCCGGCTCGTGGTCATTTGTCGATCCCATACCCCTCTCTCCTCCCTGTACTTTCCTGTCCTCTCCTAACCTCACTATTTAATAAAAACAAAAACTGGCCAAAAATATAATAAAAAAAAAGAAAATGAAAAGAACAATACCCATATTTAAAGTTTTTAAAGCAGAGAAAAAAATATAGATAGTTTTGGTTGTTTGTTTGTTTGTTTATTGTTTGCTTGAAAGCAGAGGGTCTATTCTTTCATTTGTTATATTTGTATGTTTATATATTTTTAGAAGAACATTTTCCTGGAAGGCATTTTGTGAAACTTTTGTGAAAATCACAAAAAAATGTTGGCGGGCAACTTTTCTAAAAATGGCTGGCGGGAATGAGTTAATTACAAAACCAGTTTATTGGAACCAGCTTTAGAAGTGTTATGGATTGCTTTTATACATTTTATGTTGTTTTTTTGGACACTTTATGACCCTGGTTACTGTAAAGGTTTGTACGGCAAGAACTGCATAGCAATTGTTAAAATGATGTATGTTTTGGTGTTTCACTGAAGACATAACAGCGTTTGAAATTACACATGGATGTGCAAATCCTTGCAGAATTTCCATTTTTGGCTTTAACTATTCCATCAAGTGTCATAAAGAAAATATAGGTTGGATGACATCAACTCTTCAAATAACATGACAAAAATACAGCATTGATGAAAGTGACATAAGGCGGACACGCCCTGTAGAAAGCTACCATTTCATTATGATCTCAGTGCGGTCAGACTGCACTGCCGAAGACCAAACTACAACATCATGCTGTTTTGAAGTCAAAAAGTCAATGTAATATACTCCATCACAACTCTGTAGGAATATTCCAGATTACTTAAACTATTCCTTATGTATTGTTTCACGTTTGAGCAATCACAGATGTGAATGCACAAACATGCTATGGTTCCTTTAAAATCCTTTAGCGCTTTTTAAGTTGTCTTCGGTGTCCTGCAGAGGCGTTACATGCTGTGGTCTGGCATTTGTTGCACTGTAATCTGTAGTCAAGGGTAAAATGAGAAACTCTGCTCTGTGTCTGTGGGTCAGTGCCATGCAGGATTCACATAAGCAGTGTGGCTGTGGGTTCTTGGCACAGCCATGCCCGTCATCCACAGCAGTGCTTTAATGAGACTGGAAGAGTGTGACATTAAATCTTGAGTTTTATTTCAAGCCGTGTATTTGGGTTGCTGAGGGCAATTAGACGAACTGAGATCAGTAAAGACCCTGACATGCCTTTGTGTTAAATGTGCAGTTTAGATTTAATCATTAAAGTGGACAAGTTAACTTTATTCATGTATCCGTAATACTTTACAATGAGGTTGTATTTGTTAACATTAGTCAATGCATTAGCATGTGCGATAAAAAATGTGCAATACTTCTGCAGCAATTGTTAATCTAAGTGCATGTTAATATAAGCATTTACTAATGCATTTTTAAACTCAAAAGTTAATGTTAATGAAAGGATAGTAGTATAGTATAGTAGGCAGCCGGTTAGGATCATTAAATATTGATTTGAAATTTTTATTAGATAATTTTTAACGAATGCAGATTTTCCTGAGGAAAACCTGTTTACTTTCGAACACACTATTTGGTTTAATCATTTGTAAATATAATGTCATATATGTTATTAACTCTTTCGCCGCCATTGATGAGTTAACTCGTCAATTAAGAGAAAACTCTTCCCTGCCAATGACGAGTATTTCTGGCAATCCGCAACTTACACAACCCGGAAGCAACGCCACGCATGAAAGAGTAACTGTGGGTTCACACCAGCCGCTTGAACATTTTTGTGTTTACTCGCTTCATTCACGCGTGAAATTCTAGTCATCGAGACATTCACGTGGAAATTCGCGTCATGGGAGGGGCTTCTGCGACTTGCGAACTACATGCGCGATTGAAGCGGAATCGCGTCTACCGAGCCGCGCTAAATACCTCATTCGCACCACGAGACCTCCAGACTAGAGGTCGACCGATATGGCTTTTTCTCTGGCCGATGCCGATATTTAGAAATCAGGGCCGATTTTCTATATGTACATAATAATCAAAATGTTCTCATCATTAGCAGATATTTTAAATGTAAAAATGTCACTATTTAAGTCAAAGTATTTAAAAAAATTATGACTGGTCTTTCTGAAGAGTTTTACAACCTCCTTTGCACCATGCATTTATCAGACACAGATATTACCCGACACTCTGCTGTCATCATCTTTGATCAGTTTTTTACCATGGCTTTTATTGCTTTGTAGGATAAAATCCTTATTTGGTAGACCTGATTAATTATTTATTCATCATAAAGTTTAGTAAATGTCTATGTTTTTTAGTTGAGACTGTTATTTAGGGCAAATCTTTCTAAACACATATACATTCTCATTTCTGAGGCGCTATAAGTGACTGATTGTGCTGACAGTGACGTCTTGTGAGTTTAGTGTTGGGACAGATCTGTTGTTTCAACCGTTCATTCAAACGAATCCGTTCAAAGGAGTCAGTTCGCGAGTTGGACGCGTTGTGTTCTAATCCAGGCTGAGCAGCGCAAAACTGTAAACAAAGTGTTACTGTAACAACACGAAAAACATTTCCTCGGTGGATATGATTTGGTCTTTCGACCTTTCGCCATCGAGTCAGTTTTGTTTTGAGTAATAAAAGTAGGGAGACTGTTTGGAGACAGAAAGCGTGTGCGCGCGGCTCTGCTCTCTCTGTCACGCAAACAAAAATCATCATCACTCATTAATCACATGAAATGAGCCTAATCTTTGCATGGACAGTGCACCGCGAGACATAAGCCCGTCGGGCTGTTGTACTGGCTGCTTAATTTGCGCAATCCAGCCATCGTTTACTAAAGCTGTTTGTGAACAAGGCACGGCTGCACACACACTGGAGCGATCTGTTTGCAGACGAGTTCTACAACAACGCTTAGGTGCCCTCAGATGCGCCTGCCTATTAATCGGCCTAATTTTGCAGCAAAATCGGCCAAAGCCGATTATTTTAAATATGCCAAAAATCGGCCAATTAATCGGCCGGCCGATAAATCGGTCGACCTCTACTCCAGACGCGCGTCAACGCGTCTTTATTGACTTAACATTGAAATCATTCGCGCTTGACACCTCTACCCTGGCTGGTCTGAACACAGCATAAGATCTCAGTGTATGTTTTTTGTTTGAAAGCAGAGGGTCTGTTCTTTCATTTGATATTGTTTATATAGGTTTATATATTTAAAGAAGGACATTTTCTGGAAGGCATTCAACTTTTTAAACTTTTTTAAAAACTAGAGTTGGGTTACTCGAACTTGGACTCGGACTCGAGTCCGGACTCGAGTCCAATTTTGAGTGAACTCGGACTTGTCACGCACTCGGGTGAATTTGTTAGCTTTTTTCAGCTGAGCGCTTTGCTTGCTATTATACTTCTGCTTTGTTGAACGATCGTTTAATATTTGTCCCGCCCCTCCTCCACATTGGTTGGATGGCTAAACATTTTTCAACTCTCTATGTTCAGAAAAACCACAGTGTGCCGAAAAACCACAGAGCGCTGCCGCTCAGCGTGTACAAAACCCCCCAGCTGCTGCCGTTTTTGAAAAGCGTGGCGCTTCCTTTGGAAACAATTGAAAACATACACCGACCACCGGCATAAAGCTTTTGTGTGCACGCTACCTTACACTATATTAACCCTTGTGTGGTGTTCGGGTCTGTGGGACCCGTTTTTAATGTTTACTGTAAGAAAAATTATGTAATTAATTGTTGTTTCAACCTCAGATTCATTGGCCTTGGCTCATTTTCTATGAAGAACATAAAAATAAACAACTTTATAATTACTGTACATCGTGTACCCCCCCTACACATTTATATTACATATGTGGTGTTCGGGTCCACTGGACTCGGGGGTAATAAGAATGTGAAAATTGAATTTGCTATGTAACTTTACTCTGTTTTTCTCCTATCTGCGACTCCTGTGAGTGCATGAGTGTGTTTGTATATATGTCTGTACATATGTGATGGATGCATGTCAGAGTTTTGTCCTTCTACTCTTGCTGTAATGCCGCAAGCATCCAACATGTTATATATCATGCATGAACATTTGTCTGCCCCCACTGTCCCAAACACTTTACCTTCTGTCTAACAGGAAACATTCTACATTTTACCATTATATCCCTTACAAAAAATAACCATGGTTTTACTGTAGTAAAAGTGTAGTAAAAAAAAATGGGTTTACCACAAAACCTGGTGTGTGTGTGTGTGCGTGCACGTGCGTGCGGCCGGGTAATTATCACGTTGTGGGGACCAATTGTCCCCAAAAAGATAGGAATACCAGTATTTTTGTGACCTTGTGGGGACATTTTGATTTCCCCATCAGGAAACAAGCTTATAAATCAAACAAAATGATGTTTCTTGAAAATGTGAAGTAGCAGAAGGGTTTCTGTGATGGTTGGGGTTAGGGAATGGGGTAGGTAAGGGGAATAGAAATAAAATGCATTACATCTATGGAATGTCCCCACAAAACATGGAAACCAGAAACATGTGCGTGCGTGTGTGTACCTGGTATTTATCACATTGTGGGAACTAAATGTCCAACAAAGATGTGTGTGTGTGTGTGTGTGAGAGAGAAAGTGAATAATAGAGAAAGTAAAATATTATCCATGAATTTTCATCATTCTAAGTTATGTTCAATAGCAACACATTGTATAACATGTGTGTGGACATAAGATGGACACATTATATGTGTATAAAATGCAAGAAATGCATACGCAACACAACTACACAGTAAAATTTTGCTTCTAATGTGTTGTGTTTGCTGGCAAGAACAGGTTATGTGTTCAGTGTAAATAATTTCTTAAGTTACGGCATCTGCTCAGTTGGGGCCTGTGCTGTGTAGACTGACACAAATGTGTACAATTTCAAAAAGTTCAAAGAATATAACATCAACAGTGATGAAAAACTTGGTTTCATTTATACTTCTTTATGATAAAATAGTTTTTCCCCCAAAATCTGGATCAGAATAGAATTTTCTTCTTTTATTTCATATTACCACAAAAACGAATGGCACTTTAGTTTATAAATAGTCCTCTACCAGTGGTAAATAACAAATATTAACCATGAATTCTGTCTATGTTACTTGCAATAAGGCTAAAGTAAACATCTGTAAACAATATTACATAAATTTGTATGACTGCATTGGTTTAAGATACTAATAATGCTCTGGGTCCAATAGACCCACAAACATCGTCTAAGTAACAAAAATATGAACACCACACAAGGGTTAATGCTGGGTTAATTTCAACTCAGCATTGTGTCAAAAAGGGGTGAACCTAACATGATGTGTTGTAATTTAACCTATGCTGGGTTGTTTTAATATAAACATTTTCTGGATTAATTTAAATCAACATTGGGGTTGTCCCTTTTTTTGACCCAATGCGTGATTGAAAATATTTCGTTATAGAGTGCGTACCATTCTATTTTACCATAATGCGGATAATTCATCTTATGAAGAAAAAGACTTTCATAAACTTTCATCAAACAGCAATAACTTTTGCCTCTGCTCATATTAGCAAGCACGACTATGAAATATATTTGATAACAGCATTCCTGTTCATCTCAATGGTCGTTGCTTTTACCTAATTCTGTTTTATACTTTAAAAACCTTCTGGTAAAAAACTGGTATCATGAAATATTTGCGCTTTATATGTTGCTTTCCAAAAAGGTGTATTTCATCATTGTATAAGGATTTTTTTCAATAGTTTTGCCAATGGTGAAACTATAATTACCAGCAGGAACTTACTGGGCGTGGACAGGAAAATTAAATATTAACCTCACATCTCGCCACACTAAATATTTTATTTACCTGAAAAAGTCACACTACAGCAGTTTAAACTAATGAATTGTGTCTTCCATAAAGGTTGCCAAGTCTGCGGATTTCCTGTGGATTTCGTCTACTTTAAAGGGGATATTTCACAAGATTTTTTAAGATGCCAAATAAATCTTGTTGTCCCCAGAGTATGTATGTGAAGTTTTAGCTCAAAATATCATATAGATAGTTTATTATAGCATGTTAAAATTGCCACTTTGTAGGTGTGAGCAAAAAGTGCTGTTTTGGGTGTGCCCATTTAAATGCAAATGAGCTGATCTCTGCACTAAATGGCAGTGCAATAGTTGGATAGTGCAGATTAAGGGGCGTTATTATCCCTTTCTGACATCACAGGGGGAACCAAATTTCGATGACCTATTTTTCAAATGTTTGCATAGAATGGTTTACCAAAACTAAGTTACTGGGTTGATCTTTTTCACATTGATAGGAGCAGTGGAGACCCAATTATAGCACTTAAACATAGAAAAAGTCAGATTTTCATGATATGTCGCCTTGAAAACTGTTGCCGCAGGCTGTTTTTTATGTTATTTATGTTTACCCTCAGAATGCAATTTTTACTGGAGGACCCCAACCTCGAACATGATTCGGCTAGTTTTAAGTAGCAATTAGGTGGGTTTTGGTGTGAAACCTGGCAGCCCTGGCTACCATTAATATCACCAAACATACATATAATGTTTTTGTTTACAGGATTTCCGAATGCTGTTTTTAAGATGGTTGGAACGTTCACTTCAGAGTCATCACATTTTCAGGTAGGCTATGCCAGTCTGTGAATAATTAATTTAAAGTTACGAATTTTTATTACACTGTTTTGTATACTGCAATGTACTAGTTAGGAGATAATGCTGTTTTCCAAACTTGCTTCTGTATAGCGCAGTGGTAGAGCATTGCTTTAGCAGTGCAAAAGGTCATAGGTTCGAACACACATACAGATAAATAATATGTATACCTTGTAATGCACTGTAAGTTACTTTAGGTAAATCGTCTGCAAAATGCATAATGTAAATTTGTTATGACTACTATTTTCTTCTTTATATAATAAGACATTTGATGCAGATACTAATTACTTACTATTAACATTAATCATGTCATAATTTTGTAACTATAACAACCAGGTACGGTGAGAACATATCAGGCAACCTAGATATTAAGGAGAGCTTTGTTTCTTGGCTTCCGGCCATATCTGTTCATGACATTGTAGCTCTTGTCCTCAAAACAGTATGATGCAATGAAAGACAATCTCCCACACAGCAGTGTGCAGGCCTCGTTCGGAAAGATACCTCCATACCTGCCCGGGTCCTAGACAAGCCAGATCCATTGTTGCGCCGTTGTTCTCGAAGTGCGTAACGACAGAAGAATGTCATAAAACTGCAAACATATTTACCTGAAGGAAAGTCTGCGGGGTGCATATTGGCTACTGATGCTGCCAAGATTGGCCGCAGTAAAAACTGGCATCCAGTTACATCATGCTGGATTGAATGAATACTCAGATTACTGGAAATGCAAACACGGGCCAGGGGGGGCGCCGATTGCGATGTGCTTGTCTTACATAAGCACATATTGCTGGACATACACATGCAGAATGCTCCACTGTTTCATGTTTTAGCCGTTAGCTGTACCTGTGATAACAGTTTGTGGTTTGTAGTAGATGCTAGCAGATGTTTTGTGAAAATGTGTGCTGGCTAATGCAGATCTCCAGTCATGAGATAAGATGTTGCTCCCAAGGCGGTTTTAAGTGCATGTTAGTATTAACATCTATTAAAAACTTTATTGAAAAGGCAAACTGCAGCTTACATTTGGCCTCAATTTTAAAAGGCTTTATTTCATACTCACTTCTTATTTATCTGTGCAATACCACTTTTAGAGTTACTTTAGTGAAGTGCACATGAACGCTCAACCGGGCAGATGAACTAAGGTCAATTAAGCATCAGTAACCCCAGCTGCGACTGTTTACCCTCATTTCTCTTTTGCTTTGGAGATAGCATTTCGTAGTCCGTTTGAAGTCTGCTCTCGACCGCATTTGCAGCATACTGGCTGACTCATACCTGTAGTTGTGTTGACAGCTATGTGCCCTACACTCTTCCACGATTTCTTTTACGTTTATGAGTAAGCGAACTCAGTCATGTACGGATGGGTAATAATGCACAGCAGTGTGCACCTGTAAAAATCTAAAAAGCATTTCTTAGAAAACGTGTGTATGGTGGGTGCAAATCACTCAGTTACAAGTTTCTGTGGTTTTCTAGATAAAATCATCCTACATAATGTAAAAACATCCTGTGGAAAATAACCTTGATATATTTAATATTGACTGGGTAAGATAATGGCAAAGATTGAAATCAATGTGAGATCAATAATTGAAATCAAACTAATTCAATTTGGAGAGTTCAGGGAAGGTGACATTTCAAACAGTAGAGGCATTTCCATTACAAATGTGTGCAAAACGTATGCAATATTTGTCTATAAAAACCAATGATATGCGACTAAAACATAGTTTTTCCTCTCACAATAAGTCATTTCAAACATCACGTCGACTGATGTTGGTAGGTTTACTAATATCACATCCACCGCACTAGTTTTTTTTTTTTTTTTTGATTATTTTTAGTCGAAGGAGATGTAGGAGTGTTATCCAAACATTATTGACAAGGAAAGCCTCTTATACTTGGGAGCAGACATTTTGTAGGGGATTTTAGTAGGGGAGAACCGGGGCGAAAGTAACAAAGTGATTTTCTCCGAGCCCTGATTACATTTGCATTCCAAACTATGACACGCATGCGTTATTTGTTTTGCGCGTCTAGGTCCAGAAAGCTGTAAATAGTACATTTCTAAAGCGGTTATGTTTTTCTTATAACGTGTTGTGTTTCTGGTTTCATGTGTTACAGTACTGATCAATCTACAGGTTATTTAGTGCTGTAACACATCCTGAAGTTTGCCTTCTCAGAGTTTTTCAAAATAAAAGTAAATCGGGTTTAAATGTCAGGAGTTCCTGTCCGGACGAAAGTAACACTTGTTACTTTTGTCCTGCGACTAATACTGTTTTTATTATGTTGAGAATTTATTTTCTAATTTTATTTAATTTTCAAAGTGTTCAAACTATTGAATTTTTTTTTCTCAACAATTCAAGTTGGTTGCTTTTAAATTTTTTTGAAAAAAGTTGAAATGAAAATGTTATTTCATTATTTTTTGCAAAGATAAATGACAAAATATGTTTGCAATTAGATGATAACAAGGTCATAGTCATGTATATTTACTTAAAACAAGTGTAACACAAAAATCTATCTTGTTCTGTTGTGTTACTTTTGACCCACCTGTGTGTTATTTTCGTCCCAACTGTCGAGGTCAAAAGTAACAATGCGCTACTTCATTTTACATGTGTTCAAAATTCCACCTGGTATTGATAGACCACACTTGTGAGTTATTGACTACATGATTGTGAGTTATTGACTACATGAAAAATACATCTCTGTCTAAAACATTCGCTTTTAAATTAAGTTTATCTGAAAAATAGTACTTTCGCCCCTGCTCTCCCCCACATACCACATGATCTTCAAATAATCAGGGTTTCCCACAGCACTTTTCAGTTCGGGTGGCCCACCTAAGCTGGGAAACCCTACCACCTTACCAGGTCTTCCAAAAAAAAATTCACTGCACAAAAGGCCATCAAGTGCATCTCGGAGAACAGCGTGGACGCGCTTCACACCGCAAGCGGGCACGCGCACCACATGGCCGAAATGAGAGAAAGACTTGGTCCGTCACTGTCTGGAGGATAACTAGCCAGTTGATAAAACATTTAATTTATTAATAATCTAGTATGTGTTCATTTTCTGTCATAGTTTCTTCAAAATTGAGTTTTATTTGAGTGTCTTAAATAAAAATATTTTCATCATGACGCGTACGCCCCACCCCTTTGATTGCCATTTATAACATTTATAAAAAAGAACAAAGTTGTACATTAATAAGGTCTGAAATTAGCATTAGGTACAGAAATCAAATTAAATGAATCATAACACAATAAATTAAAATATTATTATTTTTAGAGCTATTTGTCTTTTTGTCATGGGTTGTTTGATTAACATTAATGACACAATCTGACTGTAATCTATACATACACTTAAGACATAAAGAAATGTTTTTATTAGAAAAAGAATAATGTGGAGATAATTTTGTTTGTATGTGCCCTGTCAATAACACAGAGATTTTATGTTTGCTTGTTTTTTTTTAACGCGTCTCTCTCGTATGTGCACTATTAAGGGCACTTAAACGCGCGTGCACACACAGAGAAGGAGGGTGAATCTCAAACAGCGCAACATTCGGCCGAAAATGGCATTATCGGTTTTGGGCCGAAATAAAAAATCCAGCCGAAAATGTCAACCGAAAATGAATATCAACCGCGCCCTCCCATCTGTGCGCTAGCGCTTGGGTTTCACTCACGGTGATCAGTCATCTCCCACCCCTCCCCTTCGTGCTCAAGCAGGTTTCACTCACGGTCGAGCTGTTTGCACGCGTCTGCAAAGATTAAGCATGTCTTGATGTGTAAACTTTAGAGAGAGTCGCGCTAATGTGTCTCATACTGTAATCTATTAAACATACATTTGGCGAATAAAGCAATGAAACACAATGTAACGTTTTTATATGAAGCGAATGTTGCGCTGTTTGAGATTCACCCTCCTTCTCTGTGTGTGCACGCGCGTTTAAGTGCCCTTAATAGTGCACATATGAGAGAGACGCATTAAAAAAAAACAAGCAAACATAAAATCTCTGTGTTATTGACAGGGCACCCCTAACTATCCCTTTAAATCTCATTTGAACAATTTGTACAATTTCAAATTTTGCACATAAAAATATATTTTGATAAATGATGATAAGCACACAGTTGACGGTACCAACTGACTTCCATAGTATTGTTTTTCATACTATGGGTGTCAGTGGGTACCATCAAGTGCGTGCTTACCAATATTTATCAAAATATCTTCATTTGTGTTCAACAGAATAGAGAAACTTATACAGGTTTAGATGAATAAATGATGACAGAATTTAATTTTTTTAGGTGAACTATCCCTTTAACAAACAATGTGGATTTAGGTAATAACATCACTTCCATTAAGTACCTGCATACTTCTTTCAATGCACTAAAACGTGTAATGTTTCCTATACTTTTTATAGCATAAACAGTAGATAGTATAAAGGTGGGAGAACTGGATCCGTGTAGTAGAGATCTTATTTGTGATTTGTCCTCCCCGCAGGCCTGTCTGTAATGTGAAAGCGAGTTAAACGATACCTGGAAGTGTTCTTTATAAACAGTAATGAGCACAGCTGGGTGCTGTCAGCTGTAGGGCTCGTCCTGGTTCACAGTAATTCCCCATCCTCTCCTGTGTCTGTTATAAGAGGCTGAAAATCATCGAAAGGTTAGTGATGCTTCCATGGCAACAGTCTGTCACGGCATATGTGTCTGTCCATCCGCTGTGATGTCCATTCCCGGTCACCGCTTATGTACTAAACCAGGCCCGCGTTTCCCTGGAGACCATACGGTGACCGTTCGACTCCTGTTTTCTGGCTGGCATTAGTCATACTAAACACTGACGCCTGTACACACAGATAAAGAGAAACGATAAGCGCACACTTCAGCTGAATGTGCAGGTCACTGCGGCGTACTCTTACACCCTACTGCTCTACAGTCAATCACTATAATACTATTCAGTAAGGCGACAGTAATGCGGACCTTATGCAAAAGCTGCCACAGGTATCCTAAACAAGATTTACAACCCGAGCATTGGATGCAGTCGACTTTCTGAACAGATGCACTCAGTGAGAATGGTGTGTAGATAATGTCAGTGTGAATGTTGAGGTGTAACGCAAGAGGAAGTTTTGAATACATGTTTTAGTAAAAGCAAGGCAGAAGCTCTTTTAAACAAAACGTTCAGTAGCAGTCTACTACTTTCGCTTAGCTGAGGCAATTTTATTATAAACAGGCAATAAAGATTATTTTTATGGCAGTAAATATAATCTTATAAATATGAATGTTCTCTCTACCCATCCATCCATCTATCTATCTATCCATCATCTCAGACTGTCTGTCTGTCTGTCTGTCTGTCTGTCTGTCTGTCTATCTATCTATCTATCTATCTATCTATCTATCTATCTATCTATCTATCTATCTATCTATCTATCTATCTATCTATCCATCATCTCTGTCTATCTATGTCCATTTTTGTGTCCATCCATTATCTCCATCTAACTATCATTTCTGTTTATCTGTCTGTTTATCTGCCATCCATCATCTCTCTCTGTCTTTCTGTCTAAAATGATCTAATCTATCTGTTATCTCAGTTTTTCTTTGTGTCCATCCATCCATTATCTCTATCTATCTATAATCTCTGTCTGTATGTCTGTCTGTCTGTCTAATCTATTTATTATCTCTGTTTTTCTTTGTGTCCATCGGCCCATCATATCCATTTATCTATAATATCTGTCTGTCTGTTATCTCGGTTTAGCTGTCTTTGTGTCTCTGTATGTCCGTCCGTCCGACCGACCGTCCGTCTGTCTAATCTATCTATTATCTTTATTTTTCTGTCTTTCCATCTGTCCATCATCTCTATTTATCTATAATCTCTGTCTGTTTGTCTAATCTATTTATTATGTCTGTTTATCTGTCTTTGTGTCCATCCGTCCGTCATGTCTTTCGATCTATAATCTCTATCTGGCTGTCCGTCCTTCCGTCCGTCTAATCTATTTATTATCTTTGTTTATCTGTTTTTGTGCCCATCCATCATCTGTGTAATCTCTATCTGGCCGTCTGTCTGTCTGTCTGTCATCTCTGTCTATCTGTTATCTCTGTTTATCTGTCTTTTCATCTGTCCATCATCTCTATCTATCTATAATCTCTATCTGTCCGTCTGTCTATCTGTCTGTCTATTATCTCTGTTTGTCTGTCTGTCTATCATCTCTGTCTATCTGTTATCTCTGTTTATCTGTCTTTGTGTCCATCCGTCCATCATCTGTATAATCTCTATCTGGCCGTCTATCTATCTGTCTGTCTGTCATCTCTGTCTGTCTGTTTAATCTATCTATTATCTCTGTTTTTCTGTCTTTCCATCCGTCCATTATCTCTATCTATCTATAATCTCTGTCTGTCCGTCCATCTAATCTATTTATTATCTCTGTTTATCTGTCTTTGTGTCCATCCATCATCTGTATAATCTCTATCTGGCCTTCTGTCTGTCTGTCTGTCTATCATCTCTGTCTGTTATCTCTGTTTATCTGTCTTTGTGTCCATCCATCTATCATCTGTATAATCTCTATCTGGCCGTCTATCTATCTGTCTGTCTGTCTGTCATCTCTGTATGTCTGTCCGTACTTTTGTCTGTCTGTCTGTCTGTCTGTCTGTTTAATCTATCTATTGTGTCTGTTTTTCTGTCTTTCCATCCATCCATCCATCATCTCTATCTATCTATAATCTCTGTCTGTCTGTCCGTCTGCCTAATTTATTTATTATCTCTGTTTATCTGTCTTTGTGTCCATCCGTCCGTCATCTCTATCTATCTATAATCTCTGTCTGTCTGTCTGTCCGTCCGTCCATCCATCTATCTAATCTATTTATTTTCTCTGTTTATCTGTCTTTGTGTCCATCCGTCCATCATCTGTATAATCTCTATCTGGCCGTCTTTCTATCTGTCTGTCTGTCTTCTCTGTATGTCTGTTCGTTCGTTCGTCTGTCTGTCTGTCTGTTTGTTTAATCTACCTATTATCTCTGTTTTTCTGTCTTTCCATCCGTCTATCATCTATATCTATCTATAATCTCTGTCTGTCTGTCTGTCTGTCTGTCTGTCTGTCTGTCTGTCTAATTTATTTATTATCTTTGTTTATCTGTCTTTGTGTCCATCTGTTCGTCATCTCCATTTATCTATAATCTCTGTCTATCTGTCTGTCTGTCTATCATCTCTGTTTGTTTGTTTGTCTGTCTGTCTGTTATTTCTGTTTATCTGTATTTGTGTACATCCATCCATCATCTGTATAATCTCTATCTGTCTGTCTGTCTGTCTGTCTGTCTGTCATCTTTGTATGTATGTTGGTCCTCCATCTGTCTGTCTGTCTGTCTGTCTAATCTATCTATTATTTCTGTCTGTTTTTCTGTCTTTGTGTCCATCCATCTATCATCTCTATCCATCTATAATCTCTGTCTGTCTTTCCATCAGTCTATCTGTCTGCTTAATCTATTTATTTTCTCTGTTGTTCTGTCTTTGTGTCCATCCTTCCGTCATCTCCATTTATCTATAATATCTTTCTGTCTGCCTGCCTGCCCGTCCGTCCGTCCGTCCATGTTATCTCTTTCTGTCTGTCATTCTGCCATCATCCATCCATCTTTATCTATCTATTATTTCTGTCGGTCTGTCGGTCTGTCTTTCATTTCTGTATATCTGCCTATATTTCTAATTATATATTAATTATATAAATCATGGTGTTTTCTACTAATCTGGTAAATCAATAAGTTTAAATTATGTTACTAATTCAATTATTACTACAGATAGTAGTTACAGTTTTACTAATCTATGAGCTGCTTGTCAAGTCACATTGTGAACTTAACTTCCGTGGCACTGGTCATTATAAAGTTGACCAGTAATTTTTACCCAGAAATCATCCAGCAACTCCCTAAACTACCTTATCATGAGTTTGCTTTTAATACTCTACACTTTGGCATTGCTCCTCTCCGCCTGCTTACTACGGTTATTCTCCAAGCAGACAGCAAGCACGGCGCGTACCTGCCATTATTCATCACTGGGATAAAGATGGTAATGACCGTGCGCTACAGGATGATGCTGTTTCTGCACCTATCTCATTAGGTCCTCTCTGTGTCTCATTGAAAACAGGGCTGTTTTGTATTAAAATATGATTGATTGCCTGGTTTGCTTGCTGTGCATCATGGGAGCCGATGCGGCGGAGCCATCAGCCTCGATGAGTCATGAGTAAATGACAGACTGCTTGTTCTGTTCCCTTCAATTCCACCAACACGACAACGAAATGGTCCGCGAGACGGCGGCTCGTACAGGCGCAGACTGACTTCCATTTACAGCTGAGACACAGACAATGGAAAGAGTTTTCCCAGAGCTTTCACTATAGAAAGCTGTGAATCACATTACACGAGTTGTTTTGAAATTTAACTTTGATTTATTTAGCTTTTGCTGGCATTTTTCAGGAGTATTTGGTGCAAAACGACATTTTGCAGAGTTTTTCGGAGTTCTTGCAATCCTGATACGAAAACATATTTAGAGATATCAAAATATACAGTTTACAATATAGTTTATCTTATATTTCTGATCATTTTTTATTAAAAACAAACATGCGTAATGCTTTTCTTCGTATGTTGGGACCTACCTATTGTGCAATATTTGTACAATGTCATTCGTACATCTTAGTTCGATCTGCTTTCACCCAATGACGGTGGGATTAGAGGCATGTTTTTTGTTTGTTTTTGATAATTGTATGTTTTGCATGGTCCAAATCGTACAAATGTATGCAAAATCGCTATCACGAGAAATACGTGATTTGTTTATGAAAGATGCCGTAAATGTATAAATATAATCTTTCAGATGATGTGCAGTGAGAGAAAATAAGTATTTGAACACCATGCTATTTCGCAAGTTCTCCCACTTGGAAATCATGGAGGGGTCTGAAATTGTCATCGTAGGTGCATGTCCAATGTAAGAGACATAATCTAAAAAATAAATATCTAGAAATCACAATGAATGATTTTTATTTATTTGTATGATACAGGTGCAAATAAGTATTTGAACACCTGAGAAACAGTACAGTAGCCTTTGTTTGCAATTACAGAGGTCAAACGTTTCCTGTAGTTTTTCACCAGGTTTGCACACACTGCAGGAGGGATTTTGGCCCACTCCTCCACACAGATCTCCTCTAGATCAGTCAGGTTTCTGGCCTGTCGCTGAGAAACATGGAGTTTGAGCTTCCTACAAAGATTCTCTATTGGGTTTAGGTCTGGAGACTGGCTAGGCCACGCGAGAACCTTGATATGCTTCTTACAGAGCCACTCCTTGGTTATCCTGACTGTGTGCTTCGGGTCATTGTCATGTTGGAAGACCCAGCCTCGACCCATCTTCAGTGCTCTAACTGAGGGAAGGAGGTTGTTCCCCAAAATCTCGCAATGCATGGCCCCGGTGTTCTGGGGATGGTACTCATCATTCTTCTTCCTCCAAACACATTTAGTGGAATTATGACCCAAAAGTTCTATTTTGGTCTCATCTGGAACAGTCTACCACCTCATGTCTGCTCTGCCCCGTCCCTGCTAATGTTTAAAAAGCACCTCAAAACATTTCTTTGCACTACCTCCTTTGTCCCCTAACTCCCCCCTCCCAATTTGTTAAGCGACCTTGGGTACTATGAAAGGCGCTATATAAGTCTAAGCTATTATTATTAATATTATCTGACCACATGACTTTCTCCAATGACTCCTCTGGATCATCCAAATGGTTATTGGCAAATTTAAGATGGGCCTGGACATGTGCTGGTTTAAGCAGGGGAACCTTCCGTGCCATGCATGATTTCAAACCATGACGTCTTAGTGTATTACCAACAGTGACCTTGGAAACGGTGGTCCCAGCTCTTTTCAGGTCATTGACCAGCCCCTCCTGTGTAGTTCTGGGCTGATTTCTCACCTTTCTTAGGATCATTGAGACCCCACGAGGTGAGATCTTGCATGGAGCCTCAGTCCAAGGAAGATTGACAGTCATGTTTAGTCTCTTCCATTTTCTAATGGTTGCTCCAACAGTGGACCTTTTTTCACCAAGCTGCTTGGCAATTTCCCCTTAGCCACAATTTTGTTTTTAGTGTCTTTGGACAGCTCTTTGGTCTTGGCCATGTTAGTAGTTGGATTCTTACTGATTGTATGGGGTGGACAGGTGTCTTTATGCGGCTAACAACCTCAAACAGGTGCATCTAATTTAAGATAATAAATGGAGTGGAGGTGGACATTTTAAAGGCAGACTAACTGGGCTTTATGGGTCAGAATTCTAGCTGATAGACATGTTTTCAAATACTTATTTGCAGCTGTATCATACAAATAAATAGTTAATAGCTAGATTTTTTTTAGATTATGTCTCTCAGAGTGGACATGCACCTACGATGACAATTTCAGACCCCTCCATGATTTCTAAGTGGGAGAACTTGCAAAATAGCAGGGTGTTCAAATACTTATTTTCCTTACTGTATAAAGGTCCCAGGGTCATAAATTGTATTTTGCACACAGCTTTAGAGTGAAGTGAAGCAAGACAATAATTAAATGCGTTTTTCCGAATCATCTTGTCTCTCCATTTAGCATTAGGAAGTCAAATTCAATTAAATTAATCTGTTTGTCTGGACAATCGTACAAATTCATACAAAATCGCTATCACGTGATCTGTTTATGAAAGATGCCGTAAATTATTTTGAGATCAAATTACTTTATTAGCTTAGAACAGCATTTTGAATTGCATAAAATATTTAATATAAAAATAACTTGTCTACGTGGTGATGCATATTAAATATATTCGCAATTATTCACCCTGTGCAGTAAGTGAAAACAAAGGTTAAAAACGACAAGTACAAAGTTTATTTAAGCACCATGGATGATACAGTTTGCAGTTTTCAATGTCAATGTAAACAAATGTATGTTAATAATATTCAAATATTCACATATGGCACCTGCAAGACGGCAGCTACATAAGAGGTCCAGCGAGTCTAGCATCCTAAATGACCCATGTCTTCAAAATAAAAGTGGGACAGAAGTTTTCAGGAATTCAAAACAAAAACATGGATGCCTGAACATAACTTTCCATTAGTTGGTTATGATGATTCACTTTAACCTCCAGTTTGTTCAGAAGGCAAATCCTGTATACAGGCTGTGTTATGGGCATATAAACAACTTGATCTCGTTTAACCCCTCTTAACATGCCATGCAGGGATCATTTGAGTTTCGAGATGAGTAAAGGACATTAAAAACAGAAGTTACTTGCTTGTCTACTTTTTCAGTCCCCTATATGTAAACTCATGAAATGAATGCTTGTGCTCCTGAGATTACTAAAAGTGGCAATGCTCTTAACTCTTTCTTTGTATCATATACGTGACCTTAGACCACAAAACCAGTCATAAGTTGCACGGGTGTATATGTAGCAATTTCCAAAATACATTGTATGGGTCCAAATTATAGAATTCTTTATGCCAAAAAATCATTTGGATATTAAGTAAAGATCATGTTCCATTAAGATGTTTTGTCAATTTTAGTGCTGGGCTAATGTAGCCTGGTTAGCCAGACCTACATCAAGATGTAAGGTCTGGCAACTCTTCACACAAACGGCTCAATGCAAGGGGCGGGATATAAGGTTGTCCCTCAAAATGCCTCTGTACGCAATAGGATAGCGCTATGACCAATCAGAGCAACGAAGAAGGTGACGTATGAGTCCCATGCGTTTCCCCACCAGTGGAGCTAATTGGTATATCAAACTTTTACCGTAACCAGTCGGCAAAACTCCAAACACATCTTTCTTGCTTAAAAAGGACTTCAGTAGGGTTATTTGCTCTTCACTCAATAAAAAACATAAGTCTAAGTCCTCCAGAGTCGCGGCCAAAGCCGCTTCAAAAGAAAGCTGTTCGCCAGCAGCAGCAGCCATTCTTTGTTTTCAAGTAGGAACCGTCGCAGGCAGCTCTGTCGTCATCATGTTAAGCCCTCCACTAAGACGCTACACACGATGTGATTGGCCTGACCAAATTTTGGTTTTTGGAGCTGTTAAGTGTATTGTGAGTGCGTAGACTAAACACTGGCAGCAACTATATTGTGCGGCCGGTAGGGTGTGTCTAGATTTCTAGGCTAGGGCTAATGATTAATTGCGATAAAAGCATTTTTTTTGCATAATATATGAGTATGTATTTATTTAAGAAACATTTGCATTTGTATATATATTTATATTTTTTATATATTATACACTCACCTAAAGAATTATTAGGAACACATGTTAAATTTCTCATTAATGCAATTATCTAATCATCCAATCACATGGTAGTTGCTTCAATGCATTTAGGGGTGTGGTCCTGGTCAAGACAATCTCCTGAACTCTAAACTGAATGTCAGAATGGGAAAGACAGGTGATTTGAGCAATTTTGAGCGTGATAAGGTTGTTGGTGCCAGACGGGCCGGTCTGAGTATTTCACAATCTGCTGAGTTACTGGGATTTTCACGCACAACCATTTCTAGGGTTTACAAAGAATGATGTGAAAAGGGAAAAACATCCAGTATGCGGCAGTCCTGTGGGCTGTTGAAGCTAGAGGTCAGAGGAGAATGGGCCGACTGATTCAAGCTGATAGAAGAGCAACTTTGACTGAAATAACCACTCGTTACAACTGAGGTATGCAGCAAAGCATTTGTGAAGCCACAACACGCACAACTTTGAGGTGGATGGGCTACAACAGCAGAAGACCCCACTGGGTACCACTCATCTCCACTACAAATAGGAAAAAGGCTAGAATTTGCACAAGCTCACCAAAATTGGACAGTTGAAGACTGGAAAAATGTTACCTGGTCTGATGAGTCTCAATTTCTGTTGAGACATTCAGATGGTAGAGTCAGAATTTGGCATAAACAGAATGAGAACATGGATCCATCATGCCTTGTTACTACTGTGCAGGCTGGTGGTGGTGGTGTAATGGTGTGGGGGATGTTTTCTTGGCACACTTTATGCTCCTTAGTGCCAATTGGGCATCGTTTAAATGCCACAGCCTACCTGAGTATTGTTTCTGACCATGTCCATCCCTTTATGACCACCATGTACCCATCCTCTGATGGCTACTTCCAGCAGGATATCCAATATGTCACAAAGCCTGAATAATTTCAAATTTGTTTCTTGAACATGACAATGAGTTCACTGTACTAAAATGGCCCCCACTGTCACCAGATAGAATTAAGCCACGTAGAATTAAGGCAGTTCTGAAGGCGAAAGCAGTTCAAACACAATATTTGTATGGTGTTCCTAATAATCCTTTAGGTGAGTGTATATATATATATATATCAGAAATTTCCTACTGTAAATATATCAAAACTTTTTTTATCATCAATTTGGACAAATTTACAGGCGATTTTTTTGTATTTAGATTTTTTTGCACTCTCAGATATTCAAATAGTTGTATCTCGACCAAATATTGTTGTCCTATCCTAACAAATACATAATTTCCACACATCAACGGAAAGCTTATTTATTCAGCTTACAGATGATATATTATGGTCCCAGGGTCATAAATTGTATTTTGAAGACAGCTTTAGAGTGAAGTGAAGCAAGACAATAATCAAATGTGTTTTTCTGAATCATCTTGTCTACCAATTTAGCATTAGGAAGTCAGATTCAATTAAATAAATCTGTTAGTTTGGACAGTTTATGTAAATGAGCCGAAAATGGTTTCTTTTTGCCTCAGTGCATATACCGTAAGCGTGATTGTGGTTTTCGGAGCTGAATGCATTCATCTAGTTTCCGACCTTTGTGCCTGATCTCACAAGAATTCAGACATTTTTTACGAGTTGGCGAATTTGTTTGAAGTTAGTCGTGCAAAAACATACATAATCATAAAAAATAAAAAAACAATAACGAAACCAAAGTCATAACCTTAACAGCATAGGGGGAAAAGCCAAATGATACAAATATGTACGAATGTGGTCGTACAAATTAGCCACCTCGTAAAATATGTAGGAATTGCCATGAGAAAGCGTTGGCTCTTCATTGTTGTTTTGCACAATACAGTACCTGTATCAAATTTTGTGCTTTTTTGGGGAAATGAGGTAGCTATATATTTAATGTCATTGTCGTCCTTTTTTATTTGTTAGCTTTTTTGTGACTGACTCATTTTTCAGATGGGTTGCTTGAGTGCAGTTTAACTTTAAATTGTGAATGGATTGCAGTTTTAAAGTAGTTTCCCTATCAGTGCTTTGAGAGTCAGTGCTAAATCAAACCGGTCCTAAGCCAAGATCTTCATTACGTGCACCGACGTAATGCACTTTGTTCTTGCTCCGGCCGGCATGCGTCCTTGTAAGATTTGTAAGTTGTGTTGAGAATAAATTGTGAGTGTCAAAACGCAGAGTAAATCTAAATCATGTGAGCAGATACAAACTCGGATTAAATTCCAATTACATTCGCAAGGCCTCCTTTAAAAAATGACTGTAAACAATGTCTGTTGACCCAGAAAGCTGTGGAGGACGTTGATGGTATCTCATTACTGCCCCGAAACTCAGATATGCAAAGCAGACAGCTTTACATATTCAGCAGCACTGCCTACATAGTAAAACTATAACTTGTTTTTACCACATGTAGCTGAATACAAAGGCCATCATGCATTATAAAACTTTTTACATTTTGCTGTGATGTTAGGATGTTGTGTCTGGTTGTCAGGGTGTTGCTAAGGGGTTGCTAGGGTTTTCTGGGTGATTGCCTGATTTTATCATTAATAAGCTATACAGTTTGAGGTATTATTTATATCTGTAGCCAACCAAACTGTAGTGATGCTTGACTGAATAAAGACACATGCATTCAGTGAAGAAGAGGGGGCGGGGTTAAAGATGTCAGGCTTGGAATGTGGCCTCTGACCTCTAGTGTGAAGATGAATGCAATCACAGCAGGCGTGAAGGAGAGGTTAATCAGTCAACGCATGTGATGCGGTTTTCCATCAGACACGTGCACAGATGCACATCACATGCCCACCGAAATCCTTTTATTGTGGATGAACCAAGCAAAAGGAATCCAATTCACTCCATCTCTCTGAAACCTGGCAAGGAAGGTCACTTCTCTCCAGCAAGTCGGAGAAATCAACCTAATGCGCCTTCAAAAAGCGGATCAATTCCTATTCACGCGTTAAGCTGCCCGGAGTGAGAGAGCTGGAATTCAAGCCCAAATGTAATTTGGCGTACAACAGCCACGGGTGAATCATTTGACAGAAAAGATGGTGATTTAAGCGCCTTTTACATGACTGCAGCTCTCCCAAGAAAAGACTTCAGATTTATTGCCACCAGTTGAGGTGATATATTGCCACTTTTTCCCTTTCCCTTCAGGGTCTCGCGTGGCGGCCAATCGTTGGGTTTCTAACTCTGAGCTCGGTGTTGCATCATGTCTAGATAATCGAGACAAATACAGCAGGCATCAGGGTGGTCGTGGCAACCCGCTCCACCGCCGCATGAAAACTATGAGCTGTATTTTTCTTGTGTAGCTGTCTCTACCTCTGTGCTTGAGACGTGTAGGCCTGGAGATGTTCACTTTGGGTGAAAAAGTGATTCGGTGCATCTTCAGAAATGTTTGACTAGGTTACAGGGGTATTGCATTATCAAACGTTAAGCACATTTAAAGTTATAGAAGGGATTTTTTGCATGCATAAGGAAAACGAAAGGCTTAACTGATCTGTGAGTTTGGAGGCTGTATACATGGGCCTGAAAATATTTGGGCATGTAAGCAACACTTAAAAATGTATGAATGCCTGTTTGTTGGATAACAAAATATCCAACCAAGTGCAACTAAAAATTTAATGCATGCAAGCTGCAAACTTTTTTGATGAAAATAAACAAACAATTAGTGTGTTAAAATTAGTGTTAAAAGCACTCCTCATCCTGATTTATGTCAAGTTTTGTCTCTAATTGTTAGTTTAGTTGTATTTCAATTCATGCCATTTTATCTGTCTAACAGAGATGGCAATAGAGAGGCAAAAGTTACGGATTGCGACTTTAAAATAAATAATAAAAAAGCAAAATTTCTTTATTCTTATTTAAGTGTTGTCACGTATTGTTGGCCGAAACCTGCATATAGTTTAAAATAACCTAAATTAACTGAACATTAGCCCAGTAAAGATGCCGCATATTGACTGGACTTAAACCTAATACTTTTTTCTTTAAAGCTCACATAACACACGCTGTTTCTGCATTTCTGATGTCAATCTGGAGTACCTATAGAGTAGTATTACATCCTTTATATCCCCAAAGAGTCTTTAGTTTTATCAGATTTATAAAAGACAGATCAGCTTTACCGATTATTTCCGATAACGTATGAAAGAAGGAGGAGTTACGAGCTGCGGGAGGAGCGAGTCACGAGTCATGCAACACTTTATACAACACTGGATAACTTTTGATTCACTACATGTTCATGTTGTTTATATAATATGCACTTACGTGCCTATTTCCAACATAACACAGAAGTCCTACTTACCGCATACAACTCATGACCCGGTTGGGACTTTTTAATGAAATCCATTGCATCGAACACACACGCTGCTACCCCGGATAAACAAACTATATCCATTGTCTTCATAAGGCTGGCTTTCTTCTCCGTCCTTACATCCAAAAACACACTTTTTCTTTCATGCCATTGTTGAGTTTTGAAATTAAACAAAGCTGTCGTGTGATGTGATGTTTGTAAGTTCTAGTGTCTACCGCTGATTGACGGGTGGGTGGGGTTTTTCGGGGGAAGTGCCCATAAAAAGAAGTGATACGTATAGAAACCCCTTAAATGTCAGCTGGACCTGTAATCGAAAAAAACCTTTCAGAAACTTGTACGAACCCTGGCAAAGTGCATTCGGCACAGAAATACTCTGTAACACGCCCAACTGCTTTTTTGACACTCTGCCTACGTTTAGGAAACAACTCTTAAAGGTGCAGTGGGTAATTTTTTGAAGGATATCTTGACAGAAATGCAAAATAATATACAAAACTATATTATCAGGGGTGTATAAAGACCTTTCATAATGAACCCTTATGTGTTTATTACCCAAGAATGAGATGTTTTTATCTACATATACCGAGGGTCCCCTTACATGGAAGTCGCCATTTTGTGCCGCCATGTTTCTACAGAAACCCTTAAGGGACAAACTTTTTTTTACTAAGTTGTCTCCGATGACATGTTTGTCTGGGGGCGGCTACCATAGCTTCTCTATGTGATTAAAAAACAAGGGGTAAGCAGTGGACTGAGCCATTGGTTGCAATTCACCTCACCACTAGATGCCGCTAAAATGTACACACTGCACCTTTAAACTGTGTTAGTAAGTCAGAATGCATGAAATACCATTGAACCACCCCTTCAATAATTGTACAAATATAATGCACTGCCGCTGTTTATCTTATACTGTATGTTTTCCTAAGGGGACCCACATAAAATACGAATCCATCTCTTTAATTTCCAGGTGGCATTTTAAAAATGCTTTTAGTTTTTAGACTAAATACAAAGCGATCCTGTGAGCCTGTATCTCCTCTGGGGTGTATGAGTCTCATGTGATTTAGAGAAGCGTGAGTAACAGGCTAATCTGCTGGGACTGGTCAGTGGTTGGAGGTCTTTACGTGTTGGCTTCAGGCGCTGTGGTCTTCTCTAATAGCTGAGGCTCCACACCATCATCTGCTTTGCATTGGTGAGTCGTGCATGCATTGCATTTTGGGGTCATTGCGGTGCTCCTCTTCATGTTCTCCTGTGGTTTGGAGGGTCTTCATTGGTAACCATGAAACCAACCTACTTCTCCCTAACTTAATCTATTGAGCTGTTATGCAACCCAAGTTCATAATGTAAAAAAAAAATGGTTTGCAATAACATAATTGCAATTTTTGGGTGAAGTAAGGCATGCCGTATATCCAGACTGCTCTTGTAGTATTTGGTATCTGTGTGTGTGCTGCATATTGAAGACTGCTGATGTTTAGTCTCATCAGTTTTGTCTTTTGAACTCGCTGAACGTCAAATTTCAAGTGTAATTCTGCTTGCTCAGACAACAACTACAGAGCGTCCTGACACATCTCTTATTGATGGAAACTGTTTTTGTCAGGTTGAATGAAACCTGCCGGTGCTGCCTTAATTGCTTAAGCAGCTATGATGCATCTGGATTGCATAAAAACCTGACCTGGAGCACACAGAAAAACATTGCTGTAACCTTAAAGAAAAAACAAAAATTTTCATACGGGTGGACGATATGGGAAAAATATCATATCATTGGTTTAGGCAAAATCACGATTTTATCCCCTATTTAAAAATAAAGTACTACAAGGTAATAAATATATGCATGGAAATTGCAAGGACAGTACCCGTACAACAGCGCACGCGCAAGAAAATATTGAGACAGGACATTCCACTACAAACAATTACACAAAAGAAATAGACAGCATTTGCACAAACACTATCGTTTTCTTTTATTTTTAATTCCTCCAGAACAGAAACCTGTGGAGCATTTTCATTACCATGTTTGATTCCTGTTCTTTGTTTTCTTGTTGTTTGTTCTAAACTTTGTTTGCAATGGTGTATTGGCTACTTTTCTTTACTTATCCTAAATTTTTTTAATGTAATGTAAATGTTGCAAATTAGTGCTGCCCTGACGGCCTGGTAGAGTAATAATTTGAATAAGAAATCATTTGGATTGAGTATGCGTCAGAACATGGCCATACGTGCGTAGCCGTGGTCAGTATACTTTAAGGGTGTCACGATTTCGATTTTAAAGGCCCGCCAAGATGCAGCGGGTTATATTTTAAGCAAAAGGAATAGTTTGCCTGAGCTCGCATGAAACGCATAAAACTAAACAATTACGTAAGGATTACTACTTTAGTTTATGTTTATACTTCAGATAGATGTGAGAGCGCGTGCACGTGAGACAGAGAGGAGCGCAGCTGCTCATGAAGCGCTGGTTTAATTTCAGATGCTAGGAGTCGAAGACGCGCAGATTAAGTCCATGTGCGTGCAAGAAGAATCCTCTCTCTACAAGCTCTCTTGCGTAAAGTGAAGCCCACAAACCCGCATGCGAGGTAAAGCACGCAATGTGCATGTTAATGTGAAACTATAATAATAATAAATAATAATGGCCTTTCATTTTTTGTCTTTAAAAAAAAGAAGGAAAAATCGAGATTCTAATCGATTCGTGACCTTAGAATCGAAAATGTCATCGAATCGAGGATTTTGAGAATCGTGACACCCGTAGTATACTTTGAAAGCTCTGTGGACGCATGCGCGCGAGCTGAACGTGGGAAAAGGTATACACGGCCCTTACCTCGCCTTCATGTTGCGTACTTGATGTAGGCATGAATCACAATACAACGATGTTGCCGAAAAAGTGGATCGTGGAGACATTTTAACCGTTTACGGCCAAATATCGTCACAGTGTTTCCCATACATTGATTTATTTGTGGTGGCCCACCACAGAATCAACACTGGCCCCCACAAATAGAATTTTCATGATTCCCATTTACATTTTTATTTAAAAAAACAGCTTTTTTTTAAAACAGCTAAATTCGGCTTAAAATATAATTTGATATATAATACAGATCAAATACAGATACAGATCAAAGAGTAGAAGTGAAACATATTTCAGGTGCCAACACTAGATGAAACGCAAACACGACATGATGACGTCACATATATGCTAATTAGCGGGTGACGTCATCACCACCACAGTCTCTCAAAATCCTGTGGGAAACGACTGCGTCATATCGCACACCCCTAGTTTTTCAATATTTTACTATGTTCTTACCTCAACCTAGACAAATGAATACATCCCTATCTTTTCTCAATGCGTGCACTTAATCTTTGTACAGTGGGTTGTGAATGTGTTATTATTTAGCCTAGCCCCATTCATTCCTTGGGATCCAAACAGGGATGAATTTAGAAGCCACAAAACACTTCCATGTTTTCCCATGTTTTAAAGTCTGTTACATGAGTAGTTACAAATTTTTTTTAAGTGGATAAAAATGAGAACTATATTGTGTGGCTTAAGAGTACTTAGTTTGCAGCACTTCGACCTCGGCCGCAGTAATATTGATGGAAGTTTGAGCGAGAGGGGGAGTAATCAGGAGTGATGATGTTACTGCGTGCCGAGGTTGAGGTGCTGCAAACTAAGTGCTCTTCCACCAAAAAAATAGTTTTTTATTCGCTTATAAAAATCGCAACGTTTTCATTTGTGCCACCATACTTATTTGTGTAACTACTCATGTAAGAGTCTTTAAATAGGGAAAACATGGAATTGTTTGGTTACCTCTAAATTCATCCCTGTTTGGATCCTAAGGAATGAATGGGGCTAGGCTAAATGCTAACACATTCACAAAGCGGCGTACAAAGATTAAGTGCACGCATTGAAAAAGATAGTGATGTATTAATTTACCTAAGTTGAGGTAAGAACATAGTAAAATATAAAAAAACAGTGGTGTTTTCCTTTAATGCACGATCAGCGAGAGTAAGAGAGAGCGAGTGAGTGAGTGACTGACTGTAAGACAGGAAGTCCCGTGATGACTCAATGGTAAATTGATTTGAGCTCAGAGTGGCAGCATGGAGTATATGAGTCACAGTTTCCATTCTGACTATTCCTCTCTCTCTCTCTCTCTCTCTCTCTCTCTCTCTCTCTCTCTCTCTCTCTCTCTCTCTCTCTCTCCCTCCCTATTGTTTGCATCTATATTTAAAAGGGTGTTTGTCTGTATCGTATATTTTATTGCACTTAAAGCTATTCTTACCTTGTTTATATTTATCTGTGTTTTAGGATCCTTTTGTTTAGTTGAAAAGCAGCATCACATGTGTCCTTTCCAAAAGTCTGTCTCAGCATGCACTGCAACAAGCACGTTTCATCTAGTATAGGAAACGTGTCAAATGTAGATTATGATGTTAACATCAAAATTCATTGGATGTAGAGCATTTTGCCTCATCGCTTACAGTAGGTGCTAGCATCTGGGGACTGAAAACAAGCTGCTGTGTTGCATGTGTGATGAGGACACGAAAGGTTATTTTCCATGCATTGCATGTTTAATGCATATCACATTTGTGTGAACCTTTTTCTCTCTCTGGGTGGCCCTGAGTTTCTCTTACACTCTGATTCTTTTCAGATTTTATAAGTAATAGTTGGAAACACTATTAGAGATGGTTTATGACCATTTGGATGCTTTCCGAGTGGCTTATGACTGGTCGATCATGAATCACGTGTGGGTGGGTCACGAATGCTTTCTTTCAGAATGAGAAAGCTCAGGGTGAGTGGGCACGCCGGTTCTGAATCTGTGGGCTGAGGCCACAAGCTCTACAAATACACACTGGGGGATTTTTTCATAAGCGTGCATGTTTTAGCTAGAAAAATGAATGCATTTGACCTCGATATCGCATGTCACAGCACTGTGATATGTTGTTGTCTGTTTAAAACAACATTTATGCATTTGGCAAAAACTTTTATTTATTACAAGGTATTCATTTTTTTATCAGCATGTGTGCTCCCCGGGTTTGAGCCCATGACTTTTGTGCTGCTAATGCAATGTATGAGCTATACATAAGCATATTTTTCTATTATTTTTATTATGCAGGCTTCTTTGATGACCTCATTTACTTGTAGTATGTATGCACTTGCACAAGTTCATAACTAATAAAGAAAGCAGCAGGCAAGTTTTCCTACAGCTCAGTTGGCGAGCATTGCGATAGCAGCGTAAAAGGTCATGGGTTTGATCCTGGGGAACACACAAATTAATAAAACGTATAACTTGAATGCGTGCCAAATGTAAAATGTTTAGAAAGACATGGGGTTTGCACTTGCATAAATAATAACATGATTTTCCATGAAATATTCATTTATCCTGGATGCAGTCTGTCAGCTACTCTTTTGTTCAGCGCTGTTTGGTTGCACACGCTGACCAGCTGATTCATCCGGTGGTCATAATGACCTGCGTGTTGTTTTGTAATGGAAGGTGCCCTGATAAGAGCTGCCCTACATTGCACACATGTGCGTTCAGGTAGAGATAAGCCCTGCTGCATTAGTCCTCACATCAGAGACTCTTTGATGCTGGAGCTCCTGATAGCATCTCTACATGCGATGGCCCGCTAACTGCCAAGGCGACGCTTGCGCCTATAGATGCACAGATAATGGCAACAAAGCTTCACCAGAGGAAAGAGCTCCACTTTATTTGGCTGTGAATGTGATCAGGCGCTCTTTGTTATCTTTTCTTCTGTTGCCACGGATGACGTTTTACTTAGACATTTTAAATGTTTGTCTTTTGTGTGATTTTGTATTTAAATATTTATTTAAATTGTGCAATATATTTATATATTGTATATTTATAATCCTATATAATCTGTCTTATTTACATTTTGCATGTTTATGAACTTGAATGATCCCTATCAAATAAATAATCAAATTAAATTAATGTATGTACATGGCATGTATGTTTTAGCAGGCCTCTATCTATGTAATGCATCTATCTATCTATGCAATGCATCCATCCATCCATCTATCCATCCATCTCTATCTAGCCATCTATCTATGCATCCATCTTATCTATCTATCTATGCATCCATATGCATCTATCCACCCATTCCATCCATCTCTATCTATGCATCCGTCCATCCATCTCTATCTATGCATCCATCCATCCATCCATCTCTACCTATGCATCCATCCATCCATCCATCTCTATCCAGGGAACTACACTAACCTTTTCCACTGGTGGCACTTGCGCTACCAACTTTTTCAGTTACTGGCGCAAAATATGATTTGGTCGCACATATTTTTTTCAAGTTATATTAAGGCGCTCTGGATAATAATGAACAATAATTAAACTGTATTGCATACAGATGTGCTTTTTATTTTACTTGCCATCTTTTAAACCACATGCTGCCTTGTTTTCTTAAACGTTGCAGTGTTTCCCAAAGATCTGAAATTTACTTGTGGTGGTAGCCGGTCATTACCCACTGACAAATAATGGTCTACTATACATGTGACGTAGAACTAATAATGTGTGACACAACACAATATTTTGATTTATTGAAAATTAATATTCATTTCACATTATATTTCATTAATCTAACCACCCCAAACTTTCTTTGCCATAAACAAAGCTGACACTGTTTGTCAAAGCACCACGAAAACACTTACTGTATTTGCACTGATATATAAAGCAATTAGACCCCTTTTATCAAACTCAATATAATACAATACTATGTATAGTATATTAATAGACAGTGCAGGTCTATAGATTATAAATGTGACTGATGTTATGACTGATGTTATAATGGTAATAATTTATATTAGATATGCACTTTTACTGCTTCTGCTCTATCTTTCTATTTCTCTCTTGCCGATTTAAAAAGCTTAATCCACTCATTATTTCAGATTTAAAAGTCTACTTGCTGTCCCGGTGACAGACTTTACATCACTTTGCTCGTTCAGTGCAATGGGCTTGACATTAGCACTGCTTTTTTGCTACAATCTCTGTGCAAACTTAATATGGATATGGTTTTAGAGAATATATAGTTTATTAATAATAAGATTATTAAAAAATGTGAGAAAGAAAATGCAGCGCGTGGTCGTACCAAGAACCATCGCCATGGAAAACGGAGGCACGCTGAAACTGCACTCGAGCTTTAGCGCGGTAGCGCTCATGGCCGTTTTCCGATCGACTCGGGTTATAAACACAATATTAATCAGACTTGGGACCCAAAGTAATTAAACTAGGACCTAACCGGACCTGACAGACCATTTAAAATATAAACCCGGACCCATACGGGTCCCGCGTCCTCAGTGAAGAAAGACCTCTGCTCAAGTTCAGAAATATGGAAGACACTGAGCTTGCTTCGCGTCCCACCCAATTAATTGAGAAACAGAGAGCATGCGAACGCACACTCAAATAGGGAGAGCCACAACGTGCTTTCACGCAAAATGAAGCCAACGTGTTGAAGCCTCAGAGCACTTTATAAAACGTATTCTTAACATCCACATTTCTGTTTTAATAAATGCTCATAGTAAATCATAGCATATTGTCTAAAACATTAGGTAGCACATTTGCGACCCATTAAAAATTAGGGTCGCAACGGCAGTTCAAAAGGTTGCATATGCGACCATTTTGGTCGCAGTGTAGTTCCCTGCTATCTATGCATCCATCCATCCATCTCTATCTATGCATCCATCCATCCATCCATATCCATCCATATCCATCCATCCCTATCTATCCATACATCCATACATCCATCCCTATCCATCCATCCCCATTCGTCCATCCATATCCATCCATCCCTATCTATGCATTCATCCATCCATCCATCCATCTCTATCTAGCTATCTATCTATCTAGCCATCTATCCATCCATCTCTATCTAGCCATCTATCTATGCATCCATCTTATCTATCTATCTATGCATCCATATGCATCTATCCACCCATTCCATCCATCTCTATCTATGCATCCATCCATCTCTATCTATGCATCCATCCATCCATCCATCCATCTCTATCTATGCATCCATCCATCCATCTCTATCTATCTATGCATCCATCCATCCATCCATCCATATCCATCCATCCATCCACCCATCCCTATCTATGCATTCATCCATCCATCCATCTCTATCTATGCATCCATCCGTCCATCCATCCATCTCTATCCATCTCTATCTATCTATGCATCCATCCATCCATCCATATCCATCCATCCATCCACCCATCCCTATCTATGCATTCATCCATCCATCCATCTCTATCTATGCATCCATCCGTCCATCCATCCATCTCTATCCATCCATCTCTATCTATGCATCCATCATTCATCTCTAGCTATGCATCCATCCATCCATCTCTATCTGTGCATCCATCTTATCTATCCATCCATCTATTCATCCATACACACACCCACCAACCCATCCACACATCCATCCACCTATCTATCTATGCATCTATCCGTCCGTCCATCAGTCCATCCGTCTATCATCTCTTTGTGTCCATCCATCCATCATCTCCATATATTTATCATCTCTGTTTGTGTGTGTGTGTGTGTGCGTGCGTGCGTGCGTGTGTGTGTGTATCCATCCATCCATCATGCAAAAGTCAGTATTTAGTTTTGACCTCTCTTGGCACGAAACTCTTTTGAGGAGACTGAAGTCCTAAAGTCATTTGATTAGAAATTAGGATTTAATTTCATTTAGGTTTAAGAGATCCTGCAGGTTCCTGTTATTGCTGAAGTGTAAGAGGAGCTCACATTAAAATGTTTCACACTTAAGCTTATCATTTTATTGTTTGTTAATACTGCATTCAAATTTCCTGTAATAATAAAGAGACAATAATAATATATGATCACTATACCATTGCAAAAACAACAAATCTGATGATGGCATGGGGGTCTAAGACTTCTGCACAGTATTGTATATTATAGACAAATGCATCATTTATCAACTCATAATTTTATTTAACTAGTAATTATAAACATTTATGTTGTAGTCATGAAATAACATCTGTAATGGTGTCTTGTTGCACTCTTGTACTGTAGACGTGCTGTAATTGGTTTGCAGTTTATAAATGTAAAACGCAACATTGGTATTAGTCATCGTAGAGTTCATTTCAAACAGCTGTGGGAGGTAAAGATGAGAGCAAACTAACCACAGCCTGACTGTTAGGTAGAGATGAGAGCTATTTCAATACCACACAGACTTAAATGCCATCTGAGCTAAAGAAATACAATGACACGACATTCAACCTTATCTACGACACACAGATAACAGTTCAAACAGAGACCGGTTTCTGTTATGTGTTGATGCTGTATTTCACCTAATTATATTGTAAAAAGCGACTGTAGTTTCTGTAGACGTAACATAACATTACTGACAATTGCTTTTCTGCATTTGGCAGAATGTGTGACTTGCGGTGCATTGAAGATATATATTTTATAAGCATGTGTGTTCCCTGTGGACGTTTGTGCCGCTAACACAGTGCTTTACCAATTGCAGGTTCAGTCTGCGTGATGAATGTGAGCAGCAGGATGTGATGTCACGCTCTGGGAATTGTGTTTTTAATTAATTTCACCTTCATGCTATAGAAGTCACTTTTTGGCTATTCATATATTGTGGAAGGGGTTTAGTTTGCTTTGTACTGCCAAACACATTTTACGTTTGCTACTCTATTTAAGAGTTGCTTTTCAATGCCTGTGTGATTAAACAAGCTGTTAGTATTCATTTAGTTAACTGCAAACATGCTGACACTTTTACTAACTTGCTCAGTTGGATTCTCTTAAAACTGTCAAGACGTCATTTGACCAGAAACACAAAACTGTCCATAGAGAAAGATTGCATTATATTACCCACTATAAGAACATGTGTTATGACTTAACATTATGGTTATCCTGTTGGATTCGGATAGACATATTTTAAGATTCGAACATTTTAGTAATTTCTTCCATGCATGCTGTAAAAACCATTAATTGATTCGAAGCCATCAGTGGTCACATCCGGGACGGTCACATGCTCATGTGGATGCGGTTTAAAGTTTGGCTTGCATCACGTCCACATCTCCTCACAATATCATGTGAAATAGAAGCAAAGCTACAGACAAGAAGCCAAGCGTGCTGTAGAAACAATCATCCAGTCGTATGGTAGCTTCTCTAGGGGATCATATTTCAGAATGGGCTTCTTGGCGTCCAGAGCTGTTGTGTTTGAGGCGGGCTGCAGGCCGGATGACTCACACAGTCATTGATGAAGATATCAGTGTTCAGTTACACTGCAAAACCCACAGGAAGAGCTTTTCTCTCCTAACACCTCATTCTCCAACAGGCCTATACTAATGTCTATACTACTCAAAAGTTACAAAACGCTCATTCTTTATTTTAATTTGACAATAATAGTACACTCAGAATTACTATAGAATAAAACAAATGCAACTAAGTGAATTATGTTGTAGAAGCATCTGGAATAAATCAAAACTATGTTGTATTTTATCTTCTTCAACGTAGCCAATCCTAGAACTTTGCCTAAAAACTGTTCTGTTGTTATTTTATTAAGCATCATCTTGAGGTGTCACCCTGGGATGATTTTTAACCCTCGTGTTGTGTTTGGGTCATTTTTACCCAGAGAGAATTCTCTTTTAGCCAAAAAATACAAGTTAAAAGGACACTCCACTTTTTTTGAAAATATGCTCATTTTCCAGCTCCCCTAGAGGTAAACATTTGATTTTTACCATTTTGGAAACCATTCAGCTGATCTCCGGGTCTGGCGATACCACTTTTAGCATAGCTTAGCATAATCCATAGAATCTGATTAGACCATTAGCATCGCGCTCAAAAATAACCAAAGAGTTTTGATATTTTTCCTATTTAAAACTTTTCTGTAGTTACATCGTGTACTAAAACTGACAGAAAATTAAAAGTTGTGATTTTCTAGGCAGATACAGCTAAGAACTATACTCTCATTCCGGCATAATAATCAAGGACTTTGCTGCCGTAACATGGCTGCAGGAGGCACAGTGATATTACGTTGTGCCCGAAAATGGTCCCTTGCTATTGAAAGATAAGGGGACTATTTTCGGCTGCTGCGTAATATCATTGCTAATCATACCAGTACTAACTGAAAAAAAAAAAGTTGACAAAATGATTGAATCCAATATTTGGTGATATATAGCACAACAAATGATTTCACCATTTTTGACTGGAGCAATAAAGTCAAAAACAAACACAAAGAAGAGGATAGAAGAAGTCGTCCGCTGGAACAACCCTGGTGCTTTTAACATTAGAGTTTGATATATATAAATATGAGAAAATGAATAAAACAACAATCTTTTATATATGTCTTTATTAAACATTATCATTTCATTAACGTTTTTACTAAACAAACAGTACAGACATCTTAAGGTTTGTATTTTATTCCTCGTCCAGTGGTTCATTCAATACAAATATAAGCCAAACATTCTGAATCATGTAAAATAATTTGTGTTTTAAACTGCAAAGTTTCCAAACTTTACTTCCAGAGTGTCAGATAAATTGATACATTGTTTTGCTTGGATTGATCAAAGAGATACGTCACAGGCTTGCCTGCTCGGACAGAATCGCCTCGAGTTCGGTCATTTTTGGATGCGGAGCCGTGCGGAAAGTTAGAAAAAATGCCGTGCACAGCGCCACGCGAAATGGGGTCTCGCGCACCCAACGCGCGCGACCGCCCACTCCGCGTTGACGTCATTTTTGCCGCGCGCACCAACGCGCTCGTGCGGACGCGGCGAGCATAAACAAGGCTTTATACCCCTGGTTTCACTGACAAGGCTTAAGGTCTTGACTAAGGCCTAGACTAAAACACATGTTTGAGGCGTCTCATCTGAATATAACTTGCACTGACAGATCTTAAAGTATGCCAGTGCCATTGATTTGCCATTGATTACACACCAGTAATTTTTCTAAGGCACGTTTATAAAAGATGCTTAAACATCTTAATTTAACTAAGACCTAGTCCTGGATTTAGCTAAGCCTTGTCTACGAAACCAGGCCTTATTGAACAGAGCACAAGTGTTAAACAGTACACTTCAAAAAATGACTTTCTTTCTTAGTATTTTTGTCTTGTTTTTAGAAATATCTAAAAATTCTTAAATCAAGATGTATTTTCTTGATGAGCAAAATGACCTAAGAAAATAATACTAGTTTTTAGACAAAAAATATACAATTTAAGTGAATTTGTGCTTAAAACAAGCAAAAATATCTGCCAATGAGAAAATTTTACTTGAATTAAGTGTTTAAGAAAAAATAAATCTTATTTCACAATTTTTTTTCTTACCCCATTGGCAGATAATTTTGCTTGTTTTAAGGACAATTTAACTTGGATTGTATATTGTTTGTCTTAAAGATGGAGTTTTTTACTTGGGTCATTTTGATCATCAAGAAAAAGCATCTTAATTTAAGAATTTTTAGATATTTCTACTGAAAACAAGACAAAAATACTAAGTAAGAAAGTCATTTTTTGCAGTGTAGGAGTTCACATCATTTTTGGGCTCTTATTGGCCAGCACGATCTCATAGGAATTGGTACGTATTTTACGAGTTGACTAATTCGTACACTGCAAAATTGCTTTTTAAGGAAAAAAATTGTAGTATTTTTGTCTTGTTTTCAGTAAAAATGTCTAAAGCTCTTAAATTAAGATGCTTTTTCTTGATGAGCAAAACGACTCAAGAAAATAAGTCTAGTTTTTTGACCAAAAATATCAAATTTAAGTGATTTTGTGTATAAAACAAACAAAAAAATCTGCCAATTGGGTAAGCAAAAAAATCTTGAACATTTTTATTAAACACTAAATTCAAGAAAAATTTAAGAAAAATTTGGTTACCCCATTGGCAGATTTTTTTGCTTGTTTTATACACAAAATCTCTTAAATTTGATATTTTTGGTCTAATTTTTCTAGGTAATTTTGCTCATCAAGAAAATACATCTTAATTTAAGAATCTTTGGATATTTTTTACTGAAAACAAGACAAAAATACTAAGTAAGAAAGTCATTTTTTGCAGTGTAAGAACTTAAGTCTAGCTTTTAGACAAAAAAAATCTAATTTACACGAGTTTGTGATAAAAACAAGCAAAAAATGCCAATGGGGTAAGAAAAAAATCTCACCTGCCGCTAAGATCTATACACTGCACCTTTAATTCAAGAAAAAATGTCTTACCCCATTGGCAGATTTTTTTGCTTGTTTTCAACACAAATTTACTTAAATTAAAAGTATACTATTTTGTCTAAAAACTAGACTTATTGTCTATAATTTTGCTCATCAAGAAAACACATCTTGATTTTAAATCTTGTTGATATTTGTATTGAACACAAGACAACAATACTAAGTCATGTTTTGCAGTGCATTCAAACAGCCGTGAGATTATGATGAGATTAGATAAATAAATTATAATGTTGGCAATTACATTATTGTTTACAAAAGTAATTTGAAACATTTACCCATCAGGTTAAAAGATTTTCAAGATCATGACAAACATTTCAGTCAAGTGTTTTTTAACTTGAAGCTTAGAGGTTATTAGAGGTCATTCATGTAATATCTCATACAGACAATTTATATTAATTTCATGAGCCATATGCATATAAAGCAGTTTTTGACTAAATTTATGTGATCCTGTCAGTAAATCTGGGTTAAAGTCTCATAATCTAATGATGAAACATCAAAGTTTGATTTCCCATTGATTTCCGTCAAGGTTATATTTATATATATGTAGGATGATGTCATGTAAATCACACAAAAATTATTTTAGCTGGGTTTTCACAGAGACAGGGTCACATATTGGCTACAATACATATAGCCTTGAAAGTGGTCTGGCTGTCAGACTAACTACTTGTGTTTGTTTTGTTTGTATGCTCTGTTATGTTTAATAATCCAAAGGCGTATAAATCCATCCTTAATCATTTTCCATCTTCATAGACTGTTTTGCACATTGAAACCGTTATCATCATCACGTCTGATGCTATTTCTGCAGAATCCCAATAGATTCTCCAGCTATTAGTCACGATACTGTAACTAGAAAGGCCAGGGCTGGCAGGGCAATTATACCATCTCCGTGATTATACTGCCATTACCATTGGTTTTGTTATTTATTACAGATGCATGTTAATTATGTTGACAGCACTATTTCAGTGGAATGTGACGGAGCGGATAGCGAGACAATGAAAGCCTCTGCAGTCGGCAAAGTTCGTGTCAGCACTAAAGTTGCTCCCGAATGTAATCAATGCAACATCGGGTTCGCATGGCAAAATAACAATTTGTGTTTACCGCATCAGTCTTTCATTGTGAATTATTGATTTTTGTATTCGCTTTGCTGTTGTTGTGTTTATCATCCCGCCCACAGAAACTTGGCATATGGTGCGATCGCTGACCACAAAACTTCTCTTTCGAATAACTCGACGCGGTTCGAGAATGGCGCTTTGAGTCCGCTGTTATTGGAATCCATTTGCTTTATTCACTTCTGAGGACACCAACCATATCAAAGCAATAACACAGAGCGTCCTAAGAAATCAAATGTGATTTCCACTACGGTGGGTTCAATATCTTTCCTCGCACAATAACAAAACGCAATGTGCCGATATTAAATAAAAGAACATTCCAAGGTTTTCTTTCGCGGTATTGACCGTTCCCATCTGGTCTCTCGTGTCTGTTTTTTTCCTTCGACCTCATCTTGTTAGTGTCAGGAGATCACAACGCTCGTATATCTTGACAGGAGTCTATTTCCTTGGCATAACATAAACAGGTGCGACGTCTGTGGAATGTGCCGGTAATACCCGAGTCTGATTTGATGGAGGACATGGTATGTTGTTTCTGCTACTGGCACAGGAAAAGGAAAATTCCTGTGGCATGACAATTGCATCGGTAGGCACATCAAAGCCATTCTGAGAACAGAAGGAAACAAACGCTGAATCCATTTCACGTTTGATTCCGACCAGATGTTGTTTAGGACGGCATTAAACACCTTGGTGAACTGTTGGGTACATTTTCAATTTGATCTATCACTGCTTCTTGAGTGATGGCGCAAACCGGACTAGAAGACTGCAAAAATAAGAGTTTACGTACCAAAGAATTAGTTGCGGTTAATCTGTTCAACATGTTTAGAGAAATGTTTCATTAAGCTTTGGTATAAACATGTTTCTGTTTTCGTGCAAAATGCAGGTTGTGTATAATTGAATGTGTCAGTTATGCAAAAGTGTTGCTGTAAACCATGAATATTTAAAAATATGGACTAGAATATTGAATTACAAATATTGACTATAAATATTTAATATTTACGGGCTAATAAGCCGTTTCTAAACACTTTATTGATAATAAATTATGATTATAAACATTAATATAATTATCCCCTACAGTATGTCACTGATTAAAGCAATAAACCCCAAGAAGCAGTGGGTTACCAGTGCATTTTATAACAGCTAAGGGGCGTTGTTAGGCACGACGCGAAGCGGAAAACCCCCTTAGCTGTTATAAAATGCACTGGTGACCCAACGCTTCGAGGGGTTTATTGCGTTTATAAAACGGTTACTTCATATGCATAACGTTAGCGGGATTTTATAAAATAAAACACAAATAAGTTGTAATTATATTAGTACAAATAGTACTCTTCCGCCAAACAAAGTAGTTCCTCAGAATGAAGTGTGGCTGCAACAGAGCGCAGTTCACAAACAACACAGACGCAGCAAAGATGCAATGAAAATATGATTAAAGACTGTGGTGTTTATTTTTATCAACATTCATCTAAAATATACATTAACATTTATATCGTGCAACTGTTGAAGTGATGATCAAATATGCTTGGAAGCATGATTAACTCTTTCCCCGTCAGCGTTTTTTTTTTAAGTTGCAACCCAGTTTTAGTTGAATGCCTTACAGAAAAATTGTCTTCTTTAAATAAACATAAAATATCAAATGAAAGAACAGTCCATCCGCTTTCCAACAACGTCAAAAAACGTTTCATCCTACCTTAATTTGTTCTCTTATCAGTTATCACCTCTCAAATTTTCAGTTAAATGCGGAGATAATTCCATTTTTGTGAAGAACTTTGTAAGAGATCAGATTCAGAGCCTGATCAAAACACACTTCACGCTAAATCCACCACAACGCTGTTGTGTCGAGTGAATGCCTCAGTGTTTAAGTTGGGTAAGATTGCCATCTTGTGGATAATAGCGGAAATATCAATAAGACAAAAAAAAACCTCAGAGAACGTTTTCTCTTTATTGACGAAATGTTTTATTTATTGACATTTAGCTGGATATCGCCATAATTGTGCAAAGGTAGAAAAATTAAAAAATGATTAAAGACTGAGGTGTTTATTTTCTTAAATCAGTACGCAGCAACAGTGGCGCAGTGATACTTGTGATGCGGTCTGAACCGTGGGTTTACCGGGGTATTTTATCACGGCTTAGAACGCGTTTCAACCAATCAGAATGAAGAACCAGAACGAGCCGTTTTATAATATGGATTATGGTCTGTCACTGGGAGTACCCTTTAAAAAGGTCATAATATGTACCATTGAGGTAAGTATACATTTGGTACCAGTATGAATCTTTCAGGTACTAAAATGAACTCTTTGTGTGCAATGGTGTATATTTTGAAGGGGTACCACCCCAGTTACAGCTAGGGACTGTTTTTGACCCCCTTTTTTTGACAGTGAAGGATATAGTAGTAATTTTGCATTTATATTTATGCATTTGATGCTTTTATCTCTCAAAAGCAGTGGCGGCTCTTGATTGCTCATCCGAGGGGCGCAAATTCAAAATATGTGTTGGAGTGTCGTGTGAACCATGTGCATCATATGTTTTGTCAAAATGAGTGCCCGCTGCACACGCATCAAAACAGTTTATGACAAAAGAGACGCTCACGTTCACAAAATACGTGCAAGACACTCCCTTAACAGTAAACTCTGATTACGCATGAGATTATGTGAGTATCTGGCAAACACAAGGGTCTCTCATATCATAAACCCCTTAGACGCGACTGCAGCAGGCACTTATTTTGGCAAGACACGTGATGCAGATAGGATCAGTCGATGTGCAGAACACATATTTTGAAATTACGAACCACACACATGACGGGCTACATACATGTTGTGATAAACTTCGCACCGGCCGCCATTGCTCAAAAGTAAATTTTCACATCAGTTAACATGTCAATGCCATCATATTTTCACTTTTTTTCTGTAAACAAATTACACACATTGTGATTTTGAAACAAAAAATTACATTACATACATAAAATTGCAAGAACTGTAACAAATGTCCAATTTTCTGTAAGTCAAAGTTTTTAAGCAATTTAGCAAATTCAGTTCACATTTACAAATCCTATGAAAACAAGCTTACAGTAACAGATTATGACACAATTTTGCATGACATGACTTGTACGATGAACTAATCCCTAAATGTTTTGAGGTGTAAGACTATTCAACAGCAACCAGTAGGCTATAATGTTTTTTGATAAAAATGACATGAGCAACTGAAAATATAGCAGACAATTGTACATAATCATCTGCATGATTGTACCAAAGCATTTGCAATTTGTCCAAAACAATGAGAATTTGTTTTTATGTTGTGCACAACTGACTTGATGATGTGCAGGTTAAACAGAGTGTTTTAAAAGAATTATTTCTTTTCTGAGAAATGCTCTAAAGTGACTGAGAAAACCTACATATTTATACTATTATAATGTAGTTTTACAGATTACACGTAGAGACATAGCTAAATATGTACAGTAAGACTATGGGCCCTATCTTACACCCAGCGCAATTGACTTTGTCAGTGACGCATGTATCATTCGTATTTTGCACCGGCGCACAGCGGGTTTTTCCCTCCACAGACGCACGTTGGCAACTAGGGAATGAACTTGCGCTCCCTGGGCGGTTCAGCGCAAAAAAGGAGGCGTGTTCCGGCGCGTGTTCCGGCACGTGTTCCGGCGCTATTTTGCAGTTTCAAAAAACAATTGCGCCACTGACCAAAAAAAACATGAGATGTAAATAATAATTAAAATGTTTTCATAAGAAACCTTAATGTATATGAACTTGATTTGTAAGTGTACTTTGGGGTTGGACCTTGCTTGCGTTTCTTGGGTCCGATTTCAAAGCCCCCAAACCCTTTCAGCGGTGAGGGTGGACGCAGCGATGTCCTCTGCTGGCGTCAGGTCATTGTGTAAAGGCAGATCCACCTCCCGTTACACGGAGTGCCCGATTTATGCTGGCAAGCTTGGGATTCCCCCGTCTCCTGACATCATTGTAGCGCTTGGCGCAACGATGGGGATGCCAGCTGATGAGACAATTGTGGCTATTTCCTCTCACGCCTGTTTAACTGACGCTGATTTGGGCGGGTTTCTCCCATCCCCATACAAAACAACTTCTCTGTCTTTGACTGCTCTTACAAGAACGTGGGTCTCCTCGGCTGTGAACCGCTCCTGGCGTGCGCCTGGTAAATCCGTCATAATAATAGCAACCCGCCATGGAACTTGCACCCTTGCGTTTAAAGGGAATGTTGGATATTTGACGTTACGCCCAAACCACACCTATGAATAATGAACCTACTTCAAACCAACCACTTATTGATTTATGCGTGGCGCAAGAGTTATTTCTCTCGCCGGGAAAATAGCAACATCGCCCAAGATCCGCCCACAAAGTCACTTGCGCTTTGCGCTTCACACTTGCATTTTAGATCATTAAAATAGGGCCCTATATGTATAAAGCACTGAATATCTTTAAAGTATATTTAAAGTTGCAAATTATATAAATTTGAAAGCACGTCAAAATCATGAATCTTAGATACTAAAAACTAGTGGTCATCTCTAATTCCTTTTAAAGCTATACACTCTAAAAAAACAAACGGTGCTATATAGCACCAAGGCTGTTGATTTGAATCGTGACCATGGAAGAGCCGTTTTTGGTGCCGTGTAGCACCGGTGAAGCACCTGTGTAGAACCATATAGGTGCCATATAGCACCACTATAGCACCACATTTGGTTCTACATGGCACTGTGTGGTTCTGCACAGGTGCTTCACTGGTGCTTCACCGCTGCTATATGGCACTAAAAGCGGTTCTTCTATGATTACGAGCAAAGAACCACTTTTGGTGCTATATAGCACCGTTTGTTTTTAGAGTGTAGGAGCGGTCCCCGGACAGGGTTTAGGGCTAAAATGCATATTTAAGCTGTCTTAACTAAAACAGGTTGCATTGATATAAGTTAAAATATATTAATGTCATTGTTTTGTCTTTAAATGCACACCAGTTATGTCTATTGTAAGCTATGTTTGTAAAAACTACTTAAATGTCCAAATATAACAAAGGCCTAGTCCTAGATTATTCTAAACACTGTCTGGTGGTCGACTGATATGTTTTGTTTTGTTTTTTGCCGGTGCCGATATTACGAAAACTGTAAGGCCGATATAACACAAAATATCAAAGTAAATAAGAGGCAAACAGAAAATTGGTGAAACTAAATAAACATTTGTTATGCAAAAATTGATAAATATACCCTTTTGAAGTATTTAAAACATATTTACAAGACATAATTAATGTGAATCTCACGGTATGTTTTAATAAGTGTTAAACTAGTGTGTTGTTGTATGTGACACATCATAACGTCATGTTAAAAAGTGAGTAATGCATGGTCATTTTCTGTCTGTCAGACTTTGGCTTTATATTGAGTGACACTGAGGGTCCTATTTTAACGATCTAAGCGCATTGTGTAAGGCGTACAGCGCAATGTCTAAATGGGCGTGTCCGAATCCACTTTTGCTAATTTAACAACGGGAAAAATGGTTTGTGCACCAAGCGCATGGTTGAAAAGGGTAGGTCCTATTTTTTTAATGAGTAATGGGAGTATTTTGGGCGTAACGTGCAATAAACCAATGAGAGTCTCAGCTCTCATCTCCTTTAAAAGCCAGTTGGCGCTATGTCTAATCCCTATTTAGATGACGGACATTGTAAACTGAAAAACTAAGCGGAGGAAGAAGATCCCCAGTTTAAGATTATTGTTAAATAATTGTGTTGTTTTTCACTTGTATTGAAATGTTATTTGTTTTATCAAAACCTTTAAAACCCGTTTTCTTTTAGTCATGGAAGTAAAAAAAGCAGGCTTTTAATTGCTTTAAATGTATGGCTATCCAATATCATCAAAAAATTATTTACTAGTATGTAAGAAAAGGTTTGTACTGTAAAAATACTTTATTTGTAACAAACAGGAGATAAAGAATTTACAAACGGCTCTCCGATTGTTTCAGCACTTGGACAGCGTTTTTTTTAAGCAAAGAGTTTTTTTAAGCATTACTTTAAAATGGTTCTCATCTCACCATATCCACAGGTACAGAGGTATTATATACAATAAATCCGTGAGGTAGCATTAAAAAAAAAACATTTAAAAACAGAAGCATTTGTTTAAAGCAAAGCATTTATTTACTTACCAGGCTGCAGTTGAAGCAGCTTTTTGCGCCTTAACGTCTCATAATCGGTCCTCATTTATGTCCAAGAGACTCAATAATAATCTTTTACATTTCAATCCTTTAATCTTTTTATATTTGAAAAGCGTTTTTGGGCTGCTGAGCATTCATATGTGATAAGCAAACCTGCGTTTTTGTCCCGTTTATATAGCGCATATTTCTAACGCTCTTTAAAGAACAAAAAAAACATATTGCGCCATTGACTTTAGACTTTAGAGCAGGTTTTTGTTGGTCAATGGCGTAGTCTATTTTAGTTGCCTCAAAATAGCAACGCGCCAACAATGCGCCTGAACACACCTCGTTTTTAGATCAGAACAACCATGGGCGCAAACATGGGCGCAAATGCATTTGCTATTTAAACAACGTGGCGCTAAACATGAAAATTATAATTGCGCCGGGTTGAAACTAGCAAAATACATTTGCGTTGCGCTTTACGCTGCATTGCGCCGGGTGTAAGATAGAGCCCTGAGTGTCTTTTCATTACAAACATCAAATTTAAGTAATAGAGAAATTTACTGGCCGATTGAAAAGCTTTATTGGCCGATGCCAATAATATAAATATAGGCCTCTGCAATATATTGGCCTATCATTGTAAAAAATTAGCTGTAATTATGCAGCTGGTTGCCAGTAACTTACTGTAGAAGTTAAAGACTTGTTAATGTTTAATGTTCATTTAACTTTGAATAAACCGTTGCCAGTAAATAACAAATAAAAAATCTACAGTAGGTTACTGGCAACCAGCTGCCATTAAAACTGTCATTTCTACAAATTTGTTTTACAGTGTACCCGTAATGTTTAAAACCAATGGTAGGCAAAATTGTCAAAAATATTTTGTCTTAAAAATCAATTTAAATGTTTAATCATCTTGCAGAGGATTCTTTTTAAACTACACTAAATCTATCATTTTAATACCAGAAAAAAAGTTCAAAGGTGCCGACTTGGCGTTTCAGAGCAGTGATTGTCTCCCATTTTAATGCAAAATCTTATCTTGGCTTAATCAACCGTTTCTAAGCACTAAAAGTCTTTCCCCGTTACAGGTATTCTGTAATCTTTCCATCCAACAAATTGGTCTCATTGAAAGATAAAACCAGAGGTTTTGAAAGTAAGGTATCACACCGTTCCTACAGTACAGTGATCTGACCTACAGGTCTGTTGTAATTGATTCTCAAGGTTTTTTAATACTGGTTTAGTTGTGATCACTTTGTAGATGATTTCATGTACATGTATCACTGTTGACTTGGCTTATTAATAAATGCCCGAGGCTGTGTGTAGCTACGTTTAAAGCAGCTTGTTTTCATATGCATTTCTTTAAGGCATGAAAATTGCAGCTAGTTACACTGGAGACATGCTCGTCTAATCATAATTACGCTAACATTACTGTAATTCAGCTTCTACAGTTGTTAACTGTCAGGACCTCGCACCACAGGCCTGTTTTGATTGTACTCTCATACTCTTGGGCTGGCTGGATGAATAAAACGTCTGATATTAATGTTGGCTGCGACCGCACGGACGCTATCAGAAATGTGAAAATATCCCGTTGTCTCATTCTGGAGCGTTTGGTGATGGCGGTTAAGTGCAAAGTTTGGCAATGTCTCAATATATCAGGACTGATGCACTGGTGAGCTCATCAGTACTTAGTTGCCATAGCAAAAGAAGTTTAATGGTTTTATTTTTGTAAGAGTTTTACATTAACTGTTACTAGTACTTTCTGTGTCTCGATTGTTTCTTCTAGACAGAAATGGAGTGAGATAAACATCTCACTTGTGTCTAGAGAAAAGGTAAGAAACATGATAATGCTTAATAAACAATCTTCTTTGTTGTACTTCCTATTGAAACAGAAAACTGTATGAATGCATGAATAGATTTGTTGCTGAACCATAATAGAGGAAATAAAACTAAATTGTGGTACATCTGTGATATTTGTGGGTTACTTTGAACCTACAACCTTGAGATCAATATCAAAGAGTGAACAGATTAAACGGTACATCTGCCACCTGCATTGGCTCAGTAAATGCCACAGCTGCCAGACATCAGATTTAGCCAGATGTTTGTTTGTATGTGTTTTTCCATGCCATCCGTCTGGCATATCGAAACGGTCACAGCTCAATTGATTCACACGCAGGATGCCACAGTTTCACTTGGCTTCATGAAGTGAATTTATGCATTTGGCGGACGCTTTTATCCAAAGCGACTTGCGGTGCATTCAATCATCAATATGTGTTTTTTTCATCAGTATGTGCGTTCCTTGGGAACCTTTTTGTCGAGCTACAGGAACACTTTTACACTGCATGCTCACACTTGCAGGCGTTACATTATAGAAAGGTGCTTTGGATAAAAGCGCAAATGTAAATGTTGGAACAAAAACTAAACACTTTTTAGCAAATTACGATTACATTTAATTCAGGAATAACCAACATGCAAATAATATTAATCCTGTTTACCCTCTTAAAGGGCACATATTACAATCATTTTTACAAAAAGTAATTTAAGTCTTGGGGTGACTAGAATGTGTCTGTAAAGTTTCAGCCCAAAATACCCCACAGAACATTTGTTATAGCATGTCCAAAATTAGGGATGCCGCGATACCACTTTTTCCATCCGATTCCGATACCAGAATTCTGAGTATCGATCGATACATGCCGATCCGATGCTACTGCAGTATATTTTTCTTGAACAATTTAAAATTGCACGCGTACACACACACACACACACACACACACAAAGTAAAATGTGTATTTTGCTTTCTGCTACATCTAGAATAATTTTAGATTGTACAAAACAATCATTTAAAATGACTCAAGTACTGTTAGTACGATATCCGATCCAACCAAAAAGCCCGGATCGGCCCGATACCGTTCCAGAATATCGGATTGGTGCATCCCTATCCAAAATGTCCATATTTGGATGGGAGCAAAAAGCGCTGCAAATGAGCTACAGCTCCTCACTCCTTTACTGACAGACAAAGGGCACTTTCGGTTGCAAAATAGATCTGATTCCTGTGAATACAGAATGAGATAATAGTACTTTTAGCCACATTAGTGTTACAACGTGCTAACAAACACATTTAGAAAAGCTTTTGAGTAAAATTAACCAGTCAGTGGTCATGGGCGGGGCTTTATCAGTGTGATGTCACACTAACAAGAGAATCAAACCAGCATGTCTAATGAGATTGCTTTTGATTTTAATGAGAGAGGGATTTTTTTTATTGTAGGGTTGTCAACACACATTTATGTCCAAACACCTTGTAAAAGTGAATTTGTCATAATATGTGCCTGTTAAGACACATTCCTCATACTGTTTTGCACAACCCAGTCTCACGAAATTATGTTCCTATAATCACGTAATTTTTTGAATTTCCGTAATTTTTCGTATTACGTATCCCTTCGGTTTAGGGTTACATTTACATAAAATCACATCCTTACCCAAACCCAACTCTAATCCTAATGCCAGGCGACAATTGTTTAAAAATCAGAAAATATAAAACAATAAATCAGAAAAAATAGTATAACCAATACTTGAAGTGACATCTTAATGCAGACACCATTCTAACCCTAATCGGAAGCGACAATGGTTTAACTCTTTCCCCGCCAGCGTTTTTAAAAAAAGTTGCGAGCCAGCGCCAGCATTCTTCATGATTTTCACAAAAGTTTAATGCCTTCCAGAAAATGTTATTCTTTAAATATATAAACAAACAATATATCAAATGAAAGAACAGACCCTCTGCTTTTAAACAAAAAAAAAAATTCATCATACCCTCATTAGTTCTCTTTTTATCTAGTTTCTTCAAAAACACCTAATTTTGAGCAAAAAGCTGAGATAATTCTATTTTTGTGAAGGTTTTTTGATAGAGATCAGATGCAGATTGATCTTTAAAACATACATCGAGTTCTTTCTCTTTTACGTGAGGCGCTACTTCCGGGTTGCGGATACCTGGTGGATAATAGCGGCGGTATTGCGAGTTATCTTGTCAATGGCGGCAAATAGTTAAAAAAAAAGGAAAAAGCAGTTGAATAACCAATACGTGACAATGACACATAAACAGAAATTCGTGATACTGTCTACAAATTTGTGACAGTATCACGAAAAAGAATACAAAAATTATGTGACATAATATCGTGAGACTGGGTAGGTTTTGCAATGATCCATGTGCACATTTTTGTATTCCAATTTCCAAATCAAACATTCCTCTTTGCAATCTTTCATCAGAATGTAATACATTGTTAGGCCTCTGTAGCGGTTTATGTCATCTAGGGTAGGGTGAAAATGTTTAATGTTGGTAATGAAAATTCAATATAATTGTTGACTTCAAAATTCCTCCTAAGCTCAAGAGTGATGGTGGATGGAGTGATGGATGCAGGCCAGCCATCTTTCTCCTGTATTTTTATCAGTTGCATGTTTATTTCATGTGTAATCTCTAAACAGACAAGTTTAGATGGTTCTCATGAGGACAGAAGCTTGTTGCCATAGCATCTGTGTAAGCAGTCGCTAAAACCCCTTGCAAAGTGCTTTGAATTAACCGCATCAGTAAACATTTGGAGCTTCATCTTTTTATGCAATGAAATGCGTGAGTAATGTGTACAGGGTATCAGACACCTTTGCCCTTTTTCTCTTTATCCTTTCGAGTTTGAAGCTTCTACCTCCCGGACATGTTCTGGATCTTCAGAGATCACAGACAAAGAGTCCAGCCTCCCTGCTTGCTTTCTTGCCTGTGCTTTCCCTTTCAATGAGATTTCTACATAATATATTACAGCTCTCTTCCTGTCATTTATTTATATTCCTTTCTGCACACATTTTCACTCTTTAGGGATTTCAAACAGCCACAGAATGGCCATGTGTCATTTTCTGCATTCATTCATTAATAAGCATATTCATAATTAAATATGACAAATGTATTTTGGCTGTGCCGTTGATCCCTTCTGCTGCCTGAAGCTCTGAGCTCTTTAATATTTTTGTTTATTTGACTTTTTTGTATCGCATTTCATCCTGCGTGTCTACAATCTGAGTCACTCTGACAAATTCGAGCAAACATGTTTTTTTCCCTGGCATTCAGATTTCTGTCTGCAATTTAAGGAGCCAACGGGTTCAAGTTTGAAAATTTCCCCTGGAACGGCAAGGCCAAAGGTTTGGGCCGAAGTTATCCAACCGTGATGTTTGATATAGAGTTTCTTCAAGTTGCAGTAAAACCTTTTAGAAAGCTTTCTGCAGAAAACTTTGTAACCTCAAGGGCCCTTTGCAAAGATGGAGAGCTGAACTTTTAATAAGAGTTGGTGTTGATCACATGACGAATAGAGCCACAGACAACCAATGGGAGCACTGAAAGGGAGTTTAAGAAAATTCCCACATTCACATTTAATCTAAAGTTTAATAATTTCAGTTCTGGTTTGATGTAAAAAATATTACATACATATTAATATTATAATTTCACAACAAAATTGTGATTAGTTCTTATGTTAGGGCCAGAATACATCCACATCTTTCTACAAATTGTGACCCTGTCTGTAAAAACTCAGCTAAAGTATTTGTTTCTGGTTTACTGTTTTCAAAATAAAATCATTATACATAATGTAAATGACATCCTGTGAAAATATAGCCTATTAATCTTTAATATTGACTGAGTTAGATCATGTCAAAGATTGAGGATTGAAATCAAGCTTTGATGCTCCTAAACTTTTGAGACTTTAGCCTGGACTTCACATACAGGGTCACAATTTCTCTCACGGAGGAATGCAGCTATGCTCACTTACAAAATGAAACATGTGATATTGATCTAAGCAAAGAGTAATTTTACAAGAATCAATTGTTTGGTATTCAGAACATGGAACTATTAACACAAATGGTACTTTGCACATTTGCAATTGTGGACTATTGGAGCTCCTGCCCCTTTTGTCTCAAAATGTAATGTGCCTCTCTCCAGTAATAGTAAAAATAATGATTATTATTATAAATATTATAATCGATAACAATACATGTATATACATCTGGCACTGACAATAATATTTTAGGCAGAAGCATTTGCCCGAGGTGGAGCAGTAGGTAGAGGTGGAGCAGTAGGCGAAGGTTGAGCAGTAGGTGGAGCAGTGGGCGGAGGTTGAGCAGTAGCAAAAGGTGGAGCAGTAGGCAGAGGTTGAGTGGTAGGCGGAGATGGAGCAGTAGGCGGAGGTGGAGCAGTAGGCTGGGTGGAGCGGTAAGCGGAGGTGGAGCGGTAGGCGGAGGGGTAGCCGGAGGTGGAGTGGTAGGCGGAGGTGGAGCGGTAGCCAGAGTTGGAGCGGTAGGCGGAGGTGGAGCAGTAGGCAGATGTTGAGTGTTAGGCAGAGGTGGAGCAGTAGGCGGAGGTGGAGCAGTAGCCGGAGTTGGAGCAGTAGCCGGAGGTGGAGCAGTAGGCAGAGGTGGAGCAGTAGGCAGATGTTGAGCGTTAGGCAGAGGTGGAGCAGTAGGCGGAGGTTGAGCAGTAGGCGGAGGTTGAGCGGTAGGTCGAGTTTCCTTTGCAGGAAAAGGAATGGTGCAGTTATCCGCAGCAGTTATCCGCGAGGCTTCAAAATAGCTACATGAGCGTCACAAGCAGCAGGTAAGCTAATATTTAAATGTATCCTACATGCTGCTAGTGAAGAGGTTGCGGCACCATGCAAGTTGTATTTAACTAATTATTAAAACTCGATTTCAGACGCATTCTGAAAATGCTGTTCAATTTGTTTTTATCCAAGGCCATTGTACATCCTCGTGTTATTAGTTTGGAGAAATTCATTTAGTGAAATAAAATCTAAGAGTATGTCCAACTCTAAAGGAATTTATATCCTTGGAAATATTTTGATAGATTTTATGTTTACTTTAAATTTCTAAAGAGAGGAGAAATATTTATTAAATTTTTATTCCAAACGCGCCGATATGAGGCACTGATGTTACAAAACTGACATTTACACTAGTCTGTTTATTTATACGTGGCGCCCTGTGCACCCTCAAGACAGTCCAAAATTGACACACGAAGAAAAGCTTGAATCCCATGTACACCCTTATAAGGGCATATAGCAACCCTGCTGCTAAAAACATGCATATGA